>NC_138537.1:37931318-38646010 GCF_964234715.1 Podarcis melisellensis
CTTTTTCTCAAGCCATCAGCAAAGCACCTTCACAGAAGTTTACAGTGAGGGTGGGGGGTCATTATCAGCCTGAGGGCCACATGTCAGTGCTGAGCAGAGCCAGAGTGGGTGGAGTAATCGATGTGACTCTGACCTTTGTACTTCAAGCTACATTCCAACTATACAAAAGTCAGAACACAAACTACACACCTCTCTATCCTCCATCACAGTTCAACTATGTAATCCAGCCAGGCAAAAGCATGCGAAGAAGACATGGATCAGGTCCAATGAGGGGTGAGTCCTGGAAAGGGGGCCAGGTAGGAAACACAGAAGGTCTGCATTTGGCCTAAGATTCTCCATGCTTGTTCTTTTCAGTTCTATTTCATTTCAGTTAAATTTAGTTTATCCATTCTTTAATTAATTAAACTGACAGCCCACGACTAACTAGGTGCTTCTTTGTCTCACTTCTTCCCTGGCTCATTGTTATCACAACTTTTGATAGCATTTCTTTATTTCCTTTCTTCCCATCTTTAACATTAACTGTTAGATTATAAGATCACACTTTACTATTCCTCACTGATTGTATAATGCCTAGAAAACTGCCACCATCATCCTAACCTTTATTGCCACAGCAAAGTTCCACATAGGATGAAGCTTTCTTATTTGTGGTACAAGTCAACAAGCAAGCACAGTGCTAGCCAACTTGAAATACAGATAGGGACCTCCCTGATAGTATCCGGCTCCAACCTTTTACAATCAGTGTTCGCAGGTGGAGTGCGTGTGGCGAAGGTTGTAACTCAAGCATTTAATTATATCCAGCAAGAAATCAGCTTCTCCAAGTGCTGGTGTAATCATCATAGAGATAATAAGACCATCCTCCATACTGTAAAGTTAGGGCAACTTTTTAAGCAGCTGCGTTAATCTCTCTGAAGTTTATAGAAATGCTGTTAAAGTGGCAGCGGTGTTGAGCTGTCAACATTGATGTCATCCTTGAGCTGTTTACACAGTAATTTGTTCAGGCTCAATTATCTGTCGTACATGTTTCTCAAGCAAAGACTGGACAGAAACTTGATTGAGACTTATATAGAAACTTGGACATCTTTAAAAAAAAAACCACCTGGATTTTTGGAATGTATTTAGTTTGAAGAGATTAAATAGCATGTAAAAATGCAACTCCGTGAGGTCAGAACATTTGCAAGTACCTACTGCATGGATCACCCTGAACAGGTAGGAAATCTCCATGTCAATGGTACACATGCCTGATTATTTCTGGCACTGCTATGGAGACTCACCATTTACTCCCCCAATTCAGTGGTAAGGAACTCACATGAACCCATGTTCAACAACTACCACATGGAAGCATTTGTTGGCATCTTTCTTGTAGGACTGTAAAGTCTCAATCTGCCATTATTATCATTATCATTATCATCATTATCATTATTTTATTCTTAATGCCCCATCTATCTGGCTGGTTTGCCCCATTTCGCTTTAAATGTGTTATTAGTACAAGTGATAAACCTATTAATTTATGCTTTCTATATTCAAAGAGTGTGACCTCTGGGTCAGACTATGGTGACTGCAATGAGCAAGACAGATTTCCTAATATCGAGACTTTTTTATACAAAGGGAAGTGTCTATACCTACCTTTTAGTATTTTAATCTTGGTATATATAATCTGTTTTGAAATGAATTATGTTCAGATAAGTCATACAAATTTTACTGATACACCTACAGATTTAAGATGAGGGAGCAACATCCCTGGTAGTTTTCCAAGGCATTCTATCCATCAAAACAAAGTTTGCTTGTGGGCAAGTTGTACTTAACTACTGGTAGCAACTGCACTGTCCCTAGTGGGGGCCACTAGATCAGATATGGGAAATCTCCAAGTCCCATCATCCACAGCCAAGTCCGATCATCATCGAGGGATGAGGGGAATTGTAGTCTAAAGCACCAGTAAGGCACCAGGTTGTGGAAGGCCAGGTTAACTTGTGTTACCCAACTTGCGAAAGGTAAGAGCAAAGATTTGCAACCTTTCTTCTAGAAAGGTGATGAAATCATTGTTGTCACCTTTCCTGCAAGGGAAGATGGGGGTGGGTGTCTCTAAAGAGCTGCCTTAAAAGCTGAGGTATTTACACTAGCCAGATTGGAGAGAGAAAAGGTAATAAAAAGTATCGCTTTAGAGATCAGGCATGTATTTTATAGACTCCTACAGGGCTATGATGATCTGGATAAAGGACCACCTATTATGTTCCAGGGGAGCTTCAATATTCTAGCATAAAAACAACTCTTCAAAACACGAGACACCCTTTAAAATAAGGGAACATCTGGCTATCTCCTAATTGTATCCTGGATTGGTGTGATGCTCTGGGATATGTAAATCAAACCAAAGATGACCCCATGTTTCCAAGCACAGTTAAATTTAGTGTCCCAGAAGCATTTCATTTAGGCTTAATAAAAGTTATGATGTGTTGATTAAATACCAGCTGATGGCTGAAAGAGTGTTCAGTAAAGTTTATAGGGCTGCAGGCTGTAAATTTTGTTGCCACCTAATTATTTGGTTTGACTTTAGTATCCAATAATGGAACACAACACATGCATACGGGAGAAGAGTTGTGGGGAGAGGAGGAAGGCCCCCGGAACACTGAAACCTGATCAGTAAGTAAGTGATGGTGAAGCCGCTGTGGTCAGCTGAAGCATGATGAAGCTTCGGTTATTTGTGTTCCATTCACCACAGAGTTATGCTTTCCCAAGACTTCCTCAACAGTAGACTAACAAGGCAATTCTTGTTTGTACCTTATGGGAGGTTAAGCCCACTGAGTTCAAGGGACCTTACTCCTATCTGATTAGTGAGAACAAAATTGTAGCCTAAGACTGTCCTTCTGTGCCTTTTTATCAGGGAGGAGGTCTCATTGAACACAATAAGGCTTACTCCTTAGTAAACATGCACATGTTTATCCCTATCATAGGATCAATTTAGAGCAAGCTTCCTCAACCTGGTGCCCTCCAGATATTTTGGTCTGTAACTCCCATCACCCCTAACCACTGACTCTGCTTGCTGGACCTGATGGGAGGACGAAGTTTCCTCATCCCTGAGCTAAGAGTACAACCACAGGGCAATTATGAGGGTTAGGGTGGTAGTCAGCTACATTTTAGAGTAGGCCCACTGAAATTAATGAACCTGAGTAAGTTATGCCCATTAATTTCAATGGGCTTACTCTGAGGAAAACTTAGTTAAATACCACCCTTAGCTTTTCCTTCTAGGGAAAGGCAAGGATGTTTGGCGCTATTTCGTTTGGGGGACAGTGGAATGGAGAACTGAGGGTGAGGGAATAAAAGAGATGTTTATAAAACGACAGGTATGGAAACAGTGGGGGGGACACACTTCTCCTTCTCTCATAATACTAGAATTCAAGGTCACCAAATGAAATTGATTGGCAATAGATTCAGGACAGATAAAATAAAGCACTCCTTCACATAGCATATAATTAACTTGTGGAATTCCTTGTCACCAGATGTAGTGATGGCCACAGGCTTCAATGGCTTTAAAATGAGCTTAGACAATGTCCTGGAAGACATCAATGGAGATTAGCCAGGAGAGCTAAAGGGGGCCCTCTGAGTTCAGAGGAAGTGTACCTTCAAATAGCAGTTGCTGAGTGACAGGAGACAGAGTCAGGAGTGGGTCAGTAATAAAGCACCCGGCGTCAGGGAAGCTAACACTTTATTCAAAGAAACCAAAGCAGTGCAGGCCTGGAGGTGACATTAACTCCTTCCCAATGAAGCAGTTGTGAGGACTGAAGGTCTCTGTCTTCACAGAGCTCTGTAAATCTAGTCCTCCCCTAGTTCCTTAAGGCTCTGTTGTCTTGTCTCTCTTTGCTCTACCGTCTTCATTTCTACAATG
The DNA here is from genome assembly GCF_964234715.1 of Podarcis melisellensis. Classification (NCBI taxonomy): domain Eukaryota; kingdom Metazoa; phylum Chordata; class Lepidosauria; order Squamata; family Lacertidae; genus Podarcis; species Podarcis melisellensis. The sequence continues at coordinate 37,935,196 of NC_138537.1, forward strand.
GGAGTTGTAGTACAAAACATCTGGAGGGCAGTAGGTTGGCAAAGTCTGCTCTAGATCATGTTCCTAGGACCTAAGATACAGCTTTTAAGTACCACATTACAGTGCACTCTTTTCTAGGGTCTCCGTTACCAGTTCCCTGCTCATTAGTTCAACTGCCACAACACCAAACTAAAGGAATCAGGCCAGCCCCATAGCCCCCCACCCCCACTTAGGGAAGTCGTAGCAAAAACTCTTTGGGCAATGGGGGTTCCCTAGGTGAAAAGTGTAATGCGATCCAGTCTGCTGTGTCAAGCTCCAACTTCAATAGAACTCAAAATAATTGTGCTGTTGTTTGACAGGTAGTAAAATTCATGGTGTACCATTAAATCAATGGTAGTGTAATGTGGAACACTGCAGATTAAAAAAAAAAAGGCGGCTAGTTCACAAAGAGAAGGCATTGGCAAGGATCCCTCTGGAATGTCTAATGGGTTTGATTTGTGGCAAGGAAGGCTGATGTGTGCAAGAAAGAAGAGATATAAGAAAGACAAGAATGAAAGAGGGAAAGATCAGCAAAGGAGAATTAGTGAGAAAGGAGAAAGACCTCCAGTGATTAGGAGCAAGGAGCTGCCAGCAGACAGAGAAGCCTGCATAGATACCCAAGTGCAAGCACTTTTAGTTGCTATTCCAGGGCTGTTTATCACTGCCCTGATGAAGCACCTCTAAATCAGGGAGAGGCATGGCCATTTCTATCCATTTAGAACACCACGTATCGATTATCGCATTAAAAAGGTGAAATCTTGACCTTTCTATCTTTCATTTATCCACGATGCACGGAAGGACCAATCTTGGATGTTTTTCCATTTTTAACCTTGCATTGTGTCTGAAGTAGACATACCTCATATGACCCACCACATTCTGAATCATAAGCTGCTGAAACGCAGGAAGGGCGGTGGGAAACCAAGGGCTTTCGCAGGGTCTGGTGTTGAGGATCCCGCTCCTCTGCAGAGGGAAAGCATAAGGTCCATGCATCACATGTTAAGCTCTGTGTTGACAATTTAAGAGGGCCTTAAATGGTGTAGACCTTGGGCCCTCCCTCAGGTGATGGATAGATTTCATTCTGTTCATGTTAGCCCTCTACCAGGCGATTGATCACCTTGAGCATATTTATGCACACAGGAAATCTCCAAGGGGCTTTAGCCACCTCCTCTTTCCCACTATCTGGGGTCATTGACAGGTCAATGCATGCTTGCTATGAATTGTGAATACGACCCATCTCTGTGCCTAACTGTGAGGTACTGACTGTAATACGGACTACCAAACTAGATGTGATGTTAAATGCATTTCTGCATTTAACTTGCAGTGTTTTGTTTTTTGTGGGGGGGGGGATGCAAATAGCATGAACTGGGTGGGTTGATTAAAATTTCAGCAACTGTGGAGGTGGCTTTAACCTATTTTCTTCCCTGCTATGGTCCTGAGGAAAAACCTGCTTATTTGCTTTGGTGTGGAAATCCCCAATTTAAGTCAAAGATGCTGTTAATGTCCCATCCAGTTTGGTCCCAGAAGTTAGGGCTCCTCCAGATTGGTGCTTGGTTTCTTACACATATATTGCAGACCCACCCCTGTGGGCAAAGATGTTAAGCAATGATAGGTGGAACAAACTTGACACAATAACTTTCAAGGATTGAAAATTGGCCACAGCTTTGTTCATTACTGCTGTGGTTAGGCTTTGGCTTAGGCACTGAGTATGGGATGCAGGTGGTGCTGTGGTGTAAACCACTGAGCCTTCAGCTTGCCGGTCAGAAGGTCAGCGGTTTGAATCCCTGTGATGGGGTGAGCTCCCGTTATTCAGTCCCAGCTCCTGCTAACCTAGCAGTTCGAAAGCACGTCAAAGTGCAAGTATATAAATAGGTGCGCTGCTCTGGTTTCACCAGAAGCAGCTTTGTCATGCACATGACCCAGGAAAACTGTCTGTGGACAAACATCGGCTCCCTCGGCCAGTAAAGTGAGATGAGAGCCGCAACCCCAGAGTCATTCATGACTGGACTTAACTGTCAGGGGTCCTTTACCTTTACTTTTATGTATCCATTATCAGCCTCTGGGGAAAAGGCTGAAGTTTGTATAGAGTCGCACCTGAAAGACAGTCAAGTGGCAGAGTTGTGTTTCCCCCCCACCACCAGTGCTAAATGGACAGCAGGAGATTTATTGGAAAGACCTTCTAAATGTTATCTAACTACAAACACAAACAAGTACTACAGAATTATTTGTTTATGAGAGCTATCAGTCATATTTGGTGTTCGCCACCTCCTTCCTGTGCCATTAGATTGAAACAAGGCCTGGAGGCTTTGCTTGTGATTATAACAGTGGGATTTAACCATAAAAAAACACTGTGAAGAAAAATGGTAGGCTGATTCACAGCCAAAGTCTTTTTAGTGAGGAAAGAACTCATTAAGCCTGTGCAGTTTTATAGAGCTTGCCGTGTCCCAGTGCAGCATTTACAAGTGACAATCACCTAAGTGCATTTCAGTAAAGGGTGAAAACACAAATTAATATCCAAGCATTCCACATCCACCCACCTCTCTTCCCAAATGCCTCATTCTTTGTCAGGCACTTCTGTGCTTTTAATAGCCATGTGAAAGGCAAATTCAAAAGATGCTGATTTCCCAGCGTGGATATAATTTTTTTGAAGCAGACTTATACTATACTGCAAGGGTGGGAAACATATTCAGCCCAAGGGCTGCATTCCACTGTGCAGAATCTCCTGTGGGCTGCATGTTAGTGGCTGGAGTACCTAGAAGCAAAACTGGGTGGGCAACAGATATGGATCCTCCCTTTGAGCAGAGCATGACATCATACCTCCAACATTCTTCAACAGAGAAACGGGACACAAAGCTTTTGGTGCACGCTGCCATACGAGTGTGGCCGACGCCTCCCCTGCCGTGGCCCCTACCTGGCAGCTGCTCACTCCCTTCCCTTCTTGCTTGGTTCCTCAACCTGCACACCTCATGCCACCATGACATACAGATAGTGGAGGCAGTGGAGGAAGGCACTTTGCTAGTGCCCTTGAGCTTTTGTGAATGGCTACTGGAATTTCATAAGAGCCAACCCTTTGTGGGTGGGGTGAACAGTAAAATTCTGATATATCAACATTTAATCAAACAGTTTAAAATCTTTAGGAAGTCACTAAACTATGTTCTGTAGTTTCCAAAGCTTGTAATGTGTGTGAAGTCGGCATGGTATAAATTGGAAGTCTATGAAATCTCTGCAAAAGTTGAATTAAGATGTTTCTGCAAAGGGTTTGGCACTATGCTTCAGAATTATGTAGAATAAAATAATCACATGTTGAGCTTCCTGTATTTAATTATTTTTTGGTATGAATGTACATATTCAGTAATACCTTCTGTATCAAAGAGCCTATAAATGTCACATATTCCCACTTTTAGGTGTGCACCTGCTATGTTTCACATGCACACATAAAATGTTGTGTGTGCATGTGAAAAATAGGTGCTTGCAAACCTGTACGTTATATGGGTACAGTCTACCTGGGAACTGGGGTTGGATGCAGCTCCCTGACAAATGCAAAGTTGGGGACACTAACAAGTTTGCAGCTATATAATGCATGAAGCAGCCTTTATTCCAGGATCAATACAGGGCAATAATGAAATTTGTCATGCATGGCTCCAGCCTCAATATCAAAGGAGGAGGAACTGCCTACCAGTTGAAGAGCTAGACCAGGCTCATAACATTGAGCCTGAGGCTGGTGAAACCAGGGCCACAAAACCAGTTCCTGATTAGCCAGACCCCATGTCCCCAAACCCTCTTCCTCTCATCCCAAGGAGCCTGGCTACCATCCCTGCCCAATAGGGTGAATGCCATGAAAGAGATTATGGAAGAATCACCGGTCTCTAGGCAAGGTGATTGGCCCTTTAAGAGCCTACATACTTTAGAACAATTACTATAGAACTCAGGATAGCTGGGCTGGAGTCTCAGATTCATATGGATTCTGTTCACCCCCAGCCTTCCTTGGAGCAAGTTGCTCACATGGAGCTATCCATGGTGCTGCTTCACTGTATCATGCCTTTGGGGCTCCTTATTGGGACAAAGACAGGGCAAACGAGAATAGTAGTAAGTCTCAGTTTTGCCAGTTTTTCTTTCCAAAAAATATTTGATGGTTATGTGTTATTCCCTCTCTCTGAAGAAGGGGAACTCTGGTTTCAGCAATGTGTCAAAAGGATGTGCAGTAAGGCCCTCTGATTTCAGTGGTTCTTGCTCTTGTATAAGCATAATGAGGATTGCATCCTGAGCAAAACACGACCTGTGATGGCAGGTGTTCTTCAAACCCTGGTCACAACACCAGTAACCTATAAAGCTTTGACTGAAGGATGGTTTCAAGTAGGAAAGCAAGAGAGGGGAAGTGGTTGATGAAAGCTCCACCTCCATCTTGTCACTTTCCTCTTCTACCCTCCTTCAAGAAGGTTTTTCTTCTAGCTGGGCTCCATGACCAGAAAGGTGAAGAGATAATGATTAGTGGGAGGGGCTACAGAAAAGAAATCACTGAGTGGAGTTGACCCCAAATCCAGACACTTTATAGTTTAGTTAAGCAAATGAATGCATATTCTGTCCTTGGCTTCCCACCATTCTGAATTACTTTGCTTTAACATTACTGTTTTCATACGTGAATTTGTCATCTACCCTTGGTGTCCTTTAACTGCCTATAAAATATGAATCATATAATGAACTCAGGTATTTCGCTAGTAATTAAAATCCAAAAGCAATTAGCCTTTTGTTTATTTCGCTGGGGAATCTGACTCCAAGCAAAATGACTCTCAAGAAACAAATTCTAAGCCTAGGCATAGGTCCAGATGTCTGAATCATGTCCTGATTAAGCAGTACAGTGACGAAGCCAAACAGCCATCCTTATATATGCACTTTTTTATGAGTTCTGCCGAACTGCCAGTCCTTGTAATTAGTTTCCAAGATCAGAACATGTGGTAATTAGGGATGAAAAACAGCTCTCAGGAAAAAGGGGGGGGGAATACTTGGCCTGCAACTTTGCTCAGAGATGAGCAAAATGAAGACCACTATATGATAGAAGGCAGCTGGTCAGATAAGACCACCTGTAATATTCAGGCACAATCATTCTTTGGAAATTTTTAGCACAGAAAATTCCTGCTCTGCATCTATCCATCTTCAGCAGGATATCTAGTTTGGCATTTACTGGTTAACCTTGGTGGGTATTTATCTTACTTCACAGGCTTGTAGTTGTAAAGGTGAAACAAGGCCCTTGGAGAAACAGTGGGATACCAGCAGGCTATTTAGAATATGAGATGAGCCCTCCTGATCAGATCAAAGTCTCTTCTGCAGTGGTCAGTCAGTTGCTTCTGAGAAGCCCACAAGCAGAGCATAAAGATAATAGGCCTCAGCCATCGCTGCTCTCCGGCTACCAGTATTCAAAGACCATCAGAACCTCAGAAGAGCCCTGCTGGATCAGACCATAGGTCCATCTAGTCCAGCATTATGTTCTCAGAATGGCCAACCAGATGCCAGTGGGAAGCCAGCAAGCCGGCCATGAGTGCAACAGTACTCTCTCCAATTGTCATTCCCAGCAGCTGGTATACAGAGACATAACACCTCCAATACTGATGAGAGTAAAGGTTAAAGGTAAAGGTAAAGGATCCCTGGATGGTTAAGTCCAGTCAAAGGCATCCATGGAGGGTGGCACTCATCTCACTTCAGGCCGAGGGAGCCAGTGTTTGTCCACAGGCAGCTTTCTGGGTTATGTGGCCAACATGACTAAACCACTTCTGGCGCAACAGGACACCGTGATGAGTGCCAGAGTGCACAGAAATGCCATTTACCTTCCCACCGCAGTGGTACCTATTTATCTACTTCCATTGATATGCTTTTGAACTGCTAGGTTGTACAGATGACAGTACATAGCCATCATGGCTAGTAGACATTGCTAGTCTTATCCTCCATGTATCTGTCTAACTCTCTTTTCAAGCCACCCATGTTGGTGACCATTTCCACGTATTATGGTGATGAATTCCATAGTTTAATTATGGACTGTGAGAAGATGTGCTTCCTTTGATTTGTACCAAATCTTCTGGCATGTTGCTTCTGAACACAAGACTAGCCTGAGACTTGCTGTTCTGCAGAGGAGGACTACAAAATCTATGAACTGCTTATATATCTGTTGCTCGCTTTTGTCCCACCAAATGTTTCCCTCTGTGGCTGCTGCAGGAGCCTTAGCTGATGAAAGGCACTCTTCACCACAGAAGTTAACTGGGCGTCCATCGACAAAGCCACACCTCGAAGTATCTGCAGACTGTGAACTGGATCCTTTAAGCAAGAGTACAAGCCTATCCAGGATGGAAGCAATCTCTCTGAACAACAACAACAGAATCTACCTACAGAACCTCCATCATGTTGAGACTGTATGTTGACTTCCTTCTGCCTCCCATCACCCAACTTCCAAGCACAAAGACTCACAAAAAGGCCCTGGACTCTGGCACACCACTTCCACTCAAATTTTCATCCTGTCATGCCCTGTCCTTTCCTATTTGCTCCAGCTTTGGGCACCCCTGAAACACTCATTTTACACTTCTCTTTGATGAAACAACTAGTTTATCCTGTGAAAGGGATAAAGGGGGAGGAAATAAAGAAAATATAAATAAATCCATAACAAGCCAGTCTCAAATCTCCACCCTCCAGAAAGGATAAAAATGACTTCAGTTTGCTTGTGTTTCAGTCTCTTTCCCCCCGCCCTTCTCTGCCTAGGTGTACAGACAAATCTGTATAGTTATAGAGGGGTTATTTTTATTATTTAGTTAATATGAATTACAGGCCTCAAGCTCCCTCCCCTCTAAATCCAAAATGAGGAAGCTTTCTCTTTTCTCTCTCCCCCCCCTTCTTTCCCCCTTCACCAACACGATTTACATTCTCAATGTAATGTATTAAAAAGTTGACAGGGCCGAAAGGATTCACATGATGTCGGCTAAGAAACCCAATTTCCATGATGAATTGCCCGGAGCCCCTGAATCACAAACCATTTTTTCCGCTGCTCAGAAGTTGATTTTTTTTTTTTAAATCTTCTTAAAGCCTCTCTCCTAATCTTCGGCTAGAAGAGATGGGTGAAAGGATTTTTTTTCTAAACTAAGGAAAGTATTAGCATCTTGGTTGTTGTGCATCAAATTTGAAAATGCAAGGTTAGTAATATTTCAAATCGGCTACGGTCCAAGCCACTTGATAAGTATTCTCCCTCTCTCTCTCTCTCTCTCTCCCCCCCCCACCTCTCTCCCTAAGTTTCTGTTGAGTGCAGAGCCATTGCAGTAGGGTGGTTGAGGGGGGAGGAGAGCAATTCAGATATCCAATCATGTTCTCTCCTTCTTCTTTCATAGGCAGATTGTTGTGTGTCTGTGTCATCCACATATATGTACGCACACACAACTCTTCATATGAATGGTTGTGTGAATTAAAACTGGGAAAATAGATGAGGTATCTGACCTTATCCCCACTTTACATCATAGCAGCCATTATAGGGGAGCCATTTTGGGGGAATCGCCCATATTATTTCTCCGGCTTTCATTTTTTGTTGTTGGTGATGATAACAAAGAAGTCAGTTATGCTGGGAAGCCACTTTGTGTGTGTGTGTGTGTGTGTGTGTGTGTACAGACACACAAACACACAGACACACACACACACACATATAGCTTTTTTCTAGGGGAATGCAGTGATACACGTACCCCTAAAAATTTGATGAATCTAACAGAAGAAGAAACTAAAAAAATTAAAATTTCAGCACGGTGAATCATCAGTTCTGTTGCTACCCCCAATGGCGGCCTCATTTCCTGTCACTGTGTTTCCTAAGTCTCAGAAGGAAATGAGAGTACCCCTAAACATTTTTTTAGAAAAAAATATCACTGTGCGCACACACACAATTGGTCCACCAAGAATTATTGGCAAAATCTATGAAATGGGACAAAACATTTACGCGGCTCGGTCATCCAGGAATGCTTTTGTTCAAGCAAGTCCCAGGCTTGTTTGGTTTCCTCCGCAAAATGCCAGATGCAAACCTATGTGTCTTTAATTGGGGTGCCCTATGTAGATCTAACTTGAACATTTTCTTACCCATTTCTCAGACTATTGACACAACATATTTGCAATTCATCAGCTCTGTAGTTCTTCCTAAGCCTTTACTGAGTAGTCTTTTGATCTGGCAAATGCATGAGATGCTGAAAATAACCAGAGACCAATCCATGTACATTAAAGGGGGAAACAACACTTTAGGCTTCATGGAAGTGGTCGTCCTCTTCAACACTGCTGTTAGGGTGACCTGGAGTCCTGTATTACACAGGGCATGAAGCCTGTCTGGTTCAACTCTAGTTAAAGTAAAGGTAAAGGGACCCCTGACCATTAGGTCCAGTCGTGACCAACTCTGGAGCTGCGGCGCTCATCTCGTTTTATTAGCCGAGGGAATCGGCGTACAGCTTCTGGGTCATGTGGCCAGCATGACTAAGCCGCTTCTGGCGAACCAGTTAGGGTTGCCTTATTTCAAAAAGTAAAATTCCTGATACCTGCAAAGTTTTCTTAGGAAGCCACAGAAACTGTTGGGAACAAACCCCAAATTGTTGAGGAAACCTAACCCAAAAATAGTGGCTTTAAGCTTTTGAGCTGTTTCCATTGCTTTTTCCATCACGTTGCCATACATCTGGGTTTTCCCTGACATCTTGCCAATTCAGCAAAAATCTCCCCTGACGCCTTTTTTACACTCAAAAACAAGGACAAATCACGAATTTTCCTGACATATGGCAAGCCTAAGTCTAGTTTTAATATAAGGAAGAAGTGTAGAGGGCTTGAAGTTCCCATTAGCAGTGACCACCTGGACAGAAGACTAAGCAACCTGGTCTCCCTCACTGTAGTAAGATATATTGTATTTCTGTTTTAATTATAGTAAATATTTTTGAATTGCAGCTTTACCTATAAATAATGGCATGCATGTTGTATGTAAATTTGTGTTTTGTCCTCCTTTTTGGTGATATGTTTAATCTTTTTTGGTGCTGCAGAAATGGCCACTTATGAAATCTTGAATTTTTTGGGGGGGAGCTAATTTAGCATGGGCCAAATCCACAAGGAAATATTTGTTTGCTTGTTCATTCATGAGATTTTTAATTCTACCCTTTCATTTCATAACACTCAAACCTACTAACATTGCTGATTAAGAACAATTCATACAGTCAAATAACTTTTAAAATGCAAAGGAAACAAAGGAATGACAGCAAATGAAAACAAAAACACATTGTGGAGGGAGCTGAAAGGTACAGTATAAAAGTCCTCAGTAATGGAGGACCAATAGAGAAGGAGTGGATGAACTTCCTAAGGGAGGTAATTCCAAATCCTGGGCAACACAGTAGAGGAGGCCATTTCCTAAATTTCCACAAGCTATTATTTTGTTGTCAGTGGTGGGACATGCAGAGGGGCATCTCCTACTGACTTCAGTGGCCAAGCAGGATTCTTCAGGAGGAGACAACTTTTTGGGTATCCTGGCTAGCACCACATCCAGCTAAAATAAAGCATTCTTGATCAGGGATGGGGAATGTCAGGAGTGAGCCAGCAGTAAATCACACAGCTCAAGGTGGAGTTAACTCTTTATTAGAAAGAACACAATCTGCACAGACTTGGCAGAGTGTCAGGCCTAAGGAGCACAGTAGCTCATCCCCATGAATCAGTTGTCGAGATTGGAAATCCCCACCTCCCTACAGCCAGCAAAGTCTCCTCTCTAGGTTTTTTCCCCAGGCAATCAGAGAATGTGCCTAGTAAAGAATGTGCCACCACTCCCTGGGCTCTGAGCCTTCTTTCCTTGGTGGTTCCCCTGCTGGTTTCCTTCTACCATTCCTTTGCATCCAACCAGTCCATGACAGGGAAGCAGTGGCCCTCTGGGTGTCGGTGGACTCCAGATCCCATCAGTCCCAGCCAGCACAGCCAACATTTAAGGATGTTGTGAGTCCAACATCTGGAGGGCACCAAGCTCCTCATCCCTGATTTAGCTGAAGCTGCTTCCAAGTACACTAGTACCTCAGGTTAAGTAATTAATTGGTTCCAGAGGTCAGTTCTTAACCTGAAACTGTTCTTAACCTGAAGCACCACTTTAGCTAATGGGGCCTCCTGCTGCTGCCGTGCCGCCGGAGCACAATTTCTGTTCTCATCCTGAAGCAAAGTTCTTAACCCGAGATACTATTTCTGGGTTAGCAGAGTCTGTAACCTGAAGCGTATGTAACCTGAAGCGTATGTAACACGAGGTACCACTGTACCCAGAATCTGTATTTGAACTGAAGATGTCAATAAGCATTGATATGTGCTAGCAACTAGCTCAACTAAATGCCAAGGCAGTTGCTGGCAGGTGAAACCAAGTGCATCAAACATGAATACAATATGGGCCAAAATTTTCAAAATTGCTTGTCTCCCTGAATAATCTCTGAATCAGTGAAACAGCAACTGCATTATCTTTACTGAGCACTGTATTAAAGTCAGTTGAAGCATCTACTTCCTTCTGCAACATTTTTTGTGCAGTTGTATATAACAGACAATTATTCATATGCCAGTAAGGGATGGAATGCTTGTACTCAGTCCGTGGCATTGTCCCACACAGAGTACAAGAAACCACTTTTGAGGAAGTGAGCTTTTGAATACCAGTTGTTCGGACTCAGAAGCGCAGTATGCTGTTGGGCTCAGGTTCTGATTGGTGGCTTCCCACAAACATTGGGATGGTCACCGTGAGAGCAGGATGCTAAACCAGGTGGGCTAGTGGCCTGATCCAAGAGGCTCATCTTATATTCTAATATATCCTGATCCTAAATATATTTCCTTGGCAGCATCCCATTGATTTCACTGGAACTCAGTCCCACATTAAATGAAGAGTATATACCCTGAGAGTATATTGGCTGTGACTTCTTTATGGCTTTGTTAACCTGAAGGAGCGTCTCCACCCCCATCGTTCTGCCCGGACACTGAGGTCCAGCGCCAAGGGCCTTCTGGCAGTTCCCTCACTGTGAGAAGGGAAGTTATAGGGAACCAGGCAGAGGACCTTCTCAGTAGTGGCGTCCGCCCTGTGGAACGCCCTCCCATCAGATGGTACAGGAAAAAACAACTACCAGAGTTTTAGAAGACATTGGAAGGCCGCCCTGTTTAGGGAAGCTTTTAATATCTGAAGGACTATTTTATTTTAATATTTTGTTAGAAGCAGCCAAATGGGCGGGGTGTAAATATTATTATTGTTATTACCTGAATTTTCCTCGCCTAGGAATTGACCAATCTGTTAGTTTTGGTTTCTCTCCATTTCTCATTTTTGCAATCCTATATTCAGTTCACCCACATTTCTGCACCAGTTTGCAAATTTTAGTCCTCACCCCTCAAAAAAATCAGCATTTTACTGCACATTTCTCCTAATGTACACATTTTCTATTTGGTTTTCCCTAATATAAGGCATTTTGTATGCTAGTTTCACTAATATATGCATTTTCGTGTGCTTGCCCCTAATATATATACCCACATTTGTAACATATTTTTTGGTTGGGGAACGGTATTGCTGAAAATCGGTGAGGTGCAAATTTCAAGAGATAGCTGTGTTTCTGTTCAGGTATTGTTTGGCTGAGTGTGAATGAGCTAGGTGCTCGTGAAACTTTGAAATGAAATGAATTGCATCTGCATCCTTAACTCGGCCAAGATTCTCTCAGCTTTAAGACATTTCTTTTTAAAATAAACAATACAATAAAGCTTCTCAAATGTCCATAAAGTATGAGGCAAGACAATAAGAAGGACAGGCTCTGGTGCTCATTGATACAAAATACTTTATTGCAGCTCAAAGCATTTTGGAGTTTTAAAAAAAACTTATTCAAGAGCTATAAACAAAAACTACGGGCAACGTTAGTACAACACTTCTTTTAAAATGTTAATGTACACAAGCCCTTAACATCTTTAAAACACATATCCAAAAATATAGTTATCATAGGCACTATTTACCTATCTGCATCAAACTTTAAACAGACCATGCAGTTTTCAAAAAAAGAGCAAGAGGGGAGAAATTTGCTAGGAACTCTCTAACTTGTTTTTTTGGGTAAAGTTTTTTTTTTTTAAGGGCTTGGGTGTGTTAACTTAGAATATTTTCTGTTGTTTTTGCTGATAGCTCTGGAATAAGGAGGGTTTTTTTAATTCCAAAAGACACATTTTTTTAAAGCCCTTGTGAAAATTCATTAAGATTTAAGTGAACATTTCACCTAGCATACACAGTTGTACACAATTTTGCCTAATATACACATTTTTACAAAGCAATTTCCTCTAATGTAACACATCATGCTGTTTTCGTGAATATATGCATTTATGTGCCCATCCCCACCCCCCGTATATGCATTTTTGTGCATTCAGATTAAGTGTGGATTTCAAAAGGATGGCTGTGTTTCAGTTTGTGCATTGTTTTGGATAGTGCAATTCAGATGGAATCACTTTTAAATGCAAGCTGAATCAAAGTCCTCCCCCATCCCTCTTTTTAAGAAAACAAGATATTGGTGTTGCCAGTATTCAAAGTACACTTGCCCACCTTTCAGAAGGTGTAACTTGAGAAATGTCAACTCATGCCAAAGGTGAACAAGAACTGCACAATTCTTGCATGAGGGTAGAGAGGTAAAGGACATTTTGGTTTCTAGTCCATACTGCTCTCTCCTTCTCTCTCCCTGTGTGTGTGTGTATTTGGTTTCGGTAAGCTCCCCTTATCACTGATATATGCTCACTGCCATTAACTTACTCCTTTTCCAAGTTTTATATATTGATTTTTTATTTTTTATTGCTGCTTTCACATCTTCTTTAAACCAGGATGGCTTTTCCACCAATGCAACTTAAGCATGCATTGATCTCTTCAATGAAGTTTATAAATCCCTGATCAGTTACAAATAGTCTTCATTGCTTGCCGGTTAGCACATCATACGCAAGCACACTTTATTTATCTTGCTCTTCACAAACGCACTTCCAGGGCTTGAAGTCAGCAGAACTTGGCTATTGACTTAGCAGCTGTTCTTAGCAGGCTGGCGCTGTGAATCTCAGCCCACTCACCGCAGAATAGTACCACTGAAGCCAATGTCACAACAATGAAGGTCTCGCAGCACAATGAATGATTTTTTTCAGCACTACTGCGTAGCAGAAAACCCGCCACTGAATTGTATTAAGTCAATATTGTACCCTAAGCACGTCAAAGTTTCAGTCTAGATTTAACGTTTTGAGTTCTTTGCAATCACTGTATATTCTTCAGGCATTAATAAATTAACCTGCATCTTCTTGCTTACATTGTATACAGCTTGATTGCACTCATACATTCAACTTTAACAGTGTGCGCATCATTTAAGGCTGCAATCGTATAAAGCTGTCCAGTAACTTTGTTCTCTGGGTGGCTTGCAGCTTATAAAATAATAAAGTAAAATTTAAAAACACAATATGCTAAACAATTTGCAGCACAAATATTCTTCAGCAAAAAGCAGAATGAAAGCAGAAAGTGTGCTAATGAAAGCACATCAACAGCCATCAAGAAGACTAAAACAAAAGATTTTTCAAAGGCTGTGAGACCCAGGATAGGTACACTAGTACAGTAAAAACAGCCCAGTAAAGCAGCCATTAAGGGCGCAAAGCCTACAGCTGCCACTGGGCCAGCTGGGGGGGTCATGGGAAGTGGCGTAAGTGCCACTCCACCAGAAGAGAGGGAGGCTCACTAGCAGGAGGACACGTATGTGAACAGAGACCCCCTAACAATGTCACAGAAAGCTCTGTGGGTATAAATGTCCTACTTGTGGTGGAGGCCAAAATGGGACTGCCTGTGGGATGTTGGGGGGCGACTGAGGATCTGTAGGATCATAGGCCAGCCTGTTCACTCAACACCACCTAAAAACCGGTCAGCTGCCTGCCCTGGCCAGGGTTGCACTCTCCCTGAAGGAGGGTTTGGGGGTGCTTCTGGGTCCAGCCTTGTCACTGGAGGCCCAGGTAGCTTCTGTGGTTAGATGCACCTTTTACCAGCTGCAACTGGTGTGACAGCTGTGGATGTTGCTGAGTGTGGAGAGCCTGACCTCAGTAGTTCAGGCATTGGTGACTTCAAGACTGGATTAATGCAGGGCAGTTTATGTGGAGCTGCATTGGATCCAGAAGCTGGCGTGGTTGCTGGCAAGAGTTATGCACCTCCACTCAGAGATCAGCACTAGTTGCACATTTGCTACCAGGTCAAGTTTAAGTGGTTGCTCTTATTATATAAAGGCCCTAACAGTCTGAGACTGCTTCACTTGCTCAAATTGATCTGTGGGACTGACACTGTTATAGGAGCTGCATAAAACTTGTTCCAAACTTGCAAGAAATTGATCTTTTCCTGGTGCAGCACCTGCACTTTGGAACTCCCTGCCAATTGACACCAATCAGGTGTCTTCACTCTTTTAGGGGCCTGTTTAAAACATTTTTGTTTAGGCAAGGCTTTCCAGAGATATAGGTGTTATGTGTGTTTTATTTCTTTTTAACTAATGCTGATTTTAATAATCTTTTGAATATTTTGACCACCTGTTTCTAACTCTTTTTAATCAATCCTTTTAATATTTATTTTATACTTTTTGCATACCACTTGGAGGGTTGTTGTTTTTTTGCAATCAGGCAGTATATAAATTTTGTTAAACACTTTTTGTTAAATGAATGAATCTATTGAATATTTTAAAATTCCTCTCTTAATTGTTTTTATCAATATTTTTACTGTTTTATTGTTTTATTTTTATAAACCCCCAAGGGGCTTTTTACAACCAAGTGGTATGCATATTTTGTTAAATAAATAAATGGAATAAATTAAAAGGGCCCAAAACTATGGCAGGGACCTACACCTGGGAATTCAGTGATAATTACTTCATGCACTGTATAAGATTGTGCTGTTAGTCAACCAAAATATTTTTTAAGAATAACCAAAAAGAATAACTGGGAAACTGTGGTTTGACAAACTCTAGAAATCTTCAGCAACAGTAAACTCTTTTTTAAAAAGTTAACTGAGGCCTCTCACAGCCTCAGATTGCAGGGCTGTTGAAATAATTACTGAGACAACATGTGTTTATTCAACAGTGTTAGTAAAAGCACAGGGAACTGCATAATGCCAAGTCAGACCATTGGTGTATCTAGCTCAGTATTGTGATACTGTAGGCCCACAGCAGAGGGGGAAGCAATTTGGGTTGGGACTATGAGGCTTGCAAGTACGAGGGGGATGGAAGCTTTTCCTCTGCATCATTTCAGTAATTTAAAATGCAGACACACAGATCACCTACTAGCTGCAGAAGGAGAAATAGAAAGATACCCATGTTGTGCCCACCTTCCTCCCTTCCCTTTTGACTATGGGCAGCTTCAGAGGAGTAATTTAAATCAAGAAGAGCAGTACAGAGGTAAAATTTGTCCTATAGCTTTGATTGCAGTTACTCACTTTGGCCCTAATTGTTATTTCCTCTCTCATAGTGCTAGCCCTACCATTGGGCCGAGATCCTGGATGAGCCAGGAACATCAGCAAGGTGTGGTTGTGGGTGCCCTGTACCCCCCGAGCTCCTCTGCTGTGTTCATATGCACTGGAGGACACTGTCTCTTGCCAGTGTTGACACTGGTCTCAGCTGCAATCCAGTTGGCTTTTGTACATGGAATGCAGACACCGCCATCTTGTCCTTAGCCTTAGGCAACCAAATTTCTGACTCCACTAGGATGCCTTCCTCTTCTTGTTTAGTTCTTCATCTCTCAAAGCTATGCATCTGTTTCTACATAACGAGCTTCTCCATCTTGCTTCTTCTTCCAAGGATCTTCTGGCTTGACTCCTGCCCCACAGGAGTTTGTAATGAGCCTTTATTGGCTCCTTGCGGGCAGCATGAGGAGTTGTAGTCCCACCACGGCATCTTGAGAGGACCAGGTTAGGGAAGGCTGCCTTAGGAGAAGCGAAGCTCTGATGGAAAAGAGGGAGACCCTCTGGCTAGTCTTCTACTTCCTCTCAGTTACCTGTTCAGGAGAAGCCTCCTTGAAACACACCTGAAAGGAACATGAGAGCAATTGTTCACTCAACAAATGCTGCAGCAGCCCCCAGTGGCTATCAAAGAAACTGCAACAACTCATATTCTTTTTATTTATTTTTATTATTATTTAAATTTGTATACCACCCTTCATCCGAAGATCACAGGGCAGTTCGCAACATAAAAATACAAAAAGAGAACACAAAATGCATAGCAAAAACAAACCAGTAACTCAGACCGATTTTAAAGGACATAGAATGGGGTGGGAGGTTCAAACTTATTTCTCTGAGCCACACTTTCAGAATAAAAATTTGCTCATGCCACACTGAACTCTTTATTGATGAGAAATACATTGGGGAAATAAAAGGAAACATTGCCTAGCAGTGCTTGACTTATAACACAGAACACAACTACTTCATAATATGATCATGGGACATGGCAGCTACATAAGAACATGTATCATTCCCAAAATATGATAAATGAGCCTCTTATATATGTACCTCAAGTATGTATACAAACTCAGAGGTGTGAGTTTGCTTTTGCTGGGTAATCTCATTTATATTAGGTCTAATTTGAGACAAACCAACTCTCATCTCCTTATCAACCCAACAAGACTTTCTCTTCTCTTCTCTTCTCTTCTCTTCTCTTCTCTTCTCTTCTCTTCTCTTCTCTTCTCTTCTCTTTTTGTCAGAGTTGAAAATTCCTGTTCACAACAACATCTTGTGGAGAACTGTAGAAGAATACCCAATGCTATTCTGCAGCACTCTGTGAGAATGGCAGTTCTGAATCACATCTAGGATTGTCCTCAGTATCACTTGATGCTGCTGCTCTCATTTTGAAAAGATATCTATCCATATTCTGCAAAAAAGAAAATGATTTTGATACTATACAGTGGTACCTCGGGTTAAGTACTTAATTCGTTCTGGAGGTCTGTACTTAACCTGAAACTGTTCTTAAGCTGAAGCACCACTTTCTCTAATGGGGCCTCCTGCTGCCGCCGCACTGCCACTGCACAATTTCTGTTCTCATCCTGAAGCAAAGTTCTTAACCCGAGGTACTATTTCTGGGTTAGCGGAGTGTGTAACCTGAAGCGTATATAACCTGAAGCATATGTAACCCAAGGTACCACTGTACTATGCTAACTGCTTAAATGCTTAAATGTTTCTTTTATTGTTCTTGAATCTTCCACACAAACTTGCCATCCTCTCCTGTCACACCAGTGGGGCACACCACACTCTTTGAGAACCACTGGAATGTTTATCAGCCAAAGGCCTGGTTAAAGAGAAATGTTTTTGCCTGGTGCCTAAAAGATATGTAATGAAGATGCCAGGTGAGTCTCCAGCTTCAGTGACGTGTGGAACTAAGAATTACAAATCTGTGTCATCCTGACCACCAGTGATTTCTAGCTAACTCTGCAGCATTCCTTGTTGGCCAATAGTCTAAATCACAGAACCATAGAGTTGGAAGGGACTATGAGGGTCAGGTCCAACCCCCTGCAATGCAGGAATCTTTTGCCCAATGTGGGTCTCGAACCCTTCACCCTGAGATTCAGAGTCTCATGCACTACTGACTGAGCTATCCCAGTTTAGTGGTATAGCACATTCTATACAGGGGCAAGGTTCAATCCCTGGCATCTCCAGGCAAGGCAATGAAAGGCCTTCCATCTTGAAACCCTGGAAAACAACTGCCAGTCAATAAAGCAACACTCAGCTGGATGGACGAATGGTCTGATTCAGTATATGGCAACTTCCTATAACCCTCTTAATTGACACTCCTTGTGTCTTAAGAAAGGTACGTGTTTGAAATGAAGCTAAATTTGGATCTTCCATTTTATTTTCTGGGGACGATATAGACCTCAGTGTTAATTCCCTGTTAGATTTGCTCATAACATTTGAATGAGAAAATATAAAGTTTTTTTAAAAAAACCCAGTAATAATCCTTGACTGGCACTCTTTTTTTCAACTTGCCAACAAAATTAATATATATATATGTTCCACCAGTAGGGCCCTTCTAATAGATCTGGAGCTTTGTGTTTATAGGTGGAGTTCCATTTGGTATACAGTTTGGCTGAGGCTGTTAACACTCCAGCTAACATTCTGGTGGTGTCTGTAATGCTGAGGTCGTATCTGCTAGCTTAACTGGCTCCTCCTTGTGTTTTTTTGGGTTTGAGTTTTGAAAACTAATCTATATGGCAACTTTAATTCTTAACAAAATGGAGATTTGTGTCAGTTTATGTGGGATAGTAATGACGTGTCCTCGGTGGGATCCACTTAGGGCATTAGCCACTCATCAAATGGTTCCTTTTTACATTAAATCCCTACTTTGCTTTATTATTTTTTCAAAAATTGTATCCAGCCCATTCCTTAAGCTCAAAGCTGGTGACAACCATTCTAAAGTACAACACAAAAATACTGAACTGAAATGAACTAATGGATGAACGAATCCAAAAATTAATTTCGGCACATCTGGGGGGGGAACCCACCCTAAAATGTATCATTGGATATGACATTGCAGTTTCACAGCTTGATCTGTTTAAAAAAATTACTGACCCTTGTTTTTTCCCCAAAATGTGCATATATGAATGTACATTCATATATGTATGTGGGTTTTTTCTTTGTCAGTTGCAACTGCCCAAATATGATGATGGGTATGATTTCTATATTTGCTACTGAAGTAGCATCTGCTGAAATGTCACTGCCCCTCTCTGTGCCTATGAAAAGGGAGACATCTGTCTGCAGCAGGGAACCTTCTGTATCTGTACAGGCTTCCTGAAAAGACCCAAAATGTACAGGGAGCCTCCATGAATTCAAAAGGTTGCCAGCCGCAAACAGTCACCTTCCTTCCAAGATGGCATAGAGGAGGGCAGAACTACCGTGCTCATCCTTGCTCCCCCTACCTGTCTTCAGGTGTTTCAAATACCTCAAGAGGGCTTCTGTCCTCAAATTCAGACATACAACACTTTATTGTGGATTAAATTCAACTGAAAAGACACTCGGAATTCTCTAACGCTCCTGTATATTTTGGCTGCACTCTATACAGCGGATAATTCAATTGTTCCCAGCACATGCCCGACTTTTATATTTTATTTGCTTTGTGATATTAATAAGCCATAAGCATCTTTTCAACAAACTAAAGGGGTGTTTGTCTAGATTATAAACATAATTAGCGTCCTGAAGCACTCATTAAATTGCTGACAAGCTACAAATGCCCTGAGGGGCAATGACTACAAGGTGGAAATGTTCCCATGAGTGCTTACGAAAAGTGACAAAATAATTGTCAGTTGACATTAGTGGTTGTTACTGAATTAAGATGCTACCTCACGGCTGCAGCAACTAGTTATATTTTAAGCACCTTCTGCTTATATTACATAAGCACTAGTCCATATTAAACACACCACAGAAGATTCACTTGTCAGGGTCCACTGCATACGTAATGTGTTTTAGGCATAAACTCAAAAGGTTTACTTCCCAATGTAAAGTGTGAATACAACAAACACATGTCTGTAAATACATGTATCGTGTATACATTTGTTAGACAGCCAAGACTGGCTGCGGGTTCCTCCAGATAACCTCTGTATTGAGTATTCATATGGATTTGCTTGCAGAACACTTACATGAAGGTGAGACTAAGCTTGGTCTTTACTGAGCATTCATTCAGATTGGTTGGCAGGGAAGTTATATACACCAATAAGCATTCATCCTAATTTGCTTGTGGAGTGTGTACATACATCTCCTTATTAATCATTGGTTTGTCCACTCATTGTCAAAACATTTCCCCATCACTTTTCTAACCAGTGTGGTGTAGTGGTTAAGAGCAGTAGACTCGTAATCTGGGGAACCGGGTTCGCTTCCCCGCTCCTCCACATGCAGCTGCTGGGTGACCTTGGGCCAGTCACACTTCTCTGAAGTCTCTCAGCCCCACTCACCTCACAGAGTGTTTGTTGTGGGGGAGGAAGGGAAAGGAGAATGTTAGCCACTTTGAGGCTCCTTAGGGTAGTGATAAGGTGGGATATCAAATCCAAACTCTTCTTCTTCTAACTGCAAATGTTCATTTTTTAAAAAATGGATTTGTTGTGCTTGGGTGATGGAGGGCTTTAATGCACTTTATTGCATACATCTAAATTTACAGCATTAAATTTGAATCCTTCCTGCAAAACAGTGACAGTCTGGATGCACCCCAATGTGTTCTGCACAGTGTGTACTTGGCGGTAAACCTGTGCGTGTGGTTTTGTTACATGTGATTTGCTGATCTGCTTCTGGTGAGAAGTTGGCCTCCCCATAATTCCTTCACTGGAGTGTGTGCCAAGTGTCATACATGTCTGTTTCCATGGGACAGCTTCATTCGCGCAGAAAGTGGGGGTCTATGTTTCTCAGATCATAGGTGTGCAGGTGAGGTCCCTCCCCCTCTTCTGGGGTATCACACCCTATAGGGGAAGTGACATGTGGGAAGGAGAGGGCTCAGCTTCTCTCACCTGCTTGCTCCTTTGATGTTAAAATTAGACCCATCCACACACCTTGCTTTATTTTATAATGGAGCAGAAATGCAACCAACAAACACAGCTGCCACAATCACATCCAGCTTGGTCCCAAGATTTAAATAACAGAAAAGAAAATACACCTTGTAAATACTACAGGCTGGATAGCTTCATGGGGAGTGGGTCTTTTTTATTTCATTCGTTCTTTCTTCACTGTCCTCCTCCTATCATCTTCCTTTATTTTTTTCCCTTTGGCTTTTCTGTTTATTTGATTATCTCTTTGCTGTGCATAGTGGTTGGATGAACAAGAAGGTAATTTTTAAAATAAAAAATATCCATAGCTTTTAACCGAGATGGATTTTGACTGTGTTAAAAAGAAGGTGGAGTGAGCAGGTTGGAAAAATTAAATGGGGGGAATTAAAATACATATAAGTAGTTTAAAGTGAATTTAGGGGTTGACAAATACATACAAAAATTAATAAAATGTAAATTACAACAAAATTGTTTGGCATGGAAACCTGCTTTGGCTGCCTTTACATCAGCTGGAAAGTGCATCTTCTCATTTAGGCAACTATTTCACACATTACACCAGAGGAAGGGAACCTGTAGCAGCCCTCCAGGTGTAGTTACCATTATTAATTTCATTAATGAATCACTTCCCAAGATTGACAACTTCTACATCATAGCATATATAAAAACAGTTATGTATTTAAAAACATGTGAAAACTATTGAATATATAAACAATAAAAAGCAAGTGCAAATATAGAAAAATTTTAAAATAGCAACACACAAATAAAACAATTCAGATCTAAGATGCATACCAGCTGGGAGAATAAATTTTAGAAGGCTTGTTATTTTTACTCATATGTGTGTTTTTATGCACACTTTTCTATATGCAGCTCTGTACACATTACCTGACTGAAAAGCTGCAATGCAAAATTCAGAGATGTGTGAATTTCAGAGGATGGTTGTGTGTCGGTTCATGTATTGTTTGGAAAGTACACATTACGTAGGTTTTCCTTTAATTGCAAACTGGATTGAAATCCCCATCCATCTCTAGTTACACAGAGGGAAACCAGGGTTGTCCACAGTGTGTGTACTTTCCACCGGGGCCAAAATTTCGTAGTTCCCTGACAAAAGTGCTTATATGATACAAGCATGCAATTTTTCACATTCATACTTAATATTCTTGAGTGTGCACTTTAAATATATTGGCTACCTTCACATTATGGCCTTTTAAATTGTGCAGTGGGGGAAAACAGACATGGGGTGATTCTGAGTGAAGCGATACATGCACCTCGTTATGTCTCGCGTCAACCACCCTTAATACTTACAATTACCACATAAAATGCAATAAGTCCCTTAGGTGTGCCCCTTAAGACAATATGTGGGGTGTCCCCAATTGCAATCTGTTTCAAAGTTTCTGCTCAAATGCTCAACAGTCTGCATTTTCTCTTGCTCTGAACACCTAAGCCAGATGAACAACAATTAGATCTTTTTAAAATATATATATATATCATTTTGGTATTTCTTTAATAGACTGTGCCAATTTATTTCTATATCCATATCTCAGTTCATATTACTTCACCTGCTCAAGATGGTATTTAGTATTTAACAGGACTGGGGATCCCAAGACATTTTGCTCCTTCAGGCAAAGGACAAGATGGTGGCCCCTCTAGTCAGTATAGAGCATCACTTGAATCTTACCACAACACTGGTATTGTCCTTCACTGGCTCTGAGGGCAACATCACAGGAAGGGTTTTTTTTTCCAGCCTTGCAATGGCTGCAGGAGAGGGACACTGAGCAACATCATGGGAGGAGTTTCTCTTAGGCTGTGGTAATGTAGAAAGCTTGTTCTATAGCACAAATAGTTTTTTGTGCTAAATGACCCGTGAGGTCAATTCTGACACTGAAAACAAATCTCTGGGCTGAGATGCACCTCCAGAGGTTCAATGGTTCTAAGGGTTCATCCACACTTTTGCTTGACCCGTATTTTGATCTTATTGTATACCGATTAATTTCCCTGGGTCTGAGCGCTTTTCTCATTGTTCCACGGCTGTGCCTTGGGAAAATCAGATTTTAACCGCCGAGTTGAAGCTCAGTTAAGCAAAACTTCTCTCCGGATTTTCCGCACATCTGATAATATCTGATTCAGCAGGTAAGATCAAATTTTCGCAAGACAGCCGCAGAACGAGAAAAGCTGTCGCATCCAGGAAGATTCATCGATACACAATACGATCAAGATACGGGTCAAGTGCAAGTATGGAAGACCCCCAAATGTGCATCCACCCCTGATGCTGGCATTTTCTAACCCCCTTTCCAAGTCAGCCTTGCAATTGGCACATGCTGATAGATGTTAAGCAACTCCTGGAAGCTTGACGTTCATCAACCTCTGCTTTAAAATGTTCACATATATTAGTAGAACTTAATAAAAAATCTGTATATCCTCCAACAAGCAGCTCTGATGAAATGTGTGGAAACTGCCTGCTTCCCTGTACAGCTTCCCATGAATATCCCTGCTGATTTTTTTTCCCCTGAATGCTGATGCAGTATTTAGCAGAACTGCTGATGATACATTTTCTTAAACACACACATTACACAAAAGGAGATTATATTTTAGCCTCTTTTACAGACTATAAAAATCTGATTCACCCTAATGAAACAGCAACTAAAAAGGCTTTCTCTTTTTCTCTTTCAATCTTTTGGCAGTTTCCCTCTTGTGCTATTATGATTCTCTCCCCCCACTCTTTCTCATATTATCAGTGTTTCTTCCTCATTTCAACTTGGTGATGTGTTGCTGGGACAACTAAGTCTGTTAACCTTCTTAACTCTGCCATTGTTATTGCCTGGTGTGTACTTAGGAGGAGTGTTTTAATTTCTTACAGGATATACTGTGTGCATGCCAACCGCAACAGAAAGATATTAGAAAGGGAGGGGGAATCTTGTAGTCTTTAAACGTGTGCTATTCTAATCATGTCTCCACCCCCATTTCCTTTAAATCCGTCATTTCAACACCGCAGACTACCACTTTAAACTTGCTTTTACACCACTGAAACAAATGCTCTGTACAAGGACATCATCCATATTCAGACTGTTCCCACCAACACTTATGAGGTGAAATGCTTACATTCACACAGAAAGCCATGTGCTACTTACATATTCTGGGTTTCCTGGAAAAATAAATGTTCTTAATAAAGGCCACTACTATTCTGTAACTACTTTACTTTCTCTTTAAACCTCCCTGTTATCCTTTTGATAGCAATGGATTAATGGCTATCCCACAAATCCTTGTCATGGATGGGAGGAAATAAGGAAGAGGGAAATATACTTTAGCCCTACTCTGTATCCAGGCAGAAAGAAATATAATTAAATCACTTCCTCTGACTATGAGCCCTGCAAAATAAATCACTAACAAGTGCTGAATGCTGGTGAAGTTACTAAACTTA
Source organism: Podarcis melisellensis (assembly GCF_964234715.1). Classification (NCBI taxonomy): domain Eukaryota; kingdom Metazoa; phylum Chordata; class Lepidosauria; order Squamata; family Lacertidae; genus Podarcis; species Podarcis melisellensis. The sequence goes on from NC_138537.1 coordinate 37,959,137, forward strand.
CAGCTGTGAAGTAAATACCCTTAAGAGGTGGATATGAACTATGATAGGGCAATTTCAGGAGGAATTGGTGCAGGCGTTGCACGTATGGTTATGGACTCTCCTATCGTGTTGCTCAAGTTCCCTGTAGGCCACTAATGATGAATACTAAGTACAGAGCGATTAAGGTAGCAGATCACAGGATGGTCCCTATGACGTTGTTTTCATAGGGAGGGATTGGTAGCTGTGGGCCAAGGGGCCTGATATGCCCATAGAAAGAGAGCACCGTTTTTAAGTGCTTGGAGCTGCTTGGCAGAAGTATTTTGGGATGATGTGGTTGCTCTGAGACTGCTGTGCTGTCAGACCAGCACAGCCTTGCTAGATGTGTCTGCTTGATTTCTACCTGCTCAGCCTGTTCATGGCTTATTGCAAATGACACTGTAGGCTATGGGTAGGCAAACTAAGGCCCAGGGGCCGGATCTGGCCCAATCGCCTTCTAAATCCGGCCCATGGGCAGTCCGGGAATCAGTGTGTTTTTACATGAGTAGAATGTGTCCTTTAATTTAAAATGCATCTCTGGGTTATTTGTGGGGCCTGCCTGGTGTTTTTACATGAGTAGAATGTGTGCTTTTATTTAAAATGCATTTCTGGGTTATTTGTGGGGCATAGGAATTCGTTCATTTTGTCTTCAAAATATAGTCCAGCCCCCCACAAGGTCTGAGGGACAGTGGACCGGCCCCCTGCTGAAAAAATTTGCTGACCCCTGCTGTAGGCTCTCTCGTCATCCCCATACAAAAGAAAACTCAACCTGCGTACAGTTTTTAGAAGATATTGACTCCAGACAGCACAGAGGTGATACCTGCAAGGGGTGGCTGTGGTCTAGAGGGAATTGACCCAGCTGTCAGTGGGGTCTCAGTCACCATATCTGATCAGATGAAGAGCCTGGGAGAACACTGCTGGACCTGGCACTGCTCTTGAGAAGCAGAGTTGTTGCTGTGAGTCCCTTGTGCTGCATTAGCCTAAGAAGGCAGGTCAGGCTTTAATATGCTGACTCACGCTTATGTAATTTGCAGGCTTGGTTACAGAGAGGTGTGCTCTACATGGAACTCTTCATCACAGTGTCTCAGAAGGGTCAGTGCTGCTGCATGCCTCCTAAGAGGTGTTAGAAGGCAAGTGCATATTCAGCCTGTTTATGCCACCTGCACTGGTCATCAATTTGTTTCTGGGCCCAATTCAAGATGCCAGTTTTGGACTGGTATGACCTAAGATACTCGTAATTTAAAAAACAAACAAACCCATCTATTTCCATGTGAGCTATGGTGGCCACTTACACATCATCCAAAAAGAGGACACATCGCTGAGGGGGGGGGCAGTTTAACATACACAAATGTTGTGGGTTTTTTCTAAAGATTTTCATAGCGTTTGCATTTTCTAAATTTGCAAACACTAATATAGATGTGAGGGTTGAAAAAATACAATTTAATTGGAAATCCTTATTTCCACAGTGCCCTATGTGCCTGCTCGGTCTGCTGTCCAAGTGTTCCCTACTGATGGCCAGCTTCAAGGCCCCTCCTGCACTCCCTTCTTAGGGTTCTCCATCCTTGCCTCGCCCTGGACCAGACAGTTCTTCAAACAGATGATGCCTTCAAATAGAGCACTGTGATCTGTAAAGCAGGGGACATGTGGCCCCTTGCCTCCCTAATATTAGCCAACATGCCATCTGATGTCTAGTCAGCAGACTTTACTGTCCCACGTTTAAGACAAGTTTGGATAATAATGGTTAGCAGTCGAATTTTCACTATGACTATCCTCAGATTACGGAGCTTCTTCCCTGAAGAGGGTAGGAGAACTACCTCCATTGCCTTAGATCTATGTCTTCTACTGAGTAGTTGGTGAGAAGATGGTTTTCTATATGGCTGTTGTAATGCTTTGACAGGCTACGTCCACACCAAACAAGCACTATGATACCAGTCATGGCTTCCCCCAAAGAATTATGGGAGCTGTACTTTGTTTAGAGGTTGAGAGTTGTTAGGACACCCCTATTCATCTCACAGAGCTACAATTCCCAAAGTTCCCTGGGATTGATTGCCGAACCATTCAGGGAATTGTAGCTCTGGGAGTGGAATATGGGGTCTTCTAACAACCCTCAGCACCCTTAACAAACTACAATTCCTAGGTTTCTTCTGAGGAAACCATGACTGTTTAAAACATAGCTGTCAACTTTTCATTTTCTTGTGAGGAACTATGTAAATAAAAGTGTCATTAAGTGACCCACACTTTCTTATGGAGAGGCTGTGTCAGGATAGTTCAATGATTTGCCTATTTGACATTGTCCTCACTCAAATTTTTTTTGCCTTTTATGTTACTGATATAAGCATATAACACTCTACGGGTTTGGTTGGAATCGATCAATGTTATTTTAGTACAGTGGTACCTCGGGTTAAGTACTTAATTTGTTCCGGAGGTCCGTTCTTAACCTGAAACTGTTCTTAACCTGAAGCACCACTTTAGCTAATGGGGCCTCCCGCTGCTGCCGCGCCGCCGGAGCACGATTTCTGTTCTCATCCTGAAGCAAAGTTCTTAACCCGAGGTACTATTTCTGGGTTAGCGGAGTCTGTAACCTGAAGCGTATGTAACCCGAGGTACCACTGTATACAATTTTTTAAAACTTGTTTTTATATGTTTTATATATATATATATATATATATATATATGCTGATTTATAAAAACATATGACCTGGTGCATATGAATCAGCTGATTGCCATGTAATGTGGGCAGGAGGGTGTGTGTGTGTATATACACGCGCACACACATGCTGCGATTTTATCTGAAGTCGTTTTAAGACAGGATTTCTTTTTTCTTTTTGACCACACTTGAATTGATTCTACAAATGCAATACCCTATATAATAAGAAACTTCAGCACTTCCCAAATACGCCAGCAAAATACCAGTTAAAATATGCTCACGTTTATTACAGTTTGATTACACCAAGAATTTAATTGTGCATGTGTTGTGCATACAATCTCCAGTTATTTCAATGTCAACTTGATGTCTCCCTGACATGCTTTTTGTACCTGTATCAATGCTCTTTTTAACAACTAATTGATCTTTTATTAACATGTATTAAATGTAAATTAAAGACTTAATTGAGATGCTTAATCTGGAGTGTCTCCGTATATCATCCTTATAAGCATAATGTATAATTTAATTAATTGAAACAGCTGATAACAGCATGTCATCTGTCACTATATTCACTGACCTGGGAGCCAATTCTCAGTCTGAGGAGCTTGCCATATATGCAGCCACGGTCCTGAAGACCCATTTACTCATGAATAAAACTTCCTCTGTTCCAATAGGATTCAATGACAACTTGAGCCACAATTGAGTTAATGTGAAGGACATCAATTTAAATGGGTTTGGCCCAATAGACTTCAATGGGACAAAACCAACTGAAGCCAGAATTTCCACAAACACTAAAAACAGCTTTGAGCATTCCTTGAAGTGTCCTGTGTTAATGCAAGCTAATATGTCTGAAGTGCTCTGCACACATGAAAGTGCTATATAAATGCAAGGTAATATTATTTCCAAATAAGGCAGCAGCCAGGAGAGAGTGATTGGCCCCTAGGTGAACTTAATAGCCATGTAGGGATTCAAACTCTCTGTATAGGTGGCCCTCTTGTGATTATTATGTTAGCTAGTTAATGGGTTATTTATTACCCTCTTTGTAAAGAAAGAAGAAAGGCCAGGAACCACACGTTCTAATGCACAAAAAGAATATCACTCTAGAAACATACAAAGCTACCATATAGTGTGTCAGACCATTGGTTCATCAACTCATCCAGCTAGCTCAGTGTAGACCACATAGCTTGGCTGCAGTTCTCCAGACTACAGTCTTTCCCCGCTCTACCTGGAGTTACCAGGGATAAAGCCACCTCTGCATGCAAAGCAGATGTCCTGCCACGGAACAAAGGTCCTTCCACGGAACAAAGGTCCTTCCACAGCTTTCAGCTTCTGTTCACACGGTGCATCTGCTGCAGGAGGAAAAGATTAACCACTGTATGGGAAAGATTTCGGACCTTGGGATGGGGACCTGGTCCAGATCTTTCCACCTGTCTAGGCTATTACTCTCCAGTGAACTTCTGTTTTCAGGAGTTTTGGTTGGTTTCAGAAAGCAGGCCCTTCTTTGCCTTCATTCCCAAGTTACTGAGCAACATTTTAATGGAGCATTCTAAAGTGTTTGCCTTTGTTTTCTTTGCGAATTTAATTACGCTCTGATTACTGAATATCATACGATGGTATATGCCAAGTATATTCTCCTTCTCCTTCTGCAGAGCATCATTATCTCTCACCAATGAAGCTGTCACAGCTTGCAAAGAGAATGTTTTTTTGTTCCTATTCCACCGTGGCACAGATAACATTTCAATAGTTTTCTGCACCACTCTTCCTTTAGCAGTTTTGAATATTTAAAGCGGGGATGGGGAACTTGTGGCCCTCCAGATGTCATTGGACTCCAACTCCCATCAGCCCCAGCCAGTATGCCCAATGGTTAGGGATGGTGGGAGTTTGAATCCAGCAACATAGGGGTTTATATATTCTTCTTTATTAAATTTGTATACCGCCCTTCATCTGTAGATCTCAGGGCAGTTCACAACATAAAATTCAAGAGAAAAGTACAAAATACATAATAAAAACAAGAACAAAAAAGCCCAACACAATTGAAAGGGTTGTTGTTGTTTAGTCATTTAGTTGTGTCCAACTCTTCATGACCCCATGGACCAGAGCACGCCAGGCGCTTCTGTCTTCCACTGCCTCCCACAGTTTGGTCAAACTCATGCTGGTAGCTTCGAGAACACTGACCAACCATCTCGTCCTCTGTCGTCTCCTTCTCCTCGTGCCCTCCAGCTTTCCCAAAATCAGGGTCTTTTCCAGGGAGTCTTCTCTTCTCATGAGGTGGCCAAAGTATTGGAGCCTCAGCTTCACGATCTGTCCTTCCAGTGAGCACTCAGGGCTCTACACTCACAACTCTACACATGGACATCACCAGATGGGCACCATCGAAATCAGATTGCTTATAATCTCTGCAGCCAAAGATGGAGCTGACTGTGGCTCAGATCATCAGCTTCTTATAGCAAAATTCAAGCTTAAACTGAAGAAAGTAGGAAAAACCACTGGGCCAGTAAGATACAATCTAAATCAAATCCCTTATGAATACACAGTGGAAGTGAGGAACAGGTTTAAGGATTTAGATTTGCTGGACAGAGTGCCTGAAGAACTATGGATGGAGGCTCGCAACATTATACAGGAGGCAGCAACGAAAACCATCCCAATGAAAAGGAAATGCAAGAAAGCAAAGTGGCTGTCCAACGAGGCCTTACAAATAGCGGGGGGGGGGGGGAGAAGGCAAGCAAAATGTGAGGGAGATAGTGAAAGATACAAGAAATTTAATGCACATTTCCAAAAAATAGCAAGGAGAGACAAGAAGGTCTTCTTAAACGAGCAATGCAAAGAAATAGAGGAAAACAACAGAATGGGAACAACCAGAGATCTGTTCAAGAAAATTGGAGATTGAAAGGGTATTGTATGTTAATCCATCAAAGACCTGGTTGAAGAGAAACATTTTTGCCTGGTGCCTAAAGATGTATAATGAAGGCACCAGCCAAACCTCCCTGGAGAGAGCATTCCACAAACAGGGTGCCATTACAGAAAAGGCCCGTTCTTGTGTTGCCACCCTCCAGACATGCCATGGAGGAGGCACACAAAGAAGGGTCTCGGATGATGATCTCAGGGTCTGGGTAGGTTCATATGGAGATTGAGATATTGTGGTACTTGAGGTATTGTGGTCCTGAGCACTGTTCCCCACCCTTGATTTAAAGCATCACAATAAGAAACCATTTCAGCCATGGCTGAAAGCAAGCCTTTTGTTCCTTACTGCTCTTCAAACACCCTCAGATCTCAAAGGATGCCTCTAACCTGTCAGTATTCTGTCAGTATTCAAAGTGCAGAGCGGGAAATTTAGATTAAATTCTCTTTCAAAAAGAAACCAGTTTTTGCTGTTAGGAAAGTGACAGGGAAATGCTTGAAAAGTGTGGAATGGACAAATGATCCAGGGGGACATGAATAAACACCCTGCATAGGGATGAATGCTCACTATTGTATAACCTTCTGTTGTGTAACAGAATAAATGCTCAGTAAAGCCTGGATATAATCTAAAAACTGTAAGCCTTATGCAAGCAAATCAGGATGAATACTGAAAAAATAGGTCATCAAGAGGAGTCCAAAGATAGTAACTGAACAGTGGTTGTAGGTTCTAAAGCTACAACAAACAGATCTGTCCATATAAGCACATATAAGTATGTCTTGTGGCTATATGACCAGATAGAAAGTTCTGAGTATTTCATGGAAAGATGTGAACCACTGACCCAGGAAGCTTACGAAAGGACAAAAATGGAGGCTAAATTGTATGCGAATAGGGAAATTGACAGTTGGTGTTATTTTGTGGCCAAGAGTGTGAGCCAAGCAATTCCTCGTTTGTCTCGCCTGAGCCATGAATTGGCTTAATGGCCCAACGCACGCAAGGATTTATCCACCTCTCCCCAAATCTGCAATATGGGTATACACAGCCGTTGGAAGGATTGTTGAGATGATGCATGTGAATCACTTCAGGAAATAATGGCACTCAGGAAAAGCATGATGTAAAAGATTTCCCCCCTCTGTATGAGCATTGACAATAGTACATCAACAGCCTGGGTGTCCTCTTGAATTAATGGAGGCCCTGACATTGATCAGAGACATTGTCCCCATCACTATTTATGCCTGAGTTGAGGCACGTCACCCAAGCATTAAGTTTACCTCTCGCCTCCATTAAGTGCATGAACTGTGATTTTAAAAGGCTCCATCTCTAACAGCCATTTCAAAACACCAAGTTAATTGCACTTATGATGAGATAAACAGTTGTATGAATCAGCCTTTGGAACTCACAAGGAGCCGCACAATGGAGCTTCCAAAAGGTAGCCTCAAGTTCACCTGCATCCACGCACACCTCATATACTTTCTGGAAAAGTCCCCAGACCTTTCAAGAGGACACTTAGGAGACTGCTGTAGAGAAAGTACTTTGAATAATGTGCTTTGTTTTGCAAAACATTAAAATGTCATGTGGATGAAATCTAGGGGCATTTCCTCCAAGTATGTAAAGCTGGTTATGAGGAGCTTAGTGGTGGTTTCAGACAATGACAGGGCCACAGCGAGTTCTCTAGGAGGTTGTTGTTGCTGCTTTTATAATGAGGTTTGCGAGGATGCCTTTCAGGCTATGGTTGTGGGCTGCTGGTAGGAAATAGCAGGGAGAATTTGGTTCATGATCCAGCAAGAGGACACGCCACAACCTCCTTATTATTTCACACCCGATAAAGCCATGCCCCCTGTGCTTGTGCCCGAGTGTGAGAACTTCCTCTCGTACCATCCATTCCATGGCAATAAAGAATTTCATTTTAAGAACTGAAAGATTTAATTTTCAAACATAAAATAGGAAAGGGAGTGTGTTTTTAATAAAAAATATATAATAGTCAAGAGATGATGTTTGGAACAAAATGTTCTGGAAGAAAGCTGTTCCCTCAGGGCCATTTTTTTTCTTTAAGTTTTGCATATTACAATCTGATTTTTTTATATATATAAAAAATTCCCATTTTATATTCACACCAGTTGCCTGAATTTAAATATCTCTCTCACCTGAGATTAATACAAGCTTCACCCTGAATTACTTCCCAACCCTGAAGTACAGTTCCAGAAAGCAGAGCTCTCCACAAATTCACTTCTCTTTTAGAAGCATAAAAGCTTATAAAATATATGAAATATTAAAAGTGTGTGTGTGCATGCGCATACACACACACACACACACACACACACACGCTAAGGCAGAAGGAGCAGAAGTAACCATGCTAGTATGGTTATTTCCCTTTCCTATGAAAACATAGTTTGACTACAAATGTAATTACAGATCTATTATTTAAAATCATGAGATTTTTCTCTTTTCTCTTCACATACAGTGAAGGCTCAGTCATAGGCGTGTTCACTTAGAAATAAGTTCCACTGAATTCAGCTACTTCCCAAGCTAGTGTGGAAAAGGATCGTGGCCTACTGTTCAACTGTAAGGAAGAATCAAGGCAGTGTTATGTACATATTGTTCCTATAATTCTTATATAATGGAAAACATTTTTTTAAGGAACAACACAGGCAGTGTTGTGTATATATTGTTCCTAGAATTTTTATATAATGGAATACACTGATTATTATTTTTCCAGGAGCAACAAATTAGTTGATAAACAAAACTGCAAGTGCTATCTTCTATTAGTCTGAGCCTATATTAGCAAAACCAGCTTTGGGGGGGGGTGAGTGGGAGGCTATGTGAATATTTCAAGGGTGTTTTTTATGGTTAAGGACCATTAGTTAATTGCTATTTATGCAGCCCAACATTTTTATATAAGTGTTTAACTCATTTTAAAGCCACTGTTTTGTTTCTGTTGTATAAAAGCAAACACTTAATCCACAGTAACCCTCTTCTCCAAACCCCTGAAGTGAGTTGAAAGAGGACTGATTGTGTTTCCTGGCATTTACTGCTTAGAAACTAGAACAGTCTGACCTCCCAGAGGATTAAAGGCCACATTTTATTTATTATTCCAGAGTCTAGATTTTGATAGAAATAGAGGGGGGAAATCATGCAGGCTGCCTTTTGCACTGGCTCCACTCTTTGTTTTAATCTAGCTCAGAGGAAACAAGCAAACGAACAGGCCATCTGCATTATTTGCCTCCAATTTAATAAAAGCCGGACATCAAAAGAGCATTGACATTCCCCCATCCCCAACATCTTCCAAACACCCAAAGGGAAACTATCCTTCCTCTTCCTTCCTCTCCATCTTTGTCCCACAACAAATGCCCAGGGAAATCCTTCCTTCCAAATTGGGGGTGGGTGGAACGAGTAGCCATCATAGCCCGTTGGAGTTGGGAGTTGGTGGCTCCTTCCAAAACCAGCAAGTGCTCTGTGCTGCAGAGTCAGGAGTCTGCCACTCCTGGCTTCAAAGATTGCCTGCACATTATGCTTCATAACTTTCTTTTCTAGAAGGGTTAGATACTTTCTTTTAAAAAAATGAAAGCTCAGAGTCTGGGACCCCTGCTAGCTTGGGCCCTGGTGCAAAAACTCCAAATCCACCATTATATTATTCAGCCGTCTTAGGTTCTTCAGGAATTCCTGTTGCCAGGTGTCCAACAACTCACCTATTAATCTCAGCTCCAACTTCACTCATTGGCTAAAAACACTGACAGACGAGAACTGCTCATTTAGCAGGAATTGCTTAAAAGAGTACCTGCACATAACTTCAGTTCTAGGTGGGCCAGGGACAGGACAGGACAGGACAGGACAGGACAGAAAAGAAAAGAAAAGAAAAGAAAAGAAAAGAAAAGAAAAGAAAAGAGAAAAGCTCAAGCGCACCAATAGAGGCCTTCATAGGCACCGGGTCACTGCCATAATAGAGAGTCTCCACTGAGAGAAATAAGGAGTGGAAACACCACAGCAAACTAAAATACTAGAGTTCACCAGTGGCAATGCATTGTTTGTAGTCAAATTTCCAAGATATCCTCTAGTTAACCATGTATACGTGGGGAGCCCTCAGCCACAGGGGGGCCTAACTCTGTGTATACTGTGCATACCTATCAATCCGCTGCTGACTGCTGCAGCCTTGTTGAAGAAGATCATGCTCTGGATCAGCTTTTCCCAGCCTGGTGCCCTCCAACTGTTTTGGACTATAACTCCCACTATCCATGACTATTAGGTACGCTGCCTGCAGCTGTTGAACGTCTAAAACATCTGGAGGGCACCACATTGGGGAAGGCCTGGATCTTCAGTTTCCTTATGCAAAGAAGCCGTGTTTCTCCCGACCCACCAGCTTAGCAGATTCACATTCTCGTTCCGTTGTTTCTGGTCTGGTTTTGTTTTCCCCAAATGTTCTGTGGTTCTTAAGCAGCCAGCGGAATTAACTGGATAGCTGTGTCTTGTAATAATTTGCTTATGATCAATTCAGGACTTTGTCATGGTCTTTTCACTTTGGGGATTGTGCTTTATATGTAAAATATGTATATATACTAAAAAGGTATCTGCTGTTGGGGAGGAAGGCCATCCTGCATCTGCTCAATTCTTCCAACTGCAATAAATTTCTCTGCTAGCACTGCTCATCTGAATCAAATATAGTTTATTTCATTTTAAAGAAGTAGGGTTTTTTTTCCATTTCAGGAAAATGAATGTTAGAGCCAGATAAGAAACTATAGTCTGCTTTCAAGAAGGTTACAAGAAAACTGCATCTTGCATTACTAATCCTTTATCTTTCATGTTAACAAAAAGATTACTGACATATTTTTGAATCAAAGAAAAATAAAATAGCAAATGCATCTAAAGGACTGTGTAACTTTCATGCAACACACAAATCGGTTGTTAAACGTAGTTAAAAAAAGAGAAGGGAATGAAGGGAAATTCATAATACATTTCCCTTTGTAAAGTGAGCAAACCAACTTTGTGCAATAGCAGAAACTACTGGAGGGAGGGAGGAGGCTTCTTTCATGTCATAGACTAAGGATGAATTTATTTCTAACATAGAGGTTGAGTCTGATTCCCATAGAGCCATTGTATGAATGTATGATAGGACCTGAAAGGAATGTATGGCTTCCCAAGAGCAAGGCTGTATGCCAAATTCTGCCTGGGCCATGGTTCTTACAATGACTGAATGTAAGAGCCCTGCTGGATTGGGCCTCTACTCAGTCCAGCATCCAGTTTCATGGAGGCCACCCTGATGCCTGTGATAAGCTTGCAAGCAGGAACTGAGGGCAAGGCAGTCTCCCGAGGGCTTCTCCACACTTCTTTCTGGTCCAAGATTTCCCCCTGCTTGTCCTAGGACTTCTAGGCACAGATCCGAGCAGGGTTTGTTTCTCCCGCCGCTTTCCTCAGGAAAACCCACGGTTTAGCGCTGAATCAGAAGAACGTCAATCCATTTATCAATTTATGTTTGTTCTCTTTTTTTCCCCTTATAAGAAGTTTATCTAATCCTGGGAAAGGGCTTTGTAGATGATGGAACCCACAAAGGGCGAGGTACTGTGTTATGTTGTTGCACAAATGTGCATGGGAGGCAGTAACAAAATTAACACACACATACACATACACACACACATCCACAGATATGGAAATCAAATCCTGAACTAGCACTAATTCTTCAGCAACCTTGCCAGAGGTAGCAGGCTCAGAAACTGATGCTGGCATTTTCCCAGGCTGGGTTTTCCGGTGGGGGGGGGACCCCACTTGAACCAGTGCTTGGAAATCACAGAAAAAGCAGAGGAAATCGTGGACAAAAAGAAAATGTGGCTGAGCCCCCAATGACTGGCATTGAGAGACTGTCTGCCTCTGATCCTGGAGATAGTATACAACCAGGCAAGGCAATGTCCTCTCACTGGTAAGAGTGTTGGACCTGGAACATCAGGGTTCAAATCCCCACTGTGCTATGAAAGTCACTGGGTGATCTCGAGTCAGTCACTCAATCTCAGCCTAAACTGCCTCACAGGGTTGTTGTGAGGGAGAAAAATTCTCCACCAACAGTAAGCACCTAGATAGCAGACTGAGACGGCACTCATAATGCAAATTTGTCCTCTTTTTTGCCATGTGTAACTGTCCTCCCCACTCACTGCATGTAGTAGCTTATAGAAATATGGTAAGCGGGAGCACCAGTTGATGCTGGGAGCAGGGGGTGTAGTGAACAAATAATGACATTGGGATAAAAAGTTAAGGGGGTCTAGCTAATATGACAGAAAAGTTAACTGAGTACTTCTTCCAAGACTCTCCTCTACCTTTCAGAGTAATACTATTATTTCTCAGGAGTCTCTTAAATACTTGCCAAGATCATATAACTGATCTTCACACTGATGAAAGCAATAATTATTTCAGGAGCCCACTGACACAAGCCAGTTAGGTCCAGGGATTTTAGGTTAGCTGGGCTTTGGAAATGGTGTTTTTTAAAATAATAATAATAATAATGACTGCAGTGACAGCTGTTGCCTATATTTGAATTGCTTAATGCAAACTAAACTGACCTCTGAAGTAAGCCCATTATCATGAAGGTGCACAAATAGCACTACCTTGTTTGAGAAAGTGAGCCCCAAATAGCTTTGAGCCTTTCATGGCACAAGCCATGGTACTTAGGCCAAGTATTAGCTTTTACTGGCCCTCTTTGGAAGGTTCCAGTTTCTCTCTCTCTCTCTCTCTCTCTCTCTCACACACACACACACACACACACATTCCTCCAAGTATAGGCCACATCCACAGCTACATCTTTCCACAGGAAATTATCCGGCACGCTTAGCAAACAGTGGTTCATTGGGAAATCCATAATTGAATTCCCTGGCCATTCAGTTCTTAAACCTCTTTGATCAGAATTAGTTAATTACATTGGGACCAGTTTGTTCCTTGATACACATTTTGCCATGTCCCCCAGATATGTGACTACACACTCCATCCGTATTGTATTCTTTGAAATGCATTTATGAGCCTTTGAAGCTCTTCCCCTTTAACAATGTATTGTTCATTAATACGTTGCCTGTAACATTTCCCCATTAGGAAATAGCTGTCCGTGACTCACTTTGGGTGGAATAAGTAATAATCCAAAGGTAATTGATAATGCCATAGAGTAATGGGAGTGTGCTACAATGTATTGCCCCCTTCTTCATTTCAGCCCATTACTCCGGTTACCTTTAGAACACCCTAAATGAATCTTTTTCCCTGCCTGTGTTTGTGGACCGACAAAGTCATTGAGAATTCAACAATCAAAAGTTTGTACTTTCCATAGGCCTTCCTCTACACATTTGTGCTGGTGAGAATAACACATCATCAGACCATAGCCATCATTCTGATATCAGCAGGTAGCAACCGATAAGAGAAGCAAATCTAGACAGAAGTTTAACTGCTATTAGCCACACCAGAGGTGGCAAACCTGTACCCCCTCCCAAAAAAAAATGTTGTTGGGGCTACAACTCCCAATCATCCCTGATCTGGCTGAGGCTGTTGGGAGCTGAAGTACAACTTGTGGAGGGTCATAGGTTCCCCACCCATAATTCAAACCAACCAGTTGGTCACATTATTATATTTCAGGCAATGCCATAAATCAGAGTGCTGGCACAGGGAAAGAATGACTGACTATAAACACAACCAGAACTGATATATAGGCAACAACCGATTTAGGTGTGTCACCGAACCTGGAAGTAGCTCCAAAACATCATCAAGACATCACAAAAGGGGTGGAACAGGGTGGGGTGGGCTTAAGCACGCAGGTGTCTGGAACGTAACCCCCATGCAAAACAAGGATTGCCTGTAATTGTATGAGAATATATTTATGATCTTTAGATTGGCTTACCTTTTTAGAGGCAAAGGCACTGCTGGCTCAAGCTTTCCTTCTTGTATTTTTCCTCACTTTCTGGTTTCTGGAACAATGGGGAGAGAGAGGAAGAGAGCAGGGGAGCAAAAAAGTTATAATATTGTCATAAAGTTGTGTACTCCCTCTTACTGCAATTGCATACACACAGAGAAACAGAAAGAGCAATCCTATTTAGGTCCACTCAGAAGACCCACAAAGTTCAATAGGACTACTTCCTGGTAAGCATTCATATTATTCTTCCAGTAATATGACCCACAATAACTGTATATCCTGCCTCATATTCACTATTCCTCTCAAACAGAATAATTCATAAATAGTTTCGCAGCTACAAAACCTACATCAAAACCTAAACTGACAGAACCTACTGAAGAATACTTACTAGTCATTTGTTACAAATAAACATCAGTTCGGCTAATTTGTGTCTGTGATAATGCAAACCTTCATGTAGAGCTGAAGTCATAGGAGCCAACTCCTAGGGGCCAAGGGATCTTCACCCCCCCTCCCAATGAAATATTTGAGAGGGCCAGTCGTCCCGTCCCCCCAGTTGATGGACATTGCCATTCAAATAGTGCGTGTGCACCACGTCATATGATCAATTATGCGGGGTGGGGCTTACCTGAGGGCCCCCCCCAATATTTTATTCAAGTTGGCACCCCTGGCCAAACTTACAAACATTGTGAAATTATACTTGTTGCACAGCCCAATTTGGAAAATCTTAGGCCAATTTATGTGACGTATTTTGCCTTGCAAATACACATGCAACTGCGTTCTGACAAAACAGAGACCATCTTTTCAACAGAAGAACTTATTCTCACCCATTGCCCTTCAACATGACCTACATTGGCCCTGTGGTCCATTCATATAAGGTCCCACAAAAATCAATCCTAGAGCAAACCCACACAGAAAATAGACTTAGGCCCAATTTGGCATGATCCGTGGGTTTGTCTGTTCATTAATTCCATCTTTGGAAGAAAATCAGTTAGTGAAGTACCGCATTTTTTGCTCTATAAGACTCACTTTTTTCCTCCTAAAAAGTATGGGGAAATGTGTGTGCGTCTTATGGAGCGAATGCAGGCTGCGCAGCTATCACAGAAGCCAAAACAGCAAGAGGGATTGCTGCTTTCACTGTGCAGCGATCCCTCTTGCTGTTCTGGCTTCTGAGATTCAGAATATTTTTTTTCTTGTTTTCCTCCTCCAAAAACTAGGTGCGTCTTGTGGTCTGCTGCATCTTATAGAGCAAAAAATACAGTAAATCTGTGTTTGCTGGAGCTAGGGGAGGTGAGAAGTGGAATTCTGGATAACACAAAGTCACAATATTGTGGTATTCACCACAATAACAGGTGGTGAATATCAGGATCTACCCTTGCACGGTGAAACTTTTAAAAAAAATGCTTACATAGACGCCGACTCCATGGGGCTTGAGGGGGCCCGAGCCCCCTCAAAAATTCGTTTGGGGGGGCTCCGCCCCCCCAATAATCTCCGGCGCCCCTCCAGCAGAGCACCATCGCCGCCCCTCCCCCAGCCCAAAATGCACAGGGAGGGGCGGGCTGCATGCCTCCTGCCCTCCCTCCCGAGCAAAAGCTCCACCCAATTTCCTTTGGAGATGATTAATAGGCGCAGCACGCTCTCCCCTATTCGCTCACGAGGAGGCGGCGCCACTTTATTTGCATATTCATGAGCTTATTTATTATTCATGAGCTTTCCCGGGCCCCCCCAATATTTTTTATAAGTCCGCGTCCCTGAATGCTTAAGAATACTGTATAGGAACATTTCACTAGATTTGAAAATAGATTGAACCAAGA
Organism: Podarcis melisellensis; assembly: GCF_964234715.1. Lineage (NCBI taxonomy): Eukaryota > Metazoa > Chordata > Lepidosauria > Squamata > Lacertidae > Podarcis > Podarcis melisellensis. The sequence continues at coordinate 37,974,370 of NC_138537.1, forward strand.
AAAAAAATGATTTTTCTAATATATTACACTATACAATGTTTGTACAGGAAGGCACTGCCTAATACAGATAGATGTTGGAAGTTTAATGCTGTGAAGGCCATGTTGAGGCCTATGGTGTGGGCATGTCCAGCATTATAGTCTTTTTGGTCTAAAGCTGTTTTTGTATAACTGCTGTACTGGCAAAATGTTTGATATTTGCAGATGTTCATGTAATTTTAAACTATATTCCTATAGTGTGGAGATTAACAATGGGATATAAAAGTGGATGTTGTGAGCCCTTACGGTTGCCAAGAGACTTACTTCAAGCGTGGAAGGATAAATATTTGAATATATTTTTAATGAATGCCAATTTCACGTGGATACCTATTTGGATAGCTGGAGAGCTTAAATCAACTTATATGTTTAATTTCAGCTGAAAGTATTAATGGCTGTTGTGTTCCCAATGTGAGCTGGCAGTGTGTATTATTGTTGTCTGTGTGTGTTCTCTCTTCTTTTAAAATCACGGAATCACAGAATTGTAGAACTGGAAGCGACAATGAGGATCATCTAGTCTGAGCCCTGTAATGCAGGAATCTTTTCCCCCAACATGAGACTCAAACCCACAACCCTGGGATTAAGAGTCTCATGCTCTACCAACTGAGCTATTCCAAGTGCCTGACTGAGCTTTCACCCCCTTCTTTGTTAAATTTGTCACTTAAAAAATAAATATTAAAAAAGGATTTACCCTTCTGCAAGGGAAATATTCTGGGGGTTCCCCCAAGCTTTTTGAAAATTAGAGTTTTCTACAGACACCTTTATATCCAGGCAACCAAGATGCATTATCATAGTATGAAGGTATATTCCAGCCAGGCAAAAGTTCTTGAGGAGGGCATGGAGAAGGGCTGGTGAGGGGTGTAGTCTGGGAAGGGGAGCCTGTGGAAGGGTCTCAAAGGCCAGAGAGACATGGAAGGACACATTTTGCCCCAAGCTCTGAGGCTTTAAGATTGATAGCCAGCTTAGAAGCTGTTCCAACAGCAGTTGCTTGCCTTCCCAGCAACCCCAGCCCCACCCCACTTTAACAGACCTGGATTGCATAGCAACATAACCCCCTCGTTACTTTGTTTTAAGTCTATTAATATAAAAACAAATAGTAGAAACACAAATATTAGATTCCCGACAACCTCTTATTTGTGAATTCTCTTATGTTTATTCAGCATCTTTTTAGTCGTCTCCGAGTTTGGCAAAGAGAGCAGCACCCTCGTGTGGAAATTTGCGACATGAACTTCCAACACATATTGCAGACATTGTCCGTGAATGGAGAATGGGTTGTTTCAGTTGCATTGCATCATATTGATTTGTTGCAATGTCATTTCTCAGATTGCTTGCCATATATGACTGAACCGCCAGACAGAAAATGACTTCCTATAATATGGCAAGTTGAAGCTGCAGAGAACCATTCATCTGAACCAGTAGCCCACAGATTGTCCCTCACTGCCTGGTTGGTCCGCATGCCCTGCTGTACTCTAATTTGAGGTGAGAAATGTTGGGCAGCAACATGGACACAGCCCAACCGTGAGAACCGGGCCATATGATCAGCTCACCCTGTGTCATAGCCACAGACACCAAGAGCCACATTCAAAAATATCTCATAGGAAAACATTTCCTGAGCATAACACCTCAGGTAAGATACTTCATATTTACATGCTCCTGCATGTTCAAGAAGAAATCCCTCTGTGAAAAAACAAAAAGCTTTAAGAAAAAGCCTTCTCCCTGGGGTTCAGTGTGAGGGAGCACTCCATGCAGTCTTTCGTTTCCATGTCTGAGGTCCCAATTGCACTATATATTTAAAACTGTATCAAACCACTTTAAATAGCCATGGCTTCCACCACACACACCAAAGAATCCTGGGAACTGTAGTTTGTGAAGAGTGCTGACAGTTGCTTGAGCTCACAGAGCTATAATTTCAAGAGTGATTTAACAGTCCATCCCTCTTCCTATGGAACTCTGGGAATTGTAGTTTTGTGGGATACACATTGTTGTTGTTTAGTTGTTTAGTCATGTCTGACTCTTCGTTACCCCATGGACCAGAGCACGCCAGGCACTCCAGTCTTCCACTGCTTCCTGTAGTTTGGTCAAACTCATGTTTGTACCTTCAAGAACACTGTCCAACCATCTTGTCCTCTGTCATCCCCTTCTCCTTGTGCCCTCCATCTTTCCCAACATCAGGGTCTTTTCCAGGGAGTCTTCTCTTCTCATGAGGTGGCCAAAGTATTGGAGCCTCAGCTTCACGATCTGTCCTTCCAGTGAGCACTCAGGGCTGATTTCCTTCAGAATGGATAGGTTTGATCTTCCTGCAGTCCATGGGACTCTCAAGAGTCTCCTCCATAGGGGTCCCCTAAAAACTATCAGCAACCTCAACAAATTACAGTTCCCAGGATTCTTTGTGGGAAGCCAGTGAGAGAGTGTGGACTGAGGAGGGCAGGGTTCAAGAAGAGCCCCAAGGAACTCAGGTTCTCCAGTCCTGCCACACTAACCTTCATATTTGATCTTTCCTTCCTGATTAAGAGCTCTGTGAACCCTTGACACTTTGCACGTTTAAATACAATGCATGTTAATACAAAAAGGGCGTAACCTTTTATCGATTTCTCCTCTGTCCCCCGGAGCCTATATAGCAATAGCAATCCATTACACAAATGTTGCCAGTCAAGCAACTATTCATTTAGCCATGAATTCAAAGCAAATCAAGTTAATAGGAATTTTGAGTAGGATTTGTAGACTACTTTTCACAACCGAGGGATGAAGGCAGATGTCAGTGAAACTTGCTCGCTTCAAGGCAGGGTGGCTTAAGTATGCCTTTGGTTCCCTCTGCTGGATATTGAAAATAGAGCATGACTATTCTAAGACATTATGGGCATAATTGGGGACTTGTGTTTTTAATGATATGCAAGCTAGGCCCATTGTGAAGTAAGGGAAGTACTCAGTGCTGGCATCAGATATCAGAAGAGAAGCAATATGTACTTATATATTGCCATAAATGTGGCTCACACATCAGTCTGCTTAACTTGTACCAGTTCATCCAGTAGGGTCAAGTATCCCATGTGGTTTGTCTCTGAGTAACTATGAAACTGCTTTCAGTCCTGCAGAGATAAATCCCACCATGGGAGGTGACTCAGATGAATGGCTTGTTGGATGGAGAAGTTGCCACAGAGGCCATTTTGAGTAACTCCTGCAGGGCAGCCATTTTGTTTGAAGTAGCTCACAGGATCATTTTTCCAGAGTAGCTTGTTATCCTCTACATTAAATCATTCACCCTCTCCATTCCCATTGTTACGACTTCCAGAATACTCATGACTTATCTCTCCATTATGCCAAGGTGCAGAGACTAGGCACACTCATTTTGTAAGTAAACAAAAGTAACAAGTTGCTCGTTAATTGTTATTAATGACAAAGGTAAAATCAGGTAGACGTTGGTCCACCCACTTCTGCCTCTGGCTCTGCCCACTGCTGGCATGTGGTCCTAGGAAAGTTGCCCATGAGGGAATTCAGTCCTTAGGTTGAAAAAGGTCCCTCATCCACATACCGTATTTTTTGTCCCATAGGACGCTCCGTCCCATAGGATGCACCTAGATTTGGGGGGGGGGAATAAAGGATTTTTCCCCCCTTTATTTCCCCCGCCCCAAAGCTGGTCGGGGAAACCGAACCGGGTCGAGGAACAGCGGGATGGCGGCGCTGCGCCTCCCTGCTGTCCCCCGAGGTTGTGGGGCTGGCCGATGTCTGCCAGGCGCGAGGGGCGCTCTGCTTCAGGGTGCCCCACACTGGGCGGCAGGCTGCTATTTGCAGCGTGGGGAGCCTGCGGGGAACTCCTGCAGGGCTCCCCACGCTGCGGATGACCATCCGGCGTGCGGGGCGCTCTGCTTCAGGGCGTCCTGCACGCCAGGCGGCAGGCTGCTATCCGCAGCGTGGGGAGCCCTGCGGGGAACTCCTGCAGGGCTGCCTAGGCTGCGGATGTCTTCCTGAAGCCTGTAGAGAGAGAGGGGTCAGTGCGCACCGACCCCCCTCGCTCTCCAAGCTTCAGCGAAAGCCTGCATTCGCCCCATAGGACGCACCCAGATTTCCCCTTCATTTTTGGAGGGGGAAAAGTGTGTCCTATAGGGCGAAAAATACGGTAAATTCAGCCTGGGGTTAAATGAAAGGTCAAGGATTTGTAAGACGGCATGTGTGAGGTATGGCTGTACATAGAAAGCTTTGACTTGTACTACACAAAGGTAAATACTATACTTAAATTGATGGCTAGTTATTTAAGACTTACGGTGTATGCAACACTTTTTCTGTCTTGCTGCAGTTCATCTTCCATCAAAAACAATGTTATCCATCTCATTGTCTGCTGTGGCAAAATTACACAACGGCCTTAATTAATTACAGAAATTGCATAGCTTACAAAAATAATTACAGAAAAATGTGACCACATTTTTTTAAGACAAAGGAAACTCAATGTAAATTTGGGGTGGGGGAAGACAGAATGTGATCAGTCATGTATCATTTGCAATCTGAAAGCAGCAACAGCATCAAATATGAATCATATTACCTGCCTTGATTTCTGTTCTGGACATGGACAAATAAGCGAACACCTGCAATTTCTGCTCTTATTTATGCAAGAATTCTCTGACATCCCTGTTCTATATTATAGTCTTACATCTGCTTTATTAAATGTAACTGTCATGGCTTCCTCCGAAGAATACAGAGAGTGGAAATGCAATGAGGGAGGTAATACTTTGAGATTCCTCACAGAATTATAATTCCCAGAGATCCCTGAGGGGAGAGAAAGTCTATTAAGCCAATTTTAGTCAGTGAGGTAAGATAAACCTTCAGAGTTTGGATTGTGGGAGGATTGTTTTCCACATTCTTGAGTGCAAGATAAAGATATTTCTTTGTACTCACATATTCACTTACCTTACACTTACAAACTCATTCCTGAATTCAGTTGCTCTGAACACTGTAGCTAATACCCGCATTTTTTAAGGACATGCATTCTGCCCATGATCATTAAAGCCAGCTACTAAATGGTGTCATACTGTATTAGTCCAAGTGATACATACAGGCAACAGGATCTGCTGGATGTTTAAACTTTTCTTTTTAGTAAAAAAAAGAAAATTCTGCATGTCCCGCTGGGACTATGCAACACTATCTAAGAGACCAGGCAGAACATCTGCACACTGATCCCCACTTTCAAAGATAACCGTGCCCCTTGCTAAGCAGCCACCAGGCATCTCTGAAAAGTTACAAATTGACAACATTCAGAGGAATATTCTTCATTCCTAAGCATATCACTTACGCCCCCTGGCACAAAGCGCATCCTGTCTTATTAACGTCTTTGACATTTTCTAGTGAAGAAGCCTAGGTGAAAAACAGAATGGTGAGTGGGGGGGAAGGGAGGCAATCGGTTTCCGTTAGATTACAGGAAGAATAGAGCTACAGAGATTCATTGTAGTCCCAGCAACCATAGTGTCCTTATTTATTTAAAATATTTGTCACCAACTCCTTCATTGCCTAAGCGAGCCTGGACTGGGTTTCATTAATATCAAGCACACAGCACATATGAAAACAAAAGAGGCACAGAATATACACAGGTAACAAAATAAACAATGATGGACCATCAGTCCTCACCTAAAAGCCTGGGCAAATAAGCAGATCTTCAGCTGATGCTGAAAACTGACAGGAATCAGTGCCAGCAATATCTAAGAAGGAAGGGGGTGCCATGATGAGGTGCCACTACTGAGAAGTCCCCCTCTAATGTGTGGGGAATTAGACTCTAGTTCCCATTTGCAGAGTATGTGGAAGACAGCCCACGGTTGTTTGACCCTTTAGTTCTCTTTCCTATAATAATTACACAAAACACGCTCTTATAAAGAACATGTAACTTGTAGCTGGTGTACTTGCAATTGAAGATTAAATATATATACCACGCAGGTGGATGTTTCTTTTAGTTGCTAAAACATCTTACATAAACTAAACTGTTACAGACTAACAAACATTTACATTTACTGGCTGACATTCTTGACTCTGAGGCGGACAGCAGCACAATGCAACATACCTGCTGCTATGTTAACACTCCCCAAATGGTTAATAACTGAACCAAATGATGACAACTGCCTCATGCACATGGTATCACTGGGCTTTACAGCCCTTTTAAACTTTAACACTTTACATATGTATTTTGGATGCTAACATTCCATATAATGTTGTCTCATTCTGGCTTTCAGTTAATTGTAGCACAGTTAAGAGAGGCTGCCCCGTAGATAATGACTCGACTAGGAGCTGAATATGGGCAGTGAGATGGCATCTGCCAGTACACTCAAGGGCAGCAGGCTAGTTTAGGAGGTATATGTCAAACCTGTGGCACACATACCCCCCTTTTTAACAGAGGGGACTGGCTAGGAAACCCACAAGGAACAGCTAGGACAGGAGCTGCCACAGCTTCCCCCCAACCCCACAAAAATGTGTCTGCCGCCTCAGGCAGTTGCCTCACTTTGCCTAACAGTAAGGTTGGCCCTGCACAAGAGATCTATAAGATCCAAGCCAATGCGTCCAACAATATGTCAAACATTTTAATACAATACCACCTATCCTTCCATCTTCAAAGCTAGTCTCCATGGTGCTTGTCATGGTTCCATCTTCTGAACCATGACAGGGCCTTTTTGGTAGTAGCACCAAGATTAAAGAAGCCCTCTAGCAGTGAAGATATTGCACTTTCACCAAGGTGCTTTAAGCATTCTCTTGTGGTTTGTGATGTTGCTGCTCCTGTTTCTTTTAGGTCCCTGTTTTACTAACTGCCTTTTATTGCTGTGATTTTATTGTGTGCTGTTTTTAAATTCTTGTAAGCAGATTTGCGGACCTTGTTGTTGAAAGGTGGGGTAGAACATTTAATAATAAATAATACATTTTCTCAGATATCTTTTCTTTCCCCACCCCCTCGAAAAAGTAAGAAAGGGAAACCATAGTTTGTCTTCATAAACAACTGACAATATCATTCATTACAAAAAAGTACATCTATTCATGGCCTGTACTGAGGACCTAAAATGACTGGTTGTTTTATTTGTGTGCCCAACTTTATCTATTCCAGAGACAGAGACATCCTATCTTTAGGAAGGGAGAATTGGCTCAACAGTTTTGGGGTCTCACTAAAGAGCAGTAAATTGCCAATTATTGTATTTTTGGTTCTTACATTTTTACTGCCTTGGGGAGGGAGGCACAATTTAACTTTTCTGCCTCAGGCTTGCTCAGAGGACAAGGTGCATTCCTAATGCCCAACTTGCTGCAGTACATTTTCCCCGTCTTAGCTTCCTCTTAAGAAAACCATAAATTATTCCAGAAACCAATGGTCATCCAATGAATCTGAATAGTGGGGAACTCAGGACAGACAGAAGGGAATACTTCTTTGCACGGCGCCAACTTAAATGATAAAATCCACTACCACAAAAGGAAGTGATGGCCACCAATTTGGGTGGCTTTAAAAGGAGATTAGACAAATTCATGGAATATAGGGCCATCAATGGCTACCAGTCTTGATGGCTATGACTACCTCCAAGTTCAAAGGCAGCATGCTTCAGACGACCAGTGACTGGGGAACAGCAGGAGGAGAGGACAGTCACACCCCCTTTTCTGCTCCCAGGCTGTCAATAGGCATTTTATTGGCTGCTGTGGAAAACAGAACTGTAGAAAACTAAACAGGCTTTGTTCTGATCCATCAGAGCTCTTCTTATGTTCTGGAGTCTTTTGTTGCATACTCTGCATTTCTCAAATCATTCTGAGCTTTCCTCACAGCCCATCTTCAAATATCTTAAGGGCTGTCCCATGGAAGGTGGAGCAAGCTTGTTTTCTCATGCTCTGGAGGTCAGGACTCGAACCAATGGCTTGAAGCTACAAGAACGGAGATTCTGACTAAACATCAGGAAGAATTTTCTGGCCGTAAGAGCTGTTCAACAGTGGAATGGACTCCCTTGGAATGTGGTGGACTCTCCTTCCTTGAAGGTTTTTAAGCAGAGGATGGGTGGCTATCTATGGATGCTTCAGCTGAGATTCCTGCATTGTCAGGGATTGAACTAGAACTCTACAATTCTATGATTCTATTATTCTCCCTAGGCTTGTATTTCCAAAACCAGTTTCCCACACTCTGGAGGACTCCCCAACTCCCACAATGTCCTCCTCTCAGCCACCATAGGTTTAGAATGCATCTTGTAACTGCAACAGTACTGAAGTCACTGAGGCTACCCTAACAGTCCCTAACAGGGCACTCTGAAGTTTTTCCCAATTCCAATCAGATTCCTCTTTCACTGAGTGTAATAGCGCTTTTTAAGGCCCCATGCTAGCCAGTCTCTCTCTTTCTCTCTCTCTCTCTCTCTCTCTCTCTCTCTGAATACCTCAGAGGAGCTACTTTGCTTAGAGGACCTGATCTTTTGCACTCTTCTCCCACTGAGTCTTGCTCAATTCTGTGGAGGCTCACCAATCCATTACAAGCTGCTGCTAACGCATCTCTCTCCTTGTGTACACATTGCAGCCAGAATTGTATAATTAGATATTCAAGGGCAAATGCTAACAGCCATTCTCTATCCTGGCAATTCTGAAAGAATAGAAAATATATTTTCAACCTGTAGTTCACGGTCACATTGTGCATACTATAGTTAAGCTAGCAGGACACCCTACTAAGAGCTAGTACTTAACAAATATTAAAAGAGAGCAAGAGATTGCCATTGGAATAAGTGGAGAAAGGCTGGATGTTGTTCTCGACCTTCCCTCTTTGTTCCCCTTCACAGGTTGCCACATGGACATTTCTAAACAGGAATCAAAAACAAAGGCAGGGACATTTTTGCAAAAGAGCTGAACTACAGCAATAGGTGAGCAATGGATTGCAAAGGCATTTTCAGAAGTCTCAGAAATATGAACTTGGACAACTTGATATTAACCTTGGACCAACAGAGATGTCCTCAGTTCAGAAGCAGAAGAGCAACAGAAATTGCCAGACTTCCAGAGATCAAAGCTATTGACATCCTTGGTATAACCGGTAGCGATGTTGAATCTATAAAAAAAAGCTGTGGAAATATGGATTTATTGCCAGGATACCTCATTCTGAATAGCACACCATATGTAGAAAAAAAATGGCAGCATCCACACATGAGAGAGAGAGAGATCAGCAGGTTTAGGGGAACCCCAAAGTTTGCAAAAAGAAAAAAAGCTTTCGCTTTAACCTATGAAAATTAAGCATACACAGTGGGCATAGAGTTCTGACTTTCTGTTGTAGGGGTCAAAAAATGGTTGTATGTGGAATGCCGTATACGGACACAAGCCCTGGCTAAAACCCTGGACAGGAACACTCCATGCAGCAACATTTTGTTGCAGGTCCCATTTATCAGCACAAGTTCCATCACAGGTAAGCAGTTAACCTAAAATTACATCTGTGCAGGCACCTACAATGCTACTGCCTTTAGGCACCTGATCTCCTGAACATTCAGAATATCATTTAAAATTCCAAGTCAGAGAACTTTTGAGGGAAATGGCTTCCAGAGGAATAGGCACATCAAGCCTCTTTCAGCAAAAAAAAAAAAAAGAAAGAGTCTGGTGACACCTTAAAGACCAACAGATTTATTATGGCATGAGGTTTTGTGGACCATAGTCCACTTCATCAGATGCAGAAGACTCTAGCAAACAGTTGCCTTTGCTATAGTCATTATAATTAGCCTATTCACTATACTGTTCTAGCCATGTAACAAGTGGAAAGGGACTCTTGGCAGTGGAAGGCACAAAAGTTTATAGAACAATGAGACTGATATCCCACATTTTCCTATGGTGTGTTGGGTGGATTTGGAGTCCAGCCAACAAAGGTTATGGGCCCAGCACACTTCCACTGTCCAGTTCTGCTAATTACTTACTGTATGTAAGTAAACATGGTGGCACTATCATTGAGATCCTCTTTCTGTAGCTTGATAAGTTAAGGGCACAAATGTAATGAAAGAGAGGGGGAGTTTGCTGCAGGGGGAATAACAGATAGTGAGAAGAGAGAAACTCTGTTTCCTCCTTTAAAGAAACTGGAGGTGCTTGTGCAACCTTTCATTGTTGTCTACTTTTACAGTGGTACCTTGGTTCTCAAATGCCTTGGTACTCAGACAACTTGGAACCCAAACACTGCAAACCTGGAAGTAAGTGTTCCGGTTTGCAAACCTTTTTCAGAAGCCAAACGTGCTCCGTTTTGAGTGTTACGCTTTCGATTTGAGTGCCACACTTCCGTTTTGAGTATTACACCGAGGTCTGTCAGTTTATGCTACTTATTTTGCATTTTTGCTTTTGCAGCTCTTTTTTGTTGTTTTTGTGACTGTGTGGAACCCAGTTCAGCTACTGATTGATTGCTTGTGTGACTGCCGTATATTGTTTATTGCTTTCATTTTATGGATCAATGGTCTTGTCAGATAGTGAAATGCATGTTAAATTGCTGTTTTAGGGGTTGTTTTTAAAAGTCTGGAACGGATTAATCCATTTAGCATTCCTTTCAATGGGAAAGCGCACCTTGGTTTTGGAACGCTTTGTTTTTGGAATGGACTTCCAGAATGAATTAAGTTTGAGAACCAAGCTACCACTGTACTTTTCGAAAAGCCACATGACCACACCAACTCTCTTTTTTTAAAAATAAATTGTTTAAATGAAAACAATTCAAAATTGCTGTAGGTATTGTGGGGGGAGGTGAATATGCAGCGTCCCACTGGCACCATCCAACAGACACCAGCAGTGCTGGTTTCTCTCTTGGGGGGCTTCTCCAGTGTATTGGTCAAAGTTACTACAAAACCTGCCAAGCTGTTTTGACCAGAGGTGGGCCACACACACAAATGTGCATCAGTGGCAACTCATTGTCAAAACTGCCTCCAATAATAATAAATAATAATAATAAATTTTATTTATATCCCGCCCTCCCCAGCCAAAGCCGGGCTCAGGGCGGCTAACAAAAATAAAACAGTACAAAGTACAGTACATACAACACTCTAAAATCATTCATTGTAAAATTGATTCAAATCAAGCCACTGGCAACCATTGTGCCAGAGCTCCACGAAGATTGCTGAGGGAGGGAGTCAGGCTGTGCCCTGGCCAAAGGCCTGGTGGAACAGCTCTGTCTTGCAGGCCCTGCGGAAAGATGTCAAGTCCCGCAGGGCCCTAGTCTCTAATGACAGAGCGTTCCACCAGATCGAGCCTCCAAGCCTCTGCAAAGCTTGAGTCGGCACACTCAAGGCCACGTTGCTGCAGCCCAGCGCGTTTCAGCACTGGAAAAGATCCCAAGTTTGAAAGCCAATATAAACAATCATTTAGACAAAGTAGAGGGAGCAAATACAAATGGCCAGATTTTCTGCCAGGCTCAAAGAGCTCCCTGCTTGCCCAGTGGATTAAGGATGATGGAGGAAAGGAATTAATTCCTTTAGTGTAATTAACAACTGGGCCAGTTCTGGAGGATCTTGGGCTGGTAATGAACCATGGCACCACTTTAATTTCTTCCTTGCCCCACCGTCTTGTTATTAAAACCAAGAATAGGTTCCATCAAATATCCCTTAAAGGGAAAAAGGGAAAGAGAGAGGGGAATGGAGCCGGATTTGTCTCAATGGAACATGATAAATTAGACTTTGCAGGATAAAGGGAGAAGGGGCGAAGGGGAGGGCACGGACTGTGAATTTCTATATACATGCTATGTAGAGTGTGTGGTATATATACCTACATATATTCTCTTTTGGAATGACCTCCTTATGCCCCATCCATCAGCCTGGGGTTGGTTTATTCTAACTAGCAGATTCTTTTCTTCTGTCTAACAGGCCCATCAGACACAATCTGCATGCCAATTACTGGAACAGACCCCCTGATACTGAAAAATGGAAATTAGCTGTCAAGGCAAGGCATCAGCTGAGCAGTTCCGATTGCTTGCTCTCTGTCTGTGGCTCATATCCATATCCACTCTGTTCTGTCTGCTGCTCCAACAAGGGAGCCCCCACTGGAAAAAGTAATCTAAAAAAAATTTTTTTTTTCTAAAACACCTACCACACTTTATTGTTATTCGTATTAGTTGCCAACATTGGGGCACAATGTGAAATTCACCAGAGGGCAAGAGCCGTTTGGAGGGGAGAGAAAGGAACTCTGATAATTGCATTTTGGTGCTAGGCAGATCAAGCAATCCAATAAAAGGACACTCAAAGGAAATGCTAATGTAGGACAAGTGGAACAAGCAAGCAAAATGGCTTCCGCGCACTCAAATCTTACTCAGCTTCCCCCTTTACATAGTCATGCCTGGCCCAGCTGTCCTGGCATAAGTGATGGGCAATGCTCTGTATGTGTACATGCGGATACATGGAGCCTCAGTTGTCACAGCAGCAGTGCTAAAATGAGGTCTCATGGGTAGGGGTTATCATGACTTATGTGTATTCGCCCTTATCACAGGATGTTCTGATTTTGATATTACACTTTTCAGATCTTTAAAAGCAATCTGCATGTCCATCGTCTAGTTCTGGATCGACAGCACAAAGGCCTGGAGTGTTGTTAGTGTTGTAATTTTTGAAAGTTGCTATATTGCACTAGCTAAGAGTGGGAGCTGGGATTCTCGTTTCAGCTAGGAACTTGCCAAGTGGACTTAGACAAGGCTCTGTTTTCCCAGCTTTGGCCTACATACACACATACACACACACACAATCCCCTGAGGCACAGACATAATCAGTGCTTGTTTCTGGGGGGACGCAGGGGTAGCCATACCCCTAAACATTTCGTGAATCTAAGTTTGGCCTCATTGAGGGGCAGTATTTCAATATGAGTAGGAAAATGAGAGTACTCCTAAACATTTTTTAAGAAAAAAAAAGCACTGGACATAATAATGATAACAATTATATGTCAGAGCATAAATGGAGAACCTGTGGTTCCATCTATTGCCAGACTACCAACTCCCTCCATCCCTGGCCACTGTGCATGGCGACTAGGGCTCTTGGTGCTTCAAGTCCAACCCCACAGCTTCCCCATCACACCTGTTCCAAAAAATATACATGAGAAAATTTGTGTGAAGTCCTTTGAATGCACAAAAGTGCTATGCAAATATTATTATTCATTATGTAAATATTATTATAATGCCCTCCATGACTTTGCTGCTACCCCACTTTATCTCTCTGCTTTCATATCTCTATCTCTATGCAACCTTCTCTTCTCCAGCCCTCCCCACCGTCCGCTATCTGAAGGTCTCCTGTGCCCTTAAACTATCATAGACATCACTGATATTGGAGGACGTGCTTGAGTCCTGAGCCATTTAGGGGTGGCGCTGTGGGTTAAACCACAGAGCCTAGGACTTGCTGATCAGAAGGTTGGCGGTTCGAATCCCCGCAACGGGGTGAGCTCCCGTTGCTCGGTCCCTGCTCCTGCCAACCTAGCAGTTCGAAAGCATGTCAAAGTGCAAGTAGATAAATAGGTACCGCTCTGGCAGGAAGGTAAACAGCATTTCCGTGCGCTGCTCTGGTTCGCCAGAAGCGGCTTAGTCATGCTGGTCACATGACCCGGAAGCTGTATGCTGGCTCCCTTGGCCAGTAAAGCGAGATGAGCGCTGCAACCCCAGAGTCGGCCATGACTGGACCTAGTGGTCAGGGATCCCTTTACCTTTACACTAGTACTAACCCCTTGAATTGGATCCAGTAGCTCACAGACAACCAGTGCATTGCTTTCAGGACTGGCGACACATGGTCCCATCACACTGCCCCACTCACCAACCTGTCAGCCACACGAGCAGCAGCTTCCGGTCCCTCTTCAAGGGCAACCTTGAAGGTGTAACAGCCCCACCTAGAGTGCAGTAATCCAGGCAGGATGTCACCAGGGCATAGAAAACTGAGGACAGTCCAGTCTAAGTTGGGCATAAGTGCTCTTTGCCACGGAAGTCACCTGAGACTCAAATAGCAGGTTGACAGACTGGTTCAGTGTCTCTGTAACGCTGACAGTAAAAAGAGAAGAATCCCAAGAATCAACTATAAAACTACAGGAGCCCCCTAAAGGCCAGAAGTTTGTAACTGAAGCTCACTTACAGGGATCTTCACTCCACCTGTGGTTGACATCCAATTTTAATTTTAATTCTAGTTCTAGGAAGGATCTAATGAAGGATTTATCATTTGTCTCCTAAAACTACTGTCCCAAAGATCCTTCAGGGAAACTGTGGTCTAAGACAGATGTAACACTGACTGTAAAGGGCTCACATTCAGGGCCCACTGACTTGGCCCCACACAAAGTTCTGCCCCAATCTCCCTTTCTCGACATACACAAACCAGGCTTTGACCTTCACCTATCCTCACTCCTGGAAAGGACTTGCATGCTGCTTATTTGCTGCTTTTTACTGTTTCCCACTAAAACCACTTCTCCATGAATTTGAATCCCCTGTGGGGAATGATTCAGCGTCTGTAGATTGATTTGGAATCAAACATTCCCTAAAAGAAGTGAGCTCACAGTGTGCCCCTCAGTCATAAGGGGAGCCTAGTACATCTGTCTCCCATCTTCACAACTGAAATGACAAGACTTGGTGTTACGACCCAATTTGGGATTATTTTAAGAGTGAAAAGCAGGTAACAAATCTTATAATAAATACCACATGCATATGAGTCAACTGAACGCTGGCTCAGCTGCTTTGCCATGTTTCAGGTTGCTTGTTTGCCTGATCTTTTGTTTGCATGTTTCTGAGCATGGCCTGCACTTATTGCTTCATTTATTATATAAATATTTATTGTTATATAGAACATTTTTAAGTGCTCAGCTCCTCTGGAGAGGTTGGGGGGTGGAATGTGTCTTGGTACAAACATCGTAGGTCCCAACCTGTCAAGGCTGTGTACAGACAGCTTTTGTGAACTTGTAGAACTGGTTTCTTCATAGTTTGATCCTGGAGAGGAAGACGCATGTTTAAACTAGAGCTGAGTCCAAGTTTCCCTGAAGAAAATTTCCAGAGATTTTTCTTTTCTACCCACTTCTCCCACAAAAGGGGACATTTTTCAGGATAGTCTTCAAATATTCTTTGCCTTTGAAGCAGGCAATGATGCTAGGTCTGGGCCATTTTAGTGGTTGCAAAATGGTGGCTGGTCTTTGGGCTTTGTGGGTGTCCCATTACCCCTCCTGAGAAAATGTTTGAGAAGTTATCGTCTCCATGGAGTATATGCTGCAGAATGGTTACCTTTCTCCTCCTAGAGCGCAGAATTTGTGGCGCTATTTTAGCTCTAGCTTAAACTGAACTTGACACTTCCTGCCCAGCACCACTTTATACATGCCCCTAGTGCAGCTGAGCCAATTTCATATCATCTGTGTGTCAAGATCCAAACATGTTGCCCATCACCAATCAGATCAGTTGTTCTCTTCTCGATTTCAGTGGCCTACAGCCCCCTTCACCACATACATTCAAAACACTGTGTTGCCACTTTAAACCGTCATTGGGCTCACACAGCTACAATTCCCGGCATTACCTGGGGAAAAAAGGGATTGACTCCTAAACCCATCTGGAAATTGTAGCTCGGGGGGGGGGGGATCTCCTAATAAGTCTCAACTCTTAACAAACCCCAGCTCCCAGAATTATCGGGGGGGGGGGAGGAGATAATCAACATTGTTTAAAGTGGTATGATACTGCGTTAATTGTGTAGTGCAGATGAGGCCTTAATCCACTGCTCACCTCATCACTTTCAAGTACACCTTGATCATCACACAAACATCCTAGAGCATGAGACTATTAATCTCAGGGCTGTGGGTTCGAGCTCCACGTTGGGCAAAAAATCCTGCATTGCAGGAGCTTGAACTAGATGACCCTTATAGCCCCTTCCAGCTCTACAATTCTATTACAGTGGTACCTCGGGTTACATACGTTTCAGGTTACAGACTCCGCTAACCCAGAAATAGTACCTCGGGTTAAGAACTTTGCTTCAGGGTGAAAACAGAAATCGTGCTCCAGCAGCAGCAGTAGCAGGAGGCCCCATTAGCTAAAGTGGTGCTTCAGGTTAAGAACAGTTTCAGGTTAAGAACGGACCTCCGGAACAAATTGAGTACTTAACCCAAAGTACCACTGTATTCTATGACCACCTGCTTTCCACAACCAGACTGAAGCAGAGTTCCTCGCTCTTGGCCCTATTAGAGTGTGCATCCTACTTGGCCAATCCCTAATTAATACGGTATTCACAAGGGTTGTATTATTGTAGCTGCTGACAAGCATCACATGCCCCTACCTCATTGCTACATAATAACCTCATATATCAAACTGGAAGAGACTGCAGGGCCCTTGCTATAGAAGTGCGCACTTTATACGCTGAATATCATTATCCAAAGTCCCCCGTTCCCTTGCTTGATATGCAAAAATTCTTAGGTTCCCCAGAGTACCCGGCAAAGAAAATGCCCACCCAAAATGAACATTTGTTATTTTCTAAGACTTGAGGCATAACAGAACCGGAGAAGCTGGGCGGGAGGGGGGTCATTGAAGTCAGCTTATCCAAAGATTTCATCAAACTGTCTCTATAGGTGTGGAAAGAAGAGAAAGGGTGGCACCTGGTGGCAAAGAGGTGAAGCACATCTATTCAAATTAGAAAAGAATTGAGAATTCTGCATCGAGAGGGCAGGAAGGAAATTGGGGCGCAACCTGAGATGCTTGGTAAGGAACCATACATGTCTAATTGCTGCTTATTCACTGGACTGTAAGCATGGCTAACTTTCTCTAGAGTAGACTGCAGTTCTTAACTGCAGGCAAAGGAAATAAAGCCAGTTTAGAATATGTTCTTTAAAGCAGAGGTGGGAAAACTTTTTCATCCTAAGGGCAGTATTCTGTTATTGGCAATGTTCTGGGAGCCACATCCCAGCAGTCGATGTGGCCAGAATATAGATTTTAACCTCTGTCCAATAGGCTACTTTCTACACACTCTCACACAGATTTTCACTTTTTTGAAATATGGCAACCCTAAAGGTAAAGGTAAAGGGACCCCTGACCATTAGGTCCAGTTGTGACTGACTCTGGGGTTGTGGTGCTCATCTCGCTTTATTGGCCGAGAGAGTCGGCATACAGCTTCCGGGTCACGTGGCCAGCATGAATAAGCCGCTTCTGGCGAACCAGAGCAGCGCACGGAAACGCCATTTACCTTTCCACTGGAGTGGTACCTATTTATCTACTTGCACTTTGATGTGCTTTCGAACTGCTAGGTTGGCAGGAGCAGGGACCGAGCAATGGGAGCTCACCCCGTCATAGGGATTCGAACCGCCGACCTTCTGATCGGCAAGTCCTAGGCTCTGTGGTTTAACCCACAGCACCACCCGCGTCCCTATACCCTAGTTAAGTGTAATTGGGGAATTTTATGCAGAGCACCTGCACAGTACACTAACCAGCTGATTAGGAGAGGAAGCCACATTGGCCGATGAACAAGTAGCGTTTGAGGAGGATAGAACCACTGTAGATTATTGTTTGGTTCTAAACCATTTGGTTGATAAATATGGGGGGGGAGATGTCCAGGGGGTGGTTTGTAAGCAGCATCCATTGACTTAAGAATAGCATTTGATTCAATTTCACACATGAGGTTCGGGGGGGGGGAGAGACTGTAAAAAAGACTCCTTTTTAAAAATTACACCAAAACAAGGCTTGTAAGAGTTTTAATGTATTTGGGCTTGGCCTCTGGAATGTGGTCAGCTCAACAAAAATATGTGGTCGAAAAAGCTATGAGTAGTATTAACATTTTAATGCATTTCTTCCAAATGAGGTCATGATTTTATACCTGCTCTGCTTGAAGTTCTTAAGGCCAAACCTTTAACTCAACTGTTTCATTAGATTCAAATTTGGGTGAGCCTTATAAAACCCACAAGACCTTCTGTGGTCTTAATACCAGTGCTTTTTTCTGGGGGGATGCAGGGGTACACATAGCCCTAAACATTTTGTGAATCTAAGTTTGGCCTCATTGAGGGGCAGTATTTCAATATGAGTAAGAAAATGAGAGTACAGTGGTACCTCGGGTTACATACGCTTCAGGTTACATACGCTTCAGGTTACAGAAACCGCTAACCCAGAAATATTACCTTGGGTTAAGAACTTTGCTTCAGGATGAGAACAAAAATCATGCTCCGCCAGCGCGGCAGCAGCGGGAGGCCCCATTAGCTAAAGTGGTGCTTCAGGTTAAGAACGGACCTCTGGAACGAATTAAGTACTTAACCCAAGGTACCACTGTACCCCTAAACATTTCTTTAGAGGGAAAAAGCACTGCTTAATACCTTAAGATAAATGTTCCCGGTACCAGGATGTGTTTTAAATGCTGCTCTATGATTCAAAGCTGTTTTTCCCTCCATTTCCACACAGGTTTGGCTGAGGGCATTTAACTTTTGACTCGAGTTGAATTTAGCCACTACTGCTTTGCTTCCTTTAGTTCTGCCTGATTCCCACAAAAACAGCTGGATGAAAGCCATCAATTTAAGGTTTATGCCTTCTTGGCTTTTTGCCACAATAGTTACTAAGTTTTACG
The DNA here is from genome assembly GCF_964234715.1 of Podarcis melisellensis. Classification (NCBI taxonomy): domain Eukaryota; kingdom Metazoa; phylum Chordata; class Lepidosauria; order Squamata; family Lacertidae; genus Podarcis; species Podarcis melisellensis. The sequence continues at coordinate 37,992,852 of NC_138537.1, forward strand.
TCTCGGTAAAGCAAAACACATATTGAAGCAATGCCTGTTTGACACTGAACAACAGAGCAATCTCTCTGCAATGAGAAAACTTTATCCCTGCTATGACTGTTTTCTAACTAGTCCCCTTGATACAATGGCACCTCATCTTTGGAATCTAACAAATCTAAAATATAGAAGAGCTTTTTCGAGTGCATGACTGAATGTGCTTCCTTCAGCAATACTTGAGAGTCCTTTTATGAGAAGCCCACTCTATAATTGTACATGTCCATGTTGAGATGGAAATTCTGAACGCATGGGTCCATATATTGTTATTTCATTTATTTATTTCTTTTGCTTTTTGTACAGAGACTCCAGTAAAGAGTTAATCACCCCACCATTATTATCTAAACTGGGGTGTTCATCTGATCATTGTATGAAGCTTTAAAGGTACTCCTGGACTTCTTTGTCTGCTTACAGTAGACTAAGTTAGCTGGAAAGACTACAAACTTAAATCAGCTTTATTTCAATTTAACAGATGTGCTGGCCAGGGCTAATGGGAGCTGCAGTCCTCTTTACCCTGACTTCGGACACCTGCAGTGTAGCTTTTTTAAAAACTCACCTTCCTTCTGTGACTCTCACTTGTTTTTAACTGTTTTTAACCTTGAGTTTTAATTGTTGTAAGCTGCCCTGCGGCTTTGGGGGTGAAGGGCAGAAAGTGCATTTCAAATCATAATAATCCAGAAATCTGGAGAGCGAAGGCTGGAGAAGGTTGAACCAATTGTTGGATTATCATAATGGAAATTACAGCGATTCTTATAGCTGTTAGGAGACCTCTATTCCCCTAACAGAGCTACGGTTCCTAGAGTGGTTTAATAGCCAATCCCTGTTCTCTTAACAGACTAAAATTCCCAGGATTCTTTGGGGGAAACTATGACTGTTTAAAGTGGTGGGATACTGCTTTAAATGTATAGTGCAGGTGGGGTCAAAAAGGGAAATGGGAGGGAATCCTGAAACCTTGCCCTCTGACTCCCCTCAGTTTTAGCCAAACCATTAGGAATATCCCTTTTAAAACAAACAAACAAAAACAGTATTCTATGGGCTGTCATAGAAAGTAAAGGGACAAACTTCATTTCTTCTCCACCCCCAATAATCTGAGCAAAACTCAAGTTTCCTTGTGAATGGATGTTGCAGAGATTAGTCATCTTCCTTAAAGAAAACACACAGACACACATTTTTACTATGAATGATGACAAGCAGAACTGAACTTACAAGTGCTTTATTTATGGCATCAAGTCAGCTTTCATGTTGGCTTTAGACTTAATGCTGCCCGTTACTCTGCAATACGGCGGAAGGACTGGACCACTGGGGACGCAGACCCCCACTCGACAGGTTTACTATACTCTCCTCTCTCCAGAAGATACTGCCTGCCACGGAAATTGGGGTGTTCGTAGAAAACCCAGGCCCCTTCCAGGACTTTGCAGGAGTGGATTTCGCGCAGGTGAAACTGATCCATGACAGAAGGGCAGTCTTCTGTGGATTCATGCATCTGGCCACTAAAGTCACCCTTCTCAAAGAGCTGAATTTGGTATTTGCCTGCACTGAGCTAGAAGGAGGAGGATGAAGAACACAACATGTTATTGAGGAGCTGAGCAGAGGCTGTGCAAAGTTCAGACGGCAAAATTGGATGGAAAATAGACATTACCCAATAAAGCAAGGAATGTATTGTGGCTGTGGATGCAGAACCAACCACCACTTTATGTGTCTTTAGTTATCTTTATTATACTTTTTATACTTTCTGTGTGATCCCTGTCAGCCAGTCCCCCCTAGCAAGAAGCAGGAAGAATCTAATTCATTACCAATTGTGAGTATAGAACAGATATTGAGAACTTGTCCCGTCCCCACCCCAGTTGTTGCAGGACTCCAACTCCCATCATCCCTGACCAATGGTCATCCTGGCTTAGCCTGATGGGAGTTGGAGTTCAACTTCTGGAAGACCACAGGTTCCCCATCCCTGTTGTAAAACCACATGGTGGGAACTGCACATGGCACAGGAATGGCTTGGCCAGTGCAGTAGAGCTGCAGCAATAACCTCCCAGAAGCAATGTTGTTGCTGCTGCTTACCGGAGGAATGAGGCAATGGTAAAACTGGGGCTGCACAGGTGCACTGGAAAAGCCAATCCAGCACTCCTGCCAATGCACTGACAAGAGTTCGTACCTCGTCATCATTTTGCCTCCTTCCTTCCAGTAAGCGGCAGCCGTGTTGCTGCCAGGAGGCTGTTGCTGTAGCTTCACCCCTCTGGGCAAGCTGTTCCCAATATGGCATATATCACCTTTCATATCCTATGGCATATCAGACTCCAAGGTTCCATGCAACATGCATTCTGTTAACCATGCTTTATAGCCTACCAGAACTTTTGCAGACCCAGGCAAAAGGCTCTATCAAAAGAGGTGAGTCCTCCAGCACCATCCCAGCCTCTAAAGCATGAGGTCAGGGATGATGGGAGCTGCAGATCAACAATATCTGGAGGGCACCACTCTGACCACTCAGGTGGATCAACTCATAGACATCTGGCTGGCCACTATGAGAACAGGATGCCAGATTAGATGATGGGTCTTTGCTTTGATTCAGCAGGGCTCTCGGAAGCAAAAAAGCTTTCACATTCTTCAATGCAGGCAGAGAACTCATGGCTTTCCATTTGTTGTTGAACTACAACTCCCATCAATACTTACCATGGGCCATGCTCCTTGGGGCTGATGGGAGTTGGAGTCCAACAACATCAGGAGGGCCACAGTTTCCTCACCCCTGTTTCAGTGTTTATCCATGTTAATAACATTAGATACAGATACAGTGTGAGAATCTGTGTGTACTTAAAAAAAGGGGAGACTTATAAATGAACCTGTCTCAAGTGTCAATATCCCATTTGCCCAGAATTCAGAGTTAAACAGGGAGGAAGGAAATGTCCGACTTACTAGCTGAATAGATTTGCATGAGCTGACGCGGTCATTTAGGCCCATCCATCGTTGATATTCAGGATATTCCCCATGAGTCAGCACATACATGTTCCCTGCAAAGTTTGGCCGCTCATAAACAACCCAGGCACCCCCCTCCACACGGATAGAATTGCAGCGGCTCAAGTCAGTGTGGAAATCCAAACAGTCCCTGTCAGACTCATAGCGGCGCCCCTGGAAATTCTTGCCTTCGTAGAAGGTGATCTGAAACACAAGCAAAGTACAAAATGAATCATGCTTCCGCTGGACATGGTGCAGCTTAGCTAAAATTACACAGACACGAGCGAGGGAAGTGTATAACAATTTCAGTTTCTCTCCATTTCCTATTTTTTCCCAAGCTTAACTCCAATTTGGCCCATATCTGCATCAGTTTGCAATTTCTTTCACATCTGCATGAAAATTTGTGAAGAATGCATCTTCTACAATGTGCATTTTACATGCAATTTTACCTCGTTTTTTGCAATTTTCCTGACAACTATTTTGAAACTATTTCTGTGCACTGTTTTGCTTGGAGAACTGCATCACAAAATTTGGAGAAGTGTAAATTTCAGTTCACATATTGATATGCATTTAGGTCAGTTTGCATTAAATTTATTTCCTATCCCTAAATAACAAGCTCCACTAGGAATTCCTCTTCCATCTTTAGGTACAAGAGAGTTGCGCAAGAGTACCTGTGACTTAGTTACCTTAGGTGACTGCCAAGGCTCATAAACAACCCAGGCATTGTTCTGTCAAGCTGACAGAGCATTTAGGCAAAAAGTACCCTGAGTCAACAGGAAGTCTATGGTAAGGTTGCAATTAGGTTAGCCAATATTACAGCAATAGGTACAGATGACATTTTGCATTTCTTATGTATGACATGACTCTCTTGAGCTCACAGCATTTCCTTACTTAAAAAATGTATAAACCACCCTTCATCCAAATGTGGATTTCAGGACAGTATGCAAAGAAATGTAAAATTACAAATACAGCACACAACAAACCAACAGCACAATAAAGTTAGGAGGAATAAGGCTATTAAACCAGCTCAAAATGCCAACATTCAAAATGCCTGGGTGAATAAAAAGGTTGTGACCTGATGCAAAAATAATATATTGTGAGTAGCAGATGTATGTCTCTCAGGAGGGCATTCCACAATCAGGGAGCCACCGCAGATAAGGCCCTCTCTTTTGTATATGATGTGTTTCACGTAAAGATGCAACATGGAAAAGCACCTCCTCTGACATTCTTAGAAAATGGGCACCTTGGTAATGAATCCTATCCTGCTACTTCACACAAGGGCATCACACTGAGCACCAGAGGGGGCGGGGAATCATCATTTCAGTTCAAGACAGGGGAACTCCAGGCTACCTTAAACACCTGTCCCTTTCAGAATGTGCATCAAAGCCAATTCACACAGACCCTATTTGGACAACATATCCAGGGACAGGAACATGAGGAGGGAAAGTGAGATCACAGCTGTCCCCTCCTCCAATATGTTCTATCCTTCGCGCATTCAAACTGTACAAATATTCAGTGGGTACACAGATTACTGTTTGGGGGAAGTGGTTGTGTGGGGATTACATTTGCACCCAATTCTCTGCATGAATCCTGCAGCAGAATCCCACCACTGGCCACCATCTGCTAGCACCACCCAGCAGAGCAAACAGAAAGCAATTTTCTATTAGCTCTGCTTCCACCAGAGTCTACCTACTGGACCCTTGACCAAGTACCAAAGGTTGTAGCTGCTTGACATTTCAGAGGCAGGAGGTGTTCTCCATTCTTGGTCAAGCCTCTTCTTCTTAAATTAGAAGAACATGAATCTAAAGGTCATGCAAAACAATACATTTGTATTTCTGTGCTTCATTGTTTGTACAAAGACCCGATTAGGCAATCCAGATTAGGACTAGGGTTAAGCGTGTGGGATGTAAACACAGGAGCAGTCAATGACAACATTCCTAGAGTGTACATGTTAGAACCTGGGGAGGGATGTCTGTCTAGCAAGCAGGTAAACTTCCTGGGGACGGACTTCCTCCGCATGTTATCAGAGGTGGGTGTGGCCTCACCTGTGCAGGTAAATGATAAAAGCACAGGGCAGGCAGCCATCTCTCTCTCTCTCTCTCATCTTCATCTTCTGAAGGAGCAACATGCCCTCTTGGCTCTCAGCCAAGAGAGGACAGTACTATCTTCCTACAAGATAGATTCTAAATGTATTTTACTTTTTATGCTGTCTGCCTTCTGGGATCATATTGTGAACAGAACGTGAGTAAACTCTTTTATACTTTTATAAAGACTGTGTTGTGTCTTGTATTTTAAGAGGGAACAAAGGGGAAATTACCAGAGTAATTATTATAGAGGTTCTAGCGAACCTATGCAGACGTTACCGTTGCGAACTTAAAGGGGAATGTCTATAAACTCTGCTGATATTTTGGGAACTTGTTAGCACAAGTTGGATTAGGATATAATCTCACAATATATGCTCTCCCGCACCACAGAACATTCCCACAAAGCGCCCTTCTCCATGTATCATTGCCAAATGAGGTGTGATAGGTGACCAACTCTTCAGTGGTGGCATGCCCTCCCCAGGGAGGCTCATCAAATAAGGGGTTGGGGGGTTCGGTAGTTATTTGCTTAGATTTTGAAACAAACAGCATCACAGATAATATCTGACAGGTGCCCATTATTCTTATGCGACCACTTTACAAATTGCAGTTACAATAGCAATGGCAGTATCTCCCCAGTAATCACAGCTGGGACATGTAAGACAAAATAGCACAGCAACAGATATGCAATGCAACATGAAGGGAAGACATCTAAGCCACACAAAAAATGCACTTTGTTTTTTACTCTGATAACCGATCAAGTGGGGAAATGGGTATGTTATGCAAGACCTCCCAATTGCCATAATTGTCCATTTGGATTTGTCAATATGAGTGACCCACACTTGACAATAGCAGAAGTCTGGAAATGCCCTCAGTGAAGCAGTGCCATATCTTGAAGCACAAGCAAAGCTTCCGTCTGAGAGCTTATTCTCCTATTATGAGTGGTTTTGCAGTTTGGCTTGTTAGTATGATGCGAAAGAAGATACAATTGTTCCCATGTGACCTTCCAAATTCAAGAGCTCTGTAATTTCGGGTTACAGACTCCGCTAACCCAGAAGTGGTACCTCAGGTTAAGAACTTTACCTCAGGATGAGAACAGAAATCACGCGGCGGCGGCACAGCGGCAGTGGGAGGCCCCATTAGCTAAAGTGTTACCTCAGGTTAAGAACAGTTTCAGGTAAAGAACGGACCTCCGGAACGAATTAAGTTCATAACCAGAGGTACCACTGTATGTGGAAGATCGCAGGTTCTCCACCCATTTTATGCCTTCTAAATAAATACAAATGTAGAGCACATACGAAGATACTTATTTCACATGCAGTATGCTGCAAGTTTATCAAGCTGAGTTGCATATCCTCTGCAAGACTATTGATTCTATATGTGAAATAAAGCCGCATTTAAAAGAAAAGCACGCCACTAATTCCATGTTCCTCTTTATTCCTCTTCCACAGAACAAACAACAACAAAGGAAATAAGCATCTCACACTGTCTAATGTTGTCATTTTCAAATACTGATCTCAGTTTCACAGAATTATATTTGCTGGAGCTGCTACCAGGAAAACTAGGAAAATCCGCGAATTATTCCAGGTGTTTGTTTATTATCTAACCTGGTACATTTTCCACTAGTTATAAACCACCTGCCTCCTTAGACAGGGAGCCACTCAAGGCTCTGCTCTTTTCTTGGTTCTACCAAGCTAGCAAACAATGCATTCCTGTTAGAAGAGGTTCATTTTCTTGCAGACAATGAATGGAAGAGAGGCATCCTGAGACCACAAACATACTTACCTTGCTTCCAGTTTTGGACATGATCAATGTGGGGTGCAAATATTCCTGGAGGAAGAGGTGAACTAGAAGCAGCTGCCAGAGCAAGAATCAGGAAGCCTCATTTTATAGTGAGCTCATTTTTAGACTAGACATTCGCTTTGTCATGAAAATGGCATCCAAAAATTGAGTCAGTGATTCTGAGGCTATTCATCTGTTCTAGAAAAACAAACAGGATTACAAAATAAAGGCAGGCTTCATTGCTCCTTTTATTTTTTGGCACTGCCTGTTGCATTATCAGGTTTTGAATGCTTTGCTGAGTCAGAACACTGGACTCCTGTCAGAAATATTCAAAATAAAAAGTGCTTGCCCTCTAATAATAATAATAATTTTATTATTTATATGTCACCCATCTGACTGGGTTGCCCCAGCCTCTCTGGGCGGCTTCCAACAAAGTATTAAAACACAAAAAACCTCAAACATTCAAAACCTTCCTGTACAGGGCTGCCTTCAGGTGTCTTCTAAAAGTCAGTTGTTTATTTCCTTGACATCTGATGGGAGGGCATTCTACAGGGTGGGCACCACTACCTAGAAGGCTCTCTACTGGTTCCCAGGAACCTCGCTTCTTGCAGTGAGGGAACAGCCAGGCTAAACATGCCCAGCTCCCTTAGCCGTTCCTCATAGGGCTTCATTTCCAGGCCTTTGACCATTTTGGTTGCCCTCCTCTGGACACGTTCCAGTTTGTCAGTGTCCTTCTTGAACTGTGGTGCCCAGAACTGGACACAGTACTCCAGGTGAGGTCTGACCAGAGCAGAATACAGTGGCACTATTACTTCCCTTGATCTAGATGCTATACTCCTATTGATGCAGCCCAGAATTGCATTGGCTTTTTTAGCTGCCGCGTCACACTGTTGGCTCATGTCAAGTTTGTGGTCAACCAAGACTCCTAGATCTTTTTCACATGTACTGCTCTCAAGCCAGGTGTCACCCATCTTGTATTTGTGCCTCTCATTTTTTTTGCCCAAGTGCAATACTTTACATTTCTCCCTGTTAAAATTCATCTTGTTTGTTTTGGCCCAGTTCTCTAATATGTCAAGGTCGTTTTGAAGTGTGATCCTGTCCTCTGGGGTGTTAGCCCCCCATCCCAGTTTGGTGTCATCTGCAAATTTGATCAGGATGCCCTTGAGTCCATCATCCAAGTCGTTGATAAAGATGTTGAATAAGACCGGGCCCAAGACAGAACCCTGTGGCACCCCACTAGTCACTCTTCACCAGGATGAAGAGGAACCATTGATGAGCACCCTTTGGGTTCGGTCAGTCAGCCAGTTACAAATCCACTGAGTGGTAGCATAGTCAAGACCGCATTTTACCAGCTTCTTTACAAGAATATCATGGGGCACCTTGTCAAATGCCTTGCTGAAATCAAGGTAGGCTACATCCACTGCGTTCCCTTCATCTACCAGGCTTGTAATTCTGTCAAAAAACGAGATCAGGTTAGTCTGACATGACTTATTTTTCAGAAATCCATGCTGACTATTGATGATCACAGCATTCCTTTCTAGGTGCTCACAGACTGTTTGCTTAATGATCTGCTCCAGAATCTTCCCTGGTATTGATGTCAGACTGACTGGGCGGTAATTATTTGGGTCCTCTCTTGTTGTGTATTTTCTAAACAACCCTGGGCCTCCTACTTCTTTGAGTCACGTTTCTCCATATATCTGGCTCCTGTGTTGGTGAACTAGCCTCCTTCTCAGGGGAGTCCCCTGTCTCCTCCTTGGTGGAGACGGTGTGCTCTGTTGCTTCCAAGAAAAGCTCCAGCTCTCTAATTCTTTGGATCATAGCTACACGTTCCTCCAGTTGCTGGACTTTGTCTTCTAAGAGGGCAATCAACATGCAATTGCTGCAGGTAAAGCTGCCTGCAACCTTTGGCAAGATGGCAAACATTGCGCAGGAACCGCAGGCGACTGCAGCTGTTCCCTCACCCTCCATCTTGAGAACGTGTCATTGGGGGTGGCTACAGCGGTCCTCCATCATAAAAAGCGTGAAGACAGGACAAATAACTCCCCCCCAAAAAAACCTAGGTCTCCCCCAACAAACGTTTGAGACTAGCTCCCCTAAATCTACAAGATGGATCAAACTATGCGCGCCTCCCACAGCTAATCACCTGCCTCAACAGAAACCCTGCCCCCTCTGACCCTTGCACAGGGAGAGCAGCTAATCAGCCACAAAGAAACACACACACCAGAAAACCCTTTTTGCTCCTTCTTCAGCTGCTGCCCTGCAAGGTAAACAGTGTTTCCATGCACTGCTCTGGTTTCACCAGAAGCAGCTTAATCATGCTGGCCACATGACCCAGAAAAACTGTCTGCAGACTAACGCCCTCGGCCAGTAAAGCGAGATGAGCGCCGCAACCCCAGAGTCGTTCGCGACTGGACTTAACTGTCAGGCGTCCTTTACCTTTACCTTTTAGAGTTGGCATCCATCTGTCTCAGGAGAAAATAAAGGAGTGAGCCTTTGAGGATGAAGTCAACGTGTTGGAAAGTTGCAGCACCTGCTGTGGCTGTAGAGACCGATACAGGAGAGACATGTTTTGTTGCAGCTGGGGCAGATGAAGGTCCAATCATGCTGCTGCTGATGCACCATGGAATTTCTTCTCTCTGTGCTCCTCCCAGTGGTCATTCTCCCTCTGGTTACTTCTATGGATTACCCAACCTGCCTGTCTCCAGGCACTGCAGTCGTCTGCAAGGGATTCCCACATGGAGGGGTTGGTGTTGCCAGCCTTCATTTCGCATTTGCAGACATCTTTGTAACACAGTTAGTCTGCCAAGGAGCCTGGTACATGAAGCCAGCTCCCTGTACAGCACGTCCTTGGGGATCCTGCCATCTTTCATTCTGTGGACATGATCAACTCAGTGCAGGCATTACCAAGATAGGAGTGCAAACATGCTGGGAATGTAGGCTTGGGAGAGCACATCTTTGTTTAAGACTCTGTCCCATTTGAGATCAATTTAGTGTGTTTAGCAAAGCGAACACTCCTTTGCTTTTGACTAGCCCTTACCAATTTATTCCCAGAATCCTGGTGATTCACAAATTGTAGCCCTAAACTTTACCTACCGTTATGTCCTCTGGATTGCTACTCTACTCAGAATTAGGGATAAATCAACCACACAATTAATCTTCTACTGCATTATTTTCAAGCATTTGACCTTATAACTAAACGAACCATTTACAGAATACCAAAGGAGTTCCTAAATCTGTTTTGACCAAGCTATCCAATGTGGCAAAGACCACTGCTAAACCCAAAAACATTGCCTAAGTGATAAGAAGGATCCAAATCTATAAAAGGAAAATTGAATTGTGCGCAATCAACCCAATTTTTATCATGACTTGAGATCAGCTGCATTCAGATGTTACATTGAGTTGGATGTGGGAGAAGAGAAATGAGCAGGATTTAAACCATGCAGCACAGAGACAGACACAAAATAAAATTAATTTGATGACCCAAATCCTGCACATTTTTCTAGATGTTAAAATACTTGCCAACTGGCATTTTTAAAAGCAGGAAGCTACAATATGCACAATAATGCACACAATTAATTGCTCAGAAGGTTGAATTTCAGTATGGCGCACTTAGAACCAATTTACTTCCTACAGAACAATTTGAGCTTTAATTATCCTTTGTGTGGGAAGATTTAAAAAGTTTGAAATGGTACAGCTCAAAAAATTAACTAGACGCTCATTACACTCGTCATTGCAACCAGCTAGCAAAATATCCCCATACACTTGAGACGTTATTTAACAGCAAAATCCCAAAATGGATTTATTGGTGGAAGAAAGGGGGGACGGGACAGAAGAGAGATTAAGAGAATAAGAGAAAATAATTTCAGAAGACATGGGCTAGCCAAGAAATGTCAGAGGCATTTAAAAAAATTAATAAAAACCTGAACATTAGCTGGCTTACAGTGGTCTTTCTCCCCCATATATTTGCCATTCTATGGTTATTTGAGACAGGAGAAAGGGTACCCCAAAACTTTACAGGAGGGATGGGGAACATGTTAGATTCCAACTCCCAGCAAAGCCAGCCAGAATGGCCAATGGTCAAGTAACCTGTGGTTCAGCAACATCTATAGGACCAGTACTTCTCCATCCCAGCTTTACAAGGATTCAGCATCCATTGGAAGAAATGGGAAAAGGCCTAGGCAGGGCCATATCTAATGGTGTCCCTCCACTGATGGCTCTTTGATGCAGAAGGGGTTTGTCCACAGTACCAGGGAGGGAGGCCAGTTTTTCCCAATTTCTCCTCCCACTGCCTCCCTCTATTTTGCTCCAGAAGGTTGGAGGACCCTTTAGAACAGTGTGAGAAGTTGCATGGGAGGAAGTGGCCAAAGATGCCTCTCATCTCCCTCCTGCTGACAGAAGCCTCCTCTGACTCAAAGAGCCTCCCATCAGTGGATGGACACCTTCAGATGCAACCTCTAGCATTAAACACCTTGAGATTTCTTACATTAAGTAAACTGTATTTAAGAGGACTGCTAGGGTCTGGATTTCTATCAATCTATTACTACTTAGAATGGTAGTTATGCAGAGAAACACGTTTTAAAAACGTGTTGCAGTTTACTAGCTTTGCAAAAAATAATAATAATAATGCAATGTAGTATAAAAACCTTGGTTAACTACTGCCCCCCAACCTTCTAGAGCACACAGCAGGGGCCTGCAGTGGGAGGGAACTGGCAAAAATGGCCTCCCTCGATGTGACTGCTGACAAAACCTCTGCTGGATCAGATTTTACAAGTTGTTCCAAAGACTAGAAGGCACTTTTACTGTTTGTAAAGTGTTTTTTCATTAGTTCAATTTATTTTCCCAGCCTTCTCTTCTTCGACCTAAAGAAAAATTCCACTAGATGAACCCTGCAGCGATATTCTGTTTTGAATTCTTCCCATTCCCATGTACCCAAAAAGCCACCGCGCTCTTTGCACATGATTGCACAGGTTTCAAAAGGATGAGGGGGGAGCAACACTAACAGCTCTTTCAAAACTATTGGGATTTCTTCCAGCAAACAGTGTTATGTTTGGGTTGCACGCTTCTTCATTCCTGCTTATTGGAACATCCTCACTTAACATGCCTTCTTCCATTAGTCCCCCCCAACATAAAAGATTCATCCCCATACCATTAAAAAGCAACGTGGGAAGCAGCATTTTTGCAGTGTATGGAACAGGATTGGGGCAATTTTTTTTTATTTTGTTCATTTTAAGTTCTGGCAACCTACTCCCAAGTCTTCAGGATAAATAAATCTGGATAAACATATTATTGAAATGCTTTGTTCACCAGAGCGATAAATAGAACTGTTTTGAAAGTAGTGAACTGCAATCTGTGGCAGGCTTCTTTCCAAAATCTATAATATATGTAAGATGTAATTTTTGAGGTATACTTTTGAATATTCTTAAAAACATGAAATGGGTTTAGGAATAATGTGACATTTGATCTGTGTGTGCTCCTCTTCAGTATTTTTGAGCTTTTAGTGTACTATTATCACGGTTTCTGACATTAATTCTGCAACAATTGAACCTAGAAACTTGCATTTCAGTCCTCTTCCATAAAAATGAAGAGTTATTCAACTGGGAGTTTCTGCTGCTTGAAAGAAAATGTGACTTTGTAAATGGAAAATTTTAAGATGGCTCTCATTGCACTATGAATCCAGAGTATTAATGAGAGCTGACATTTGTAGTATTAGACCAATTAGGCGTGCATGCTTTGAAGTCATTATAGATGAGAAGCATAACAAAGCACTTCTGGGGTTTGATGATGTGAAAGACATCCATGTTAAAACCGATTCCCTTGAATATTTTTTCCCACTGCATACAAGAGCTAGATAGTTTTAGTTAATTAGAAAAACCACCATGATTTCAGAAAGGAAGGATTTTAACTTGTCATCCATGTCAGCATTCAAATTTAGCCAACACCAAGTACACAAACAATCCCTCTCCCTCCACTTTTATACACAGAATGACAGAAAAGTTGCAAAATGTGAGTAGAAGGGGAGAAATATGTAGCTCTACTCAGAAATAAGCCTTAAAATAAGTTTAATAGAGTTTACTCCTAAGTAAATATATATATAGGATTGCAGGCAAAATGACTTTCTTTTCCTTTTAACAAGGTGCAATAGGAGATCTCTTGAACCACTAACTTTTTATAATTGAACAACTTTTGTTCAAAATTGTTATGCCTACAGTTGTCATAGATGACCTGAACACATGTTATGTCGCTTCCTTACCTTCCCATTTCAAAAAACTTTTGCCTGGGCTAATTCACTGTCCTACCTAGGTGTGTCTTCAGAAAAAGCAAGGTAAGTCAGTACACCTTATGGATTCACAATGTGTATATCCATCTTCAGAGTGAGGTGAATGTTTCAGATGAGAATGCTCTATCTGTCAAGTATTTTAAGGCAGCAGGGGACTGAGCAGGATACCAGTGGTTTTTTTTAAAGAGGAAAAACGGTGCCTCCATGGCCCTTATTATGTTGTATAATGACAATACTGAAAAAGGTCATTTTTAATTAAAATAAGGAAAAGAAGAAAAAGAGACAAAAGAAATCACGTGAATTTAATCAAATTTCATAGTTGAAGTGTTAAACAACTGGTATAAAAATACATCTGTGAGTTTTATACAATACAAATTTAGTTAATAGAAGTGAAAAGGTTCATTCAGCAGCCAGAACCTTATTCCTATCTTCACACCAGGAAAGTAAAAGTCCTTTTCAGGGTACCTTTATACATAAATTTCATTTCAGCCATAGATAGAAGTGTTAACAGCGAAGTCTTGGCTTGTTTTCTATAGATACTGGCTGTCTGAGAAAGGTGTAGAATGAAGGGAGATACTATGACAGCTGTAACAGGGAGAAAAAGTCGATCCTCACCTTGACAATAAACAAAGCAAATTCAAGTTTCCAAATTCATTAGCAATGCCATAAGAGTTTTAATCAGCTTGGCTCCAGTCTATTGCAGTAAAAACACTTTCAGTTTTGCAAAGTTCATCTCTAGAACTGTAACAAAGCAGATAAACAGATTGTATTTGTTGAATGCAGCAATCAACAATCCCATTGCTTCTTTACAAAACAACAACAATCCCATTGCTTTCTGACTATACAGCAATTATTAGCTGGCATAACACTCTCTCACTCTCTTGCATGTACACACACACACTCCACTACAAAAACGTCATCATGTGGGTAAAATTCCAGTTTAGTTCACCACCACTATGCAACTGCCACAAGAATGAAATAAAAGCATCAGAAGCTTAGTCAAATACCAATACTACACATATAAAGCATTTGCTTTATATCGGTGCTGTGGAGATTACTAAAGAGATGGAATGACCTTATACAGGCATGGCCAAACTTGGCCCTCCAGCTGTTTTGGGACTACAATTCCCATCATCCCTGACCACTGGGTCCTGTTAGCTAGGGATGATGGGAGTTGTAGTCCCAAAACAGCTAGAGGGCCAAGTTTGGCCATGTCTGACCTTACAGCTTTAGTTACAGATAGGTAGCCGTGTTGGTCTGCCATAGTCAAAACAAAAAAAAATTCCTTCCAGTAGCACCTTAAAGACCAACTAAGTTAGTTCTTGGTATGAGCTTTCGTGTGCATGCACACTTCTTCAGATACACTGAAACAGAAGTTTCCAGACCCTTCTATATAGTGAGAAGGTGGGGAGGGGTATTACTCCGAAGGGTGGTGGGAATGGGTGATGGGCAGATAGCTGTGATGAGCCTGTTGACGACTCTTAACGACTGCAATAGGTGTTACAGGAAAAAGCAAGGGATGAGAAGGTGAAAAGTGGCTTTGTCATGTATAATGAGATAAGAATCCAATGTCTTTGTTCAGGCCAGGTTTCTCCATGGTTTTAAGTTTGGTGATAAGTTGCAATTCAGCAGCTTCTCTTTCCAGTCTATTTCTGAAATTCCTTTGTAGTAAAACAGCTACTTTGAGATCTTGTATAGAATGTCCTGGGAGATTGAAGTGTTCTCCTACTGGTTTCTCTGTTTTGTGATTCCTGATGTCCGATTTATGTCCGTTTATTCTTTGGCGTAAGGTCTGGCCTGTTTGTCCAATATAGAGAGCTGAGGGACACTGTTGGCATTTGATGGCATACACAATGTTAGACGATGAGCAATTAAATAGTCCCGAGATGGTATGTGTGATGTTGTTGGGGCCGGTAATGGTGTTGTCTGGGTGTATGTGGCAGCAAAGTTGGCATCTGGGTTTATTGCAGGCTCTGGTGCCAGTGTCCGTGTTAGGTCTGGTTGTAGTATTATTGTGGGTTAGGAGTTGTTTGAGATTGGGTGGCTGTCTGTAGGTAATGAAAGGTCTTCCTCCCAGAGCTTCTCAAGTCTTCCTCCCAGAGCTTCTCAAGGACTATTTAATTGCTCATCGTATAACATTGTGTATGCCATCAAATGCCAACAGTGTCCCTCAGCTCTCTATATTGGACAAACAGGCCAGACCTTACGCCAAAGAATAAACGGACATAAATCGGACATCAGGAATCACAAAACAGAGAAACCAGTAGGAGAACACTTCAATCTCCCAGGACATTCTATACAAGATCTCAAAGTAGCTGTTTTACTACAAAGGAATTTCAGAAATAGACTGGAAAGAGAAGCTGCTGAATTGCAACTTATCACCAAACTTAAAACCATGGAGAAACCTGGCCTGAACAAAGACATTGGATTCTTATCTCATTATACATGACAAAGCCACTTTTCACCTTCTCACCCCTTGCTTTTTCCTGTAACACCTATTGCAGTCGTTAAGAGTCGTCAACAGGCTCATCACAGCTATCTGCCCATCACCCATTCCCACCACCCTTCGGAGTAATACCCCTCCCCACCTTCTCACTATATAGAAGGGTCTGGTGACTTCTGTTTCAGTGTATCTGAAGAAGTGTGCATGCACACGAAAGCTCATACCAAGAACTAACTTAGTTGGTCTTTAAGGTGCTACTGGAAGGAATTTTTTTTGTTTTGACTTACAGCTTTAGTGACACTGAGATAGAGAACAGTTAACTAGGAACTAAAGAAGTCACTAAGACTCTGTTGAAGCAGTATGTTTTCAAAAGCAAAAGGTAGCAGCATGACAGAGAACAAGAGCTAGGTTGTTCTGTGCCTAGAGTGTCACAGTGGATATTCTGAAGAACAAACAGGCGAGCTTGCGCAGAATATGACGGAAAAGAAGGGAAATGGAGAGAACCAGTGTAACGAATGGCACAGTGCTTTAAATGGAAATACAAGGAACATGGAGTAAAATGAGTTAGAAGTTGAGGAGGGAGATGATGCAAAGACTTAGGCTTCAGGAAAGAACAACCAGTGGAAAGCATATTTTGGATACCTGCTCAAGTTCACAGTGAGAGATGGGCAGTGGGTCATCTTGGACCCCTCACTGGTCTTTAAAGGCATTCAGAAGCTTCACATAATGGCAGAGCTTTCAGCATGTACACATTAGCAGCCTGGAATGCAGTTAAGGTCATTCCTCGACCCCTCCACACACAGTGTTTCAAGCTGCATTTTTATGTTGCTGTACACACCGTTACCTAATTTGTTTGCACACACAAAACCAATTCTATTCAATGAAGCCATCATCTGCACATGTGTAAAATGTGCACATTTCAGCTTAGCTGTACCTTATATGTTCAAACCAGATAAAAACTGGTTTGAGGGAAAACACATAAATACATATAAACTGTGGGTGACATCATATGTATTCTGCTTCAAAAACCAGCAGTGGGCACTTCCTGTTTCCGGCGGTGGGAAATGGCAGATCCCACACGATCGGACCTCAGCCGTTCTGATAATTCAGGGCTGATATGGGGGTAATTAGCCCTGGCAGCTTCCCCGGGGCAGGGGGGGACTGTCTCGACGACCCACGGTTTGCCCCAGATTGCCGATGTGGCAGATGGCAGGGGCACTGGGTCACGGAGCAAGCGACAGACTGACACTCCTGCAACGCCACCCCATAGCTGGACGCCATCTGCTTGGGGAAATATAAAGATTTGGAAAACAAACAGACACGCTCTGAACTGACGAAGCTGGGGAAAAACCTGCAGTATGTACAGTCTCTGGTGCAAAAGAGCGAACTTCAAAGAGATCCTCATCGTGATGTTTGGAATCTGGAGGGGCTTGGTATGTTTTTTTCTTCTCCCTCTAACATTAACAATTCGTATTGCATGCCAAGCCTCATTAAGAACCTACATTGCTCTTCAAAAAGTGAGTACAGATGGACTTTCATATATAATTGGGACCTATTCGCAGCCGCTTTTCTTCTAAGATTTGAAATGCCTGTTAAAGACGAAAACAAAGAACAAAGGACAAAATGGCTTCTACCCACCACGCACTTATGGAATATCTGAAATACTTCCCTGATTAAGAGAAACAGGAGCTAACTGATAATTGGTCATAAAGACTGGAAACAATATTATATATACAACTGTTTGCAAAAAGATGTTTTTTATTATGAGCGAGAGAGAGGGCTAAATGGATGTCTGGCAGCCCCCCTCTAGGGCCCGGAGGGCGATTGGGTCAATTCCAAAGGCCAATTGTTAACTGTCTGATATATGGCTACATTACAAACAGTCTGCTTAAGAATAAAGAAGGAGGTTTCTCTCTGTTTCTTTGATAACACCTGGACGGGAAAGATCAACGATTTGGGAGCTGCCAAAATAACAATTCTCAAAGAGCTGGACAGAACTTTGAAATTGGATGCAATTAAATGAAGCGGTGTGATGAAAAAACCAAAACAGCTGAAAGAGTACAATATACGGACAAATCTGCACTCCATAGAAAAAAAAATATCTGTTTTCTGACATGAATGAGGATCGCAGAACCAGAGTCAAAACGTGGAGCAAAAAATCGGATATGGAATTATGAAAAACATTGAGGATGATGAGAGGCAGGACTATGATGTTGAAAGCGCTTCGGAATTCAGACCGTGGGAAGCCAAAACAAAAATTATTACAATTTGGAAGACAATTGGACTTTTTTATTTCAGTTTTTTATTTTTATTGGATTTGATTTGATATGTTAATTGGATGATTTTATTGGAAAATTAATAAACGCTTTAAAAAAACAAAAAACCAGCAGTGGGAGTGCACTGGGGCTGAAGTAAACAGTAATATTTGCACAACCATAATCTGAAGCTCAGTACTTGCAAAGAGGAGCCTCTGACCTTCTCCCTCATGGAAATGGACAATGCATTCTTGCTGAGTTTTCGAACTGCACCAAACCAGCAAAGCCTCTGACTGCCTCTTCAGTTCAAACTAAACCGCTTTGATGTTTTTTCTACAATCAAGAGGTATCTAAATTTTAGTAAATTAATTAAATTAATTAATTAAGACAACACCCCTCCCCAAACTGAGGAAGAAACAGAGTCTGCCAGGGGAGTGGAGAGAGAAAGAGAAGGAAACAAAGGAGACAAACTGTATAGTTTTAAGGAACATCCTCCATGGGTAAAGGGGTGCCAGACTATCTGGACCTATGAAGTGATCCATCTGAGCAATTCTAGTTTGTAATGTGTGAAAGACAATATACAAGCTTTTCACAATTGCAGCGGAGAACATGGCCTCCGGACTCACCAAATAACTGTGTACTTCAAAAGCTCTCCTATCCTGCTGCCTGCTTAGAACCTGCAGCAGGAAGCACCAGGCTGTCAAGTTGTTGGCGACTGCCTGTCTGGACTAGCCATTCGTTGAACTTGTTCTCCACATACACCTGGAACGTCTTTCTCTGGTCCCTGAAATCCAGTAAAAGATTAGCACTATAATGCATACAGTGAATGTAAGACCCATCAATGAAAATATTTGCTGAAGTGCATGCACATGAATCAGAAGTTCTGGTTCTGGGGGTGTGTGCGATTTTCATGGTCCTACCTAATTTCATTACTATTTAAGTACTGCTACATGTTAGAGAGCTATATTTATCCATTTTCAAAGATATGGAAACCTTTCCTCCAAAAAATATCTTTGAAACTGTTTTTGTTTACCTTCTAGGAGTAGAGAGCAGGGCACTTTTGAAAACAGAACAGGTGAGTGATAGTTAAATTACACTCCTGTGTCTTTAAAAATCTGTTGAACTTATTTCTGCCCATCAGAGTAGAAACCCTGCAATAAAAGGTGTGAATTCTGCAAGGAAAAACAGTCAATTTGTTCATGGGGTTTTGCTTTGGGTGGGTGTTTTTTTGTATACTTTGTAGAGATTATTTAAATGCTTTTGAGTGAAAGGGAACCTCTAACCAAGACTGCTTTGAGTTTGTATATTAATTCCTATTAATTTTTACCATTCGTGCCCCACACATTGCGGATTCTACTAACTCTAAGTGGAAACTGGATGACTTGGCCAATCGTATGAATTCAAACCTTATTCAAACTGCCTCTGAAATTATGAGGTTTAAAATAACTATAAGTTTGGGGTGCTTCTGGAAGACAAGACAATTCTTAAAGCTTGGACAAAGGACACGCCTGACCAAGTAGATCTACCATGGCTCCATTGGTTAGGATATAGGCCAAAAGATGTTGAGACATGCAGCCTGATCCTATCCTTTTCTACTTGGAATTAAGCCCCATTGTGTTCTGTTGTCTTATTCCCAAGTAAACGTGCACAGGATTGCAGCTATACGAGAGCAAATCAGATAGTAAACATCATATCCAAGCAATCCCATCTAGGTGTCAATTCAATGAAAATTTACTTGCACATCTGCGCAGTACTTTTAGAGAAATGGTGGCAGGATACACAGCATGTTTAGAATCAATGTAGTGTTTTTCTCAGTTTCATCAGTTTAAAAAGCATTAGCTAACAAGTATATGACTTATAAAAGATTAACAAATGGTTTGTAGCTGTCTTGCAGAAATTGTGAATATATACTTGAGCAACATACATGTAGCAATCTTTTTATCTGCTAACACTGCTACATTTTGTTCTTATCTGCTGCTGCAGCTGGTTCTTCCTACCTGGAAGAAGAAGGTTGTTTACTTACTTGGTCAGCCCCGCCTCCTTCACGGTCTTCTGCCAGATATGAATTCTCTGTTCTCGTTGACTCAGTGCCTTTTGGTACGCAGGTGGCAGCCCACCAGGTATTTCTGTGGTGTCTCCTTCCATTTCAAATGGGACAACAAAGGGGTAAAACTCTGACGGTGGGAGGAGTCTGAAGACATTTCGATCATAGTTCTCTTTACATACTAACATTGGATTATCCCAATAGTTAGGCACGGTAGCCAGGCCAGTCCTGCCCATGTGGTCCTCAAGCTTTGGATAATGTGTATGGAAGGGGGCAAAAGTTATTGCTAGGTTCCCCAGTAAGATGAGAGGTCTAGTTGGGGTGAGAACATGCAAGGTACAACTGGTGGTTGATGACAGAGACAGACGGCGGCAAACAGCAATAAGTGTGACATTGTCACAGCTGTGGAGGTGAACTACTGTTTGCACTGGGCCAAGTACAAAGGTACTATTCCTGCACTTCTCTATGGTCACCGATCTGAAAGAGGAAGAAGGGAAAGCAGCCAATTAAAGCGGGAGCAAAAGAACACAACAAAAATGGTCACATAGCTTCGAAATGTGGTTGCAAAAATGACTGGTGAAAGCTCTTTCACCTCAGGGGAGAAAGCAAATAGATGAAGGATTCACAGCAGCGATGAATCTTCACGTGTGTATCTTCTAGGGTACCTGAACTTTTTGCCAGTGTTTGCTTGTAAACTTGGCTCATCACAACGATGCGGTGTGCTGAAGGGACCATATGAGTATTGCAGGCTATCTTAGCTCGCTTGGTTGTTCCTTCAACTGAAAGAATAAAATTAAACACTGCTTTTAAATCAAGTGAAAGAAGCTATTTTATAACAGCAAGAGAAAAGGGAGATTTTATTCTTATGCCAAAGGTTTGATGGCCTGAAATAACGGTACCTTGTTGTGCCCATGCAAGTTTCTTCCCAGACTTGAGACAAGCTGATGTTCCAAAGGGGTTCCCGGTCAGACAAGCCCTCAGCCAGGACTCAAGCTTGGGGAAGGAGAAGGCTCTGGAGATCTTTGAGTAGCCACTCTTTGCATGTAATGGCTGCCAGAGTGCAAGCACATGCAGAGGGTGGACAGTACTGTTTCTGTTCACACATCCTTCAATAAGGAAGCCAAGAGCACGAACAGCCTCAGGTGACATCAGGCTATTGTGGGTAGAATGTGAGGAGGCAGTGAGCTGATCTGGGTCCAGCAACAGTTCGAGAAGATCCTGAAGATGGTTCTGGATAAAGTCTTGCTGATAGTTGTCATTCCAGTTCTTAGACCAAAAGAATAAAAACAGAAAAATATCTGATACAGAATGGACATTCACACAAACAAAATCCTAGGTGGTGGTGGTTGTAATAGAATACTGCCCTTCATCCGAAGATTACAGGGTTGTTCACAGCATAAAAATACAAAATGAGAACACAAAATACATAATAAAACAAAAACAATTCAATAACCCCCTCCCACAAACACATTTTAAAGGCCATAGAATGTTAGTCAACCAAATGCCTGGTTATAGAGAAACATTTTCGCCTGACACCTAAGCATATGTAATGAAGGTACCAAGCAAGCCTCCCTGAAGAGAGCATTCCACAAACCAGGAGCTGCCACCACAGATAAGGGCCATTCTTGTGTTGCTACCCTCCAGATATCTCATGGAGGCACACAAAGAAGGGCCTTGGATGATGATCACAGGGTCCAGGTCCGTTCATATGGCGAGAGGCGGTCCTTGAGGTATTGCAGTCCTGAGCTGTTTAAGGCTTTACAGTCATATCTCGGGATGAATACGCTTCAGGTTAAGCATTTTTGGGTTGCACTCTGCGGCGACCCGGAGGTAACGGAACGTGTTACTTCTGGGTTTCGCCACTTGCGCAGACGCTCAAAATGACGTCACGCGCATGCCTGGAAACGACGAAACGTGACATGCACACGTGCACTCGTGTGTTACGTTCACTTCAGGATGCGAACAGGGCTCCGGAACAGATCCCGTTCGCATCCAGAGGTACCACTATATAGGTCAAAAACAGCACTTTGAACCGGGCCCAGAAATGAATTGGCAGCCAGTTCAGTCAGCAGGAACAGTGTGATATGCTAAAACCATCTTGCCCAATGAACAACCAGGCTCCCATATACTGCACAAGCTGAAGTTTGCAAACCGTCTTCAGAGGCAGCCCTACATATAACACATTGCAGCAATTTAACCTAATGGTTCGGGGACACAGGTGGCGCTGTGGGTTAAAGCCTCAGCGCCTAGGACTTGCTGATCGAAAGGTCGGCGGTTCGAATCCCTGCTGCGGGGTGCGCTCCCGCTGCTCGGTCCCAGCGCCTGCCAACCTAGCAGTTCGAAAGCACCCCCGGGTGCAAGTAGATAAATAGGGACCGCTTACCAGCGGGAAGGTAAACGGCGTTTCCGTGTGCAGCTCTGGCTCGCCAGAGCAGCGATGTCACACTGGCCATGTGACCCGGAAGTGTCTCCGGACAGCGCTGGCCCCTGGCCTCTTAAGTGAGATGGGCGCACAACCCCAGAGTCTGTCAACACTGGCCCGTATGGGCAGGGGTACCTTTACCTTTTACCTAACCTAATGGTTACCAAAGCATGGATGAAAGAAGAACTCAAAGAACCTCAAAGCAGTACCTTAATCTGATTGGTGGATTCTCCAGTCAGACTGTAATTCTTGGATCTAGGATTCGGCCACTCATCTCCAAGTAGATATGTTCTCAGGGAAACCTTGTTTAGTTGTTGAATATAAAGGAACAGCAGGAACTGTAGAGTGTCCACAGACAACTGAGCAGAGATTAAAAAAAGGTTTATTTTAAAGAACATTCAAGTACATAATTTAGCAGGGGTTCTTATTTTATATTTAGCAGCATGTAGTGAAGTGGAAAAGAAAAAGACAGACCACTGCTAATATTCTTAACTAGAAGCAATTACAGTGGCCCAACAGCTAACCTCATATTGGATTGTGGCTCACATGCAGCATGTAATGTACTTGGGCAGGGACATTTCTTCCACACTGAGTGCATGAGAAGCCTGGGCCGGTAAGGCTGCTATGAAAAGCATACACCCATAGTATTAAAAGTGACAATATGACATTCCATGCCTTATTCTTCTGCTTCTCTGCCTCCTCCTCAGTTGCACAGCTGGATATCACCTCTGCCCATTCCAGTCGCTCCTCTGAAGTCCGTTCAACAAGACTGTCAAATAATTCAAAGTATAGCCAAGCCAAGTCCTTTTCTATCTGCAGCTTCCCACAGGCAATGTGTCGCCACATAGGCCAAGAAAGGTGTGGATAATAGCCTTCACTGGAGCGCATTCGGACATAAGTTGACATCTTCCGAAGATAATGCATGCTAAACTTGGAGGGAGGTGGGATTTGTAACGCTCCCACTATAAAAGGTTCCATTTTCACCCAGAGATTGACACTGATTTGATCCATGTTTGCCATCCACAAAACTCACATCTATATTTTCAAGAAAATGAGAATAAGAAGTTAGTTCAACCATTAAAAAATAATAATACACATTTCCATATTTTCAGATCGAACTTTTTTGCAAGGAAGTCAATGTTCTATTTCCCCCTTCTATTATGCCTTCTTTTTTGCTCAGTATCCTATATTTAAACATTTGCAGTCCCAAACCGTATGCACACACTCATTCTACATAACACAGAAATGACTATTTAGAAATTAAACTTTCAAATATATTGAGTGGGTCCTGCCAGTCACTGGATGCCATATAGCCCCAACCGGCAAATATTTTTAGCTAAAGCTGTATTTTGAATTAAGTAAAAGTTCAAAGGCACACAACATTGGCTCTTTAATCCCTCCTCCTCAGTAAGAACAGCAGGAAGCTTGGGCAAACCATTCTCTTATTCACATTAGACACTTCTATTTGCATATGTCTTTGCTCATGCAGATGGAATACAGTACATAAGAGGAAAACGCTCAGGAGTTTCTACTGTAGCAGCTCACTCAATATAGGGAACTCTTCAATAACAGCATCTCTATTCAAGGCAGCAAAGGCACAGTAGAGTCATGTACATGGCCTCAAAGCCAGGCAATATTACGATAGACATACCTCCTGTTGCCCAGACTGCAGAAAGCAGGCCAATTAAATCTTACCAGCTTTCATTATTTCTAAAGCCCCAAACTTTATTTTCAACAGTCTTCCTGCTGCTTTGCATACAAGTTTCTTCCTCTGTGTGCTAGTTACCAGAGGCAGCAGGACAGAATGCTATCATACCTGGGTTTGCAAAGTTTTTATGGGTCTTTTCCAAATTCCCCTAGGTCCATGTGTGCCCCCCACCCCCATTGATTTTATTATTATTATTATTCATAAAAAAATACTACCTCAATTTTCACCCTGCAACTCTTTGTTCCAAGAAAACATGTTACTGTTAAGGCAGGTGGGGGAAAGGAGATCACCCTAAGCAAATGATTTCCGGGGGGGGGGGTTTAAAAATTATTTCCCAATATTCATGTTTTAATCGTGTTTTTATCCATTTGCTTAGTATGCCGCTCTGAGAAGAGCCACGGCTGAAGAGTAACTGGCAACGGTTTTAATGAAACCAATGAGACCCAGCTTGTCTCAGATCGCAATTCCCACCCACCAGTTGAAAATCTCTGCCCTCTAGCTGATTTCCTAGTACAGTCATACCTCGAGTTGAATATGCTTCGGGTTCAGCGCGTTTGAGTTGCGCTCTGCGGCAACCAGGAAGTAATGAAGCGCGTTACTTCCGGGTTTCACTGCTCGTGCATGCTCAGACGCTCAAAATGACGTCACGCACATGCGCGGAAACGGCGAAACGTGACCCGCGCAGACACGTCAGGATGCGAATGGGGCTCCAGAATGGATCCCGTTCGCATCCCGAGGTACCACTGTATAAGGAGAGAAGTCTCCTCACTGCATCTCTCTGCTCTCTCAGTCAACATTGGCACATTTTCCCTCTCTGACAAGTAACGGAGGGCACTCCAGTCCCTGATGCCTGCTTCATGTCAAGTGCAGCAGGGCAAGGCGGCAAGTTTCTCTCTTCCACGTGCATTTGGAAGTCCCGCTTTTTGAGGGGAAGAGCCAATGAAAGGGCGGCCCCTATTTACTCATGAAAGGCTCCGAGGCAAGCATCCCCAACCTGCAGCCCTCCAGATGATTTGGCCTACAACTCCCATGATCCCTAGCTAACAGGACCAGTGGTCAGGGATGATGGGAATTGTAGTCCAAAACAGCTGGAGGGCCGAAGGTTGGGGATGCCTGCTCCAAAGCAAGAGGGAGGAAGAGGAGGCGGAGGACGGCTCCAACCTCTGAAGCAGGGGAGAAGGGAAAAGTCCGCCCTCAGCCTGTGGCGTTTCCCCGCCTGGGAGGTGGGGCCCGACAGCCCGCCTCAGACTGAGGAACGAAACTCCCGCCCGCCTCCCGTTACCTGCGCGCCTCCGGCGGCGCCTTTCCCGACCCGGCTGCGCCGACCGAGCTGCTTTCGAAAGCCCGCGGCCTCCGCCCACCACTGCGCCTGCGCACAGACGAATCTGGACGCCAGCCGCAGATAAAACACTCACCCAAGGCACCTTCGAGAGAGAGAAATGCTCGCCTAGAGCGGCAGAGCCGTCACTGCGAATCTTTAGCAAGTGGCAAGAGCATCAGCCGCCGCCTCCGCTTACTAGCTTCCAGCACTTCCGCTAAAAATGTGTAGTATTCCAGTTGGAATGCTAGCGGAGAGGCCGAGCAGAGGCCACTGCGCCCCCTGCGGAGGGGAGGAATCGTCAGATTCTTACTCTATTTGATCCCCCTAGTACTTTGATCCCCTCACCTCGCACACATATGCCGATATTAATTTATCTGCCCCAACCGAGGATAACACTTCAGGTATCCGGCAGTGAACTGTCTAGTATACAATTTATGGCATGAACGTATTTGTTAATTCTTTAGGCACCGCAAGGCTGTTGTTGGGGCAACCCTCGAAGAAACAGGAAAGAACACAGATCTGGGGATAAAGCACTCCCCAATTCCGCCTCACACAAAGGCATTTAAAGAAAAACTGAAAATGGCATTCGCTTGACGTTTTGATTGTCATTCATTTCGATCATCCTCATGATTGATTTTTTAATAATAACTTTTAAAGTCCTCCCGGTTGCTCCAAACCATCCATAAGGAGCCGCAGGCAAAACTAAAACTAATAATAATAATAATAATAATAATAATAATAATAATAATAATAATAATAATAATAATAATAATAAAAGAATTTAAGCGCAGGGAAAGGAAGGAGGAAGTCCCTTCTTGAAGGCGCCGTCAGGCTGCCTGAGGTTCTGAACCGTCCCAGAAGGCGTCTGCTCGTGACGTCATCGCAACGCTTTAAGGTAGCGACGCGCGGCTTCGCCCCGTCCCCATTTGTTGACGTCTCGAAGCCTGGTTGGGCGGCTGTAGCCGGGCCGCGGGTGAAGTGTGCGGTTGTGATTGGCCAGCGGCGCGCGCCGAGTCGGAGCTTGATTGGGCGGTTAGCTTCACCGGGTTCTCTTTCGTGCGTGCCTATGGTTACCGGCGTGTGAGAGGAGCCGAGAAGGGGGCGCGCTTGG
This sequence comes from Podarcis melisellensis, assembly GCF_964234715.1. NCBI lineage: Eukaryota > Metazoa > Chordata > Lepidosauria > Squamata > Lacertidae > Podarcis > Podarcis melisellensis. The sequence goes on from NC_138537.1 coordinate 38,019,275, forward strand.
AACCTGCTCGAAGAGACCCCCCTCCCTCCCGCCATGTCACCCCGCTCCCTCGGCGGGCTTCTGCTGCTGCTGCTGTGCCTGCTCGGAGACGCCGTCGCCGGGTGAGCCGAGGGGAGCGGGAAGGGACCGGGAGGAAACGGCTCCGCCCCACCGGTACTGGCAGGTGGCCTCGCGGTCGGGTGGAGCCCCCCTGCTCCCCTCGCCCCTCACCGCCGCCGAGGGGGCTTCGTCTCGCCCGCCACCTCTCCGCTTCCTCACAGGGGCAGCTCTCGCCTTCCTCTTCCCACGCGGGGCGGGTGGTCCTGTCCTCCCCTTCCCCGGTTACAGCCGTTATGGCTCCTCCCCCTCAACCCCCCCCCCCCGCTCAGGGTGACCAGGAAGAAGGCCGGTTTTGCTGCCGCTTTCGCAGCTTGTGCAGACGAGGGAGTTTCGGTTGGTTGGTACAGTGGTACCTCGGGTTAAGAACTTAATTCGTTCTAGAGGTCTGTTCTTAACCTGAAACTGTTCTTAACCTGAGGTACCACTTTAGCTAATGGGGCCTCCCGCTGCCGCTGTGCCGCCGATGCATGATTTCTGTTCTCATCCTGAAGCAAAGTTCTTAACCCGAGGTAATATTTTTGGGTTAGCGGAGTCTGTAACCTGAAGCATATGTAACCTGAGGTACCACTGTATAGTCGTGTATTTCCGCCTGTGGTTTGGGGTATCAGAGTTATCTGGCCAGGACTGTGTTGAAAGCCCTCTTCAGCCACGGGCCACACTCAGCCTAGCCCACTCCGCAGGGTTGTTGTTGTGAGAGATTGGAGGAAGGCCTTTGCCCACTGCCTTGGGCTCCTTTGAGGAAAGGCAGGTTATAGATGTGGTATGTGGCACAGAAGTAGGTGCTGCCCTTCACATCGCGTTGTTGTACAGGTTGAGATGCTGGTGCACTGGGAACAGGCAGGAACTGAATGGAGGCCAGTACACTGTGACCTGATCCAAAAAAAAGTGGGGAGGTACTGTTGGGGATGTGTTTGTCTCCTCTAAAGGAACAGGTTCGCAGCCTGGGGATAGTTCATCCATCATTGTCAAGGTGCAGGTTGTTGCTGTCATTGAGCACCTTTCACTGACTTATCCATGCTCTGATAACCCTCAGATTAGACAACTGTGATGCATTATTATAGGATCCAGTAATCTCCTGAGAGGGACCTCCCCCTACATTGTGCTGTCTCTGCTTTGAAGTCTGCCAGGGAGGCACTTTTGGTAATATTGTTGAGTAAGGTTTGGGAGTCTGGTTCACCAGAAGGCTTTCCCAGCAATTGCTACCTGCTTGTGAAACACACTGTCCCAGACGTTTGACTGATGCCAACATTGAACATTTTCCAGCATAGGCTGAAGACCTAGCCCTTCTTCCAGGTCTTTTGCGTATGTTAGGTGTAAGAACCTGTATGGTTTGATAATGATAGGTAGATTGATCAATTGTTTTAGGGTTGCGCTGTATATTTTCTTTTATGCTCTTGTTGTTTCATCTAATTTTAGAGGTTGTTACTTGTCTTGAGGTAATTTATAATGGATGGAAGGATACAGATTTAATTTTAAAAATTTAAAAATACATGTTGAGACAGTTTAGAAACTGCTAGATTGCTAGCTGGGACTAGGCATTATGATAATGTATGCTTGTGCTTCATCAGTTGCATTGGTTCCAAATTATTTCAAGGTCCAATTCAAAGTGCTGGTTCAAGCCCTTTATGATATGGGGCTCAGGGTATATGAAGGACCACTTATCCTTGTGTGCCTATCTGTACATTAATATCTTCATCACTGGTCCTTATTTAGGTTCCCTGCCATCTGAGGTACAGTTGGGTGAATATTGGGGAAAGGGCCTTTTCAGTGGTAGCCTCCCAGTTATGGAATGTTCTCCCAGAGAGACTCACTCTGATGTCATTTCGGATTCAGGGAAAGGCCTTGTTGTTTCTCAATACTTTTTAATTCCGATTGATCCATTTTATCTTGGTTGGGCTTGTTTTTATGCCTTTTCTATTTGTATTATTTTTATATATTTTGATTTGTTTTATTGTGAATTGAAATTTTGCCAGCCACCTGGTTACACTACTTAGAGATAGCTGTGATTAAGCTGTGTACAATTTTTTGAAATAATTTAAATATATAAAATATAAATCTATAATAAATAAAGTACAGGAGCATGCTATTGAACACAGGGTGTCTTACTTCTGAGTAAATCTGTGTAGGCTTGCCCCAAATGACATTGAATAAAGATAAGGTCTGGGAACTCCAAGATAAAACACAGCCAGTGTTAGTTTGTGTGTAACTTATGTTTGCTTGTCCCTTCTCGTGACGTTGGTTGAGAATGTACAGTATCATAAATCCCACAAGTAAATTCACTTATTTGTTAGCTTATACATTCCTTTCTATTGAAATTGCAATAAACAGGGAAGCTTACACAATTAAAATAAATGGCTGTGGGCTGATACAGCCACCTTATTGGAGCTAAGTATGTCTGGGTTTGGTTTGCTTCTAGATGAGCGTGTGTCTTGCAACCCCATGTACACGACTTGGGAGTTCCGTAGTGGAAGAAAGGCAATATAAAAATTTACCTAAATAAATAATAAATGCCTAACATATATATTTTGTTTTTAACTTGTAATCATTCAACTTGTTTTTATTATTGCTTGTAAGCCGCTCTGAGCACGGCCTTGGCTGGGGAGGGTGGGGTGTAAATAAAAATTATTATTATTATATAAGTCTACTAAGACTGTACTGTATTAAAATAATTCAGTCCATCAGACCAAAAGCCTACTGGACCACAAATGTTTTCAATAAATGGCAGAACCTTAAGAGTGGGAACCAAGCAAGTCTTCTGTTTTTCTTCTCACTGTAATTGTGTGTTTTTGGTAACACCTTTTATTTCATATACTTCACATCCCATTTTATTTGCATCTATTTTCTGCCAATATATTCAAAGGGGTATCCAGTTTAAATACTAATATATGCATGCCTACACACAAACACACTATTGTAGCCTTCTTATCACATCAGCTCCTTAATTTTTGCCTGTCTCTCTCTTATGTTTTCTTTCCCCTCAGGGAACACAGGCATTGAGTAGACACTTGGGGATATGCATATTATTAATGTGTAGATTAAGACTGCATAGTACATTTATAGGGCAATCTTAAGCTTATTTACTCTGGAGTAAATCTCACTGTGCTCAGTAGGCCTTACTCCTTAGTAAGTGTGTTTAGGATTGCACTATTAGAGAGAGACTGGCTGTGTATATGGCATGTGGTTTTCAGTGAGCTCACATTTTTAAAACAGGACCTTCCCTCCAAGTATTCTCTGGCTGAAAGTTCTAATACATCTGTCAGAGCTGCATCCTTGGAGGCACCATTTCTGTCATTCTCTGGATGCCATGCTTGTAGAGCTTTATTACAAGTTATAATTGTTGTGGTAAGCAACAATATTGGAGGGGAAGAAGGAAATGGAGCCCTCCTGCTGTTCTCTAACTTGTAGCCTGAGTATGTGGTCACATCAAAGGAAGAAGATGCACAACAATAACTGGTTTCATTTTTCCTTTAGGAGAGATTTCTACAAGATCTTGGGGGTACCCCGTAGTGCATCTGTTAAAGACATTAAGAAGGCCTACCGAAAACTTGCCCTGCAGCTTCACCCAGACCGGAATCCTGATGATCCACGTGCGCAGGAAAAATTCCAGGATCTTGGGGCTGCCTATGAGGTTGGTGTATTTGGGGAAAGTCTGTGCCCAACAAGTGCACCCATTGCTTTCTCTGTTTCAATCTTTGCTGTTTGGCAAAACCTTAGCAGAGTGAGCAGTAAGTGGACAATGTCTTAAGTCAACTACAGCATGGTTATGATAGAGTGTCATTAATAGGCATTCCTGGAATGTCATCTCCATCCCCTTTCCTATCATTCATTTCTTTAGGATGATTTATAGACACACCTATACAGTCGTACCTTGGATCCCGAATGCCTTGGTACTCGGATGTTTTGGCTCGCGAACGCTGCAAACCTGGAAGTGAGTTTTCCGGTTTGCAAACGTTCTTTGGAACCCAAACATCCAACGGCGCTTCTGCAGCTTCCAGTTGGCCAATCAGAAGCCACGCTTTGGTTTCTGAATGTTTTGGAAGTCGAACGGACTTCTGGAACGGATTCCGTTTTACTTCCAAGATACGTCTGTATTTGAAAATGGTCTGTAGATGGTTTTAAGTTTGGTAAACAGACAAAACACAGGGTGTTTTTATACTGTTGTTTTTACATTAGCAACAAAATGTATTATATCTGTATTTTATCTGTGTTGAATTAACATTCTCTACCGATTGTCTTTAAATTGACATAGTGAAAGGACTTCTTGAAGTTAATGGCTGGTTAACAAAAAATCATTAGCTTGTTGGTTGGCCTGTTATTGTGCTTTTTGGGAGCATAGGTGAAGGATTTATTTAACAAAATTTATCTAATGCTTGCTCTTTTTTTTAAGCCTCTTAAGGAATTTACAACAAAAGATTTTATATTTAGTCCAGATGACATCTCCAGGGAGCCCAAATTGAGCACAGTTGTGATTCTTGTATTTGCAAATGCTAGTCCAAGCTAATGTACAAGTGGAGATTTTAGTGTTAGATAGGCCATGCCTGGCTTTCTGGTGCATCTTCCTGATACGGATAAAAAAGCACACTGGCCTAACCACTGAATAACACGTTACAGAGCTTAAGCTCAGGAATGTTATGGGCAGAGGGAGGTAAACAGATGAAATTCTAAACATTTTATGCATTGCTCATGCCTCATGTTTCTGCTAGCTTTTTCTAGATAGCCAGATCTCTCTTTTCTGAATTGAAGAACAGGAATCCCTTTTGACAGTCGCACAGTTTATCCATTGCTCTGTAAATTCAATGAATCAAGATACTTGAACAGGCTGCAACATGGAATGCACAGTAGTGTGGGTTGGCAGGAAGAGAACTCTTGAGAAATAAGAACTATTGCAATAGGAGCTTGCAAGCTAGCTTTATCTAGTTGACCGCTTCTTATGCTGAAATTAAAGTCTGCAGTATGTTATTAAATATGCAATTAATCACCCTAACCCTAACTTGCCTGTTGCTAAATTTTGTATGACTTGCTTTTGTGTAAACATAGGATGTCCAAATGAAGCACATAGGGCATACATCTTCTGATTATAAAGAATGGACAATGAAAAAATGTTTTGCAAGTCTTTCTACAGCTTTCACTGTATTACAGGTTGAGAATGGAGACCAGTGACTGTTGCTTATCTCATCTACAGTGTCAATAAAAGTCACAAGTTGTTGTCTAAATATTTGGATATTTGGTTATATCAAAAAGTGTCACTCAACTGACAATAAAGCTTCCATTGTTAAAACAAGGAGAGGAGCAATTTTTTGTGATTTCCCCCTCTCCCTGCACCCACCCTAAATCTTCTCTGGAGGATCCTCCAACCTTCTAGAGCCCGAGGGAGAGGGGGTTGCCAGTGGGAAATTGCCAAAAATGTTTCTTTGCTCATTCTGCTAACTGAAACCTTACTGGCAGCTGAGTGACAATATTGGACACAATCCATTGTTCATAGGTTTTATAATGCTGAGTCTCCATGCAGTTCCAGGAATAACTGCATTCAAAATCTTCCATCAGCCTTAAGACATCAATTGCCATCAAGCAAACAAACATTTTAGGCTGCCATAAGGCCACTGCTGAAGGCATTTCCCTGACAGAAATCAGTGGAACATGTTTCCACTTGAAGTGGAACCAATTAATAACAGATTTCACTGCTTTGTAACAGTTATGTTAAAGTTTTGCCTGATACATAGATGCTTACTGTTATCTCCTGCAGGTATTGTCAGATGAGGAAAAGCGAAAGCAGTACGATGCATATGGAGAAGAGGGATTGAAAGAGGGTCACCAGAGTTCTCATGGAGATATTTTTTCACAGTAAGTCTGTTTTATTTCTCCATATTTGCACAACATTACAAGCTTTACAGTGAAGGGATATCATTGGTAGTTCATTGCAGCCAACACTATTGCTGTGGTTTATTGTCTTGAGGTTCTTCTCTGGCTTCTTTCATAATGAGTGACATGTGCAAGAATATATTACAGCAATAGAAGTCTGTCATAGTGAGTAGACACTGCACTGAATCCATATCACACAAGTGAATATTTCTTTTTTAAAAAATAAGCTATAGAAGAGGCAGGGAAGAGTTAAGTCCCTTGTGACTGAGAAGACAGAACCAATTAAATTTGATTTCTGCTGGAGCAAACACTTCCAAGGGGATCTGAAAGTCAAACTAGAATGTCTGAATCTTCAGTTTATTGATTGATGTGAATGGGTCCTCCATGTGGACATTTTCATCCCCCTTACGAGGAGAGGCCCAACATTGACTCAGTTCACATGCAAGGGGTATGCCAAGGCAGGACAGTTGTTTTCCAAGTTCCAGATAGTGAAAGCAAAAGCAGAAAACACTCTCCCAATTCTCTGGCCCCTGGGTCTGATTTCCCCCCAATGATTTCACATCTTGATAGGGTTAAAGTTTTCCTCCAAATATCAAGGCCACTTGAACAGAGATTACCTTGTTTGCTTCATTTTGGCAGAAACATATTTAGTTCTTGGAGCTGTTAACCCTCTAGACGCAGAAGCCATGGCAGAATTCACAGTAGCTCTCCAGTTCCAACATGTATCATGGCTTCCTATTTCCAAGGCGCAGCAGCCTTTTGTTATCATGTTAGCAGTTCCAAATAATTTTCTGGAGGTAGCATGTGGATATGCTTAATAAATCTCTGCAGCTCTCAGAAGCAATGTTAAAGCTGAGAATATCAGTGGTTTTATGTAAGATGCTCTGAAGCAAGGCAAATATATTTAAAATAGTTAAATAAATAAAAATCAGTAAGCCAGCTGTATAGTTCTCCCTGTCCACGTGTGTATCAATTTTGTAACTATGCACAAATTTGCAGACCTCTTGTTTCAGGAGATATATTCTGTAATATTTTCATTCCCTGAGAGGGCACAAGCACTTAAAAACCCACTCTGGGATGTGAAGCAGGTTTTATACATCCCTTTCCTTCCTGTTCTGACACTGTTCATTTAGTAGAGGAGTAGGCAGACCCACCCATGTATAGACCAGGCAAAGTTTACTGAGAAGGGGGCTCAGAGTCTATGCAAAACTGAGTAATAGAGCTGTTTCTGATTGCCCCTGTAAGCTTTTTTCACGTTTCAATTTTTGCAATTTGATTGTCTCAGTGCAGTTTGCTTTTGTTTTTGCAAGCAGCTCCTCTTCCTGTTTTTATTAGTTATTTCTTCACAGAAGTTATCCCTCAAATTGGGAAGAGATTCCTTTCAGGAAGGTGATACAAATCTGTCAATATTCTGAGTTAATGAAATTAACCCTTTCATGCATACGTTCCTACCAGTTGATTTGAAGGAGCCCCACAATAGGCCCATTACTCTTTTCTCTTAAATAATGATGGTTTGTTTCTTTACAGTTTCTTTGGAGACTTTGGTTTCATGTTTGGAGGTAATCCTCGTCAGCAAGATAGGAACATTCCAAGAGGAAGTGATATCATTGTGGACCTAGAAGTTACACTGGAAGAAGTGTACTCAGGAAATTTTGTGGAAGTAAGCTTGCCAATCTGCCTCCTCATCTTATTATTTTGTTAGGTTCTGGGGATATGGAAGTTAAATATTCTTGTCAAAACATAAATGAGAGTCTACACTGAAATTTGGCTTATTCTTCCCGTGAATGGCATACAGAAAAGTAGCAAATCACTATCACTTTTGTATTGCTACTGAGAGTTTGTGGTTTCTGCCTTTCCTGGCACTTGTGCCTTGAACAGACCATACAGTGAAGAATGTTGTTGTCACCTGAGTGCTTGTTGAGCTAGTCTTGAGGGTATTGCTAATGTTCCTGTGTAACAGCTGGTAGTGCTAATGTTCCAGTGGAACAGCTGCAGCGATATTACTGGTCTAACTAAAGCTTTTGCTAATTGATCTTTCTGCCTTTCGTCATTACTGAGCAGGCTGCCAAGTTATTTCTGCTTCTAGTGTGTGTAGAAGGAAGTGGCAACAAACTCAAATTGCATCTTGCCCTCTGGAGAGTTTTGTGTGAGGTGAAACAAGACTGTGATGCCAAAAAAAGAAGACTGCTAGTAGCGGTTGGGTCATATTTACTGTTGCTTTTTCAGAAACAGTCTTTAACACAGCTTATACCTTCTGCAAAGGGAGATAAATCCCTCCCTCAATCCTCGAGCATACTTTGGATTCAGAGGGGAACAACCAGAGCTGGACACAAATAAGGGCTGGCTTCTGGTAAGCCCTATCCAAATTTGTGGGTTCCTGCTCTAACTGCTGCAGGTATTCACAAATCGTTGAAATAAGTTGTGCTTTTGGTATTCATAAGTAGGTCAAGATTGCTATTAATATTTACTAAACCTACGAGTCACCTATGCAGAAAAGGTGTAGGCAACTTTACAATTCAAAACATTAGCAACATACAATATAAGGAATACGGTACAGTGGTACCTCAGGTTAAGTACTTAATTTGTTCCGGAGGTCCATTCTTAACCTGAAACTGTTCTTAACCTGAAGCACCACTTTAGCTAATGGGGCCTCCCGCTGCCGCCGCACCGCCAGAGCACGATTTCTGCTCTTATCCTGAAGCAAAGTTCTTAACCTGAAGCACTATTTCTGGGTTAGCAGAGTCTGTAACCTGAAGCGTATGTAACCTGAAGCGTATGTAGCCCGAGGTACCACTGTACACATTTTAAAATACATAATTTAATCTTCACCAATCAACAGCTATCAAAAACACCTCTTCAGACACATACCTAAATTAGAATATGTTGGTATCTAACTGACTTGTTCCATCAGTGTAAGGATTTCTGCTGCACAATGGAATTCCCCCCTGTGTGCCCCCGAGATCTGTTCTCTGGGTCTCCTCAATCCTCCAAAATAGATTGGGTGAGGGTGCAGGAGGGATCCATTGCACAAACAGAGTGCATTGGATACTGCCCATTAATACAACAGAGACAACCAGTCCCACCCACCAAATATATAAGCATTGTTAGAGGTAGCAGCAGCACTCTCACTACTGCTAGACTGCTTTGTTTTGTCCTTATATATGTGACATGCCAGCTGCAAAGCCTAAGGTGGCAAGCTGAGGTAAGTGGAATGTGTGCCTTTACTCAAGCCATCAAGACTAAAGTGCTTTATGTGTATAATCTGAATATGAGACTCTGGTTCTTTATATTTCTGCAGGTTATTCGAAACAAGCCAGTAGCAAGGCAAGCACCAGGGAAGCGGAAATGCAATTGCCGGCAAGAGATGAGGACAACTCAGCTAGGCCCAGGGCGTTTCCAGATGACCCAAGAAGTAGTTTGTGATGAATGTCCCAATGTCAAGTGAGTCTGAGGTCCTCTGGCTCTTTGGTGCATGCATAGTTTGCAATTATGCATCGCTGTTGAAAGTAGCACAGAGAGAGAATTACCACTTTGAGCCACATGGTGGTGTATTGTGTAGCTCATCTATGGGAATGAAAGAAGGAAGGAAAAATTGTTGGAAAACCAGGGTTACTGACTAGAAATTGAATAATTGCCCCACCAATATAGATTCCCTGATAGATTTTTTTCCTGTAAAATAGAGCATTTCATTTGTGTTGTTGGGTTGGAATGGAATGGAATGGAATGGAACGGAACTTGTGAATGCTCCCTGCAGCATTCTTATAGATGACTTCTTGAGTCATCTGGAAACACCTTGTTTCTGTGTACCTTCAAGGTTCCATAATGTAGTAAGCCCAACACTTCTGTAGTTCTATTGCACAGTATGGTCTGAATAGCAAAGAAAAGCAAACATCTCTTCTATAGTACAATCATTAAAGAAAGAAAACATTTTTTTTAAAAAAGAGTGCTGCCTTTTCCCCCTGTTTCTTAGGCTTGTAAATGAAGAACGAACCCTAGAAGTGGAGATAGAACCTGGTGTGAGAGATGGCATGGAATATCCCTTTATTGGAGAAGGTACAATATTCCCTTTCTATCTGGAGTTAATATCTTGTTGGGTCTGAGGTAGTAAATCTTGTTGGGTCTGAGGGGGGTAGAATTTGTCAGAAAAGCTGGTTGATTTTTCAAATTGGTTTCCTTTTTGAAAGAACCTGTTTTGGGGCTAGAACAGCAGTAAAGATTCACCTCTTCTAACTCAGCACTATCTACACAGAACATTATCCCCACAGCTACCTTAGCAATGGCAGTTCCAGAGGATGCTCTGGTGGAGAGCCTCCAATTGGCCATGGGCAGCAGCCATGCCCCCATCAATGGCACCAGTTGCATTAGGCTATAATAAGGAAGGGATGCGGGGTTTCCATTAACTCAGCTAATAAGTCAGGGTCCTTCCCCTGACACCTGGTAGCAGCTTTTCTGTCAGGCTGCAGCAGAGAAGAGAACGAAGACAAGACCACACCATCAGTACAGCTGAGAAACCGTCAACTTTTGGCACCTCTTTTCCTTTAACACTTTCACCCCAACTAGTCATTAGATTTCAAATAACTTGTACCTGAGTTTACTTATTTTCTGCCATCCAATCCATTTTACTTTTGTCATTACTTTGTAGATGGTAAGTATGTGGGCAGGGACTTGAGTGAGGATTTTGTGTGTGTATCATCTGTAAGCTACTATACAATCCTATTTTGGTGTAAGAGCAGGATAGAATTATTTAAACATCTTTTTCTTGGATCATGTGACTATCGGAAAGCTTAAAGGGAAGAATTGGCTTTGGGTTTCATTTGTGGGAAATGAAATGGTTTTGAAACCAGACCCAATCCATATTCGAACTTCCACAGGTGAACCACATGTTGATGGAGAGCCAGGTGACTTGCGCTTCCGAATAAAAGTTCTCAAGTAAGTCGCTTAGTTATTTTTGCCTTGTTTACCCATAAATTACACCCCCCCCCAAAAAAAATCATATATTAACTAGTCACTGTACAAACTTACTTTGCATAAATATTTCCACCCGCTAAGGTGCAGAAGGTTTTGATGATCCCCATAGAAAATTGTCCCCTCCTGCAAAGACTGAGGTGGATATATTGCCTTTGGCAACAAGAGTGACAGACTTACAATATAATTCACAAACCTTCATTCATTTTTTAAAAGTTAAATGCTAGAGAGTTTGACATGTATACAGAAAAAAGATGAAGTAACAAGTAGAATATGTTAACGTTTTCTAACATCTTTCCTACAGGCACCCAGTTTTTGAGCGAAGAGGAGATGATTTATATACAAATGTGACTATTTCACTGGTTGAGGCTCTTGTGGGTTTTGAAATGGATATTGCCCATTTAGATGGGCATAAGGTAAGGCAGTTTTTTCTATTTGAAACAATACATTTTCAGAGTAGTCTCCTATGTTATTTCCATGATAATTGCATCTGTTGACGCTAAAATATGGGAGGGGGGTGCTGATATGTCAAAGTATCTAGTCACAAATGCTAATCTTGTAAACTCTTCACCATGCTCCCATCTACTAGGTGCATGTTGCCCGGGATAAAACCACAAAGCCTGGAGCCAAGCTGTGGAAAAAAGGAGAAGGTCTTCCCAACTTTGACAACAATAACATTAAAGGCTCTCTAATAATTACATTTGATGTAGACTTTCCCAAAGAGCAGCTGACAAGTGAACAACGAGAAGGTTTGTATCTATGTATCCTAGAATAGTGTTGCTATGGTAAAATCCCAAATGGTTTGATCAGTAATTCCATTTACTGATATATTCTTCATGCTGAGATCTGGAAGTTACTTTGTCATCTAAGTGTCCATCTTGTGGGTATCATTCTGTCCTTTTCCAGTTTTAAGATTCTGTGTTCAGAAAGGCATGCCATCTATTAGAATAGGTTGGCTGCAAGATAATGATTCAACCAGTTTGCTGCAGCCTGTCAGAAAGGGCTGCTCTGGCTATAACATGGTCCCAACCACTACAGACATTGTGACAAAAGTGACAGGATCTCTTCAGGGGTATGTTCTGGAAGACTATGGATGGTAGGGAGGAGAGCAGCCATTGCTGCTTTGAACAGTTTTCTAAATATTGCTAACTTTTCAAACAGTGAAATTTAAAAACGGGTCAGGAATCTTTTCCAGGCATCTTGCTTGTTCCTAGTCTGCTTTAGTTATTAACCAAGGTAAAATCATTGCTTTTGTAGCATATCTTTTTTCTATGGGGAGTATTTGCGTACACATCATTCTGGGAGTTTTTCTCAAAACCGCTTTGAGTGAGCCAGTCTCAAAATATTGAAACTGAATGTGCTGGCTTAAAATTGGAAGAGCCTGAATTCATTTGATTTTCTTTCCTCCTTGTGACATATTCAGAACATTGTATGGTTATTACTTTTTTCAATCTTTTGCAGGTCTCAAACAACTGCTGAAACAGGCATCAGTGCAGAAGGTGTACAATGGACTGCAGGGATATTAAGTGGTGACAAATGAACTTTGTTGCAAGTGAGAAAAATCAGTGCTATGAACTGCAGTCTTCTGGTTGTTGTAGAACAAAGCTGAGGGGTGTTGGAGTGACTGCTGAGCCCTCCATTTTTACAAATAGTGAAGGTGATTTGGGGACAGATCAGAAGACGGTAAAAGAATTTTCCTTATTTGGGACACAACTGGTGCTCTATCTGGAGCAATCAGGCTCCAGCAGTTGAGAAATGTGAGGCGTTTTAACACACGTACCACGTTTGAAATTCTGGTTTTAAAATATATTTTGATGTTACTTTTTCTTGCCCCTCTGAGTGAATTTTCATAACTCGTTCCCTATCGCTCTGTTTTACTTTATATTGTCTCTGTTTCAGACTTTTAAACTAATGGGTTCTTTGCTGCTAGCATTTTTGGTTCTTGGGCCCAGCTTGGAAAATATGGGTTTAAAATCTTTTCAGTCTCCCAATTTCTGTACATACCTAGTCCTCTTATCACTCACTCTAATGGAATTGAGGCATGAGAAACCCTTATCTCTGCAGTTGAAATTTCATTTGCTTTCTGCATTGTCCTCTGGGGTTTGACAACTGTCCAGATACTTCCTATTGTTTGTACTGTGGAAGTGTACTGTAGCTGTTGCCACCACACAGTTTTGCATTTCGTTCTGCACAAGCATTGCTGCAGTACATGACACTGTCCATGAAAAAATTTGTCAGCTTACTATGCATTTCTAAGAGTGGCAGCAGTACTTACCACTGGGTTTCTTTTATAGACTATAGCAAATGTGTATGGATTTGTAATCTGTGGTTCATAAACAGACAATCCAGCAAGCACAGACTATGCAGTCCCTTAGATGGAGCACCATTTGAGTAGAGAAGGTTTACACTTGGTTATATGGGGTGAAAGTGATAAGACTCTAGTTGCTGATAGAGAATTTGCTCCATGCAGCTCCAAAAGAGAAATGTACTCCCCGCTCCTCTACCTTTGTGCAGCTGTTGCTGCTTTCCCCCTATTTCTTAGAAACTGCATCAAAACACTTCCTCCCTAGCCTGTGGTTCAACAAATTCAGTCTTTGCATTTTATACAATTGATGTAAGCCAACATACTCATGTAGCCTTCTGTGGGAACTGTAAAGCCAATTCATATTTTACAGAACAAGTATGTTTGCAGCAATAAGCGATGTTGTAGCCCCAGCCACTCAGGAACCGAGGACACTTTGAGCTTCCCATATGCTTACAAACCATTGCCTCCATTTCACACTGCATATGGTATTGTACTCCTGCAAACACTGGGCATATATGCAACACACACTTTTGTATCAGAATTTGCCCTTGTTTCCAACTGTTTTGAAGACTTGTTGATAACACATGCATTCATGCAAGACAGAAAGACTCAGAATGGTATCCAGCTCTTCCTTTATCATCCAAACTGTCCCTTGGCTAATGAGCACAGCAATCTTAAAATCTTTCAGGCTCCTGAAGTATATCCCCTGCAATTAGTTGTATATGTTTCAATATGGCTTATGTTCTCTTGGTGAAATGTTAGCTGGATTTTTTTTCTTTATATATCAGCTCCTTGTGCTGGATAAGAGTGAATCAGTGCTTATTTTCTCTGCTGAAGATGAAAGTGTTGTATTGGCACTAATACTATCTGAAATAACAGCCATTGAAGTAACAATGTATTGTCACCATAATCTATGTGAACAGAGAACTAGAGATAGATTAGCATTGAAAGTGTCCACATAACTGTTGATAAGTTGGAGTGATTTTATAAAAAAATATGCAGCATTTGCTACATTCAGACAGACAGCCCCTTCCTATCCTTCCTCCTACTGTTGAAAGTATTTTATGTATAAAGAGATGAGGCCTTAAAGAGAGAGCTGGAAGGGTTTTAGGGTTGCTTTTAGTAAAGCCTTTACCATTTCAAAGCAGAAAGAGACAAGTTTGCTATTTTGCCGAAATAGTAGAGTTTTACCTATTTGGGGTGTAACCCAGTGAGGCTTGATTGAGCAGATGTCTAATGTTCCTAAGAAAATTTTTTAATGAGTTTTGGCTTTCCACTCAGATCTGTTGCAAGGATCTGATGTGTAGAGTTGAGGAGTAACTCCTGATTTGTCCCTTGCTGCTGTAATCTCAAGAAAGTCTGTGGAAAGAAAGTTAATAGGAGTCCTGGCTTCTGGGAGTGTTCTTGTATGCTCAGTACTAGCTTCAGTAAGAGAAGCACTCTTTCTAGCTTGGCTTCCTTTTCATCAAAGTAGACATTTCTGTGGCTCTTGATTCCTCCTCCGCCCCCACTCACTCACCCAGTCAATAGATATTCCTGAGATGTTGGGTTGTTATTGTTGAAACTTATCATTCTGCATTGCACGCTATATATCCAAGGGAGGTATGAAGATATAACAAGAGTCACACATGGCTTTCTTCTCCAAAATCTGCTGAAGTATACCACAGTGCCTTGGATATACCTGCCACACGAAACACTACAGCAGAGCTTTCCAAACTGTGTCGCGACACGTTAGTGTGTCGGCTGCAGCGTTTAGGTGTCTTGCGCGATATGTGTCTGTATCTCTTATAAGGGGTTAGTTTGAGCGCTGGTTTGCTAGGAGAACTGAATGTGTCGCAGAGTGATGCATGTCAAAAAGGTGTGTCACCAACATGAAAAGTTTGGAAAGCTCTGCACTACAGCATGATCTCACTGCTGCTTCTGAAGACTAGGGACAGATGCTGCAATGCCCAGTTCTGGATCCAGAATCATTCAAACATCCCTTCTCGTCCAGCATTCTGTTTCAACAGCGGTCAGCCAGATGATTCCAGAAAGCCAACAATCTGGGCATAAAGGCACACACAGACACACACGCTCAGTACAGCAACATGATGCCTCAAAATGGAGGCTCCATTCAGCCAGTCTTTCTAAAAGCCGTGGATAGACCTATCCTTCATTAATTAGTCTGGCCATTACCACATTTTGTGGCAGTGAAGACTTTATTTTAAAAACTATACATTGATCCCATCTCAATATCTTATGCTGTTGGACTGAAATAATGTCAAATAGGAGCAGTAATAATTCCCAGATTTAGGATGCTTTAAAGGAGGCTGTGACTGAGCAAAACGAGGTTCAGGTATGTTTTTATGCTGTGCTTCTGTGGTGTCTGTCCATTGATGTGGTTGAAACACTAAAGTTCTATGGGGAGAGGCTGTTTGCCCTGGTAGTAATGACAGAAGATGGAAAGATTCCTGTGAGACCGGCAGTGATCTTGCTGCTGTTCTAGAGCCCATCTTATTCTTACAGGTAGATGTGAGGCAAGGGATACAGATTTATATAGACATTGGCTTGTTTCTTCATAAGAATTTTTTTTTAAAAAAAAAAGAGGCATGAGAGGAATTTGAATCAGTTTACATTTAAATGCTAACCTACCTAATCCACACTTTCTTTAAAAAAATACACAAAGCAAAATATAGCCATCCTTTGAAATTCACCCTTCTCCGAATTTTGCAGTGCAGCTCTCCAGCCACATAACATGTACAAAAATGCATATATTGGTGAAATGACATAGAAATTCACATTAAAATAATGAGTTTACATAAGGACTCTTAAAATAAAATTCTGATTGATGTGGAAATGTGGAGAAGTGGACTTAAAGTTGGAAAGATGAGAAACGGAATTGGGCAGATTCACCCATCCCAACTTCATTGTTCTTCTGTGGTGTTTGGTTATCCCATCTGCAGAGCTGCTGGTCCATATAATACTTCAGATGCTATCTCTTCCCGCCTGTGCATAGGAAGATGCAAAGAGCTAGTGCCATTACAGCAAGGGCACCAAGGCTGATGCCTACCACCAGTGGAGTGTGTGAACGTCTTTCATGTTTCCCTGTAAGGCAAAAAAATAATTGAGAGGTTTTTTTCTACAACTGGGGTTGCAGCTGCATTCTAAGACTTGATAAGTAAATGTTGCTTTAGCTGTTTAGGTGGGTGGATTCAAGGATTGGAACTTTTATTTTCAAGATTTAAGTTGCTTCTGTCTGAGCTAATGCATTCACTCTCAAAATTCTAACCATTTGAGTCAGCTCGTGAAAAAAGTTGGGTAGGATGGTGTTTGGGGGAAAAATATGACTGAACTGATGGACTCGTCCACTTTCAACCCACTGCTTCAGCAGGAGATTGTGGGTGTCCCTTGCAAGGAAAAGAAAACTCAAAGCAAATGTCAGTTCGTATACTCTCTGCAGCAAGACAGTTCTGGATTCTGCAGCTAATAAAGCATTTTATATGTGTGCAGAGCTCTGCAGGTAGTCAGAAGCAGCAAAGCTAGCAAGGGTCCTGAAGTCTGGATCTCTGGAAAGCCTCTGTAATATGCTGCACTCTTTCTGCCTCTCCACCCCACTGTCGCCCCATGCCATCTTATGGAATTGTCAGGTGTTTTGCATCCCTGCTTTCATCAAACACTTCCAAGACTATCTTCAGCATGTCGAGGACAAGGTGCTTATATTTCTCTTTTTAAAGAAAGGCAGTGATTCAGAATTCTGTACCTCATTCCAACATCTATGCTTGTGGTGTGACAGCGCCACAAAATATACCCATCCCTGTCCATTAGTGTGTTTTGGTAAGAAGACTGCCATAAAATGGCAGTCCTCACTTGGTTGTGTCCTCACTTGGACAACCTGCACAGGGTAGGAGTGCTTCTCAGACATCATATAACCAGTGTTTCACATACCTGTAAAGGCTCCTTTCACTGCAGTGTGCTCTGTTACAATCTTGATGCAAGTTTCCTGCAGGAAGAAAGCTGGGGCCGCACTGGTTTGAGGGTATTTGTTCAGCTGCATACTGGTATAGCTGGCCACAGGAGTTTCCTGTAAAGGTACCCAGCTCTGATTGGCTGCATTGAATCTCAGGAAATCAGTCCCATTGACTAAAGCCTCGTAGAAGGTTCTGTTGGTGCCATTCCCAAAGATCTGGCAGCCCAAAGTACAATGCATGTGTAGGGGGTCTGCAACAAAAGCAAATGTGTTAGAAATATTTCCCCCGTAACTGGCCTCTTATCTTTCTCACATGCACCCTTGTATTATGCTGAATTACCTAAGGAAGCATTCTGTCTGTACTTCTCAGGGAAATTAGCCCTGACATGTCCGCAAAGAGCTATTTCACGTATACAGTAGCAAATTGTGGCAAACAGGCTACAGCTAATGCTAGCTCTCCAGAAAGTGTAAATATGCATACAACACAATAAGCAAGATGTGCATGTTTTTAAATAATTGTTTGACCACGTCCCTATTTCATACTTTTTGATAGACAAGGAAAAAAATAACTAGACCTCAGAAAGTAATAGGGGCAGAAGAAATAATCTTGAGTATAGGAGGCTGGAAGGTTTACCAAATGCATCCCTACTCTGGGAATATTTTGAGAAGACAAACCATTTTTCTTTTCAAGATCTCACTCTCTCAGTGCAAAATCTGAACAGGGCAATTTTACCTTTTATTGAGGTGTTTTAGCACTTACTGCCCACTAAAATATCCAAGCATTGAACTTGCTGGATCAAAGCAATGCATCTTCACTATACAGCCCCTTTGCCATCTCTTGCTTTCCTTAGCAAGTCAGTTTACTAAACCTGTCTTTATTTGACAAACTAATGAGACAAACTTATGCAAGCAAATTAGAACAAGGCCTGGAATGTGTTAGTTATAAAGCATAATACAAAATGAAGCACCTTAAGAGTTCTTAGTATTCAGGGATATAATATGAATGAATGCATATATTAATATATAATTTTATTTCTACCACAGACTGCAAATTGGTCTCATAGCTGACTGCAATAATAGGAGCTGGCTTCTTGGCTGCCTCTGTGGCTTAATTTTACTTAACAGTAAATGGCACCATACTTTCCCTCATACGCAAATCTCTAGATAAACTATTTACTCCGTGATCACACCATGTCCCAAAGTTTGGTGCTCAATGATACCATCATCTTAAGCAGCTGTGACAGTTGCTATGGCAACAACTCTGCCCATTACCATCGCACCACAATACTCACATGGTATTTTCCTTTCGCGAGCAAACAGGTTGACCAGTGTCTTGAAAAGGCCAAGGTAATATTGCAGTGCACTCTTCCTTTGCTCCCAGAGATCTAAAGATTCCAGCTGGAGCAACTGGCTTGCATTCATTTGCTCATTTTGATACTCCATGCTGTGGGTAAGTTTTCCATCCAGAGTGGCATTACCTACCATTTCCACTGAACTGTTGTTTGGGAAGTAGGCCAGGTGAGTCATAACGAAGGCATGAGATTCTGAGAGGAAAACCAGAACAACCTAAGTTATTGCCTTCAGCCACCTGCAAATGAGAAATAGCAAAAGCACGTTCTTTCAGACTAGCCTATCCTTGCTCACTTTTGCTCAGAGGCGAACACAAGTGAATAAACTAAACTAAAGTGAAGACAGGAAACTTCATACAGGAAGGAAGGAAGGGTTTTCTTTCCTGGCTTATCCTTCAAGGGGATGCTTTTCTAGTCGCAGGGCTGAAAGTGGCATGAATTTGACTGCCATCCCCTTGTTTTTCCTAGACTGGAAGGCACCACCTTTTCCTGTGGTGACTTGCTCGAAAGCAGCTAAGAGGGAAATAAATTTCCCTCACAGAGGGAGCAGGTAGCTTCCTATATGCAGGCGCATGCTGTGCCCATGGTAAATGCCAGCTCCTTATCATATGGCTGGCCTTTCTCTGAAGCAAGATAAAAACAGCTACTTCAGGAAGCAAATTTCAGAGGGTGTGCTATTTCCCTGCTTCCATCCTCTCTGTGTGCAGTCAAACGAACAATGAGTGGAAGTGAGGTATCAATTTGAATTTGCTGTAGCTGCAAAGAATAAAACCCATTAAGGCCAGCCCTGTGCAGTCAAGGTGGTGAGATGTAGTTAGAGCTTGGTCACAGTCTGTCATACAGAACTGTTCTGGGAATTTTAAAACCAATTGGCATGCTTTATTAAAATTAAAAGTTACAATAATTCTGAATGTTTTATATATGTATTCCATATTTTTGTTTATCTGGAATGTTGGCACATTTCCTACCTGATTCATTTCTGTCCCTCTCATGCTTAAAACGAAAAGGGAAATTTTCCTCAGTTCAAACAGGGAAACTAAAATTCGGAATTTTTACAGTCAGCGCTTGCTTGGAATTTGTTTAAAATACTGAGCTTGAAAAAGGATGCTATAATATACCTGCTACAAAGGCTGCTGTTGAATGATGAGCTCTCTCTGAAAACAAATATAAACCATTTGATGCATGGTGATAAGAATATAATAATAATTAATAATGGAGCATTATGTCAAATGCCATGCCAAATAGTCACAAGATTCTGGCCAAGAGCTGACAGTTATTTTGAATCAGTAGTAGGTGATATTTACCCAGGGCTATAATGGTCTCTATTGTAGTGGAGCACTTTTTTGTGCCACATAGAAAAGTCAAGATCCCAGATTAGACTTTCTTCCTATGTAATGGTACCATGGTAAGCAGGAGAGCTTGAACTCTGGTGCATGGTGTAAGCATAGATGCCAGAGTCAACCAAAAACGTTTTGCTGCCTGCTGCTAAGTACAAAAGCTAACTAGATTGGGAGTAAATGCTACTTCAACTTTGGCAATCTGTGCTTAGCTTAGGGGGCCAGGACAGGGCTTCTGGAACACAGCTGTGTCAAGACACTCTTTAAATCAGGGAAGGGAACCTGTGGCCCTCCAGATAGTATGTAGCTTGTGATAGTATATTCCCAACAATTTCTGGAGGGTCAGAGTGCCCTCACCTGCCTTTAAGGGTTGCTTCTTATTTAAAAACACCATTGCTCTATAGAACGTAATGAATGTCTCACTGAACAATATGACAACTCTGAAGTAGTATGTGTGTGTGCCTGCATATAGTACTTTAATGGATCAGGCAAGTCTGTTTTGTTGAGACCAACAAGAGCTGTTCTTATAACCAGGTCCTGTACATGAGGCTGAACTCAGTTTCTACTTTGCAGTTCTGTGTTCCTGCCAGCCGTTTCCATCTTTTGCTCTAAGCCGAACTTACAAACGCTGGCTAGATTCCCAACTATCTCTTGTTCTGATTCTCCACCCCCCTCACCCAGATTTCAGATCGTAGTCTTACTTATTTAAAACATTTTTCAAGGCAGCGGACACCGTAAAAACAAAAGGATGAAAGCAAAAGAATAACAGGGCCAACTTGTGCATGTTTATGCAGAATGAAGCCCCACTGTGTTGAATGAGGTTTAGTCTGGGTGCTTTAAGGCTAAAATGATAACTATTTAAATGTCTGGATAAATACAAATGTTTTTGTCTAATGCCTAAGCAGCTGTGAGTGGCACCAGGCAAACTTCTTGAGGAGGGTGTTCAAGTAATCCCCTCTGCTTTGTTGATGTTCTTCAAAACTCTGACGAGACACATGGAGGATGATTTTACTGAACAGGCGGGTTGATACAGAAGTAAAGATATGCATATAGATCACACACGAAGGGAGCCCCTAGGTAATAGACATTTCTGTCTCCACCCCAAAAAGTTCTCTACAAACATTTTACGTTTAATATAACTGCACTATGCCATACACCACTCCCTGTCTTAACAGATTGCATGCTATAATTCTGTGTGAAGTTTTCCATCAATAATCTAGCTTCTTTCTTCTGAGTAGAATTGCACCATTAGAGAGCAAGGCATTTTCACTTACCTACGCCATACACCCAGTGGCAGAGAGCCCAAGCGAAGATTATTTGCAGGAGTAACATTCCCAGGTGATCGCTTGTTTGCAAAATCCAGGAGTGCTGGAGGTGCTGTGCAGTGCTGAAGTCTGTGGAAAGAAATCCAAGCTTTCTGTATCTCAAGCCACCATGAGCTGAAGTCTTTTGGAAATGCAAACAAAATCTGGGATCCAGCTCTCTACCCTGCCCAGTCAGGATTAGAGGAGGGAGCCCAGGGTTTCTTGGGAACTGAAGGGTGGAGCATGTCATTCCATCTATCTTCGTATTTCCTCATCTGCAGTAGAGGAACTGACACTTTTCCTTGCCAGACCTCGCCCCTCTTTTCTTCCAGAGCTATTACTATTGCAACATTCCCAGACTATAACTGGGAAATGATTTTTAAAATTTTATTTAAAGGATTCCCCAAGTTTATTGTGTGAAAAGCGGGTGGGGGAAGGAAATAAGTGTGATTAGGAAATCAAAACATGAGCATTGTGGGGAAATTACTATTTATACCCATTGGAAAAGGAAACATGTTTCCTGCCTCTAGCAGAGCTTTTTGGGTTCACATGGACTTTTGCAGTTAATACACAGTTTTAAGGCTCAAATGTGTAAACATATTGTTGCAAAGTCTCTACTTCCCTAAGCAATTAGATTACTCCAGAGGCTGCATTTTTGGTCTAATATCCTATGCACAAGGGATTTATGCTACCTGTGATATTTGCTGCATTTACTAATATATGTGGAGGCACAGAAGCACTTCTGCAGGGCAGCGTATCCACTAGACTGCAGGTCACCAGGGATCCTGTATCCCAACGTGCTTAATTTTCAGTCAACTCACTATTCTCTTTCTCACTCTCCCTAAATGACCCATTTCTTTTTAACACACACGCATGTGTGTATGTGCTTTTGTATACACACACATTCTATTACTTTATTCAAATTCTGATTCAAAAGCACAGAGAGATTTTCAGCTATCAGAAAAGCATTTCATACCACTCCATCCTGGACTATTAACTAGCAATTCATCTAATAAAGCAATGGTCAACCAACAAGTATATCAGGATGATCTCTTCAATATAGATATGAGGATGCAGACTGGTTAATCCATCTCTGGGCTGAGTAATTCCTAAACCCCATTCCTTTAAAACACGAATTAACTCAGTAAACATTAAACAATTAAACGACAGCTATAAACAATGCAGAAAATAATACACAAAAAACCCAATCAACTTGAGAGTGTTGAATGTCCTTCACTAGCTAAATTTTAAACCTCTATGAAGAAAGATTCCTTTTCAGACTGTTTGCTTTGCTCTTTCTTTTCTGCCTGACCTCTTTATTCTTCTTTTTTCTAGCTCTCTACTCTCTTCATTGTTGACTAAACCATTTCTAACTCACAGTTCCAAAGCTAAAACAAAAACCCATTTCCTTGCAGCCTTGATTAACCCTATCAGTAGCAATGACTAAGTTAAGTAATTCCAAGATAGTGGATATTACCAGAACGACTAGAAAAATCTCATTTCAGCAAATAGCAAAATCTCGTCTGTGTGATGCAGGGCTCCCAACTTTAATTAAACAATAGACTTTGTGTGTTTGACAGAAAATCCCAACATCCTGCTGTAAGCCTTTTAGCAAGCAAGGCTGGAAGCTTCTGGCTTTATTTCAGGCCAACAGAAAAATGAGAGTACAAGCTTTTATATAAAATGTAATATGACTGTATGGCAAAGGGATATAAAGCCAGATCCATACTTCTACATCTCCCCATTTTGTTGTCTCCAGGGGTGGTGTTAGAAGTCTGTCTTGCTGGGCGCCTGACAAAGCCCACACCCCTATAGGCAACCCACTGCCAACCCTCGAGTCCCAGATCCTCCTGCTGTTTTGTGCTCTCACTGCATGTTCAGCTGCTCAAGACAGCAGCTTTTACCTCTAGGTTTTGGTATGGATTGGGCCCAAAGAAAGAGGCAAGCAAATTGGCAGTGATCACAGTATGTATGTAAGTAGGTATGTATGTACTATATTCATATCCCCCCTTTCCTCCGAGCAGTTCAAGGTGGTGAACATGGGTCTCTATAAGGTAGGTTAGGCAGAGAGACAGCGACTAACCTTAGGTCACCCAGTGAGCTTCATGGCTGTGTAGAGCTTGGAACCCCAGCATATCAAGTCTTAGTCCAACACTCTAACCACTAAAAGGAGGAGGGGAACCCACTAAAACATATTGTTCTCTCTGCTTCTCCGTTTCTCACCTAACAGAGCTCCAACTGTCAGTTATCAGACCCCATCAGTCCGTGCAATTCTTTCAGCAATGGAGTAATATGATGGTGATATTCTGCTCCACTGGGACTCATGACAAAATGGGTCAAAGGACACCCCAAACTATGAATCTGCTCCTTAAGAGGAGTATGGCCACATCCCAAGCAGGCAGTTAACCAATTATCTGCACATGCCACTGTGCCTCCTTATTGTAAGGATTCAGTCAGTTTTATTAAAACATCAAAATGCTTACATGCTAAGTGTTCCAGCTGGAGTGGGTTCAGTAAAAAAAACCATATCAAGAGGCCTACTTTTATACAGCATGTTTCTGGAGTTCTTCGTTTTAATGGTTTTCCCGGTTACTGTGCCTTGCCATAGCAAGGATGCTTCCTTTTCCTCCCCCACTTCTCTGCAGAGAAAATGAAGTGTGGTTTCAGAAAGTCTGTTGTGGGAGGTGCACTGGTGGAGTTTTGAATGAGATATAGCACAGCCAGACCCAAAACATAACAGCACAATTATAGTCGGAACAATTTTCCAGAAGAAAAACAGATGTTTTATTTCACAAAACTCAGACATGCCTTGAATTTTAAGTTTTATGAGAAACTGGTAGAGTATTTACCATGAAGATTGGAATTGGATGAACACAAAAGGTTATGCATCTTGTAACTGAGATTGTTGGGCAAGTATAGGTTAGCAACTGACTGTAGTTATATATCTAACAAAGGAGTCCCAAAGGGCAACAGAGATGTTAACAAACTTAAATGTTGTCAGGAAGTCTATGCATTCTTGAAAGGTTTAAAATGCATGCTCCTTTTCCTGCTCAATCTAATATATGAGACTGTGTGATGCAGATGTGTGAAGATAATATCCAGTTCTCATCTTTTAATTTAAAAGAATAACACCAAAGTTTATCTTATTTTCATCTAACCTGGTTTAGCAGTCTTGGATTTTTAATGCATTTCTGGTTGCTGCTTGGACTTGGATACAGGTGAGCTCAATAAAGCTGAACATCTGAGGTCAGTCAATTAATATTAATAATAATTAGAAGGCCCAGTTAACATGGCTAGAGCTGAGAAACAAAAGGACCAACAGGAATCAGATGAGGACAGCTAATAGTAGAAACAAATCAATTAATTTTTTTAGAATTGTCTTTTGCACTTCGGGTGCATCCAGCAGTCACACACTATTCTTAGCCTTAACTTACAATTTCCACAATCTTCCACAACACTACAGCTTTCTTCCATTCTTTCCACAACCCCCTTGTATGAAATCTTATTGTATACAATAATTTTATGTGAAAACATGTTTCCATTTTGCAAAATAATCAGTATGGTCTTCTACATGGTGATTCATGCAGAGTGCGGTCAGCCTGAGCATTTCAGTTTGGTGCTGGGAAAAGCCTTCTTTTGTTATTATGTATTCTGGTATTTTGAGTATGAAAATTGACCAAAATTACCCATAAAAAGAAACAGAAATGTAAAATGGGAAGCCATCATGTGTTGGACTGATTTATGGGTTATAGTTAATGGAATGAAATGGAATGGCATTAAAGGATTTGGCCATCCTAGCTCCACTGTCCAGAAGTGATGTATGGAAGTGAGAGCTGGACCATAAAGAAGGCTGATCGCCAAAGAATTGATGCTTTTGAATTATGGTGCTGGAGGAGACTCTTGAGAGTCCCATGGACTGCAAGAAGATCAAACCTATCCATTCTGAAGGAAATCAGCCTTGAGTGCTCACTGGAAGGACAGATCGTGAAGCTGAGGCTCCAATACTTTGGCCGCCTCATGAGAAGAGAAGACTCCCTGGAAAAGACCCTGATGTTGGGAAAGATGGAGGGCACAAGGAGAAGGGGACGACAGAAGACAAGATGGTTGGACAGTGTTCTCGAAGCTACCAGCATGAGTTTGACCAAACTGCGGGAGGCAGTGGAAGACAGGAGTGCCTAGCGTGCTCTGGTCCATGGGGTCATGAAGAGTCGGACACGACTAAACGACTAAACAACAACAACAAGCTCCACTGTAATGGTGTTTGTCAATCTGAACTTATGGTTTATTTCTATAGATCAGTAAAGCTGGCATAATTTGATATAAAAAGAGATCTCCATTATGAATTGTTATGACCCTGGTGCTGGTTCTTATCTTGAACATGTCCTGGAAGCCATTGGTTAATATTCTGCTCTCTCAGTACTTAATGTAAAGATCAACATAGTAAACACCCCCTAGTATCATAGGAAGCTGCCTCATATAAAGAGGCCATTGGCCTCTCTAGCTTATTGTTGTGCACACTGACTGGCAGCAGCATCCCAGGCTTTCCAACAGGAGTATTTCCTAATCCTACGTGGAGATGCCAGAGATTGAATCTGGGACCTTCTGCATGCAAGGTGTGCATCCTTCCCCTTCCCCAACTAGTACCCTTCAACATGTTCAAGGTCAAATTGCAAAAGAACATATTTTAAGAACACTTGTTGCAGTTACTTTTTTATAGCTCATAACTATAGAATCAGCCTCACTCTCCCTCTGTGCTTTTAGCATTCATCATTTTTAAAAAAATATGATTTATATTAAATTTTCTGTTTTACAATTTCAAATAAACATTTTACAACTTAAACTATCAATGACTTCCGTTCTTCTCTTTTCATGGTTCATTTTGCATATCTTATATCCCTGCATATTTTGCAAAAACTATACCAATTGGTTTTCTATTATTGCATTGATCAAAACTTATTTACACTGTTGAATTTATCTTAATGCTGCCAGCATTTTCAGCTGTACACAATTATTTTCCATTTATTCAATAAACGCTTTTAGCATTCATCACGAGCTGGCCAGATATATAGATATGCCCCAGGAATAACCATGGATCTTTCTGGCCAGCTCACTGGTGTGACCAGTGCCTGATTTACACATAAGCTAAACAAGCCATAATGGCTTAGGGCCTCACTCTCTTCCCCCCCCCCAATATACTTAATTGTATTTCACTATTAATATACTACTTCTTAATTGTATTTCAGTCCAACAATTACTTTGATTAAAATACATATTTTGTTATGTGCAAATGGCTTTAGATACTAATTAGGTCCATAAATTACCATATAGCATATATTCAACAAAAAAGCAGCGACAATTTGTTGTTGACAAAGGACAGCTGGACATATAAAGGGCCCCATTACCTTCAGTAGCTTAGGTCCTCATTAGACCTAAATCCACCCCTGGGTGTTACTACGGTGATAAAATTAATTGGCTGTGTCCACAGGACAAATAAAGATTAAAAAAGGAAGTGCTCTTAAAATACGCTGGTTCCTTTTTTGCAATCTGGCCTTATATATAGTATCAAAGAGTTTTATGAAGCTGCATGGTATAGAAAGAAACGTGAACACGGACACGAAACTGGCAAAAGGCAACGTTATAAATTGATAGCAACACAGTAGCCACATAAAAGTTGCCTTCAGAAGGGATCCTCTTCGGATTCACAGAGGTTATGAATCTGCGATGCTTACAGGGTCATTTACCTCCAGCCTCAGATGCAACATGCCATTGACCACTATTTGCTGGAAAGCACTGCGGCTTTCATGCTCTGCTCTGACCGGCCACTGTGGGAAACGGGATGCTGAGCTGGGGGCTCCTTTTTCATGCTCACACGACCTGCCATTCCCCACCCCCCACATCACCCTTGCTAAGCAAGTCCTGCAGGCCTTTCAGGTAGGAGGTGGTGGTCTGGTCTGCCGGAAGAGCAGAGAGCCCCTTCCTCCTCAGAAAACAGACCCCCGGGGAAGCCTTCGCGCCGTGACGTCTGCCGCCCGGCCGAGGCAGGTAGCCCCTCCCCTTGTGGGCGGAGCCAGAGGCTGAGGGCGGTCGCGGGGGGCGTGGCTGAAGGGAGCTGGACTCGCGGGCTCCGGGTGCCGCCGCCGCCGCTTGCTGTCATTCTCGCCGGGGCTCTGCACTTTGGACGCAGCCGGGGCAATGGCGGGATCCGGCCTGGGCTCGGCGGGGCTGGACCTGGAGAAGCTGCGCATGGCGGGCGCCGGCCTGGCTCTCGCGGTGCTCACCAGCGGCGGCGACGCACAAGGTCAGTCGGAGGAGGAGGAAGGATCCTCCTCAGCATCCCACCCGCCTCCTCTTCCTGCTGAGGAAGACGGGCGCGCTCTTCCTGCGCTCGAGGGAGGATATTGCGTGAGGGGGGCGGGGGGGGTGGACTCCCGTCTCGCGCCGCCAGGTGGAACGTGCAGGCGGACACGGCGGAGGAACGTCTCTTCCTCTCGAGGCCTGAGTAATGGAAGGCCGGCGCCCCGAGGGGCTGAGCGGGGATGGGAAGGGTCGCCTGCTCAATCGAAGCCAGAGAAACGGATTCCTCAAGGATTCCTCAAGCGACCGGCGTCTCCTCAGGCGAGCTCCGCCCACCGCTTCCTCTCAGCCACTCACTCCCCAATTACCTCACAGGGCTGGGCGCGCGCGCGCGCGTCCCCGCTGCTCCCCTCGGGTCACGCTCAGGGTCATATCCTCGTGCTGCAAGGCGTGTGGGAAGGCTAGAGTAAGAGTAAGGAATGTGTGAAGCAGCAGCGAGAGCGCCCTGGAGCATGTGAAGAGTTCTCTCGCCTGATGAGTGGGCAGAAGCAGGCCTTGTACATCTGGGGTTGGGGAGAAGGAGCAGATTCCCACTGAGAGGCCACTGGACTCCCGTCAGTCTTCACCATGGATGGGCCTTTGCCTAGTTTGGCGCTGTTGGAGTCCAGCAACTTTAGGAAGGAACCAGGTTTCCCGTCCCTGACCTTGTGGCTAAAAGTAGTCACCTTGGAGACGCTAAGCAGTTCTAGGAGGCGCCTAGGTGGGAAACCACCTGAGAATTTCACATGAGGGAGAAAAAGCAGAAGAGTAAGTATGAGAGTCAGTAAGCAGGAAAGGCTCCATCCCTGGTTCACATTCATCTCAGTCATGAACTCCTTAGCTTTATTTAGGCAAGCTGCGCTGTCTGCCTCATCCCTCGCTTCTGTCTGCAATATGGGGATAAATGCTGACCTACCATAAATAATTATTTTAAGGCAGCAACCAAACCATTATCTCCTCCTGCCCCCATGGGCCAAGTTTGACAAGTGGTTGCAGCCACTCACTGGTCAATCACCTCACATAACAAAGTCAGGAGGCCTATTTTTGTCCGCACAGTTTGAAGTCAAACTTTTCAGGCAAAGACACAGCCCACACATTGTAGACAATCAGCACATTGTACACTGTGCCAATGATCAGCTGATGGTTCAGGTTTGTGAAGCTCAGGGACCCAACCATGACCTGATTCTGTGAACCGCCCTGAGACCTCCGGGCAAAATCATGTCTACCTACCCCCATGCCTGATTTCATGTAAGATGTAGGCATGTCTTAGCTGAAACAGCCTTGCCAGCCAAATAGGACAGGCCTAATTGGGCCCTTGGCCAGGTGTCCCCCCCCCTTTCTTTTGTAAGAACTGCCATGAAAATTTATGCAATGTGCATTCTAGCAGTGCATGCCAAGATTAGGCACAGGAGGGCAAGAGTCACTGGTCAGCATCAAGTAACTGGGGAGTGAGTGCCTGAGATCACAAGTGCTGATCTACTGAAGCATTTGGTCCAAAATACATTTATTGATCATTTCATGGGTGGGTGGGGGAATCAGCTACACTAATTTTCATATTTTGTACATGCTAATTTAGGAGATACATTGCAAGCTAATTACAGATATTTAGACACTCTTTGAGACAGCAGTAACCATGAGATAACCTAGATGATTTAAGTGTGACATCAAGGCTCTTCTAGTTCCCTTCCACTGCAGTTAAACTATACACATGGCTCCAGGGGCCTGGATTAGGTTTGCCCATTTTACTCTGTGATTCCTGCCTGTATCTCTGTAGCAAGCTAGAATGGAACAACTGTTACATTTATAACTTCACTGACAAAAGATATTTTCCTTCATATGGAAAGGAAAACTATTTGCAGTTAATGAGTTTTCTGGTATAACTGGGCTAATTTATCTATTGACAGTTGCATATGTAGAAGTTCAGATTCCTCTGTGTTAATGGTACCTTAATGATTTTTTTCTCTATTGAACTTGCCCCTGTTGTGTGTTGTGGTGCAGTTGTGACCATCATAGGAACCTATTAAAAATAGACATACAGCTATTTTTGCCTGATCAATTTGCTTTGCCCTTGACGGGACAGAGCCATCTTTGAGTCTGTATACTATGATGGAGTAGGGATAAATATATCGTGATGGTCTTCTATACAATAAACATATTGTTGAGGGCAGTAGTGGGTTTTCTCCAGCCTAGTTAAGCAGATGGGTGAAAAGTGTTTATCACTATTTTGTTTGTAATTGCTGAATGTTAAAACATTAGTTTAGAATACTTATTGGTATGACAAACTCCCAAGAAAAATCAAAATTAAGGGTTCGATACATATAAGTTTTATTCATTGTAGATCCCTTTAGATTAATGAACCTTAGTCATGTTTATTAACTGCAATGGGTCTATTCTGAATTGAACTTGGATACAGCCCTAAGACTGGATGTTAAGTTATAACACTGACTGTTTGTTGGATGTTATAATATTGTCTAATGCTAGACAATATTCTAGCATCCAACTCTTTTTAATTTCAACTCCCTCTTCCCTGCCATTTTAGCAGTAAAATTTTTGAGCTTTGTTGGAATACAGGAGATCCAAATAAATTTATCATGTGCAACAGTGAAGGCTGATTGAATTTAATTTTCACTTTGTGGGGGATTACATAAAGGCTAGGAATAAAATGAGAATGTTTCAGACAAACTGAATTTGCTGGATGTTTGTGTGTGGAGGGGGAAATTCTGGAACAGCTTTCTACCCTTACACAGCTTTCTCTTTGCCCTTGTTTTTTGTTCTGTAGTTTCTGTGGTCATTTGTAATGAAATAATCTGTTCGGTTTAGAGTGAAAAATGTTTTGAAGAATGTTATGACACATACCTTGCCTGCAAAGCACCATGCATTATAACAGCACTGTAAAACAATCAATTTAATATTCCTTGTTATGTGCCCTTGAAACCATTCCCCTCTTCCACTGGCAAATTGCATTCATAACATACTTGGAACTATCCAGTTCCTGCATCAACCATCAGTTGGCAAATATTCTTTGCCCTTTAGTCCCACTAATTACTCCCTTGTCTTGGTTTCTGATCTTTACTGTGGATATGCTCCAGGGCTTGGCAAGTTACCTAATTGCTGAAGTGGAAGCATGTAAGTGTATCTTCAGTGGAAGCAGCCTAACGTAAGCCAGTAAAGGATGTAATCCATTTAGTATGGAAGAGGTAATACATCTCTGTTGTGGTTCTGAAGCATGCTTGTGGACCTGTGTGCTCACTTGGTGCTTGGAGCAAATTTTTGGAGGGCAGTGCCTAGCAAATCCCTTCTCAAAGCCTTCTGATGTGGAAAGTCTTGCTGGTCTGTACTTTCCCTGAGAGAAGTGCCTATATTTCCCCTCGCCCCAAGGTAGGAAAATACGTAACATTATCACTTGGCTAGTGCTTTATATGACATAAACAGGGTTGTTGGGGGGGGGGGTTGCCTCTTGTTGGGGCTGACATCAATGAAGGTTTCTGACATCACCATGGTATCTTGTAGCAAACCAGTGTCTCTTTCTAGATGCTTTGCCCACCAAGGGAGAAAGCTGTAGACATGGCAGAATATTGGCAGGGGCTACACTTGTGTAGCTGATGGGGCCTGTAAACAAAGCACAGTATGATGACAACTAGACAGATGGCACCAGATGGCCAGTTGTGATTGCTGCCTCTAATCAGTTAAGTCAGTTCATGTCCTCTGGCACACCTAATCCCAATGTTTTAAAACCGATTTAAAAGTCATGAAGTTTTAAAATAAAATCATGTTGCAATGAGTTTTCTTCCATGCATGCAGCCTGATGCAGGCCTCCACTGAGCATGGAAAACCACAGCACCTTGCATCATTGGGAAAAGAATATCCGTGGAATTCAATAAAATTGCTTTGTGTGCATGTGGGTACTGTATGTATTGTTACTGTTATTCCGTCCCACCCTTCCTCCCCAAGGAGCTCAGGGCAGCAAATGTTTGTGTATTTTTGTGGTGCTTGTGCTGGAAATTGGTTACATCCAGTTGGCCATGCCCTCTACAGGCCTGGGGCCCCTGGAGGGTTGACAATGCAACTTTCCAGTAAAAAGGTTTCCCCCACCCCTGTTTTAGAACTTCACATTGTCTGGCTTCTCTCTACAGTGGTTTTAATACTTTATTTTTGCACAAAAAAATGGAAATTAACTCTTAAGTAGCTGCCTTGATTTCTCCTAGTAGATGAAAAGCAGAATAGAAAACTTTAAAATAAATATATTGTTTAATCCTTGCAAGTTTTAGCACAGTATACTGGAGCAAATGGGGTAATCTTCTGATAGCAGAGTAAATGGCAGTATACTCAGAATCAACTTTTGATCTCTCATTATTATTATTTATTATTAATTTATTATTATTTAATAGTATTGAAAAGTATTTTATGCAATACATGCCCCAATATGGCAAATTAGTTGAATAACTGGGACTTGTTTTACACATTAACTCCAATGCAGAGGTGACTCGCATGACAAGAAGAGCTGCTTGTGACTTGTTGTACACGAAGGACCAAAGTACAGCAGGCATATACAGATCAGAGGCAGGTAGCAACTTGTATCTGAGTACAGAAGGGAATATCTTGGATAGTAGGAATTGTCCAAAACATCTGGAATGCACCAAGCTGGGGAAAGTTGGACTAGATGGCGAAATAGTCTTACCTGGCACAAGGCAACTTCCTATGAGAAGCGAGTTAAATCTGGTCTGAGCTATTGTGACACACTAGGCATGTTTGTATTTTGATTCTATCTGCTTTTCTCCAGGGGAAGTAAAGGTAAAGGGACCCCTGATCATTAGGTCCAATCGTGACCGACTCTGGGGTTGCAGCGCTCATCTCACTTTATTGGCTGAGGGAGCCAGCATACAGCGTACAGCTTCCGGGTCATGTGGCCAGCATGACTATGCCACTTCTGCCGAACCAGAGCAGGGACCAAACAATGGGATCTCACCCCATTGCGGGGATTCGAACTGATCACTGACCTTCTGATCGGCAAGTCCTAGGCTCTGTGGTTTAACCCACAGCGCCACCTGCGTCCCTCCAGGGGAAGTAGGTCTCTGTAAATAGCGTTTTCACAGGCAAGCTGATCTACTTGCATATTTTGCAGGGATGAAGCCCTGATAGCACATCTGCCCACTGTGATTTGTTTATCAGGTAGCTGACACAGCACCCTGCTGACAGAAGTTTTTTTGCCTTTCCTTGTGACCTGTTACAATGGAAGAGTGGGATGGATCGTCCCATCTTTAGAGCAGGGAATTGGACTCCATGGATTCAGTGTGACTATGAGGAGTCAGTATCTACTGGACTGTCTGAAATTAGAATTCAGACCCCATGTTAAAGAAATCTATTGGCATAAAATACAAATCCGCTGGATATGTGTTGCAGACAGATAACTTTTTTACATGAGCATCTGATGGAGATGCTAGGGAAATAAGGGACTCAAAGATGGAAGGGTATATACTGTACTATACAAAGGGGAAGTAGGTGAAAGTAAGGAAAAGAAAAGAGAAGAGAAGAGAAGAGAAGAACCAGATTTTGAAGAGTAAGCTACAAAAAAACCAACCCAAGTGAGTGGGGAGAGAGCCATGAGAGAGACAGAAACAGAGAGACTAGCTGCTGACACTCAGTCAAGGACAAGAAAAGAAACAACAACTAAATGTACCAAGAAAAAAGAAACATCCTGCATAACTGGCGTATTAGTTATCTAAAGGAGAAAGAGGCCTTTTTTGGAAAATGCCCATTCAAATTTCCTGGCTTCCAATAAGCCTTCTTTTGTCAGATTAAAGAGAGAAAATGGTACTTAAGAGGGGGAAATTGTGCTTTAGGCTTCCCATTTCTCTGGACAGAAGAAAACATGATAAGTGGAGCCAAATTGCATTGTCTCAGTTTTGGAACTTGTGCCATGTGAAACAGTGCAGGATGTGGTTTCAATAAACTGGGAATTGACAGTTCAAATCCCAGCTACGGGTACTTCTTATGCTTATAACCCCCACTCCCCACCATTGTGAGTTTGTAATATGAGGGTAATAATAAATAGCATTCTACATTGCAAGGCTGTTAGGGTTGCACAGATAACGTTTGTGAAAATGATTTGAGTTAGGAAAGGCATTATATAAATACCAAGATTCAGCGTTGCTGTGATGAGTTAATAGAGAGTATATTAATTTTGGCAAATGACACTGGTTCTAATATATTTCGTGCCTCTCTAGTTTGACTGCCTCATGTTCAGCCCAAAAGTTAATGAAATCTGAGACTTCAGTGGGTATCTTATTTCTCATTGCATCTCTGCCACAGATTGCAGACACTGTTGCTTTATTTCCAATCAAAAAATCTCTGGAACTAGAATAGCTAAAAAAGTCCTATCCTGTTTTGCCAAAGTCAGGTGGATCTCTTGGTTAATTTATAATGATTTATTAAAAGTTAATACATTTTTATTTAAGAACATACTGTACTTCCCTCCTCTCCAGTAATTCTGCCCAAAGTGAGAAGGAGGCAACATCATCTTTGGCATTTTCTTTTGGCAGCTAAAGTGAAATAAAGTCAAATGTACACACTGAATACGTCAAGACAAACATTTTGCAGTTGCATTTTTTATTTCCGAGGTATGTTGTGCCATTTTTGTGGGATTTCATACATATTTCTTTTATCATTAAATTATACTTGTTTCCTGCCTTCGTTTTTGAGTGCATTAGCTTTTCTGTGCAAGGAGTTTTAACATGTTACTGGCAACTTGCATGCCACTAATGCCACCCTGAGCACTGTAACAAAGCAAACCTAAACATTCAGAAGGACATCTCACTGTGTTCAAAGGAGCTTGCTCCTTAGTAAGTGTATTTATGACAACTTCCTGAGTCTTGTTGAGCTAATGGGGATTGTAAGTCTCATGTGCCCTTCCTTGAAAATAAGTGAGAATTCAACATTTTTGCAGTGTGTTGCTTTA
Source organism: Podarcis melisellensis (assembly GCF_964234715.1). Classification (NCBI taxonomy): domain Eukaryota; kingdom Metazoa; phylum Chordata; class Lepidosauria; order Squamata; family Lacertidae; genus Podarcis; species Podarcis melisellensis. The sequence goes on from NC_138537.1 coordinate 38,053,727, forward strand.
TGCAAAACTAGCTATGCTTCTTACCAAAATAAAAGTGCAGAATTCTGCGTCACTTTAGCTCAGGTTTGTACCATTTATTTACCTTGTCTTCTATCTCTCTAGGTATGAATGCTGCTGTCCGAGCCGTGACTCGCATGGGGATATATATTGGAGCAAAAGTGTTCCTGATCTATGAGGTTCAAAATTTTTACCCATCAAAATGCTGTGTTGTTTTTTTCTTTGCATGTGGGTGGTTATTAGTATAGCCTTGTTCTTTTTAAAATTGCTGGATAGTTGCCAGGAGACTCTGGAATCATGTAAATGACAGCGGAGCCTGGTTTGGACTATATTGTTTCCTACCTTCTTCCTCTTAGCACTGGGAGAGTGAGATCACACCTTTCTGCCCTGCCCACCATGTGATTATCTATCCTTTTGACACCACTTGCAATGCTAGAGTGTAATGTTTACATTGGGCATACATGCATAAATTCCACTATGGGAAGGGCCAGTTCCCAGATTTGGCGGGGTGAGGGTGGAAATTGACTGTGTGATTTGAGCTAATGTGCATTGAATTTTATGGATCTATAACACTATTCAAACTTTGTGAGCATATTGAGAGAGTCGAAGGCAGGTCATGTGTGCCTGGTAGGCAGAATAAGATGGTAAGAACTCCACCTCTACACAGTCAAAGGAAGAAGGTAGAGTATCTTCCAAAGTAGGCCTGGGTCTAATTGATGTGGTAACAGCACCAGTCTCTTTCTCTGAAGGTTGGTGCTCAGAAGTTGTCTTAGCAGGGGTTGTGTGGTTAAGAAACATAACTGACTGTTTCACTCCTTTCCCTCTAAAAAGCCACAGCCTGGAAAGGCGAATTTTTAAATTTCCCATGGGCAGAATCAGTATCATTAAATAGTCCTTTGAAGTTAGGGAAATCCAGGGTGCAGTTTCTAGAATGAATATATAGGAAGTAAAATTAGATATGCAAATTAAGCAAGTGTGTATGGCCACCTGGATCCTGTCTATTGCTTCTTCCTTTTAAAAACATACCTCCCCATCACCTATTGAGATTAAATAGCATGCCTGTGTGGTTTTTAAAAAGGGAAACCAAGAATCTAATACGTCATACAGGCACAGGATGTCACATCTGAAGCCAGATTTCACAATTCACAGCATGATTAGTCATGCAGTAAACTAGTGCTCCTGGGTGCAGTTGTTTCACAGTTTGACTAGTGATCACATGACTCTCACAAAGAGCCCAGAGCATGGCACCTTGGCAGCCCCTGGCCAGGAATATGAGGCAACTGTAAAACAGGGCTCAGGGGAGGCATGATGATCAAGTTAGAACTAGATGTCACCTAGGATACCACTTCACAAAAATTGACAATCTGTGCATTCTCTGACATACAAAATTAATTGTAGTATAATAATTTAACAACGTGCTTTACAAGAACAAATGCTGAATACACTATATTTCTGCAGCTGAGTAGCATTGAGGGATCTTTCAAAAACGTTAGTATACAGTGGTACCTTGGGTTACATACACTTCAGGTTACATATGCTTCAGGTTACAGACTCCGTTAACCCAGAAATATTGCTTCAGGTTAAGAACTTTGCTTCAGGATGAGAACAGAAATTGTGCTCCGGTGGCGTGGCAGCAGCAGGAGCCCCATTAGCTCAAGTGGTGCTTCAGGTTAAGAACAGTTTCAGGTTAAGTACGGACCTCTGTAACAAATTAAGTACTTAACCCAAGGTACCACTGTATTCTTCATTGTAAAGTTAAAGCAATGGCACTGGTGAGATAAACAGGCAAAAACGCCTTTGTTCTTGTGATAACTTTCAAACTGTAAATCCACAAGACACTTTGTACTGCCTATAAATTGTGGCAGACAGTTCCATAGTTTTCCTCATGAGCTTCTCACAGTCCAGCAAGTTATACAAGAACTCTTGCTGTGGTACTGTAAAATTGCCAGACCTCAAGATCAAATCCTGTAGAAATGTTGTGATAACATGCCATTTGTCTTTGTAATGTGTGTCCTTGAAGCTTTTGCAACTTTATTTTTGTATATTCAAGGGCTTCACATTTAATTGTCAGTCTTTGTGTGATCTGAGGAGTATGGAGAAAATATGGGTGGCTTAGAGCTGTTTTAAGGGATTCTTGCAACACTCCCTATGCTGGATTAATTTTAAAGGGTCATGGAGCAAGCTTTCCCTAGTGCAATGACGCATTCACACTGCTCTCTTTCCTCTTTGCAGGGTTACGAGGGACTGGTAGAAGGAGGAGAGAATATCAAGCAAGCAAACTGGCTCAGTGTATCCAACATAATTCAACTGGTAAGGCCCAAATGGTCATGCTGCCTGACTCCCTGCTGTGGAGCAGATAGGCCTCATGACATTTCCCATCTCAGGTCCGTCTATAGCCACACATTGCCTTCTGGAGTACAGAGCTCTGACTTACAGTAGCTCTCTGAGTGGTTTAGTTGTACATTTCTGAGTTGAAGTGCTAATTTATGGGTGCTAGTGAAGACAAACCACCTCCTCTCATGGTCCCATTTTTCTCAAAATTCATGCAGATGCAATTTTCTCCTCACAGGAAGGGAGAAGGACTGTGCTGGGGTAGCAACATGGCCTACATAGTTCTACAAAAGCTCTGTTTGGTTCTTCTCAGCCTTTGTCTCCCAGATCACCAGTTATGACCTGTTTCACCTCCCCTGCTTTCCTATGCCCTTCATAAATAACAGTTCTGCTCCCAAAATCTTGATTGGATAGGCAGTGAGGTATTCCTTCTCCTAGAAGGCTCCATGTTAGAAGGAAAGAAACAGGAATCAATTGGAGGAAGAGTCTACAATGTGTGAATTCACAGCAGTTGGTATAGCTGTGGCACAGCTGGTTAGGTAACAGACCAGAAATATATGTTGACTAGCACTGGAAATGAGATCCCTTGGTCTGTTTAAGAAAGGTTCTGTAGCTGCCTAGCGTGGCCTCATGAGAGATGGGAGTTGTACTTGGCTGCCACTGCAGGGAGAAAGGAGGAGTGTTTTGGTACATTATCGTACTCTTAAACTGACTTCTAAAGGAAGCCTGAATAATAAGATTGCGGGAGCTGCCCTGAATTGAATCCATTCATTCTAACCTGGTACTGTTTGTCCCAGCTAGCAGAAGCTTTAGGAAGATTGGGAAAGGACCAGAGCACATGCTTCAGGAGGCCCCACATCCAATTCCTGGCATCTCCTGCCTGAAACCACAGAGAGACACTGTCAGTCAGTGTGGAGAATACTGAGCCAGGTGGACCAATTTGGTCTGACTCTGTATTAGGCGGCTTCCTGTGTTCTTATGTAAGGTCTTCAATGTCTCAGGCAGAGGTCCCTTGTAGCCTCTCCACCTGATATGGCCCCCGTTGTGAGATGAGGCAGGGTCCCTCCCTGAATTGGGATATTTAGCATAAGCTTTGCAGTAGTTTACCAAGAAATGTTTTCTTGGAGGAATCACAAGAAAGGGTTGAGTTTGGGATAAAGCAATCCAGTCAGTTAAATCTCCTAATTAATTGATTTCTCATTATTTCATACCTGATGCATTCCCCAGTCCAAAGATTACATCACTTTTCCTTGTCAGTCATTGTTACCTCATATAGCCATCCTCCAGAGAGACTCCTTTGGTTTCATCTGTCAGTCTGGGATGCTTAACTTGCCCTTTCACCTTTGTGATTTCTTCACTCTGCTTGGTTTCAGGGAAGGTCAAATGGTGGCTTTGGGTTTGTGCTACAAAAAGAGCCATTTATTGTGGGTGGATTAGACATATGCATTCTTTGGCCCACCACAGTCACAAGTGATAGGAATTAATTTGTGGTGGCACAGTTTTAAAATATCTGTGTCACATGATTTATTATTACTATTATTACTATTATTAGGCAGGTGCTAAATTTCCTTTTTCCTTCCTCAGGCTCAAAAAAGTGTGTGTTGACAGAGAAATCATCATCAGGGCCTTGTCAATTTTAAGTTCTTTACCTAAAATGCCTAATGACAGTCAATGCTTTTATTTAAAATACATGTGTGATGCACGTCTAGATTTCAAGGAACCCTGAAATGGCCACATCTTCCTGCATTGTATATGTATGTGTAGGGTTATCATATTTCTAAAAGTGAAAATCTGGACACAAAACTTTAAAAAGCTATTTTTAAGGAAATACTCCAAAAACTCCACTTGCAATGATTTCTACTGTTTACATTGGCCTAATCCAGAATATGTCCAGAAGTATAGCAGCCCTATCTATGTGAGAATTGTGTTTTCCCAATAAATCTCTCTCTCTCTCTCTCTCTGAAGTGACCTTGCTTTGTTCAGGTGTATAGAATATAACTAAGTGTAATTTGCAATTTCTGGCTCTTGACTCTACTCCTGTTTTTATTTCTTTCCACCTGGTTCATCATAACAGCCCGAGTTATCACCTGGTAATTCCAGATGTCTCAGAAACTCTGCTGTAGCCTGGGTCTAATCCAACTCAGCTCCATTCATCTGGGTATAACATCTACCGCCCGTGGGTAGGGTGGGAGTGCTGCAGTTCTCGCACCACTGAGCTGGAATTGCTTCCTAAGTGATCCTGATTGTCAGGAGCTCTCTGAACTGGGACCTGGTCAGCCCCCTCCTAATAGTGTTTGTGTTGTTGTTTTTCCCCTTCTTAGAGCCTTTCCCAATTTGACTGGTGTGCCTCCTTTCCCTCAGGTAACATTCTGGTCTTGCATGCCTCTGCAGGATTTCCCCTTCTTGTCCCTCACCCTCCATGTCTTTCTGATGCTGTCAATGCAGCCTGCTGTTTCTGATGGGCTTAAGCAAGGCCAGCATGCTGTCTGCAGCGCTTTGTTTTACCTGCCCATGTAGACTTAAATTCAGAAAGATGAGGACAAGGGTGGCAGCTGTGTCAGTTCCTGTGGTGCTGGCGCACCCCTTTAGCAGGGTACGGCAAGCCTCCGGGCAGGAATCTTAACTGTGCTAACAGCATGTTCTCCCTCTACAGACCTTCACAGCACATTGCTCTTTGTATTTATTCCAGTAACACTTGCATCCCTCATTGTTGTGTTTCTCTACCCCCTCTTGTTTTCTTGCTCTAAAGTGACGCTTGTTGGTCACAGTCTGAGTTTTAGCTCAATGGATGTAGGTTTGTGGCGCTATTCCTGTAGCTCTTGTGCTGTGCAAGAGTGGCGAGGGCGTTCAGGAAGATCATTTCCCCTGTCACAGCAGCGTTCATCAACATTGTGAGGATCCCAGCAGGAGATCTGACTGAGCAGCAGTTTTGTGTGAAGAGCATCAAAGGCAGTGTTAGAAACTGAGATATGAAAGCCAGGAGCTAAATGGCACCTTAAACCTAGGTTACGGATGCAACAACAGAATGTCTAGGTGCACTTTTTAATAACAAGAATTCAAAGCTGAAAATGAATGAACTGCAGCTAAAACTATTATGTTCTTTTTTCACATGGTCTAGTCCTTCCCCTGCTCACCTCCCTAATATTCTTAAGAGGGTCTCTTCTCCAGTCTTCAGAGAGTAGCTGGAAGTGGGGAGACAGAAAAAAGTGCTCCTTTTCTTCCACTCTGCAGTTTTAATCTGAAATCTTAGGCGCATTTTTGCGCACATAGCTCAGAAACTACTCACGCTAATGAAATTCCCTGTCGCAAAATGCACCTAGAACAATGTAGGTTTTGAACACTGATCAAGAGGCAGGAGTGATTTTGAGTGAAATGAGAGATGCCCCTGTATTATGGTGGGGGACAGAGCAGATTTGTCACACTTTGTTGGGTTGCAGGACACAGCCTGGGCCAGGCCTGTGCTCCTCTAGCTGTGTTGTCCAAGACCCTTTCAAAAGGAGAGTTGCCTGATAGTGAAGTCAGCTGTTCAGTGGTACATATTACATGCGTCTCCACCCCCATCGTTCTACCTGGACACTGAGGTCTAGTGCCGAGGGCCTTCTGGTGGTTCCCTCACTGCGAGAAGCCAAGTTACAGGGAACCAGGCAGAGGGCCTTCTTGGTAGTGGCACCCGAGCTGTGGAACGCCCTCCCACCAGATGTCAAAGAGAACAACTACCTGACTTTTAGAAGACATCTGAAGGCAGCCCTCTTTAGGGAAGTTTTTAATGTTTAACAGACTACTGTATTTTAATACTTTGTTGGAAGCCGCCCAGAGTGACTGGGGAAACCCAGCCAGATGGGTGGGGTATAAATAAATTATTATTATTATTATTATTATTATTATTATTATTATTATTAGCAATAGTCAGAGCTGCTGTTTATCAATAAAATGATTTATAAGGACTACAGCAGTACATGATTTATAAAGACTGCAACACCACGTCCACTGAAGATCACAGTTCTGGCAGCAGCATGACTGGATAGAGAAAGAGACATTTCTATATAATCCCATGCCTTGGGGTTGTTGCATTTATCTTCATACCCACTAGTACTGGAGTCCCCTAGTACAGCAGGTTAGAAATAATAATCCTGCACTTCTTGGGCTGATGTGGCATATGCCTTCTGTATTTAGAGGATATTGCAATCCAGTTCTGCTTGAATCTGGAACTTCAAAGAAACCATCTTTTTAACAGTATCTCTGTTTAGAACAGGGTTGGGAAACTTGTAGCCCTCTGGGGTTTGGTGGACCACAGCTCTTATTGGCCGTTCCAGCTGGGAGTGGTTGGACTTGTAATCCAACATCTGGAGGGGATCCCCAACCCAGATGTAGAAAGTCCCCATGCTTTATTCCTGTTGGAACTCCCAGCCCTTCAAGATGTTGATGACCTGTGTGCTTATCCGTCAATCTGTCTGCTGACTTCTGATTTGTCTTCTGAGCTTCCTTTCTCACCTGGTTTCTTCGTTTGTAGGGTGGCACCATCATTGGCAGTGCCCGCTGCAAAGCTTTCACGACCCGGGAGGGCCGCCTCCAGGCTGCCTACAACCTGGTGCAGCACGGCATCACCAACTTGTGCGTCATTGGTGGGGACGGAAGCCTGACTGGTGCAAATATATTCCGCTCGGAGTGGGGTGGTCTTTTGGAGGAACTGGTCAAAGAAGGTACGTGTGAACCTTAGTCCCCTAACTTTCACAGGGGTGGGGATAAATAATTAGAGAGTGGATTTCCTCCGCTGTCCATTTATTTATTTCAGCTTCCATGCAAAGCTACGATCACGTAAATAAAAAAGCCGTAAGATGCAGGTTACCAGTACAAAAACACTACACGGTACGAGGAAGGAAAATGGGTCATTAAAAAGTCATTCTGAAGCAGTTTCATGTACATGCTTTCCCCCCATTTAATTTCCCCAACCTCCCTCCCTGGCAGCATTGTCTTTACAACTTCAACCTTCTGTGAAAGTTTATCACTATGAAGGGCCTTGAAACTTACTGTGACTATGTTTTACATTCAATTACACACCCACTTACCTTTTCATTCCTCAATACATGCATGTAGTGAGCAGAAGGGACCTTCAGTAGCACAGAAATAAACACACATGCAGTGGCGTAGCGTGGGTTGTCAGCACCCGGGGCAAGGCAAGTAATTTGCGCCCCCTAACCCGTGGATTTGCGCCCCCTAACCCTAACCTAACCCTAACCCCCAGATGTTGCGCCCGGTGCGGCCGGCCCCCCCTGCACCCCCCACGCTACGCCACTGCACACATGGAGCCTGACCACTGAGGACTGTTCAAGGTTCTTGCTAGTTTGCAGACCTTCAATTTCATACAATGGAGAGGAAAAGAAACTAAAATATACAAGAGTGTCTATGAACACTACATCGTTCATGATTTTTTAAAAAAGAACAAAATAGAGCAAAGTTAAAGACAAGCACTCCTTAATTCTGCAAAAAGTTGCTTAGCAATATTTATAGCTTAGAACAGTGTTTCCCAACCGGTGTTCCGCGGCACACTAGTGTGCCGCCGGACATTGCCTAGTGTGCCGTGGGAGGGAGGCGGGCGAGTCGGGCTAATCCTCTGACGAGCTCCACCTCCAGACCCATTGCTCAAATCCTTTAACCCAGGAGGGCGGGGAGGGGGGGGGGAGAAAGAGAAAAAAGAAAGGGTGGGAAAAAAGAAGGGGAAGAGAAAATATTTTTTTAAAAAAAGGAAAGAGAGGGAAAAAAGCGAGGGATGGAGGAAGGGGAATAAACAGAAGGGGAGGACAATGAAGAGGGGCGGGGCTTGGCAGGCAGCAGATAACTGGGGAGGGGGGCGCGGCTGGCGGCGGCTCAAGGCAGGAAGGGAGGAGCTGCCTCGCGGAGAATCTTGGGCTGCAGAGATTTCCCGTTCAGGAGCGCGGGAGGCCACGCCGTGGATGGGAATCTCCTCCTCTTCCTCCTCCTCCTCCAGGAGAGAGGGTGGTCCGCCCCACCGAGTCGGGCGTGCTCAAGCGTGGGAGCCTATAGTTAGAACTCAGCTCCTTTTCTTGCCTTCCCCGCCCCCCCACGGAGCACATTTTCCTCGCCCCCCCAACCCCCGCATGTAGAATAGAAGCCCTCCAGCCTCCACGGTGCACAAACTCTCCCCTCTGCAACGAAGCGCTTTGTTGCATATCTTTGGTGAGGTTTTTAGGCAGTCTTGGTGCACCTTAAATCAGCGCTAATTGCGCCTGGACGCAGTATTTACTTCCGAGTAGGCCCCCTTCCTCCCCCCCCCCCCGGTAGCACCTGACGTTGCTATTCGTATCATCAGGTTTGTTTGTTGATAATTTAATTGTTTTAAAAGCATCATGCTAAAGAGCCCTCTCCCACCCCCAGACCCTTGGGCAAAACAGAAACACACACATACACAAACACAGAGCCCTGCAGGTTTTATGAAATGAATGGATTCTGAATGCCTGTTTCAGTGGCTTGTCCGCCTTAGGCTGCTGGGCCAGACACCTGTTACACGGTGCAGTCCGTAAGCTGTGAGCGCTGCTACCTGCCGCCGAGACCACGTAACGACAGTCTTGAAAGACCTACATTGGCTCCCAGTACCTTTCCGAGCACAATTCAAAGTGTTGGTGCTGACCTTTAAAGCCCTAAGCGGTTTCGGTCCAGTATACCTGAAGTAGCGTCTCCACCACCATCGTTCAGCCCAGACACTGAGATCCAGTGCCAAGGGCCTTCTGGCAATTCCCTCACTGTGAAAAGTGAGGTTATAGGGAACCAGGCAGAGGGCCTTCTCAGTAGTGGCGCCCGCATCAAAGAGATAACCATTACCTTCTATGCTGTTACTATTTTTTAATTTTTTTTTTTACATAAGTAAAAAGTGACCTTTCCCCATCTGGCATGGTGGTGTGCCTCGAGATTTTTTTCATGAAACAAGTGTGCCTTTGCCCAAAAAAGGTTGGGAAACACTGGCTTAGAATACAAAATTTGCCAGTGATTCAGTTACATGATATTGTGTATCCATGGCCAAGATGTTTGAAAGGAAACAAGTAACAAATGAGTCTGGCTTTTTCATCTCTCTAAAAATTACCCAATAGTAACACATTTAGTATATGAGGCTAGTTATACTTGTGTTTAGAAAGCTTTCCGTCTCAGTGGAGTCAATGCTAACTTAATTTGTAGGGCTTAATTTGCTGCCCTGCTCCTTCTTAAAATTCTTTTCCCCCCCTAGTTAAAAACATGATTCTGCAATCAAGCTAGTATCAGTGCCAAATTATGGTTTTCAGATTATCAAGATGCAGTTACAAATCAAGTTGAAAAGACATTAAGGTTATAATCTCATTTACAGTCTCAAGTTAATAGGAAAGAAATATAACTTCACTCAAATTAACAATTAACCATTTCCAGTTGGGCTAACACCATCCTGTTTTCTACTGTAGGATATGTTCTCTTCATATGTAATTGTCATTTCCATAGTCCTTTCCCTAGACAGACCATCTCTCATTCATATCCATTTGTTAATATTTTTTCTCTCTCTTTCTTTCTCAGGGAAGATCACTGAGGAGGTGTCTCAGACATACTGTCATTTAAACATTGTGGGCCTGGTAGGCTCTATTGACAATGATTTCTGTGGTACAGATATGACCATTGGCACTGACTCTGCCCTGCACCGTATCATGGAGGTGATTGATGCAATCACCACTACTGCCCAAAGGTCAGCAAATGATTTCTCAGGTCTTTTGCTTCCTATCTACCTTTACAAAAGACTGCAGCATGCCCAGGACTAGCTTGAGAACTATGTAACCAGCAGTTAGTTCCTACCCTGCGGAAATGTTTTTCCAAGGGGTGTGTAGGTGTGATGAACCTGCTTCTCTGGGACTAACTCCTATCAGAGCCTTCCCAGATAATTGCACCACCCAGAACAATTAAGTTAGAGCCATTGAAATCAGTGGACCTAACTTAGTCATTTTTATTGAGTCATTTTATTTCCTTGCATTATAAAAAGAACTCATTAGCCAAGTACACAGATGTCTTCATCAAAGATGACACTTGTGTTGCTGAGATGTTATATTTCTCCCCACTCATTCAGCAACATGTTGCTAAGAAAATGTGAAATCCCTACCTGCCTGAACGACATGTGCAGTCTTTGTGACATGAACACTGTTTCACTTTGGAGTTCCTGTGCTGCAGGCACCATATAAGCAATATCTGCATGCCCAAATGGTTCAGAAGCAAGACCTGGTTGCCTTCCTTGATCTTCAGAGGCAAGCAGCCACTGCCGCAGCAGCCTTCTGCTCCTTCCACAAGTAGCAGTGCACTGCATCTTTCCTGGGCTAAAATGCACAACCCTACACTATTTCAGAGAGGTGGAGGAGAAGCAACACCACAGTACCTCCCCTCTCACTCTTCCCTGGTGTGGCTCATTTTCTAACCTAGGCTCTACAGATTTTGGTTGCTCCTCCCTCTGTGAGAGAATGTGGAGTCTTAATTGTGACATCCTTCTAAGCACTTACGATGTGCAAGCGACTTCAGGTGCTCATCCCTGTCACACTGAGGTTTGCTGAGTAAGCAGCAAGATGTTCTTTCCCAAGTCTGGAGACTTTTTGATTCTTTCCAAAGTCAGCCCAAGGCCTGGGAGAGTCCCCTTCAAAGGCCTAGGTGACTGGAGGGAAAATATAAGCATTGATGCTGTCTCTTCCCCTGTCCAGCTAACGTGTGTGTAAATACTGCACTAATGAGAAGATGCGACTGAAGCATGCACTGAATGACCATCTGGACAAGTCTTTACTCTCTTATTTTGCTTTGCAGTCACCAGAGAACATTTGTGCTGGAGGTGATGGGCAGGCACTGTGGGTAAGGAGAGAGTTCTGTTGATATTTGTTTCATTGAGGGAGACCTGGGTTTCCAATTAGGGGATTAAATATGCCTGCCACCCACCCACCCATCTCCCAAATCTTTCACCATGATTGATACCCCCAGGTTCTTCATTCACAAGCTGACTCTCTTCTTCCTCTGCAGGTACCTTGCATTAGTTTCAGCTTTGGCTTCTGGTGCAGACTGGCTTTTCATCCCTGAGTCACCTCCTGAGGATGACTGGGAGGATTTCATGTGTGAGAGGCTTGGTGAGGTGGGTGTCGGTGGCATCTGTTGCACAACAAAAATGAAATTGTGTGCTCTTTCTCTGATGAGTACAAAGTGCTCTTCATCTGATGAGCATTTCATTTGTACAGTATTCTCTTCTTTAGTGGTTTCATCTAAGTTAATGGGGCCATATATAGTTTTCCAGAGAGCTTACAGGATCAGCTCTTTTAATGCACTGTGCACCAGCTCACAGCAGCATTCCAGAGCTGTCTGTGCTGCTGATGTGTTTCTCTTTGTGGAAGACCTTCCTTTGTTGTGTATGCTGTACTGCAGATAAATGCAGGTGACACTGGGTAGGAAAAGCTGGCTGATAGAGGCATGGTGCTGGGGGGGGGGGAAGGGCAGGATCTCAAGAGAGAGAGAGTTGAGGATTGGTGGCTTTTTAGTTTAGAGAAGGTGGATTGAGGGAAGCTTTTCTTCCTCTAATACTAGAATTTGAGGACATTCAATGAAGCTGAATGTTGGAAGATCCGGGACAAAAATACTCCTTCGTGAAGCACATGGAATTCACTCCCGCAAGAGGCAGTGATGGCCACCAACTTGGATGCTTTAAAAAAGGATTTGACAGATTCATGGAGGATGAAGCTATCAGAAGCTAGCCACCCACCCCGGCTGCATTCTTTCTCCACTCCTGGGGGCAATATGCTCCTGAATACCAGTTGCTGGAAACTGCAAGAGGGGGAGCGCTGCTGCGCTCAGGCCCTGCTCCCAGGTTTCCCATGGGCATCTGATTAGCCACTATGGGAGCAGGATGCTAGACTAGAAGAGCCACTGACCTGATCCAGCAGACCATTCTTAATATCTTAGTATTAGATACCAAACCACCTAGCTGCCTTTAGTCATCCTTTCTCAGCATGCAGGAACTGCAACAGGGGCAGGAAACATTTGGCCCTCCAGATATTGTTGGACACCCCCAACTCCTGTTAACCCCAGCTAGCATCACCATGGTCAACAGTGATGGGAGCTGTAGAGCAGCAACACCTGGAGGACCATTACTTCCCCATCCCTGAACTGCAAAGTTGCTGATGGGGAAAGGCTTGACTGTCAAGCCTAAGGTGTTAATGTTAGGATTATGAGAGAGTCTCCGTTAACATAGCCTCTTGCCTTTCCCTGATGGATCAATCATTAGCTTCCATATTTTTATTTTGATAGACCCGGAGCAGAGGATCCCGGCTGAATATTATCATCATCGCTGAAGGTGCCATAGACAGAAATGGAAAACCAATCACTTCTAACTACGTGAAGGATGTAAGTAACTGATTAATGTTGTAGAGCCATAGCAGTGAAAGTATTTTTCAGCACACGGTTCTTAGAAAACAGGCTTTTCCATATTTTGGAACTATCTTGAGTATAAAAATATCCTGTGAACTTGACAGCTGTCCATTTTTCACTTGGGCTTCCCAGCTTTCTTCGGGCTTTGAATCACTCTGGAGAATTTTAAAGTGGGCATTTGCAGCTTCAATGCAGATGTAAACATTGTATTGGCAACCTCATGGATTACTGCAATGCACTCTATGTGTTGTTACATGTGTTGTTGGAGTGGGTCTAGAGGCCGTAGCTGATGCAGAAAACTGCGGCTAGGTTGCTTGTGGGGCAAACAATTTGCTTGCAGGATTTGCACTGGCTGCCAGTTGGCTACTGGGCCACGTTCAAGGTGTTAGTACTAACATACAAGTCCCTATACAGCTTAGGACGCAAGTTACTTGAGAGACCGCCTTATCCCTTACACACCCAATAAATCACTGCTGTCCACAAGAGAGTCTCTCCTACATGTACCAGAAGCCTGGCCTATGGTAACTTGGAGCAGGGCTTTTACTGTGGCCACCCCTCTTCTGTGGGACAGCATTCCTGTCAGTATATATGACAGGCACCTACTATCTGCATTTTCCACAAGCAGCTGAATGCATTTTGTTCCAGGAGGCTTTCGCAACTGGAGAAATGGGTCTTTACTATGAGTATTCACTTGATAGGGTTTCAGTCTTGTTTTAAATGTATTTATTATATTTGCCGTTTTAGCAGTTTTTCATCATGTAAATTGCTTTGAGACAGTAGTTTAGAAGGTGATTAATAAATTGATAATAATAGTAATAATGATGGTAATAATAAATGTCTGACCTAGAGCCCCTCTCCCAGTTTACCAGGGAATCTGGTACAGGGAGGGTGTAAGCATACTTTAACTCCGGATTTTCTTTCTCCCTCCCCCCACTTTCTGATCAGCTGGTTGTCAAGCGCCTGGGATTCGACACTCGTGTGACTGTGCTTGGCCACGTGCAGCGTGGCGGGACCCCCTCAGCATTTGATCGGGTCCTGGTAAGTGTTACTCTTTTTCTTTTGCTAGATGTCTGGGACGTTCAGGGTATGTCTAAGGAATGGCTTCTCACTCTCTTGGTAAAGTGTTGTTGGGTTAACTGCAGAAAGGCGAGTCAGAGTTGAAGACCCTGAAAAAAGCAGGAACTTCACAGACTGAGTGCATGTGCCCTTCTGCCATTTAGAAATCAGTTGCCCACACTGGTCAAGCACTATGCCACTCTGTATATAGGTGGAGATAAGTAAGCCATAACTAAAAGGAAACACTGCTGGTATGTTGTACTGCAAGTCCTCTTTCAAAACTGGCATGCAGAACTCACAATAGGCAAATGCAGTAGACTGGATGGCAAGAAGGCATTTTCCGCACCCTACAAGGTGTTTGCTTTGTTTATTCTTGGCTTGGCCACTCGGAAGCAAACAGAAAAATTGCCCTGGTTTTGCAGGCTCTGGTGTTAAATGCAGAGGCTTCCTGGACCTTCTCTTAGGCTAGTGCTTCTAGATCTGTGGGTGTGACTTAGTCCTGTCTGAACAATAAACCCTGCTGTGCATAATAGGCTAGTGCTGCCACATACACCCGGACAACACCATTACTGGCCCCAACAACATCACACATACCATCTCGGGACTATTTAATTGCTCATCGTCTAACATTGTGTATGCCATCAAATGACAACAGTGTCCTTCAGCTCTCTATATTGGACAAACAGGCCAGACCTTACGCCAAAGAATAAACGGACATAAATCTGACATCAGGAATCACAAGACAGAGAAACCAGTAGGAGAACACTTCAATCTCCCAGGACATTCTATACAAGATCTTAAAGTAGCTGTTTTACTACAAAGGAATTTCAGAAATAGACTGGAAAGAGAAGCTGCTGAATTGCAACTCATCACCAAACTTAAAACCATGGAGAGACCTGGTCTGAACAAAGACATTGGATTCTTATCTCATTATACATGACAAAGCCATTTTTCACCTTCTCACCCCTTGCTTTTTCCTGTAAGGCCTATTGCAGTCGTTAAGAGTCGTCAACAGGCTCATCACAGCTATCTGCCAATCACCCATTCCCACCACCCTTCTGAGTAATACCCCTCCCCACCTTCTCACTATATAGAAGGGTCTGGAAACTTCTGTTTCAGTGTATCTGAAGAAGTGTGCATGCACACGAAAGTTCATACCAAGAACTAACTTAGTTGGTCTTTAAGGTGCTACTGGAAGGAATTTTGTTTCGTTTTGACTATTGGAGACCAACACGGCTACCTATCTGTAACTGGTGCATAATAGAGACAGCCTTGTGTTCTTCATTCCATTGTGTAGAATGCCTGATCCATTTCTATTTAATACTATTAGAAACCTTTGTTAACCTTGAAATTTTCCAGGATCTCAGTATTCTTCATTAATGCAGCATTCTTCATTCTTCATGCAGTATTCTTCATTCATGCAGGGAGGGGCAGTCTTCACTTTCAAGATAGTGTTACATCTTGTTGCATCTTGCAGTAGTTAACTTGTAAATAATCCAAGGGCTAGGAACTCTCCCTGGCTGGTCTTGGCTGGTCAAAAGCAAGATTCTCAGCAGAGCTCCATTCAGAGCTCAGAATACTTAGATACTTCTTTTTTCTATTCCCTCTTTTGCCCTCCTCTTTGTTTAGGACTGGACTTGGAAGGAGAGGCTTTTCATTAGGTCATGGTTTTCTTTTTGTCTTAACCTTTCCCACTGCTCCAGAGGATTTCCTGCACTCTTAGTGGTATTGAAATGAGGCAGTCTTTTCCCAGCCCACAAAAACACACACACTATTAAACAGGGTAGGAAAATCGCACCAGGAATTCCTGTGCCGCAAGAAAGGAGTGGGTGAATATTTTTCTGCATTTGTAGGCTAGACCGTTCTAAGACCTGGGGATGACCTTCTGTCCTGTCTTCTTCATGTTTTCTCTTTCGGAAATGGTCCATTAGATGTGTTTTTACAGAATTATTTGTCCAGTTGGTCAACCTGGTGTTTGGAGAGCTGAATTTTGCAAACTGCTGTTTTATCCAGTACTACAGGATAGGAGGAATTATTTTTCAGCTTCTTGTGCAGCCTGGCAGTGCCCTCCTTGACATCTTTGCAAGCTGACCCTGTGACCCAGAGGAAGCACTGCCCTCAAAGTAAAGGTTGCCCCTATCTGCCACTACCAAGAATGGGAACTAACAGAAAAAGACAGATTTCCGTTTCTCAGTAAAGCAAACAACCCAATTAGTTGCACGTATTCAGTTTCCTCTGAAGAGGTGGCTCTCTAGGCCTGTTAAACAAGATCGGGCGACATGATAGTTAGCAACGTGCACTAAGAAGAGAGAAAATACAGTAGTTTGGAAAAACAGCTGTTATGAGAACGTGTCTGATAGCACAGCAGAACTTTGTTGGGTAAGAGGGAGCGGCTGTGGACCAAAGCCATTCTGTGCTGCTCCTAATATGTGAACACCTGGGAAGAGTTTTTTCTGTCAGAGGAAACTTTGAATACTGGCTCTTCCTATCATCTCAGTTCATATTCCTGCTGCTGGGAGTTTTTTTGTTTCTTTAAAGGCAAGCCTTTTCCCATTAGCACTTCTTTGTAGTCTTGCTGCTTTGTAACTTTAGGAGATGCATATTATACAGGTTGTGTGCTGCTGCTGATGTGAAAACCGTGGGCATTTGTTAGCGTCACAGTTATGTCATCTTTCTGTCTCAGTGGTTTTTAACATTGAAACACGTACACATTTTTGAATGGGTGAAGTATGATTTCCAGTGCTTGGTGAGACAAGGCTCCAACCTTCCAAAGCATGTTGTGCTGCAGAATCCCAAAGAGACATGATATGTGCCTAAATATGCAAGGTATACATAGCTGACTGTCTCTGGAAATGCATTGTGTGTCCCCCAGAGCAGCAAAATGGGGATGGAAGCTGTGATGGCACTTCTGGAAGCAACACCAGACACACCTGCCTGTGTGGTCAGTCTCTCCGGGAACCAGTCAGTGCGCCTACCCCTAATGGAATGTGTGCAAGTGGTGAGTATTTCACATGATCATAGAAGCCAAATATATGCAGTGTGGACAAGCACAGCATTGGGGGGGGGCTCCATTTTTATATATGTGAGTGGGGTGACCGGGAGCTTCACAGTTGACACATGATGAATGATAATCAGCAAACAAGCAGATATTTGGAAGGGGGCCGGGAATTGTGCATATGTAGAGGGAATATGGCATCTGAGACGGAATACCAAAAATATTTGCTTTCATTGAAACAAACAAGAAAAATAGCCTACGTAGAAAGAAATCTGAAAACAAGGTATGAGGTTTTGCTAGATTTCCAGTGGGTAGGAGGTATGACTAAGCTTGCATTCTGTAGTTGGGGTTGTTTTTTCTTTTTTTTCTTTTTGTTACATTTCCTTACCTGCTCATTCCCGTGTTTTATTTACAGATAGGTAGCCGTGTTGGTCTTCCATAGTCAAAACAATTTTTTTCCCCCTTCCAGTAGCACCTTAAAGACCAACTAAGTTAGTTCTTGGTATGAGCTTTCGTGTGCATGCACACTTCTTCAGATACCCTGTTTTATGTGAACTTTTGCACAACATAAAAACCACCTCTGGAAATCTAGTGGAAGTTTAGCACTGATTTCCATTTTAACTACCATTTTAACTACCAAAAGAGTCCATTTGCAACCCTGTTCACATGGAAAATTGCAGGAGTTTTGTGTCGTAACTGCACATGACGAAATATAAGTTGGCATCTCAGTGCCACCATTAAAATTTAGCATGGCATGGTGGTATGCTGATTGAAAAGCCACAGTTCCATAATGTGCTAAAACGTAAAAGAAACATAAGAAATCTAGCATTGTAAACAAATTAACAGAAAAAACAACATGTCTGAATGCAGCCTTGATTAGCATAGGTACCAGCCTCTCCCCATGCATCTGCACCCTTATATATAGCTGTCCAGTTGTCTTTTCTCCCCCTATTTTTCCATGAGGCCTGAGTCTTAAGCTCTGCAAGGGCCATTGATGGCTGAGGCCTAGTCTGTGGTGATGCTGGGCCTTTTCTGTCATACTACACTCTTGTTTTGGAATTCCTTCTCAGTGGAGATATAGCTGTTCTCATATTGTCAGCTTTTCAATACACTGGGGAAATGATTTTTTTTTTCCTTTCCAGGTTTTCAGGGATATGTGATCTTAAGGGTTGGTCTGCCTGCAGCAAAATTGTATATATTACTCCCCGCCACCCCCAATACTTACTGCTTTATAGTTTAAATATTACTACGTGTTGTATATTATTGGAATATTTGTTTACCACCTTGGGATCCTTTGGGATGAAGCACTGTTTAAAAACGTAATTAACCAGAATAACCATTTTCTTCTGGTTTTTGACAAAATAAAATTGATGAACAACAACAAATCAAGTATGCAATATGCATGCATAAGTTGTTGCAATCCATCAACATGGAGTTTGTGGGTGTATGGTTTTGGATTTTTGAGCACAGAACCTTCAGAGCCCCTGAACCATGCCTTTCCAGTGCCATACACCTTTGGAGTCTGGCATACATGACGGAACTGGCTGTGCCAGCGAACTCTCCCTGGGAGAGTTCTTTTTCTTGGTTTGCCCTGGCCCAGCCTTTCTGAAGAAGAGGGTAGAAAGGCAATGCATCTCCCCCAGGGGGTTTTGCAATCGTTTGGTCCTTCCAGCCTCCCTTTTTTATGCTGCTTTTTTCTCTGTGCCTGAAATGGCCCTCCGATGAGCGTGTCCGTGAATGTCCTTAAAAGGAATTGGCAGAAGATGAATTAATCTCACTGTACCCTTGGTTTTATTAGATTTCTACTAGAGCCTCACTATGATTCTCTAACCCCCCACCTCCACAATATCTTTATAGACCAAAGATGTCCAGAAGGCAATGGATGACAAAAGATTTGATGAAGCAATTCAGCTCAGAGGGAGGTGAGAGATGTTTCCGGGATCTGGGTGGAAATTGAATTTCCTCCTGTTTGTTTATATTAACATTTAAAATAACAACAGTTACGAAGGCAAGTCTTGCTGTAGACCCTTGGGAATTATTAGCAAAGACAAGAACTTGTTACTCATTTGTTCAGTTCTCTTTTCTTAACATTTCCAAGGTGTTTTTTCATAGGAAATGTGAAGTCAGGTACAAAAAAAGCATTTAAAAACTCCTCTAACATTACAGAAGTTCTTTACCTCTTTTTTCCTGCCCATAGAGAAACCCTGACTCCCCACCCCATAGCCATGATTCAGTTTAAAGAAGTCTCTAGATGTTAGTGGATCTGTGTTCTTTTTTTCAACTTCTAATGGCCAGTCCTATTTATTGTGCACCAAATGATCAGAGCTGATGGTTACCTTTCCTTCATTCTCATTTCTACTGCAACCCACTTGGCCCATCTCCTTGACATTAATAGCAACATGGGCGTCTTAAGTGTCTTATATATGGACTAACCTTGTTTCTTCATGGATCATTAGTTTACGAGAATGAAATAAATCTCACACATGTTTTGGATTCTGAGCAGTTGGTTTTCTTCCTATTTTAATCCCGTTCTACTACTACTTGGGTGGACATACAACATACATACATACTATGTATGTTCTGGTCACTCATTCAATGGCAAGATCTCTCCATAACTATATAGTGTTACAGGAACTAAAATTGGGGGGGGGGCAGAATTAGGCAAAACGTTGCAGTGAGAATTGGTTTTGTTTAGAGTTCTAGCCACTCCATTCCATCATTTCCCTTTTCTGCTGCTCTTTTTCCTCAGAGTCTGTTAGCTTTCCACGCCTACTGCACACTTAGCCCTCATAGGGCTGTTTTTGGAGTCCTTCCTTAGGGTTCCCATATTTCAAGGTTTTTTGTACTTCTGCGTACCTTGGGTTTGACCCTCTCTCATGCATCGATGGCCCCATTTTGGCTACATAAGCAATCCACTGAAAGTCTAGACATCAAAGATAAGAGAATTTTTTTGACCAGTATTCTGGTCATGCCATTCTTTTAAGTAAGTCCTTAATGCTTAAGGAAGGAACTGCAGGCTAACACTTTTTCCTGTCACCTATAAGACAGTGTCACAGTGACTGCTATAGCAGACTCAAGGCCTAGATAAACTATCAGCCTATTTTGAAAACAGAAGCATAACTTATTGAGGAAATGACTGATAACCAGTTGCAGCAAAACAAGGCAATAATTTATTCTGTGCACAGTGGGGAGGCAGCCTTCCCCACTTAGTGCCGTCCAAAACATCTGGAGGACACCAGATTGAGCAAGGATAAGGAACTTGTGACCTTCCAGATGTTGCTGGACTTTTGCTTCGATCATCCCTGACCACTGGCCATGCTGGCTGGGGCTAATGGTACTTGGAATACAACAATAGCTGAAGGAGTCCAGCAATAGATAAATTCCCTTGAGAATTAGGAAGCCTGCTTTAAGTGATCTTCCTGGCAAGGAGACACAGGAGTAGCAATTTAAGACTGTTTTTGGTAGTGCAAATATTCTTGTGTTTATTTTTTGTTTAAACAAATATAAGTAAAAAGGTCTGAGCATGCTTTAAGATGCATGAGTAGAAAATTCACTTACCTTAATTGAAATAGGTGGAAGATTCCATAGGTCAGCACTTTCAGGCAAAAGCTAAATTAAATTTGAGAAGTTACATCCACAATGCACTTCAGTGATGGTACATTTTCTGGAAGGAATTAAAAAGAGGTTCACGTTTGAAGGTGTTGTGCATCTTAGGAGCATTCTAGAGTCCAAGTAAGAAAGAGAAGAGACTTTCTCTCTGTCTCTTAGACTTGGCTTTGGTGGTTTCTTACGATAAAAGATTACCAATATAATTGTGGGCTTGTTTTACCAGGAGTTTTGAAAACAACTGGAACATTTACAAGCTTCTTGCACACCAGAAGCCTGCAATGGAAAAGGTGAGGAAGCAAAGAGAAACAGATTTTGTTCTGCAGGTTTCTTGCAGCTGTTATTTCTTTTACTGCTTTAATGTTTCCATATTTATCATGGTCTGTTGTTTGTTGTTGCATGTTGTAAGCATGTTGCTTTTGTTATTAATTTGTTTTTGTGAGCTCCTTGTAAGGAAAGGGTTTGAAAAAGCCACCAATAAATAAATAAATAAATAAATTTGTGTGCACAAGCACGAATCAAAAGCCCCAAGGCAGCAGGAAGCAGGTCTCAAGAGGGTGTATCTGGACACTGAATGATGGACGGACCTATACAATGCTGCAGCTCCAAAAAGGACTTCTGCCTGCAATGGAACTTCCTCTCTTGTCCCCACCAGCCCCCTGTACACACTCAAAATTATATTGGGGGACCCTCCAGAGCTGATTTTGGGAACCCATCAGGGTAGGAAAGGGAACGGAAGCCCTGTTGCACTAGTGGAACCCTGCTGGCACATCATTGGATACAATGCAAGGTTTAAAAAATGTCCACAAATTGCACTTGCATTCTATGTTCACAGACAATAAAAGCAATGTCTTCCTGACATGTAATCACTGTGTATGCTAGAATCCACACTGTATATCCAATAAATGTTTCCAATACAGTCACAAAAGAAGTGCTGTCTCCTGGACATCTCCCCCTCCCATTTGCAGATGCTTGCAGCCTCAAAGCAGTTGCTTACATGCCCAGCCTTTTTCAGTAGAGGTCAGATGTGTCCTTACAGACCAGGAAAGAGCTGCCATCTGTACTGGAAAAAGATCTCCGCCTGTTTTGCTCAAGGGTCAAACAAAGGAATGCAGAAGCAACCTCTGGCTTCTGCAGGAAATACCAGCAGCCCTCATATGTGCTTCATCCCAGGGACATAGGCAGCAGTGCCATGCCTGACTCCCTGAGCCGCCTGAATAGAGGTGCAAAGAGATGGAGAGGGCAGGTGAAAGTAGGACCCAATGCTGCTGCTGCTGCTGCTGCTGTATGGAGCTCTGAACTCCTTGCACAGGGTGGAAAAACCTGACCCTCTTCTACAGCCAAAAGTTAGGCAAAGACTTTGTGAACTGTAATTGTTATGTTGATATATGGTCTTCCTGTCATTTCTTTTAGATCAGTGTAGTCCAGCGTGTGGCCTTTTTCGGCAGCCCTCAGCAACATTTTCTCCCCCCGCCCCAACCCATATGCTATCTTCCCAAAGTTGGGTAAGTGAGGCTCTGGACTTTGGGGAGGAAATGCGATGCTCTGGCAGGGTCCTAGAGTCCCAAAGCCTAGGTAGTGCTTTCCCAGCTTTGGGAAGAAGGTGGGAGGACTCTAGGACCCTGCCAGAGCCTCGCAGTTCCTTCCCAAAGACCGGTGCCTCACTTAGCCAGGACTGAGAGGGGGTGTCAAATTTTGGCCTTGCTTCCTTCCCCCCACACAACAAGGCAGTTTGCAGCCCTTGGGTTCTGTGCCGAAGTACTCTTGCGGCCCGCTTGATGTGAAAAGTTGGACCACCTTGTTTAAGATGGTTATGCAAGGAAGCGAGTCACATCTCAGCTGAGGCTACTCAGTGTCTTGTCTGAAATCCTCAAAATACTTACCTGAAGTATTGCAGGACAAGGAAGTTGCACAATGTCCTCTTACATTGCTTGCTTTGTAGCAGAGGTACCTCCTAAAGGCTCTCTGCGCTCCCAGCACCCTCTGAGTGCTGACAATGACTTCTTCCAGCTATTTATTTTCCGTTTCTGTTCCGCGCAGAGCAATTTCAATATTGCCATTCTGAATGTGGGAGCCCCTGCAGCCGGCATGAACGCAGCAGTCCGGTCAGCTGTGCGCGTTGGGATCTGCCAAGGCCACACAATGTATGTGGTGAATGATGGCTTTGAAGGCTTGAGCAAAGGACAGGTGAGTCTCTCTAATTGGAAGGGAGGAGGTCCTCCCTCCTGTCGGACTACTAGTCCTTCTCATTACTTTGTAAACTAGAGCATCTACAGGGCAACATTCATTTGGAACTCCAGCTGTCATTTCTGCTGCAAAATTGGCACCATGACTTATTAATTTCTGATTGGAGGGGGGGGGTGAGGCAGAGTTGGTTGTAACAGGAAACAAAATATCAATTTGATCTTTCTTCTTTTAAACCACACTGCTTTCACTTTCAAATCCAAGATTTGGAAGACAACCTGGTGCAATGCAGTTGGGAATGGCTAGGCGAATCATGAGAGGTCTAATGAAATGTTTCTTCTCATAGATCCGAGAGGTGGGCTGGCACGATGTTGCAGGCTGGCTAGGGCGTGGAGGATCCATGCTGGGGACCAAAAGGTAAGTTGGCATGACAGCCCACAGAGTGGTTCTCTGCAGATGTGGAGAAATTGCAGGACTGAGTTCAAAGAGGGGACGATACAGGTAAAACCTTCCAAAAGGTTGGTACCTGTTACAAAGTGTGTAGTGAGCATGCAAGCCTTCAATTCTCACATGCAATCTGGCTCTCATTTAGGGATCTTTTGTTCTAAAATGGAATTAGTTTATTATCTCAGGGGGTGCATAGCATAGCATAGCAGTTTTACACAATTGTTCTTCACCTAAAACAGAGCAAACCTTTCTCAACCTTTCATGAAGGTGATCAGGGATGTATCACTGCTTAATTTATTACAGAACTATTGTAATTTAAGAATTCTCCCCCTGCAGCTTATCTTACCTCTGCCTTCCAGTTGTGGAAATTAATTGTTTGTGTGGTGGTTTTTCCTGTATGATTTATTCTTAAAAATTGCTGGCCACTGTCAACATATCAACATATTTCTCTGAAAGGTCTCTTGATAACATACCAAGCTTATGACAGTCAGTTTTTCTATGTACTCATCCTTTGCTATTCTATATTCTTTTCTTACCATAGTCACCTCATAACCAGCTTTCTCCATAGACATTTTCCCCCTTTAACATTCCAGTGTCATTTGTCTTCTTCATTTCTTAGACGCAAACCTAAAATTGCCAAGCTTCTATCTTATTTTTTCAGCTGTCGGAAATGGAAAGTGCATGCCTGAACTTCTTGGACAGTCATCATGCTCCTGTATTATCTCTACAGGATCCTTCATTATTGTTAGTTCATGGCCCTTTGTTTATTTTATTTCTCTTTCATAGAATGCTTTATCTGCTTCTCCTGAATGTTTTGGTGCTCTATGATAAGCAAACATAATATTTTCTGTCTCCTACTTCCTTGCCAATTCTTCATTGTCTCATTTGGAGGGCTTCCAAAATAGTTATTCAATGTGGAATTGCCATGCTTCATTCTCTCATTTCTTTATAGTCCACCCACATGCTGCAAGTCTTAAAGTGGGAGGCTCGCAATGGCTTTTGCAAGGTTCCTCCCCCGCTTCCCTTTTAATCCCCCAGTCTCACTCTAACTGTAAAGGTTAGGGAGGCCTGCAAAGGCTTTTGGAACCCTCTTCCTGCTCCCCGCCTTTAATATTGGGGTGAAAGGGATTTTTGACAATAGGGCAGTCCTGCCCACCTGTCAGTCATGTGATGTCACAATGATGCCACCTGTCAAATTTGACCCACAAGGCAGATCCTAATAAGGATCTCATTGGTGAAGCCAACAAAGATTCCCACCCCTGCTTTAGGTTGATAATCAAGTTGTGGAATGTTAGAAAGGGTGAGTCTTAAGTGTTGCAAACTCTTGGGTTTGCATAATAATGTCATGATACTTGAGTCCCATCAGGCAGGAAGCATTATCTCATCCAAATTGCTCTCCTTTCTGGTAAACAGGGCAGGGGGACCTACTGAGCTTGCCATTTATTCCTGTGAGCTCTGACATTTTGTGAGGGTTTGAAATGTGATGGCAATGGTGATGATTGTGTCTGAAACCTGATGGGGTCTGCGTGCATGCAAATACTCATCTATAAATTACATATGGGGCAGAGGATCTTAAAATGTGTACTGCAAGTATGAATTTGGATAATGTTCACCAGTTGCACACACATAAAGTGCATGCGGCTTGTACAATAACTGGTTTATTTAAACTGGTAATGAATGCAAAACCAGATCTGCTACAGACACAAGTTTCGTTGGACTGTTTCAGCAGTCAAGAATACCTGTGGAATTCAGTCCTACAGAGATTTGTCTCCTTACAGTCCTCGGTCTCAGCTGTGCTATGTCGGCTTAACAGATAATTTCACTGTATATCCTGTTGCTGTACCCAGAGGTCGGCAAACTACAGCCCACGGACCAGATCCGGCCCAATTGCCCTCAACATCCAGTCCACGGACAGTCTGTGAATCGTGTGGATTGCTTCTTTAAAAAATTTTCGTTATTTTTTTTTCTGCGCCACCATTTTTTTGGGGGGGCACCATTTCCATGCGCGCGCACACACACAGCGACATCTCCTCCCTCCCTCCTGGTTTTTCCTCATCCTTCTGCCCGCCCTGCATAGAGGAGGAAGGGGGCTGGACTGAGCTGGCTGAGTGCCATTTTGGGCAGTGACTCTCCGGAGCCAGCCAGCACTTTTTGGGCTGCTCTTGCCGCCGCCGCCAGCCTCTGCCACTTGCAAGGGCAGGCACAGGAGTTCTGGTTGGCAGAGTGCAGCGCCTCTACCAACTGCAGCTCCTGTGCCTGCCCTTGCAAGTGGCAGAGGCTGGCAGCGGCGGAGGGATGAGCGGCCTGAAGCGGCCCTTTCGGGCCGCTTGTCCCTCCGCCAACAGCCTCTGCCGTTCACAAGGGCAGGCACAGGAGCCGCAGTTGGGAGAGCACAGCACTTCTCCAGAGCCAGCCAGCCTTTGCGCCGGCAGCACCATAGGTCGGGAGGGGAGGGGCTGGGGGAGAGAGAGAAGCCCCCTCTGCTGGGTGTGTGCGCGGTCTGGCCTGCCATAAGGTCTGGGGGATGGTGAACCTGCCCCCTCTAAAAAAAGTTTGCTGACCCCTGCTGTATCCCATTGCAGAGACTATATAGCTGGAACAGTCACAGGTTGCAAGCATGAACTCATTTCCAAATCATTTACAAGGCCATTGCAAATGTAACAGTTTTGCATGTTACATCTTTACCCTTTCCTATACTGACCCTGCTTCACTTGTGTAGTACAGTATTTTTTAAGGTAGTGGGACGAGTAGCAACTGAAGTAACCACCTGCTATGTGAACTGCCAAGATTATGTTCACATAGACAGCCTCGTTTCTGCTTAGTTCTGCAGGTGAAGAGTGACCAGAGACCTTTATGAGCTATCTGGCTAAGTAGCTATTCTACTGGGCTTATCTGAACATAAGAGTCTTTTCCAGAGTATCTGGACTGTACTCTTCAATTGTTAGCATGGCCAAAGTGGGAGGAAGTTGGTTTAATAAGCATGTTTCCTCTTGCTGGTCAGTAGGCCATTCATTCTGCAGGAAGCAATACAAAAGGTGCATTGTTCCTAAATGACTTGCACTTGCCAGTCTGTGGGAGTGAGCCTGTCTGTCTCTGCTCCCTTGGCAAATAACATATCCTATCAAAGGCTGGCTGTTGGTGCATGCTCTAGTTCGCCTTTATGCTGTTATTTGGGAAGTAAGGCAGCAAATTAAACGTGGAAGATTTCAAAAGATCTCTTTGCCTGCTTCATGGAGTTGGCGTCTCCTCTCTTTTCCTTCACTATGCTATGACAATCCTATTCTTAAGCAGGTTCGGTAAAGCAGGAAGAGGCAGGCATCGTGATGCAGCTTTTCTAACAGCTTGTTTTGTTCTTGTTTTGCCAGAACGCTTCCCAAGACATGCATGGAAAAGATTGTTGAAAATGTCCGAAAATTTAACATCCATGCACTGCTGGTTGTTGGAGGATTTGAGGTGTGGAGAAGTTCATTGGACACTTTCAGATTTGAATGAGAAATGCCTCTCTCCTTTTCCTAAAAAGCTGGGCCAGGCATGATTGCACTGATGTTGGTACTTCAGTGTGTAGACAGACTGCAAGGCTGGAATTACCCACATTTGAGCTCCAGCTCAGTCATAGAACACATGCCCCTTTAACCCCTTCCACTTCCACCTTCCCCATCCCAATTCCTCCTCCTTTCCAGCTTTCTTCCACTCATCATATTCCCCCCATATTCCCCCTCATATCTCCAAATGCCACCTTAACCACTCCCCTGCCAGTTCCACTTGCTGCTTCCCCAATTCCTCCTTTCTCTTCCCGGCAGCCACCAAAGAACTAAAACTGTCATATACAGAAACTCTTCTTCCCCACACCAAGGCCTTCCTGTAACCCCCCCCCCCCATCATGTACTACAATGAGTTTTCCCTTTTCTCCCCGCCCCCCTGCCCATCGTCTTTCCTCTACTCCTGCCTTTCGACCCTTGGGAAGCAGCCAATAAAAACCATGTGATGGCGGACTAGGTTAAATATAGTATATAGTGAGATCTATAGAGTTAGTCTCTTTTTGGTCTCTTTTCATAGGATTGCAAAAAAATTTTCAACAATTGCAATCCTCTTTAGTAAACATACGCTTTAAATGACTATGTATCAAAAATACCTCTGGACTGATAGATACCCAGTTTCCAAGGGTTCATTTCAAGGTCATGACTCCTACCCAGCTCAAGAGAGTTGATCAAAATTTTGATTTAAGATGCTCAGAGGTGTAAAATTTCTTTTTATATTTTACTTCTTGCAGCACTGTGCTTAGGCTTGGGTATGTGGCTTACATTTCTGCCACTCTTGTCTTTTGCAGGCGTATGAGGGAGTACTACAATTGGTGGAAGCTCGTGGGCAGTATGATGAGCTTTGCATCATTATGTGTGTGATTCCAGCCACCATCAGCAACAACGTCCCGGGCACTGACTTCAGCCTGGGTTCTGATACAGCTGTCAATGCTGCCATGGAGGTAAGATGGGTCTATCCAGCAGCCACAGAATGCCAGGAACTAGGCATGCGGGGAGATGAATTATGTAACCTTTCTTTCATCAATGTATTTCTATTGCGTATATCAGAAATGTTGGCAAGAAAGATAGAGGAGGCAGGAGGTGGAGTAGGGGAGTAATACAGAGCACGTAAAACTACACCTGCCCCAGAATGGTAGACAGAAACTCAGCTTAACACCTGGGCAACTAAGCATCCTTTTCCTTCCTCCCCGATCTGTAGAGCTGTGACCGTATCAAGCAGTCCGCCTCGGGCACAAAAAGACGGGTGTTCATTGTGGAGACGATGGGCGGTTACTGTGGCTACTTGTCTACAGTGACTGGCATTGCAACAGGAGCTGATGCTGCCTACGTCTACGAAGATCCTTTCACCATTCATGACTTAAAGGTGTGTTGGTGGCAGAATTGCATTTGTCAAATGTGCAAAGGGCAGAGGACTGGGTGATAATTGGGGGTGGATGAGGAGGGAATATAGAAAAGAAGATGAATCCTGGTTGGGGGGGAAATTCCAAACTTCAAATCAAGGCTGATCAAGAACCTATAAATTGTTATTGATTTGTGTACTTCATTTTGCAGCCCTCCCCTTTCATAAGAACTTGCATGAAAGTGGCCTCCCAATTTTTCTCACAGGCTCGTATAAGTTCAGCACAAACAGTTGGGCCTGGTGAGCATTTAAGGTCCCCAACCCTAATCTGCTGGTTGCCATCTGATTAGATTTTATTCTGATCCTGATCTGATTTCCGGATGTATTTTAATTGATTGGCTGATTTTACGTTAATGTGTTATACATTTGATGCTAGCCGCTCTGAGCCCGGTTTTGGCCAGGGAGGGTGGTGTATAAATAAAAATTATTATTATTATTATTAAACAATATTTGAAAAAGCAAGACCTAAATTACATATGTAGTTCTATAAAATGCAGACATCCTCTCTTACATAAGTCATGTTCCATCTGTGAGAAGACTGAAGTGTTCCCAATGAATCCTGTAACTTATCTGGATATTGGAAGTGCAGGTGAGATGAACTGGCTGAAAGAAAGAGGAGGTATTAGGACCACGTGTGGTGGCAATGCTCTTGGTGACAACTTGTCTGTCTCCTTTTACAGGATAAATTAAAAATGAGGCAGAATGAATTACCCCTCTGCCACCCTTTTCCGCTACAGCAGTTAGGATGGAATTCAAAGTAGCTCTGTTACATCAGACAAGCATTTTGCTTCTTTGAGGCAACAATCTCTCCTCTCCTTAGACATGCCTTATACAAGCATTTATGCTAGCAAACTCCTGTTCATAGAACAAAAGCAATATATCATCTGATGGTGACCACTTCTCCATTTCTGATTTTTTCCATTCTTGATCTGGCGGAGCCTTTTGCCTTTGTCATCTTTGCTGGCAATGAATACACCCAAGCTATAAAATGGTTTACTTGAAGACAGCCTTCTGCAACATAGTGTCTTCCAGATATTTCTGACTACAACTCCCATCATCCCTGGTCATTGGCCAGGCTGGCTAGGGCTGATGGGAGTTGGTGTCCACCAACAACTGCAGGGCACCAGATTGGGGACGGCTGACTTACATTGATCTCAATGGAACCAATGCAGCAACTGTTGTTCATACAAATGTGTTGCTATCAAGAACAACAGTGACCAAGATTATTTAAGCTGCTAAGACATCCTGGTTAACCTTTTCCTTTCACTTGTTTGTTGCACTTAATGACAGTTGATTCTAACACAGTCAGGCTTGAGCAAAGCATTTATAGTCTTGTCTTATCTAATCTCATTCTCTCTGTAGCTCAGAAGTGACATTTCCTTCTTCCTTTTTCTGAAGAGCTGTTTTCTCTTAAATCAGCAAAAATTGTTCCAATGAAAACGATTGGTCTTTGTGTCTTTCCAGGCAAATGTTGAACATTTAACTGACAAAATGAAAACAGACATTCAGAGAGGCCTCGTACTGCGGTGAGTTGCGGAAAAGGCTCTGAAACGGCCGTGCTTCAGTTCTTGAAGAAGATGGAAATCTTCAGTGTCATCTGGCATTGAAATAACTTTTATCTCTGTAGCTTTTTGAATACACAATTTTATATTGAGTGTGCCAATGCTATGGCAGCAGCTCTTTTAAAAGGCTGAGACGGTAGCTGAAAAAGGCATAAAGAGATTTGGGGCTCAAAATGGGTTCATCAGACTGTCTTTTTCAGATTGTCTCCCTCAAGAAAGGAGGGAGCAAGTGATGTGTTCAGCAGAGGGAGTGTACTATGCTGTACAATATCTGTGATAGGAGCATCTGTGGCGCTCCAAATGATTCTGGACTCCCATCTCCCAGCAGTCCCAGCCAACATGGTCAATGCTCAGGGATGATGGGAGCTTGGTTCACTGCCTCTGAACTATGGGAAGCATCAGCTAATAGTGCAGGATGCCATCACCTGCTCCTGGATCACAGGGTTGGCACTGTTCTCTGTGACTCTGCTGACCCAATCCCTGGAGTATTGCCAAGACTTGCATCTCTGTAGCATGCGTGAATAGTGACTCAGCACAAATGAAGGAATTGCAGCCTAGAAACCTCTGAAACACTGGAAAGAGATGGGTGGTTTTAGAAATGTGATGAGATTGGGCTTGGCTCTCTGCCGGGATGGAGATCTGATGAATTCTACCGCAGTCCTGCGGAAAAAGGGCAGAGGAGATTCCTCAAGTGCAAGGCTAGTACAGGGGAGAGAATGGTTTTGCCAGTGCTCAGTAGCTGGCTACACTGTCACTGGTTTAGTTCTGCTTCCTTTGTCTAAATTTTGTCAGCATTTGCCTGAAACCCAGTTCTCTGTGTAGTCCTGGCAGAGCAAAACTTTAAGAATATTCAATCCCACACACTTCTTGGATCATAAAGGATTCTTCTCCAAAGCTCTTATCCCTGGTGTTGTTAACTTGTGGAAACAAACTCACTTCATTTTGATTTTTCTTTCCAAAAACTGTCTTTCCCTTGTTTTGGAATTAAGATAAAGTCTGTGTGCAGAATTCAGAACCTCAGAAAATATTTTTAAAAGCTAAAACATATATCCTGAAAAACCCAATAAAAATGCAGCATACAATCAGGAACCAGTCACTGAAACAAGATCAAGAATGAGTTAAGAATGAGTGACCCTGGTGTGTTTCATTGGATTTCTACCAAGAAAGCCCCACCCTTTATTCTTGTTGTGGATTAGGAGATGAAACCTGAAGCAGGGCCCTCCTTATGAAATCAGAGGGCAGAAGGTCTTGTATGGAAAAAGCCAGTGTATAAAAAATACGAGACTCCGCCACCGAGGGCTTCAGCATTTTAAATCAGTTGGGCCCATGATGCTTTCTGTGAGAGATACAGTCATACTCACTTAGTGCATCAAAGGGGAGGAGGGGCTGTAGCTCAGCAGGTAAAGCACATACATTTCATGTAAAAGTCCCTGGGTTCGATTCCCACCAGGCCTGGGAAAATGCTCCTTCCTGAAACTCTGAAGCTCCACTGCTTGTCAAGTGTCAACAGCACTGAGCTAAATGAGTTTTGACTTGGTATTATTAGGCAGCTGCCTGTGTTTTAAAGTGCCTTCTCCCTTTTGCTGTCTTAGCAATGAGAAGTGCCACGAGCACTATACCACTGAGTTCCTCTACAACTTATACTCCTCCGAAGGGAAAGGAATATTTGACTGCAGGATCAACGTCCTAGGCCACCTCCAGCAGGCAAGTATTGCTACATATTGGGTAGCCACAAGGCAGTGTCAGGCTAAGTCACTTCTAATGGATTAGAAGATTACTGGTGGAGAAAAGGCAGGCAGGCAGATATTAACTGGGAAAAACAGCAGAGCTTTTGTTTGAGAGTTTGTAACCGGAATACTTTTTGTCTTGCATGAAAACACTCATCAGCTACTTCTTCCATTCAGGGCAGTGGGGTACGTGCCAAGGTCCTGTTTTCCAGCTTTCAGCTGACCGGGGTTTTTTGTTTAGTTTTCATCGAACTGTCTTCATTTTGCAGAAGAGGCTTGCAAAATGGCTGCTCAGTGGGATGGCCCCAGCAGAAGAACAGCTGGGCCTCCCTTGCAGCAGGAGTGGCATGACCACCCTTTGGGCTCTGCCTTCATTTCCTTTTCTCTGTCTCTAGGGAGGTGCCCCAACCCCCTTTGACCGCAACTACGGCACCAAGCTGGGTGTGAAAGCTGTACTGTGGATGTCAGAGAAGTTGAAGGAAGTTTACCGCAAGGGTATGTTCAGAGGATCACCTTGGGAACGGAAAATTTTCACCCTGGTGTTTTGTAATAGGGAAGATCCTCAGGAAAACCTTGGCAGAATGAGGTGAACTTCTTATGCACCATGCCTCCATCTACCTGTCAACCACTTTTACGGTTGCTAATCAACCAAGGAGAGGAATTAAGGGAGTCAGGTGAAGCACCACTGCTCCTTCAGTAAGAGACAAATGCCAGGAGGCTGCTGTGCACATGTGCCTTTCCCCTTACCATGAGAGATGGTCCATTCCCTGCCAGGCCTAGCCAGGACTGTGCCGGGTGGCACCCCAGGGAACCATTGTAATTTGAAGCATCTTGTCTGTACCTAGGAGGAGGATGCTATCCTAAAGTGAGGCCTCCTTGGTTTGCTGTGCTTGTGCTTTGAAGCCACTGAGTGCTCTGTGGGGACTGCTCACGAGGCCAGCATTTCAGTGTGTGCCCATAGTCATTGAAAACAGTATGCAACTAATTTTCTTGAGTCCTGTTGACTTGCTGGGGTTCCAGGAGCCCCTATAGCTACTGGCTCTCTGCCGGAGACAACCAGGGTAGCCACATCCAGGCCTTCTCAAATAATGGCAAGCCGTTTGGTTGACATCAGAATTTCTCGGCACCACACCTAAAAGTCCTCTCTGTTTCCACAGGCCGGGTATTTGCCAATTCTGCTGATTCTGCCTGTGTGATAGGCCTGAAGAGGAAGGCTGTGTCATTTAGCCCTGTGACTGAGCTCAAGAAAGTCACAGATTTTGAGTAAGTAGGCACCTCTTTTGCCATCTGAGTCACGGAATGTGAGGTTCTGGGAGCAGGGAGGACACTTCCTGCCAGTGCTTTTCATGGAAGGGACTGGTGGGCAGAGCGGCTGTGAGGCGTTAACTACAGTCCTCTTAGCTCTGTTTTGTCCTTCCTTTCTAAGGGAAGTGGGAAGTGCCCAGATATTTTGGGAAATGGTGAGGTACTCTCTGTTTGCTGGCCAGCCTTGTGACTTGCTTGCCAGTGGGGACATTTTCATCCCTCCTGGGAGTCAAATGTTCAGAATTTAGCATACTGAGCATCAAAGTGAGCTGGGTGAGTTCCTTGCCTGCCTCTCCCTTGATGAATTCTTACTTAAGATATGCTCCACAGCCACAGATGGGTGGAGGCTGCCTGTAAACAGGGATATGGGCGGGCCGGTCTGTTTCCGATTTGTGCCAGTTTCACATGTGTTCAGCCATATCCCCTCCCATTTCTGCATTAATCTCTTTGAGTTTTAAAAAACTCCAGGAGAAAATGTTTAGTGTTTAAATTTGTATATTTGGATGTCTTTTTCCCACAACGTTGGTGAAAGCTTTTCCCGTCAAAGTACACACTTGTAATTATACCTTATTGTAAAATACGCATTTTGCTACACTTTTTGAGCCTTCTGCGTTGTTAAGTTCAGCACAGAAGCTGATCTGTACATCCATCTGGGAGGTAAAGATTGGGGTCAATTCCCATTGCAATTTGCAAAGATTTGAATTCCCCCAACTAGGAGAGGGGAATTGACTTCACAGGTGCATATCAGAGCTGCTCTGTTTATTGCTAACGACATCACGCATTCCAGAGCTGAGCCCCAGCTCAGATTGAACCCTGGTGCTGAGTTCGCTTTCCCCCTCTGTTCTTGCAGGCACAGGCTCCCCAAGGAGCAATGGTGGCTGAACCTGCGCCTTATGCTGAAGATGTTGGCCCACTACCAGATCAGCCTGACTGAATATGTGTCTGGGAAGATTGAGCATGTCACCCGTCGCACGCTCAGCATCGAAAAGGGGTTCTAGCTGCAAACTTCTCTTCTGCTCACCCCCAGACTAGTTCTCCATTGTTTTTCCCTGCACACACCCACAACTCCCCCCCTTCCTCTGGCCTTCTCATGCCTTTTGAGTGCAGTGCTGGTGCCACTGTGAGCCTGTAGGAGTGTGACTGAGGCCAGCCTGGCTGACATTGCGGAATCACTGCTGTATACTCCTCACTTCCTAAGAGGGTGAATGTTCTTCTGTCCATGGCTCCCTCTTTGGAGCCTATTCACTCCAGGCAGCAGAGTCACTCCAGAAAGGGTCCATCCCTGTTTCCCAGGCTGCTCTTTTATTCAGACACTATTTAAATAATCATGTACTCAATAATCAGATGGACAATGGGGATTGGTTTTAGATTCTTTCTGGGCCTGGTGCCATGGAGATTGCAGGAGTCCAGAAGGGGGTGTCCCTTAGATGGGAGTCACAGAGAATGTGAGGTCCCCAAGTGCCTCCCCAACTTGGGGAGTGCTGTAAGACAAATGATGGGTCTAATTTGGGACCAAGAACTTCTGCCCCTATCATGTTAACATCCAGCACAAAGATCTTGTCTAGCAGAAGTATGTTGGCGGCATACTGCAAAGTAGCAGTAAACAGTGGAACAGCTCCTCTCTTCCCCTGCCCCACCTTCCCTCACTGGGGTGATGCATGCCAACCAGGACATGGCAGCATGTCTGAATGCTGGGCTGGGGTTGCCCAGTGTGTCGTGGATTTGCATGGGAAAACCCTCTTCTCCACGCTGTCTGACTGGTTTGACTGAGCCATCTTCCTGGCTAGAGCTGCGATGGTGGCACCCGTTTTGCGTACTCTTCCCAATACACTTCTGTGAACTCCGTGTCCTGTGTTGCCTGTATTTGTCTGTGCCACAGCTTTGTGACTTCTAGAAATACATTAAAAGAAATCAATGAACCAAGCCTGTGTGTGTTTTCAGTTTGATTCTCTTTCCTGTTTGGGGAAACTGTCTCTGACCTCACAACATGGGATGGGCTAACAGGAATGATGCGGTCCTGTGCTGGAATACTAGCCTTATGCACTCTTAAGTTCTCTATCAGGGGAGAAGTTGTAACATGAGGAAGGAGGGACAGGAAAGGTGATGGATCTTCTGCCTCTAGTCTCCTCACAATGAAGACATAAAAACATGGAAAACTTCCTTATACTAGATCACAGTTTGTCCCTCAAACATTGTCTGCTCTGGCTGGCAACAGCTTTCCAGGGTCTCAGACAGATCCAGTCAGATGTCAAGAACTGAACCAGGGACCTGCTAAACCTGTGCCCTCAGCTATGTACTCTTCCACTAAGCCATGGCCCATCCCTGATAAGAATAGCTTGTCAGGAATGTCAGCCTAGAACCTCACACATGTGGCGCCATGGGTCAGTGTGTCTGGCTGTTAACCAGAAGGTTGGTGGTTTGAGCCCACCCAGGGATGGCTGTGGACAGGATTCCTGCATTGCATGGGGTTGGGCTAGATGACCCTGGAGATCCCTTCCAACGCTTCAGTTCTGTGTTTCTTTGAAATGAGAATCATACCCCTAGACCAAGAAACCTGTTATTTTCTAAACCTTTTCCTTATTCCATGCCACTATTGGAATGCTTTCTTCCACTACTTCCAGAATTACAAGACGTTTAGGATCAAATATCAATAGATGGGTTGTGCCTTACATTACACAGAGGTAGAATCTTATACCTTTCTCAGTGCCTGGCTCAGAGTGCCTGGCTGTTTTAACACCCACATCTTCAGGAAGAGCATGACAGGTTCTGGACATAAATCCCAGTGAGATTACAATGCAGTGTACTCCTAGCACACCATGTTGGGACAATTAATCAGCCAACTCAGTTGCACTTTCCCTAGGACTTCTGGTGGATGTCAAAAACTACTCAGATGACTAGGCCCTGGACTATGCAAGAAGGAAATTGTTAGTCATTCCTAATTATTTAGTACAGGTTTGGGTTTTTTTTGGGGGGGGGGGCGGTCCATAGGACTCAAGGTAGTGCTGAGCCCACATAAGAACAAGAAGTTCATCAAAAGGAATGTACGATAAGCCCAGCACAGCACCCAAGGATGTACCAGAATTCTCTAAATGAGGTCAGGCAAGTTGGCAGGTGGTGGATAGCCTCATCCTCCCAAGTGGGAACAGGCCGATCCTGAGAGTCATCAGCTCACTTCTCTGGTTTGCAAAACCTGATCTTGTGTCTATGTGAAGTTAACTATTGTGCAGAGAAAATGATGGGCAGATTACTATATCTTTGCTCTCACAACCAGGGCCAAAGCATAAAAGCAATTGGTGGAACAATTGCTTCGCATGGAAAAGAGTGACAACATGAAACATCTCTGCTGTCGCTTTGGAGACAACTAGATCAATTCAGGTGCAACTGCTCTTCCCTCTTTCAACACTAGTCTACACTCATGTTAGCATCTGGTATAAACTTAATCACTGCTCACAGGGCTGCTTTGCAGTTGCTTAAAGCAATGGGGGGGGGGGTCTTAAGGGCAAATATGGCAGCTCCCCCTAGAGTACAACTGTACTCCAGCCACACACCCTCTCCAGCCCTACTCTCTATTCTCTTTGTGTGTTTTCACATAGCTGGATTGTGGCCTTGAGCTCTGATAGTGCCTACTGCTTTCCTGATTGGAGGAAGATAGAGGGGTGTCTGTGAGCACGTGTAAAACTTGCCTGCTGTACAAAGATAACATTCACATACATTCTATAAACACACTTTATGCTGTGCTACATGCTGTAGACAGAAAACAGGTAAGCCTGGTTTTGTGTTCAGGGAGGGGAGAAAGGATATTCTCTATGCTTCTCAGTTATTTGGCAAACACACAGAATGAGACAACACCCCCAAAATTCAGAGAAAGCTATAATGAAATAAACTTTCCCCATAACCTATATTTCCTACATTAGTAAAACCTACACTGATTGGAACATAGCTCTTGATTTTTAAGGGGCCCTATTCTATTTTCCAGAACACATTAATGGCATTCACAATTGATACACCCTGCACTAAGAACTGTCCCTGCTGTCCCTTTTGAAAGTGCCTTCAGTTGCTGATACTTCAACACAAACTCGACTGGAGTCTTTGCTGTTTTTTTCTCTTTTTTTATTGCAGACCTAAAACTGCATTTTTTTTCTCTACAGTTATTATTACAAACCTCAAAAGAAGAGTCAATTAGAGATTCATGAGTAGGAGCAATTAAAATAAGTGAACAAATACATCTTTGCCAGTGTGGAGAATTACAAAATAGCATGCAAGTCCCCTTTTATGGCTCATTAGTCTGGTTGTAACCGATTTCAGATTCCTGGCACCCTAGAAGAGGCTACCCTGGGACATATCGAGGTTCATTTTACAGTCCACTTCTAAAGAAGAATGAGATATTTTTCAGGGTGACAGGAGTTCAGTATAAAACCGTTTTATGCTGATTATGGTTATACTGGAATACAGATGAGTCAGCCTGCAGGAGCAAATTTTAGTCCATGCAGTCCAAGAGAATGTCTTATCTTGCAGCCCAATCCTAGGCACGTCTACTAAGAAATCTAGTTCAAATGTGGGTCTCCAGATAGTTTTTGGACTACAACTCCCATCATTCCTAGCTATAGCAGGACCAGTGGTCAGCGATGATGGGAATTGTAGTCTAAAAACAGCTGGAGACCTAGGTTTGGGAAACACTGATCTCATTCCTTCAGAGTTGTATATTCCTAAGTAAGGGCCAAAGGATTACAGACTTGTAAGTCCATACATGCCAATATTATTTGGCATATAAAAGGTTTGGAGCATGCTGTCACCAGTATATTGATGATACTCAGCTGTTTCTCTGTTGTGCCCAAATAAGGAGGTGCCATGCAAGGTCCGGACCAGCACATTGAAGCAGTGATGGGCTGAAGACCAAGAAGCCATATCCTTACAAGACAAATCTTGTGGATCCAGGAACTGGGCAATAATGCATGTTCTGGGCAGGGTTGCACTTGTAGAGGTGCTCCTTGATCTATCCTTGTCACTGTAAGTCAAGTAGCTACAGCAGCTAGCATCTTTTACCAGCTTAGGCTGGTACCCCACTTATCATGCCCCTACCTACTTGCCTTTTTTCTTTTTAAAAAAAGGTCCCACTTTGGAACATTTTCTCATAGGGGAGTTGCTCTAGTCCCTTGGCCATTTTGGTTGTCCCTTTCTGCATCTTTTCCAGCCCTATAATATTATTTCTCTAGAACTGGACACCGTATTCCAACTATGGGCACATAATAGATGTTATGATTATGACACGGGCATTATGATTTTGGTAGTTGTCTTTTGGTATTGGCTTTCTAACAGCTAACTGTATTATGTAATTATGCTACTTGCACTACTTGAAATACTTGCACTAGGGTAAACCAGTATTACTTCACAAATGGTCTCTCCTGTGATGAACCTACATCCTTTACAAGATGTTGGATTTCTACTGCAACACAGATCTCAAAAGGGAAATCGGATTCCTCAGAGAATATTCAGCTGGTAAATATTACTCAGGCTTTGCTGGTTGGCACATTTGCCTTCAGCTCAGTTTTTCCACAAGTAGCTCCTTACTAGTTGTGTCGTTATCAAACTGAGAGCCATTCAGAGGCTGGCACCCGTGGCTTAAAACCTTGTGAACACTGCCCTCTCCATGCCCTGAGAGTCATTGCTACTGCTTCTTCAAACAAATCTTATTGCTTAGGACAGGGGTGGAGAACCAAAGGGGTTAGCCCTTCACAGGTCAGTTTGACAGATGGGTGTGGACATCCACTTGTCGTATGGTATCAGGTGAGTGTAACTTCAACCTAGGACTGCAAAGGAAGAACGGGGGGCACTTTCTAAAGCCACAGCTTTTTGAATTTGGTGTGCGGAGGAGAAAAAGGTGTCAAAAACAAAAAGTGCCGAATTTTGCCTGCAAAGGAAGATTCAGGAACTACAGCTTGAACTTTCCTGCACCTGATGTCACATATAACATCTTGTGTGGGAAAAGTGGCCACGACTTGCCAAAAGTAGCATTTTGGGCCTACCTCTGAGGCTGAGAACTCAGAGCTTGCTTGTACCTGTGTAACATCCATCCACTCCAAGGGACACAGGGGAAAAAAGGCAGGAGAGGAAACCAGCACTACAAAGTAAGCAATTCTCAATTGGTGCCATCTATGCAGAGGTGGAGGGACGCAGGTGGCGCTGTGGGTTAAAGCCTCAGCGCCTAGGACTTGCCGATTGAAAGGTCGGCGGTTCGAATCCCTGCGGCGGGGTGCGCTCCCGCTGCTCGGTCCCAGCGCCTGCCAACCTAGCAGTTCGAAAGCACTCTCGGGTGCAAGTAGATAAATAGGGACTGCTTACCAGCGGGAAGGTAAACGGCGTTTCCGTGTGCGGCTCTGGCTCGCCAGAGCAGCGATGTCACGCTGGCCACGTGACCCGGAAGTGTCTTCGGACAGCGCTGGCCCCTGGCCTCTTGAGTGAGATGGGCGCACAACCCCAGAGTCTGTCAAGACTGGCCCGTATGGGCAGGGGTACCTTTACCTTTACCTTTATGCAGAGGTGGAGTGCAGAAATATCAGATCTGTGTTTTATATGTAATCAGAGAAAACAGTTCCCTTAGTTGAGACATATTTGTAACCAGAATTATTAGGAAAAAATATTATTCTTTTAGATACTGTAGTTAAGAGCTTCCTATTACAAGAACACACTACCTATAAGTTACTTAGCAGCATCCACTTAAAGTGTGCTGCTGTGCACCTGATGCAGCTTGACAGACTAAACACAACGGAGCCGATACTATATTGAGCAGAGACAAAGTCCGTATTGTTGTTGGATTCAGACTTTAATACACTTCCTGAACTATATACCATCAACCACACTTCCCCTGGTCCTTCCGTCACAACAACTAAGTAAACTTACTTTTTCTCTTTTTTTCGGTTACTGTGTAGATTAAGCAAGCAAGTGGCAGAAGAAAGGCAAGGCAATATCCAAAAGGTGCAAGACCGCATTCTAATCGAGTAAGAAACAAGATGTTCCATTGTACAAATCCAGAATTCTGACTACAGGTGACATTCTTGTTAAGTCCAAATCACTATTTAGAAGAGAAGGAAAGGAGAAGAGAAAGCCTAGAAGTTTGCCACTAAATTTGAAGTTCAATGATTTTTTTTAAAAAAAAACGTCTCTGTTTTTGTGTAAATCAGGCCTTAAGATCAAGGATCAGAAGCTCCTGGCCGCAGGAGGATGGCGGCATCATAGGGATTTGTGTTCCAGTATTAAGACTATGCTAACAGAACAGCAGCTTCGGCTGACAGATTCACAACTGAAGCAAGACAAGGAGTGATTTTCTTCTTCTACTGGGGAGGCACTAAGGAGAAGGCAGGGCCACAAATGCTGACCCCTTTTTCCATGTGACAACTACTTGCTGTAATTCGGTGTACACTTGTTTGCCCCTCACTGCCAAAGGCTTTTGCAGGTTGCTGGGTAGCAGTTGCATAGATGCAGGCACACACGTTGTGATTGCAGAGGAAAGCGTGCCTTAGAGCATGGTCCAAGTGCATGATGCACAAGGAATGTATGACATTTCTTCCTGTGTTCAGTAGCACATCCCCATACTAAGCCCAACAGCACAGGGATGGAGCAGCCGGGGCTGGTGATGCTAGTTCCGCTGATCCACAAAACAGCTGCCTCGGAATCGCTATCGGTCCTCATGGAGTTCCTTCTTCTGCAAGGCTTGGAGCTTGTTCCCAGTTGTTTGATGGACAACTTCTAGTCCATCTGAATCAAGCTCTTCTAGGAGCATCATGATGGCATTGAGGATGTTGTTCTGTTAACCCAAGACACACAAGACAAAGGGATCAAAAATGGATCAGGAAATTCACTACTTTTCTGAAGTCTAGTCTCTACTAGTACTTGACCTGCTTAGGGAAGTTTTTAATGTTTAATGCTGTGTTGTGTTTTTAATATTCGGTTGGGAGCCGCCCAGAGTGGCTGGGGAAACCCAGCCAGATGGGCAGGGTATAAATAATAAATTATTATTATTATTGACCATACTTTGCCCTCTCAATTTTCTTACACAAACATAGGTTTCTAGATCAGAGCAAAGGCTCGTCTTGATCAACAAACTGTTCTCACAGTGGCCAGCAAGATGCCTCTGAGAAGCGCAAACATGCAGCAGAACTCCCTTGCTTATAATCTGTAGCAACTACTGCTCTTGAAAACAATGCCGTCCCATCTGCAGGACAACACCACAAGACCAGGCATCTCTGAACGGGGGCACTTGGTTTCCTGCTGCTTATGGCAAAATATCTCAGGATGAGGTCAATTAATGCATGAGTCAGAACAGGCTACCTTTTGAGAGTCTGCCAGTTATGTTATGATATGAATCTGCCCTTCCCCTCCCAGACTGCAAGGGCAGATCAGTTACTTAGAATTAACCGTGGGATGAGGAAGCAAGGCCGGCCAGCCGCTTCTTCCCTGTAGCCAAGATCTGCTTTACCAAGGGAGAGCGAGATAGCAACTCCTTCCTACTACTCAGCAGCACATGGTGAAGTGGAGCTGCCCTCCAGACACTGGCACTGCTGCAGCTTCCCCTTATGGGGTGGTAACAAGATCAGGGTTGTATGGGAGCATTGCCATCCAACCGGAGCTCCTGCAACTGCACAGTTCTGACTTCACCATCACCATGCCCCATCCAGGTTTTCAGCAATGGCCCCAGTGTCGTGAGGGTAGCTCTCCCTCATGCCACATGCTGCTGCACAGGGACAGCAAATTATTCACACATATCCTACATATAGGATCCTGCAGCATTTCAAAGAAGCAGGACCAAGCTATTCCTGACTTGAGCGCCGCAGCAGGGCTTAGCTGAAAGCAGTGGCATAGCGCATCACGCACAAAACACTGAGAGAACTACTGAGAGTGGGGAAAGGTTCTCACACGCACCCGTTTCTTTCGGTTCCCCTCCATCTGCCTAGGGCACAAGGAGACAAACTTCTCCCTCAGAGCAACAGGCTTCATCCCAAGCTGCTCACGGATTTTACTGGGCAGGATAAAAGGAAGAGAAAAAGGAAATAAGTAAAGCAGCCATATGGAAGCACCCACCAGCGCTATCGGAAATGGCAGAGCATAGCTGCTCCTGCTGGACACAAGAGATCAAATCACAAGAGCATTTCAAGACATGAGCTCTTGGCGTCCCACACAATAACACACTATGTGAATTTACACAGGAAGAGGGAGAATCTCTGTGTTGAGTAGGACATTCTATAGCAGGGATGGGAAATCTGTGGCCCTTGATATGTTGTTGGGTTTCATCTCTCATCATCCCTGATGACTGACCATGCTAGCTGGGGCTGATGGGAAATGGAATTCAACAACATACCACTGTACTGTGGAGTGTGTATTTAAATTATGGTCTGTGTGTGTGGTTTGGGGAGCTGCACGGCCAGGGAGAAAACAATGCTGTCCAGGGTTGTAAAGACTGCAGAGAGAATAACTGGGTGCACTCTTCCCACCTTAGATCAAATCTATGCTGTCAGGTGCCATAAGAAAGCTGCAGAGATAGCGCAGGATAATACGCATCCCGGAAATGATCTCTTTCAACTTCTGCCTTCTGGAAGAAAGTATAGGGTCATAAAGACCAGGACTAGCTGCCTGAGAAACAGTTTCTACCCAAATGCAATTCTGGTTTTAAACGCAGTATAAGGAGTCTCTATAGGAGTATATTGTATTTTAAAATGGGGTTTCAGAGTTTTTAGGGGTTTTTGAATGTCTTATGTAGATTTTTCAATTTCATTGTTCTGTATGGGACAATGACAATAAAGATATCATATCGGAGGAGGAGAGGCACAGGTCTCCACCCCCCACCCCCTTTGTGTATTAATAAAGTCGCAATAAAGAAATACCACCAGCAAGAAAGAGAGCCCTTCTCACTTTGTCTCCTCCAAGGTGAAGTTCATGACTTCATTTTCATTCTCTGCTGTAGACTCTGTTACACTGGATTCAGTGGTGGAGTTTTGGCAGAAGTTTTCCACGTCCAATTTGGCCGGGGGTGACGTTATCTCTTCCCCTTCCAGCAGGGAATGGGACAGTTCTTCCTCTGTCACCACTGCAAATATCAGGAAAAAAGCAGAGGGAGCATTTTTGTTAGACGAGCTCAGTGATCTAGGGCTGCCACAGGGAGCCCTTGTGGGCTAGTTCTTTACTTGCAAGGGGTTTCCCACGTGGGTAGTATTAAGAAAATGGGATCCCCAATGGTAGGATTATACCACCACCACATTTTACGGCATGTAGACCTAAGAGAAGTTCAAATCAGCAAATGCAAAACACCAACAGAGGCAGGGCAATTTGCCGTAATACGCACTCCGATTGTCAAGCTTCTGGAGATTCGGAAGGTTGCGCAGCACCGTCATCCGATAGCGATGAGGATCAGGACCACAGCAAGGGTTCTCAGAGAGCCAGAGGATTCTCAGGCGGGGCAGCTTCTTCAGGTGGAACAGCTCAAGGAGGCTTGCAATATTGTTCCTCCTGAGATAAAGCTCCGTTAAGTTCTGGCACTGGTTCATTGGCTCCAGGCTGGAGATGTGATTCGCACTATTGGAGAAAGCAAAGGAAAGTTGGAAACCAGAGGCAAGTGTTATCACCTGTATCAGGCTTGCATGACATAAGGCTCATGATCTGACTGTGATTCCCTGTGAGAAATACACATTATCTGCAGCACTGCCCTGTCTCTCGGCAGGGGGAACATATGAAGCCTCATGACAGCAGTATGGTTGGCACACGATGCAGCAGATCAAGTGCTGGTTCAAAGTCTACCCTCCCATTGCCCTTTCTGCTGGTTACCACTGGCTTAGGTCCTGCTGGTACAACCCACCATCTGGGCAGCCACATTAGGAAGCAGCTCCTTGACAGTGGGGCTTCCCCACCAATGCCACGAGCTCCCTCAATGACAGAAGATGGTGTAGCCAAGCAGAGCTGGCTGGAGGGACACC
Source organism: Podarcis melisellensis (assembly GCF_964234715.1). Taxonomy (NCBI): domain Eukaryota; kingdom Metazoa; phylum Chordata; class Lepidosauria; order Squamata; family Lacertidae; genus Podarcis; species Podarcis melisellensis. Next base: position 38,097,255 of record NC_138537.1, read on the forward strand.
TCTGCTGCATCCAAACCCCCTCCAGCAAAATAGACATGGGGCTTGGAGATCGCGCTAATTTACAACCACAGACAGTATTGTTTATATTACTGTTTTATTTAGTTTTATTCATTTATTGAATTTGTATACCACTTTTCATTCATAGATCTCAGGGCTGTCCACAACTTTCTTACAACCAAGTCTTGCATCTCTTTATCACACTGTCTATATTGTGCATGGTTTCCTTAAAAACAACAACACACACTCTCTTTCAAATATATTTTAAATATTCCCACATAGGGTCTTTCTTATGGTCAGCATCTGTAACAGTTGATTTGATTGAAATCCTATGTGCTCATAAAATGTGGGTTTTTTTTTAAGGGGGTGTTATTGGGTTGTTGTTTTATTTTGATTATGTATTTTGTGGTTTTATATTTTGATTTTATTCTGTCACCTGCTTTGAGACCTGCGGGTATATAAATTCAATAAATATAAATATAAATATTATAATAATAATTTTAAAGAGAGTTCAGTGTGTTGTATGTAAGCCTATCCCCTCTTTTTACCCGCACATGTAGGAAACTCACAATTAAAGTACGTAGAATGGTTATCAACATTTTTTTACCGTTAGCTAGTACAGTACTGCACATCTCAAATCCTATATATCTAAGTTTATTTTTAAGCTGGTGCTCATATTCACAGTGGTACAAGCAAAATATTCTATTATACAGAAGGAAGGTGGGCATTATTTAGTTTCATAACATCTGTTCCAAGCAGAATTGATGGCAAGTATGAAAGAGATACAAAGGGCGTGTGGCAGAAGGCAGGCAACCCAACAACCAATCAAGGTAAGAAGATGAAGAAAAAGAGTCAAAATGCTATGCATTCTCAACATGGTAGCAGGTAAATAGCCTGGACTGGTTAGGTTTTCAAGGGAGAGTCCTATTCATCCTCAGAAGGGAGATTTTTATTTCCCCTGGCTTGATTTGTTAATCCAACAATTACCTTTTAAGAGACTCCAACACATACCTGAATGTGATTACCTCAATGTTGGGAAGCTCACGGCAGATAGAAATCTAGAAAAAGAGAATCAAGCAGAAAAGAAACTTCAGCAGTCTCTTGTTGGTGGGGCAGGGAGGAAGCATGTAGCTTGCTAACTGACCCAGTAAGCCTGTTAGAAATTTTAGGCACTCATATTGGAAGTTTTGTTTTGCAACCATTTATTTAACTTAGGGCCAAAGAACTCTGAATCAACCAATATTTTAAAAAAATAAATAAATCCCAGGACTACAGGGCTGGAAAGGTCACCTGTGTCAAGGCAGGGTGCTCTGCTTCCAAATTACTTACAAAAGATTAGTATCTCTTTTCTGACAACAGCAGCTTCCTAGGTTCTTAAGACTGTGATTGCTCTGATCTTTTCCTACCAGTAATCATTTTAAGTTGAAGTGCCAAGGATCAAGCCTGGGACCTTCTGAATGCAAAAGCATGTACTCTACCAATGAGCTATACTCCTTAATGGAGATCAGTACAGGCAGTGAAGGCTCTGGGTCCATTACAGCAATCATGTCAATACTGTAATTCCCAGTTGGCCGTGAAAGGTAGGCCAAGACAAAGCACAGAAAGGCGGCATCTCAAGGAAGCCAGACAGCTCTTTGTTTCATACTTACTGACAATTTCTGCATGAAATAGTGGCTGCTGATACTTGTGCTACTGTAAAGCCACCTCATCACCTCCTTATTTCTAGTATACTTCTAGTATAGAAGTATAGTTCTAGAAAGAAGCAAAAAGGATCAAGTTATTAACTTTTGCTTCCTTCTTAGGGCTGGTCTCTCTCTCTGTTTGATTTTAACAAGGAACAGCTAAGAACCACTCCTGACCCCATTCCTTCCTCTGCTGGGAAAATGCAAGTGCTATAATTGATATGAAGACCTTGCCATATCTACTAATCATAGGAGGACTGGAGCATTTCCCCTTTCCAATAACTAAAACAGGCAGGAGAAAACTGGATTGTATGCATCCTCTCATTATAATTAGCTACTGAAGACAAGCAGAAAGCAAAATTTTTGAGATACACCAACAAGTAAGGTATACAAGGGGGGCATCCAAATTCTCTGCTTCTATCCTTTAAAACAACAACGGCAAACACCATGCCAATTCACTGCTTTTTTAAGAAAGTTAGGAACAACACTTACATCTGAGATGCGGCTGCCCCTAAAAGAGAAAAACAATCTTTTTAATAGGTGAAACAGATCATGCACTTAAAAGGCTGAAACAGTATTTATAGCAAGCAAAGGAAAGCCACTTGTGAAAGAGACACACTTAAAGGCCTTTACAAGCATTCAATTGAAGTGTGTCGAGTGGCACTGCAATGACAAGCTCTTCCTCAGCCCCTGTGCACAAATATATCTGTACACATGTCTTTCTGCACCTCTGCAGTGCGTCTACAATTATATGTGCATGAGCACCTCTCCACACAATCCGAAACCAGTGGAGAATTTGCTATGCACATACGAGTATGCAGGGATGTTGCAAACGTCCCAATGGAAGAGGAGCCAGACACTGGATGACTGAAAACAGTGCAAGCAATCAGGTATGCGTCCTCCAGATGTTGCTGTTGGACTCCAACTTCCAGAAAGTCAATTTGCTGGCGAAGCTTTCCCCAAGGCTGCATCTGCTGGGGGCAAAGCACCTGTTGATTTATGCCAGGCATGCTGCCAAAAGAGAGACTGGCCAGGAGAAAACTGTAGCAACCCTCTCAGGTGCAGGAGCACAACAGGGGAGGAAGAATGGACCGGTTTTAGCATCTTTATTTTGTGTTTCGACCGCGTGGTGAGATTCCTGCATTGCAGGGGCTGGACTAGATGATCCTGGGGTCCCTCCTAACTCCATAGAATTGTGGTGCCATTATTCTAACTCCCGGATCTTCCGTTCCCCAGCCGGTCAGCCGCGGACCCCTCTTCCACCCCGGTTTGCAATGCGGCTCTGCCCTCCCAGCTCCGCCGCCAGGTGAGCGCTGGCCTCTCTCCCCGTACCAGCAGTTCAGCTTGCGGACGCCGCTGAGGTCGGTGGCCTTTGCCCGGGAGAGGACCACCTTACGGGTCAGTTTCATGGCCGCAGCGGGGTCGCCGGCCTTCCCGGGCCGGGTCGCCAAGGCCCGCTCGCCAGCTTCCGACGCGTTTCCAAGGGCGGGCCCGGGCGCAGGCGCAGACGCCTTCGCCTCCATACCGCTCACGGCAGAGCCGGCACGCTGGGCCGGGGCGGGGCTTAAACTGCCTGCCCCGCCCCTCGCCCTCTTCACCCAGCAGCGCGAGCCTGAGCCAAACGACTTGCAGGGGGCGGAGTTAGTCGCGGCTCTGGACCTCGAGGGGTGGAGTCAGATGAGTGGGCGGAGTCGCCGGGGAGACCGTTAGTACCTTTTGGCGGCGTTGTGCTCTGCGCGTGCGCGTCAACTGAAATAGGAATGCCGCGGTTGACGACGCTCGCCTGTTCCTCAAATTAATTGTTATTATCGCTCCTACTTTTTTTTCCAGCCAAGAACCTCAAAAGTAGCATACATGGAGCTTAGGCCCCCCTTTTTTGAAATGCTAAAGCGACCCTGTGCGGTTTGTATGTTTGACCCCGGTGTGGGTTAAGGTGGTATGTATGTATATTGAAACTATTTTTTTATGAGTTTTGCTTCTATCTTGTCTTTCCTCTAAGGAACTAAAAGTAGCACATGCGGTTTCTTCCACTCCAATTTTATCCTCACAGCGACCCTGTAAAGTAGACTATGCTGAGAGATTGCAACCTGCCCAGGGCAAAGCTTGTCAGTCTGAGTCTATACCTCAGATAATCTGGGCAGGAACAATACAGTGGTGCCTCGCAAGACGAAATTAATTCGTTCCGCAAGTTTTTTCGTCTTGCGAGTTTTTCGTCTTGCGAAGCATGGTTTCCCATAGGAATGCATTGGAAATCAATCAATGCGTTCCTATGGAAACCGCCTTCAGACCAGGTCCGGGGACAGTCTGTCCCCCGACCTCTTCTGAAGGCTGGGGGGGGCAAGGGCTTTTCTTCCCACCCCCAGCATTTTAAAAAACCCCGGGACAGAGGACTTCTCCGCTGTCCCGGGGTTTTAAAAAATTCTGGCGGGCGGCAGCGAAGGCTTCGCTGCCGCCCGCCAGCATTTTAAAATCGCCCCGGGACAGCGGACTTCTCCGCTGTCCCGGGGCGATTTTAAAGCCCCCGGGAAGGCAGGCGGGGGGGAGCAAAGACTTTCACCCCCCGCCAGCCTTCAGAAGAGGTCCAGGACCTCTTCTGAAGCTCGGCGGGGGGGCGAAAGTTTTTGCTCCCCCCCGCCTGCCTTCAAAAGCCGTCCGGGATAGCGGGAAGCGCTTCCCTGCTATCCTGGACCGCTTTTAAAATGCTGGCGCTGGGGAGCAAAGCCTTCCGGCCCCCGCCGGCCTTCCTGGACCTCTTCTGAAGGCCGGAGGGGGGGAAAGGCTTTGCTCCCCACCGCCAGCATTTAAAAGAGGTCCCCGGAGATTTCCCTATGGGCTTTCTTCTTGCGAAGCAAGCCCATAGGGAAATTTGTCTTGCGAAGCAACTCGCAAACGGAAAACCCTTTCGTCTTGCGGGTTTTCCGTCTTGCGAGGCATTCGTCTTCCGGGGCACCACTGTAATATCCAACAAATAAAGCTAAACTTCATAAGCAGTTTTACTTGAGTGAGGAACATCGTTCTAAAACTGTTTGAAATATACTGTTCTGGCTCAGTTTGTAGATCCATCAGGCACACAAAAAATCTAGCCATTACATGCCTATCCTGTACCCATTTACTTAGAGGTTTTGATGATTAAGCAGTACAGTGGCACCTCTGTTTTCAAAAGTACCAGTAATCCATTCAAGTTCTGAAACCAAGGCGCAAAGGGTGCAGATTTAATTGAGAAACACTCAGTGGAAGCCATTCGACTTCTGAGGCACATTTGAAAATGGAAGCATTTACTTCTGGGTTTTTGGCCCAGATGTTTGAAAACCAAGGCACCTCTGTATATTAGTCCTGGTAAAATAAATTTACTTTGCAATTGGCTCCATTGGTGCTAGTGCAACATCCAGTCTTCAGAAAGAACTATGCAAATTTTAAAAGTTTCTAAATAAATAAAAACAAGCAAAACAAACTTTTGAGTTACAACATTATGTGTCTGGGAGCTTTGTTTTGTTTTTGCTAGTTTATTATGTATTTTGTGTTTTCATGTTGTAAACTGCCTTGTGATCTTCGGGTGAAGGGTGGTATATAAATCTAAACAACAACAACAACTCCTTGTTTTTCACTCTATCTGTGTGTCTTAATAACATGGGCCGCAGATGCCCATGATTACCTAGGCAACTACATTACCCACACCACTCATTAGCAATTGATAAATGGAATATATATATATAAAATACAAGGTAAAAATCACAAGACTGGAACAAATGAGTTTGGGGAAAAATGCAGTAGCTGAGTGAGGATGGACAAATTTAAAACAAGATGGAGATTATTATAACTTGGTAACTAACAAGACTTAAATATTATAGATGGGACCATACTTTCCTGAAGACCATAGTTGCAGCTTGTAACTGTTCTTAGTATTTTGTACTCTCTCCTAAAGAATTGGGATTTGGCCAGAATTAGCCATGATCTGGTAATCTCTAGATTAATTACCACAACAAATTTCACTCTTACTGGAGTTGCCACTGCTTAGAAGTTTTACTTTGGACAATTTGCAGCTGCTGAGTTTATTTATTTTTATTATTTGCTGTCATCTGTAGCCTCATAGCAAGAGTTTTCTATTTGTTGTTGACTGATACAATATTACACAAGTTACACTTGTACTGGCTACAATTAAACTTCTGGGCACACAAATCAAAGTTCTGATTTTTTTTAAAAAAACCCATAAGATCAGAAATTGTCAGGACTTGGCATACTTGAGAAATAACTTTTGTGTTTGTGAACTTTGTCCCCTGTTGTGATCTGGTCATATGGCCCTTGGTGTCCTTTCTATGGACTTAAGGGAGGCAACTAAACTATCCATTAACATGAAATGCCTAATTATGCTTTTTATGGTGCTTAATTATGTAGTACCTGAATGCAGCTGGGCTTCCATTCTCGTGGTCTTTTTCTTTTGTCATTTGCACTGATTTATAAACTTTGCTGTGTTTTATTTATTGGTGTATTTACTGTTTTATCTCACTTCTTATATTTTAACTGTTGGCAACCACCTTGAGGGCTGTTATGAGATGGTGGTACTGTATGTAGGTTAACAAAAATCCATAAAAGGATACACTTCCTTGAGGAAAGATGTCTAGAGCTTGTGCAACAAATAAGTGACAACTTGGCATTTATACTACAGTGTGGATGGAAAAAGATGCATGTCTCTGACCGCCCTTTATCTCAGTCACCAGAGCACCTTTCATTTTTCTTCAGCATATATCCTAGAAGCTCTTTGGTGACCTTGATGTCTGAGATTAATGTACTTTCCATCTTTTCTAAAGTAATTTTTTACATAATTGCCTGTTGGTTTTTCCTTTCACAGAGCTGTAAAAACTTGAAAAGCACTCCTTTTCACGGGCACTCAGGGGCACCTTCTAAGCTCATTAGAGCTTTAGACATACTTGCCTAAATAGACTTGGATCAGGACCTCAGTGGTTATATTGTAGACAGCATGATGCCAGCCAGATGGTGGGGTGGAGGGCATCTAAGTTGGCTGAGAAAAGAAGCAGCTAAATCAGAAATAGCCAATGTGGTGCCTGTTGTGGGCCATAGCTCCCATCTGACTGAGCCAGCATGACCAATGGTCGGTGATAATAGAATCCTAGAATTGAAGGGATGCTGAGGGTCATCTTGACCAACCCCCTGCAATGCAGGAATCTCAACTAATGCATCCATGACAGATGGCCATCCAACCTCTGCTTAAAAACCTCCAAGGAAGGAGAGTCTACCACCTCCTGAGGGAGTCCATTCCACTGTCAAACAGCTCTTAATGTCAGAAAGTTCTTCCTGAAGTTTAGTTGCAATCACCTTTTCTGTAACTTGAAGCCATTGGTTTGTGTCCTACCCTCCAAAGCAAGAAAAAACAAGCTTGCTCCATATTCCATGTGACAGTCCTTTAGATATTTGAAGATAGCCATCATATTTCCTCCCTGATTCCTCTTTACCATGCTAAACATACCCAACTCCTTCAACCATTTATCATAAGGCTTGGTTTCCAGATCCTTGATCATCTTGGTTGCCCTCCTCTGCACATGTTCCACCTTGTCAATAACTTCTTCAATTGTGGTGCCCAGAAGTAGACACACTATTCCAGGTGGGGTCTGACCAAGGCAGAATAGAGTGGTACTATTACTTCCGTTCATCTGGACACTGCACTTCTGATGCAGCCTAAAATAGCATATGAGAATAGAATGGTGATGAGAGTTGTAGTATAAAACTTAGAAATGGAGGGGATCACATGAGCTAACCCTGTGCTAGTGCTTATGCTACATATGTATTAAACTACTGGTTTATTAACTGGAATTTCCAGTTATAATACCTGCATCTGAGATAGCAAGATAGTTAAAGACCTCTGCCTGAGAGCTTGGAGAAGTAATGGTCAAAGGAAATACTTTAAGGATCACTGGCCTAAGCATCATGAGTCTCATGTGCAGCAGATGTATTAATAAGGTGATATAATAAAGAGGTGGTTTAATAAACAGTACTAGATGAGATTAAAGGTGAGTGGAATGCTTTCCCATGTTAAAAAATCATTTTAAGTAGAAAACTATCATATTGGGGACAACATTCTGGCTCAGCCTGTCACTTATTTTGCTGCTTTGGTAACTAGTACTTTATGAGATAGGTGACTTACTATATCTCCATTAAAATACAATAATGCTTTATGCAATGCAATGTCATTTTCAATTATCATTATATCAATGAAAGTTGTGTGTGTAGGAAGGGAGTCTTATCATTTTAGAACTTTTCCCATTTTGGCTCTTATTCCCACCTTTAAATAATTTATTTAAAATGGTTTTGCATGTGTACATGGAAAGCTAAAATAAGGACTTCTGCTTTTAATTGCATTGCTCACAGATATTTTTATAAATAAACAATCTCCACTAGAAATGATTTTCTCCATCCACAACATTATTTTGGCGACAGCTATTTATCAATACGTAAAGGGAAGACCCATGAAGTGGTAAGTGAATTTTGACCCTTGCTTTTACCACAAAGGATCCAACAGATATTATGGCAGCTGGAAGCATGTACTGCTAGCGCAGTACATGCAGTAGTATCTATAAGGCTGGACTGTTGTGGTTGCATGTAGTCACAGTCTCTAAGATTTTCATGCAGGCCTACTACCTTGGGCCATTCCTTGGCTTTCCCCCCAAACAATTTAGTGTATTTTATCCTTATTATATGGAATATTGTGAGCTAAATGCAGTTATTCACTCTGGGGAATTGTTAGCCTATTTTTACAAGAATGTCACCATAACACTAGCAGGAAGGAGAGTCGGCTAATCGCAGTCGAGTATACTGCATCCATACTGTATGCAGATCAGACCCCAGAGGCATCTTCTTAAGTTATTGGGGCATAATTTGTTTCTGATACATGTGGACTGGTAGCCACATTGGAACATGCATCAAAAAGCAATTTGACTTTCGCCCCATCATTTATATTTCTCATTTGGGGAAGCTCCTCAGTGGGACTGTTCAGAAACTAGACTGCTTTCTCTACAATTGTTCAAGACAGATGTGTGACTCTACACCACACAATCTAGCACACTCTGGATTTGCCTTCCTGCCCCAAGCTCTTGAGCGGGGCTGGGGACAGTTTCTTTCTGCAGTGTGATTTGTTGGCAAGCTGCCAACCCTTGATCTGTCTCCTCCTCTTAACTGCAGTCACTTCAGAAAGGCTTCCTCTTTCTCCAGCCATAAAGTGACCAGCTTGCAGCATGAGACAGAGGTATGTCCCTCGTGTCTGGCAGGAAGTACATGAGTAGGAGTGGGATCGGGAGGATGCAGCAGGAAAGGTAGAGACAAGCTGTTTGTGTGTGTGGCTTTGCGTTGCAAATTCTAAGAACCTTTAAAATGGGGGGAGAGGGGCTGAAGTAGCAAAGGCTGGGAATTTGCACCTAAGTGATGCTTTGCACATTTAGAGATGGATAAAACAGTCTCTGCAGAAATTGCTTAGTAATTCTACTGACTGGACTGAAATACTCTGCACTGCAAGGTCAGGAGAAATCCTTGATGCATTTTAAACAGTCTGAGATCGCTTTGTGCAATGCACACTGAACTGGATGCTTATGTGCATAGAGATATTAACTGTACGTGCATGCGTGGATGAGTTGATGCTTCGTATTTTCTTCTTTCAAGCTGTACCTCATTAGCTAATGTGTATTTATTCAGAAGTATGTGGATTCAATGTTTCTTACTCCTAAATAAGGTGTGCATAGGATTGTAGTTCATGCCTATAGGAAAACCTTGGCAAAGTGCTTACAGCGAGACCATTTATGAGACTATCCAGAGCTAGAAAATGTCTTTTTTGATTTTTGGAGTTAGAATGACATTTTTAGGAAGCTGCTGTGACAGAAGTGCAATCAGTACTAGAGCACATGCTGATACTTTTTATTGAGCTCTCAGCTGATGTGAACTTTGCTGGTTACACCATTCCCAATTATATCTCCACCTTCCCTTTGCTAGAAATATTTGAAGCATCATAAAAACCACCTGAGGTCTTTAGTCTCTAGTGGCATAATACGTGTTGTTTCAAATGTTTCCTTAAGTGAATTAAATAAGGGGGGGGGGATAATTGAATTACTAATCTTAAGAAAACGGTTTAAGATGCACTATTGGAGCCAGAAAATGTAGATAACTCATAAATGAAGAGACTTACCATAGTTTGCCCATTTGTATGTTTTTGTCTAAAATTTCTCAAATATTTCCCAACTAAAGAGAGATCAGGGTGGTGTGTAGAGAGGCACTGCTTACAGTAGGCATACAGCACAATTCTAAGCATGTTGGAAGTCTCACTGAATTCAAATGGGCTTGCTGCCTTGAAAGTATGCTCAGAATTGCAGCCTTAATGCGAGAACAACCGCTGTGCCTTTTCTTGTGGAAAGGACATTACATCTAGTAACAGATATAAGGATTTGCCATTATTAAAGACTTTGGGTCTCCATGTCACCTTATACCACCTTGTGTACCAGTCACTCCTTAAACATTGGTACCTAAGATGCCTGGGTAGAAGACTAATAATGTATCCAATAAAGGTGGGTTTCTCTGCTGCATAGCAGAAATTTCTTTCAGTGCAGACAACAGCAGAAAACTGGATTGGATACTGGAAAGTATGTGAGAAAGAATTATTGACCAAACAGATTTTGCCATGATTCCCATAAAACGTTAGGACAGAAATTGGAAGCCTGTGTGGCCTTCCAGATGTTGTTGGACTCTAACTCTTATCCGCCCCAGCCAACATAGCCAACAGTCCGGGATGATGGGAGCTATAGTCTATCCACTGCTGGAGGGGCACAGATTCCCTACCCCTGTGTTAGGCTGTCAACTTTTCCCTTTTCTTGCGAGGAATCCTTTTCGGAATAAGGGAATTTCCCTTAAAAAAGGGGGAAAGTTGGCAGCTATGGTTAGGGCATTATGATGTAGTGGAAGATGCAGAAAGTATTAAGATTATTCTATATTTTACTCTTACATTTGTCTTGTCTACAAATAAGCAGCATCAGTCAGGGAGATCTAGTCTAACTAGAAATAAGCACCTGGTTGACCACGGTGAGAACATGATGTTAGACTAGATGGGCCTTTGGCCTGGTCCAGCAAGGCTCTTTTTGTGTTTTTAAGACTTTCCCCTGCTGTTGTTCAATTAACAGGACAACATTTATCCCTGTAGCTCAGTGCTTTTTCAGCATGTTAGTACTTAAAATATATTTGCGTACCTTGAATACTAGTCATAACCTCAGTGTTGTGGTACTATCTGAACATAGGGGAATCTAGCAAATTCACCATATTACTTAAATTGAAATATGAGAAAATGATGGAAGTGCTTCAGTCAGCAGATCCATTTTGGTGTTTCCAAAATGCAGGTAGTGCACTCCTGTTGAATTCCACTATCTCTGAGGTGATGGTTTTGAGGGATCCTTTTCCAATTGTGTTTGAAGTCTGAACAGCATCAGTGAGTGACCTGAGAAATATAGCCATGGCTGGGCCAGGCAGGCGAATCAGAACACTCCCTACGGATCTGAATAAGGTCTGCCCTGATGAAGGAGATGGCTATCCTGTGTATCCTAGGAGCTACTATGACCTTGATGTGGTCCCTAATCTCAGACGAAGTAACAGCGCCTTTAGTAAGAGCAAGAAGAGGGCTCACTTTAACTCTGGTGCCAATGAAAAGGTAAGTTAAATAAAAGGAAGTCATACATTGGAGGAGTAAACTGACATGGGGTGGAAATCATGAGTGCAAGTTGAAGCGAAAAAATAACCCCATCTTAAAAGGATAGCTTGGCTACAAGCTGAACTGTGTCCCTTAAAAGACCCCAAATTCTGCATTGTGCAGAAATGAATTTTATTCAAATGATGCAAATTAGCACTTTTTTTGTAGCATTTTATTTTTTATCTGCTACTTTTTGTTGACTGCTCTGTTCCCAATATCATAGGAAAATCTCAGCACATGGATCCCTGAAAACATACGGAAAAAAGAATGTGTCTATTTTATTGAAGGTTCCCAAATGTCAGATTCTGGGTAAGTGCCTTGTTTTCACTTCTCACTTCATACACTTCTAACTCTGGCTTCAACCATTATTCACAATTATTTTCGCTGCGCAGCGAAAGCAGTGATCCCTCTTGCTGTTCTGGCTTCTGGGATAACTGGACAGCCTGCATAACTCCATAAGATGCACATACATTTCCCCTTACTTTTTAGAAGGGAAAAAGTCAGTCTTATAGAGAAAAAAATACGGTACTTAACCCGAGCTACCACAGTATAGAAAAATTAAATTAAATTTACATTTAAAATAAAACCCAAAATTTTAAAATTCAAACTCAGTAAAAGGACTATGCTGTGTAAATTGTGTTCAGTTGAGCTGAATGCATGTCTATACATAACGCTTGACAGCATTTGAGCTTCTCTCATGCTTCATGTGTGTTTTGCTATAAATGCTGTTATGACAGAAATTCAGAAGAAAAACAGATATATATTATGTTTGTCCTAGGAGCCAATTTAAAACAAAACCAATTAGGGCTGTAATCCTATATGCACTTACCTAAGGATAAGCTCTACTGAACTCAGTGGGACTTACTTCTGAGTAGGCATGTATAGGATTGCACTGTTAATCTTCATGCACAAAAGCTATCTTGAGTTGTATTTAGAGGATGGAATTGTCATCCTGTTAACACCTGTGGACCTATTCATGTCACCTGGCCAGGTTGTGGGGAGTAGCTGAGGCAAAAGTCACTTGGAAATGCTATGATTAATACCCCACAGCCCCTGGCAAAACTGATCATGCGCATTTGCTAGTATGGATGAAATTCAGCTGCTAGCATGTGCTAGCAAACGCTCCAAAATTGTGATGTTTGTAGTAGCTTGCCAAGAGATCAATACTTTGTCTACTAACGGGTGGACTGAAATCCAGCATGAAGAAGATTTTTGAGCAGTTATCATCATATTCTCTGTACACAAAACAGATGGATCTAATGAAAGCTTATGCATCAGTGCATGTGCTAGTCTTTAAGGTGCCACAGGAGGAATCCAAAATTTTGAGAAAGGAAATGCAGTGAATTGTGAATTATGGAATGGTGAGACCTGGAGACCCTATGCTCCACTGTCATGGAAGGCTTAGAACAGGCATAGGCAACCTTCGGCCCTCCAGATGTTTTGGACTACAATTCCAATCATCCCTGACCAATAGTCCTGTTAGCTAGGGATCATGGGAGTTGAAGGCCAAAACATCTGGAGGGCCGAAGTTTGCCTATGCCTGGCTTAGAAGATACACCAGTCACGAAGCTATCTTTTTTTATTATTATTTGTCTCCAACAAGAATACAAGACCAATGGAAAACCTATTACTCCACGCAGGTCTCAGATTCAAGTAAATCCAGTACAAACTACATAATGAAACCATCCACAGGCCACCATCTCGTATCTGAACTTAATGTTGCTTATGAAGAACAGTACAGCTTGAGTGCACCAAAATTTACTCGATTGCACAATGATTAAAGCTATAGAAGCTCTGTCCTGTAAGAAATTTGACAACTCTAGCAAAGCCAAGTAATAGTCATTTCATGAATTGCTATGTCCCTTCCAGTCGGGATTCAGGCCTCATCATGGGACTGAAACTGCCTTGGTCGCACTGGTTGATGATCTCCGGCGGGCTAGGGACAAAGGTGAGAGCTGTTTCCTAGTTCTGCTGGATCTCTTAGCGGCGTTTGATACCATCGACCATAACATCCTTCTGGACCGTCTTGAGGGGCTGGGAGCTGGGGGCACTGTCATACAGTGGTTCCGCTCCTTCCTCCTGGGCCGTGTTCAGAAAGTGGTGGTGGGGGATGAGTGTTCAGACCCCTAGGCTCTCACTTGTGGGGTGCCTCAGGGTTCTATCCTCTCCCCCATGCTTTTCAACATTTACAAGCAACCGCTGGGAGAGATCATCAGGAGGTTTGGGCTGGGTGTTCATCAGTATGCGGATGATACCCAGCTCTACCTCTCTTTTAAATCAGAACCAGTGAAGGCGGTGAAGGTCCTGTGTGAGTGTCTGGAGGCGGTTGGAGGATGGATGGCGGCTAACAGATTGAGTTGAATCCGGACAAGACAGAAGTACTGTTTTGGGGGGACAGGAGGCGGGCAGGTGTGGAGGATTCCCTGGTCCTGAATGGGGTAACTGTGCCCCTGAAGGACCAGGTGCGCAGCCTGGGAGTCATTTTGGACTCACAGCTGTCCATGGAGGCACAGGTCAAATCTGTGTCCAGGGCAGCTGTTTACCAGCTCCATCTGGTACGTAGGCTGAGACCCTATCTGCCTGCGGACTGTCTCGCCGGAGTGGTGCATGCTCTGGTTATCTCCCGCTTGGACTACTGCAATGCACTCTACGTGGGGCTACCTTTGAAGGTGACTCGGAAACTACAACTAATCCAGAATGCGGCAGCTAGACTGGTGACTGGGGGCGGCTGCCGAGACCATATAACACCGGTCTTGAAAGACCTACATTGGCTCCCAGTACGTTTCCGAGCACAATTCAAAGTGTTGGTGCTGACCTTTAAAGCCCTAAACGGCCTCGGTCCAGTATACCTGAAGGAGCGTCTCCACCCCCATCATTCTGCCCGGTCGCTGAGGTCCAGCGCCGAGGGCCTTCTGGCAGTTCCCTCATTGCGAGAAGCAAAGCTACAGGGAACCAGGCAGAGGGCCTTCTCGGTAGTGGCGCCTGCCCTGTGGAATGCCCTTCCAGCAGATGTCAAAACGATAAACAACTACCTGACATTCAGAAGACATCTTAAGGCAGCCCTGTTCAGGGAAGTTTTTAACGTGTGATATTTTACTGTATTTTTGGTTTCTATGGAAGCCGCCCAGAGTGGCTGGGGAGGCCCAGCCAGATGGGCGGGGTATAAATAATAAATTATTATTAAATTATTATTATTATAACCCTCTGTTTTATTGTGGATCCAGCAGGCTGCTCTGAAAGGGCTACCAAGTAGCTTCTTAGATTCAATGGTGGTGTTTTATTTCCCCCCAGGAAAGTAGTGTGTGAGTGTGGCTATCTCAGGGAGCAGCACTTGGAGGAGGCCATAAAGCCTGCCATGTTTCAGGGGAAAGAATGGGATCCCAGAAGACACGTCCAGGAAGTGCCAACAGATGCTTTTGGGGATCTCAGCTTCACAACCGTGGGGCAGAAAACAGGGAAGGTGAGTTAGCACATGCAAGGGACTGGAGCCTACTACTTCAACATGAGTGGTTAACATTCATAGCAGCTGAAAGTTGTGTAGGCCATAAGGATTTCTAGTAAGATTTGGAAGCTAAGAAGAGAGCATTGTTTATAAAGCTTGTAAGGGAAGTGGGTTAAAAAAACACCTGCCAATTAAATTTTTGATTAAGTGTTCAGGCTGCAAGGGCAAGAATGAAAAGTAAGACACTGTACTCATACTCTGGGATTCTAACCTACTAGGTATCCTTTAAATGCTATGGGGGCTCCAAGCTGGCCCCTATGCAACGAGTATATCCTACTTTGTTGCTATAACTCTTCATGGCTAGGGCAACCCAGCCAGATGAGCAGGGTATTAATGTTTTTGTTAATAATCCCACAGCCATGCAGGCAAGACCAACTGCATGTGTCTCATTACAAAATTATAATCTTGACAGTATTGAAGGTGACAATTTAGTCCCATTCAGTTGAAATGCTTATGCACTGAATCAATATCTGAAACAACCCCCTAAAAGGTAGTCTCACCCCCAGTGTCATTCATCATCTGTGCCTGATCTCTGCATATATAGTTTGAATGTATGCAGAGAGGAAGCTGTGCATGCAAATGTTCCCTCACTGCAGATGTTTATTCTGAGTGCGTGAACCTCAGGCTGAGGCAAGCTGGTGTGTGAGACATTGGTTGGAGGTACCAGTAGGTGCAGCCCTGTTCATGTAGATTCATCATGAAGCATTTCATCTGAATAGTGTTTTTTTGTGATAAGGGGAGCAACTGTCTGGAGTGGGGAGCCTGCTTCTGCATGTGGAGGCTCCCTACATTAGGCAGAACATTTATTTCCTGTCATCCTTCAACTTACAGAGTGGGGTGGGGAGGGGAACACAGTTAGTGCACCTGTTTCCACAGCCCGCAATTATGTGTTGTTTTTCCCAGCTCCCAAAATGTCCAGAAATAGAGCTTGCATAGCATAGATACTGGGAATTATTAACATTAGGCTGGTGCCCTCACTGTACTATTTTAGATGTCTAATAAAAACTTCTTTATTTTATTTTAGCAAGCCTAGCCAGACACATAATTTATTCATGTACACTTGTTTTTAATATTTGCTGAATTTATCAGTGCTACACTGATAATTCTTATGTGCATTGGTTGGAGATTTTATCAAGTGGTTTATATTCTCTAATAAATTAATAAATAATAAGTGGAACAATAAGAAGAGTTGTCTCTGAGTGAAAAAGAACCCTTTGTAGATTGAAATAGATTTCTGCCCCCCCTCCCCCAAAGTCACAGAAGATATTCTCTACGTTGTCTTTGTGACTTCCTATTCCACTCAGACACAAATCTTTGGGAATATGTTGCTGATTCACAAGACTCCTTGGATGCTTGAATGGGAGGGCCTGTGGAGAGCCTGGAGCTCTTACGATATTGGCCATAGTTGCTAGAATCAGAGAATAGCTTTCTCATACCATCTGTGCTTTATTTGCTTTATTCTCCTGTTGCAGTTTGTGCGTGTCTCCTCTAATACCCCCCCAAGCGTAATTTACCAGCTGATGACGCAGCACTGGGGACTTGATATACCCAACCTCTTAATATCTGTGACAGGAGGAGCTAAAAACTTCAACATGAAGCTGAGACTGAAAAACATATTCCGGAGGGGGCTTGTTAAAGTAGCACAGACAACAGGTAAGGCAGAATCCTGCTCCAAAGCCACCAATAAAGGGCATATTCCTGTATTGTTTCTCTGTTTCTTTATGTAATATTGTTACCTGCTCCCTCACTTCTCCAGATGGTAAGAGGGTTACAAGGAAGCAGCACCTACTCAGGTTTCATTTCATATGGAAAGAAATCACTGGAAGCTTACTGGTATTTTGTAATATTTGTATTTATTCACAAATATACAAGTTGCACTTTGGTGGAGATACAGCATCAAGTACTCCAACTCACATCCCCACCAAAGTTCACCGCATCCACATCAAGTCTTGCAGCACCTTTAGAGGTCCAGAAGTCCAAAATCTGTCCTTTTTGCCTGATTCTATCTGCCTCAAGCTGCTATGTGTAGGGATGTGTACTATGGACATATCATTCAGATTTTTGCTAGCCATTGATAAAGTTTGCCATTAAGAGCCAATAGCTAGGATTGTCATATTTCAAAAAGTGAAAATCTAGACACAAAAGTTGTTGAGCTGTTATTTGTAAATAAATAAATTGAAGTTTTTAGGAAAATCACCAAAAAACAACAACACTTCTGCCATACACCCAGGATTTTCCAGACTTTTCAGCTGCTTTCTAAAAATTCCGCCTGGACACCACACCATTTTAGACGGACAAATGCCAGATGTATGGTAGCCCTAGGCTACTCTCCATTTTTTAAAATGGGGGTTTTGCTGTGCAAAATGTATCTTAACTAGTGTGACCATTTTAGCAGCCTCTTCTAACAACTATAGAAACCTAAAGATGGAAGGGACACAAAGAGACCACCCAGCCCAATCCCTAATCTGATAACAATATTTTGACCTCTTCTTTCAATCATTAAGAATCAGATGGACCCCTGAGGTGGTTTTCAATCATTAAGAAGTAATAAAACCTAAAATAAAATTCCCAACAAAAGTAGATCAGAAAGCTAAAATGAGAGCCAGTAAAACGACTTCATAAGCAGTGGGGAACAAACACTCAACTCCACCAGACTAAATGGCTGGCAGGGTTGTTGTTGTTGTTGTTGTTATTATTATTATTAAAAAAATAAACGAAGTATTGCTCCCTAATCCTGAACAAAGATTCAGAAATGAAGTAGCTGGCCTTAATCCACTCATGTTTTTTGTTTCCCAGGTGCCTGGATCATCACTGGTGGTTCTCATGCTGGCGTGATGAAGCAAGTTGGAGAAGCAGTACGGGACTTCAGCATGAGCAGCAACTATAAAGGAGAGATTATCACCATTGGCATTGCAACATGGGGGACAGTACATAACCGGAGTAGCCTCATCTGCCCTATGGTGAGCCATCTTCAGGCTGTGCTACTAGAAGAATAGGATTCTTACAGATCAATCCCATACATGTCATATTTAATGTCATTTTGGCTGTTCTATCCTGGTGGAAATATGGCTATATTTCATATACATACGTGCTTACTGTTCCTAAAATAGCATGCAGGTATATCCATATAATTTCTCAAACCCCCCCCCCCAATATACTTAATCCAATTTGCATTTAAGCTTCTGCTGAAAAAAGAAAAGGAAGGAAACAGGTGAAATTAACAGGTGTATAGGATCACATGTGCACTGCAAAAAGTTTTTTTGTTTTGTTTTGTTAAGACTTTGATGACAGATGAGAAAGGATGAGCAGTAAGTTATAAGTTATAAATGCAAACCAATCATATACAGGTACAATTCATTATAATGGTACTGCATTATAAATATAGACCAATCATATACAAGTACCATTTCTTGGGGAGTGGAAAGTTTTGTGTTCTAACACCCTGCAGATCCCACTGCTACCTCATCAAACTCTTAAGAAAAGTAAGCACCATTTGTAGCGTTTGTTTTGGTACTAGAAAAAGACCTCAGCATGCCCACTTTCAAAAAACATGCCACATTTTCTAAAGATAAGGCATTCCTCTACAGGAAGATTTTAGTGAAGCATGTTATGCAAACCCAAGCAAGAGTTAGAGCCCCAATAATTAAGTCCTTTGTTGGTTTCTGACCACTTTCCCCGCCCCAACCCCTGGATGTTTACAGGGTAGCTTCCCAGCTGAATATGTCCTGGATGAGGAGACTCAAGGGAACCTCTCTTGCCTGGACAGTAATCATTCACACTTCATCCTAGTGGATGATGGGACACATGGGAAATATGGTGTGGAGATCCCCTTGAGGACCAGACTTGAGAAGTTCATTTCGGAGCAAACGAAGGTGAAAGAAGGTAATTGTGATGCAATATACAGGGTATCTCATTACTGATAAAAGTCTGATGTGCAATCTGAGCTCTTCCCTCCTCTAAGGCTTGTTTAGTTTGGAATTCATTTATGTCAGCCAGGCCAATGATGAAGAACTTGTTTCAGGTTCTGTTGGACTTCAGCTCCCATCAGCTCCATTCAGCATGGCCTATAGCCAGGTTGGTTGTTGTTAAATTGATTACTTGCCCTTCATCATAAGTCCCTGGGTGGGTTTCAGTTATTTAAAATTCAGAATTAAAAACAGTTGAAACATATTACAGTGGTACCTTGGGTTACATACGCTTCAGGTTACAGACGCTTCAGGTTACAGACTCTGCTAACCTAGAAATAGTACCTTGGATTAAGAACTTTGCTTCAGGATGAGAATAGAAATCGTGCTCCGGCAGCAGTGGGAGGCCCCATTAGCTAAAGTGGTCTTCAAGTTAATAACAGTTTTAGGTTAAGAATGGACCTCCAGAACGAATTAAGTTCTGAACCTGAGGGACCACTGTACATTTACAGGAATAGATTCAATATAAGTTTTAAGCCCATCAACACCTGGAGGACCAAAGGTTCCCTATTTTTAGGCTTCTGCATTAGGCCTTGATGATGTCAGATGGAGAGTGGGGAGATCATGAAATATCAGGACATTATTTGCTAAGGTAAAGTGCCAAAAGACTTGAATCCTGGAATCAACATCCATATAATAGGGGCACTGTTGTTAGAGATGGGAGGGAAGAACAGTTGTTTCTTTAGATTTGGTTGTTGCTTCCAGTGGTATGCAATTTCTTCCATTTGGTACTGCAGTCTTGAATATACTAGTCTGTTTTTGATGCCAAGATATTGTCAAGTGATATTGCTCAGCACATGCTTTGCGTTCTAAAGGTCCCATGTTCAATCTTTGACATCTCCAGATAAAAGTGGGAATGACTGTTTTCTGAAGAAAGTCTGAGTGCTGTCGTTGTTCAGTGTACAGTTGTGAGCTTGATGGTCTGACTTTGTCTAAGGCAGCTCCTATGTTCCTAGTTGTGACAGCATAAATGGCTAGTCTTGTGACATGGTGGAATGCAGGTCAAGTGAAGGGAGGGGCACAGAATGATGGGAAAGGGCAAGTGGGAAAAAGAAGTTGGTGACAGTTGGACCTGAAGAAAAGAAGTTATGGAGAGACCTAAGGAAGGTGGAAGAAAATGAATAGTCACCAGAAATTGAGGAGTTATAAAGACCTGGTCTAAAAAATACATGTGTTATTGAGATATATCAATTCTAAGGGATTCTCAGGTCTCAATAATCAACGAGAAAATGACCTCCATGAAGAACTAGAGTAAAACAATGGGATTCCCTGTGGCAATGTATGCCTCTCAGGTCTACCTCAGCTGATATCCATGAAAACCCAAATGGAATTCCTACTCAGATGGTTTTATATCAAAGTCCGATTAGCTAAAGTAACAGGATGAGACAACGGCTTTGCACTGGAGAAGCTGCTGGCATAAGGGTACATACTGGCAGTTGTGATAAACTGCCCTCCAGGGAGCAAGTTGTTAAGTGAGCCAAATTATGTTATCTATTTTTGTGAGTATAAATTCAAATCTTGTATTTATTTATATTATTAAAATTTAAATACTGCCTGATTTTAGGGAAAAAACCCTCCTAAGAATGACTTTATGCTTGTTGCAGAAACGGAAAAATGCTAAGGGTGTTGCCTTGGAAGAGTAGTAGGCAAAGTTGTGGTTTGCGGTAGCCATGTTATGGGGTGAATCCCAACCAGAATCTGACTTTACATTTTGACATGGTTTTATTTTCTATATGAGCAATAAAACGAGCTGCAAAGTATAAGAGGAGGTGGAGGTTTTCATAACAAACGAAAAAGCTACAAAGATGTTTTTGCACACGTTTTCTGCTGTTGCTGTATCCTGTTATTACTTTTTATATGATTGTATATTGGCCTTTTATCACTCCTATTGTATGTTGCTCTGATATTTCCCCCTAAAAATCATTTAAACGAAATAAGCAAATGGACTGACTGCAAGCAACAAACAACTGATACCATAGTGAGTAAGTAACCAATTGTGGCTTAACGCTGGCTTATTTGTGTGATGGTGGTTGCGTTTGTTCATCATCATTAGAAATGTTAATTATGTAGCTGCTATTAATTGATTGCTCTTAATGTTATTTGAGATAAATATTGTTCATTTTAACTGAATTCAAAGGTAACTGCCAATGGGCATCAGCAAGAAGGGAAAGAATGACTAGCTTTCAGCACATGGGACTGACTGAGCCTTTATTTCCTTACAGGAGTTGCCATTAAAATACCAATCGTTTGTGTAGTACTTGAGGGTGGCCCTGGGACTCTTGATGTAAGTACTCTACAGGCATCAGGGCAACTAATTATGGGAAAAGAAGCAGAGTGTAGGAGAATTCAGTAATTGTTAACCTCTGGATATTTCTCTCTCAGAGCACAGTGTGCCTCAATCACATGGTTACCACTTTTGTGGTGTCTGTGTGACATTGCAGAAACACATCTAGTCGTAAGTACAAAGCAGGAACTGGCTGTGTGGGCACAGAGAGTTCTGACTTGTACATTTCAAGCCCTTTTAACTCACTCATAGCAAAGAGATTCTGCATAGCAGAAGATATGAGAGTATGCCTTAGCCGTAAACAATGAGAATCACTCTAAAACTGTTGAAACCTGCTCAACATGCTGATCGGCAAAATGAAGTGGCAGAGCAAGGTGGAATTCTGAACTACATCACTTAAGACAGCAGATGGGAGAATCATGTTTGTAAACTTTCCTTCACATAAGAAGTTCTCTATACTACTCCTTAATCCCAGATATGCTCCATAGATTACTACAGCCTACAAGGAGCATATATATTTCGAAATATGATCTCCCACCTGTGCCATGTGATATTATACAGTTCAGAATTCCAAGATGTCATTCTACAAGCTCAATCAATTCATAAATTGATTCTGAACTTAGTGGCAATATCAAAGTGATGTCCATGAGACAGCACCAGCTCAAATGTAGTCATGCTCCTGTATTCTGTTCTACAGACCATCTACAATGCAATTACCAATGGCACCCCCTGTGTGGTTGTGGAAGGCTCAGGACGGGTGGCTGATGTCATTGCTCAAGTGGCTAATCTGCCCATCTCCCAAATAAGCATCTCCCTCATTCAAAAAAAACTGAGCATATTCTTCAAAGAGAGCTATGAGCAGTTTACTGAGAGTAAGATTGTGGAATGGACCAAAAAGGTAAGGCAAATGGTCTCTGTGCAGCTTTTACTGGGTTTTGTTAGTGAAGTTGCAATCATGAGCTACGACCTTCAGTCCTACCTTTTCTTTGGCATTTGCAGATCCAGGATATTGTGCGCAACAGGCAGCTCTTGACCATCTTTAGGGAAGGCAAGGATGGACAACAGGATGTCGATGTAGCGATTCTTCAAGCAATGCTCAAAGGTGAGAAGTGCAGTGGGTGTTGCAGATGAGGTACAGAGATCAGTAAGTGAAACTGTTTCTTTTAGGATGTTCCCTTGTGTTGGAATGTGGTATTGCTTCAGAATGCAACACAAGACAGTACTGAACTGTAGAAACTTTTGTGTGTCATAATTTAGACTTCACTTACCTTGAGGGATTTGTTTCCATGGAAGTGGAGGCACAGCAAGGACACCTGATCACCATATGCAGCGAGCAAAATACTGTTGGAGAGAGAGGCTTGGAAGAGAGATTCCTACTCTCCAGTAGCAGAGTTAAGCACAATGGTGATTGCTCGAAGAACTTTAAAACTTGGTTAGGTTTGCATCTACCCTCATCCACCTTTAAAGAATGTTCCCCATTAAAATACTTAGGCTAGAGAAAAATCACAGAAACTTAGCTTTGCAAATAAGTGATTTTTTTTTACTTAAGAAATTCCCAGAAGTTACAGCAAACAAATCTCCATCTTCTGGCAGTAAAACAAAGATGAAAAGTTTCCAAGCAACTATAAAAAGAAAAGTACTTTGTTTCCTTACAAAAGGAATCATGCAATCTTTGGGTTTGCAAAGATGCAGGTTTTAAAATCTCACTTTTAAAGAGATTCAGTTCACTTACAGGATCAGCTGAGTGGGGAGCCAAAGCTACATGGCTCCTTCTTTGCTTGTTCTAGGAAGCATTAAGGGGGGGAAGAGGGGGGGCAGAGGCTGCTGACAGCCTGCTAAGCCACATTCACTGGCAACCTGAGCTCAGGTTAACCCTTTCACACATGGAAGTGTGAGTCAGTAACTGTACAGTACAACAAATACTACCTGGTATCATAACCCGAAACTGACATTGCATGAAGTGGGATGTTGAGCAATACCTAGGAGATACAAAGTCATTTGACACAAACACATTTTATTTGATGTGTTGAGTTTGATTGTTAACCTTAAAGTTCGTAGGAGGTAACAGCAATTAAACCCCCCCCAGCTCAAATATTTAATGAAACAAGCAAGCCACATAATGGAAACATTAAAATGACTCCATACTTGCTTTGCTCTAGCCATTAAATGTCAACATAAACAAGAAAGTCTCTTTAGAAAATGCTCAGAGTAACCAAGCTCTAGGCAGTAATGTTGGGTATGTTACATGTGCTTAAATCCACAGGATATTTAAAGAAACAGTTGGCGGCCAAAAGGGTATGCTAGTGATACCTTTATGTTGCAAGGTACCTAGGCCTCCCAATATGTTTCTCGCCATTCATTCCCCTTCAAGTCCTGGATGTGCTTGAGTAAGAGGCAGCCAATAAAGTTCAGCCCTTTGCATCCTAGTTTCAGCCATGTTTTTGTTTATTCCTCTATTGTAGCCTCTCGATACAGAGATCACTTAGGCCATGAAAACTGGGACCACCAGCTGAAGCTTGCAGTGGCATGGAACAGGGTGGATATTGCCCGGAGTGAGATTTTCACTGATGATCATGAGTGGAAGGTAGGAAAGCTTTTGGTGACACACACTGGCAATGAGTATATCTGCTTTCTGCCTGCATAATTAGAGCAGGGTCTAAAAGGACTAGGCTTGGCTTGACTGCAAGCATGTCTCTTGGGAAGGCATGGGGTGTCTTGAGGGTGAAACCAGATGTTATAAGAGCTGCCTTGCACAGCTGCCAATCTGTGTCTCTTTGCTCTTCCTTCCCCCTAATATGTGCTGCAATACACTGTGTAACACCTGTGACATGTCATCATGAGGTGTGTCTCCCCACCTTCACACAATTGGCAGGCAGGGATGAGGAGACACAATGCAATGATGTTGTGTTGTGTTGTAGACTCATTATGAGGAAGAGAGGGTCAAGAGTAATGGAATGGCAGCTCTTCCAGTTCTTTACAGTCATTTTGTAAGTAGCTTTGCATTGCCATGGCAAAAAAGTGACTAATATTTGCAAACATGCCATAAAAACATATAAAATAGTTTTTAAAACAGTATGGAAACAACTAAAGCTAGGTTTAAAAACAATACGGAATGAACACTTAAGGCAGAGAGCTTCTCATCTAGATGCATTGTTAATACAAAAATGTATTCAGTTATCTCTGCAAAGTTGTGGGTGCCTGTTGTATCTCAACAGTAATTCCTGGCTCGCCTTTGTATATTTCACTCAGTTGCATTGTAAGCTGCCCAGAGAACTCTTTGTAAGGGAATAATAGATCAGTGCACCAGTATGCATGGTCTTATGTAACACATTCCTTGTTTGCTATTGTTCATATGGAGGACAGAATAGCTATAATGCTTGTCTGGCAACGGCAGGCATACTTGGGATGATCAAAGAATTCAGAGAACTCGTGGTGTCAGAAGGTGCAAAACAACTCTTACATTGCCAGAGGTTTTTAAGTTTGGATGTGAACTCTTTAAAACTCAACTTTTACAGCTTGCTACTTTGAGAAATCTTTAAGACACCCACTTTTATCAGAAGTGTAAACTGTCTTAAGGGATTGCGTCATGTTTCTTAGAGGTGTCCACAAAAAGCAGGGAAAATGCCATTTTTTATTGTCTGTGCAGAAAACACTCTTACTGGTCAATTGGAACCAGAAGAAAATAGCAGAGTAGGGTGGAATTATCCCATGGGCTCCAAGTGACATTTCATCAAATAGCAAATACTTTCACGTTTTTAGGGTTTTTACAAATAGGTAAACCAAGTTATTTAAACCCTGTTGTTGCTGCACTGGCAGTGTGGTTGAGTGGCTGCCCTGTTGCTGTGACATGCTAAAGAGCTGGGTTCTGCCCTCACTGAAAAATCTTTTTAGAAAGGTAAAGGACCCCTGACAGTTAAGTCCAGTCGTGAACGACTCTGGGGTTGCAGTGCTCATCTCACTTTACTGGCTGAGGGAGCCAACGTTTGTCCACAGACAGTTTTTCCAGGTCATGTGGCTAGCATGACTAAGCCGCTTCTGGTGAAACCAGATCAGTGCACAGAAATGCTGTTTACCTTCCCGCTGGAGGGGTACCTATTTATCTATTTGCACTTTGACGTGCTTTTGAACTGCTAGGTTGGCAGGAGCAGGGACCGAGCAATGGGAGCTCACCCCATTGCGGGGATTTGAACCGCTGACCTTCCAATCGGCAAGCCCAAGGCTCAGTGGTTTACACCACAGCGCCACCCGCATCCCTTGAAAAACCGCATGTTAAGAATACCTGTGTCATACATATTTTGTGTCAGAGCCAACATGGCAACTTCCAGCTACTTCTTGGAATGGGAGGCAGTGGTAACCATGAGGGGGTGGTGTGTGTTGCTGACTGACCCCATGGGCATGGCTCACCCACTATTGTCCTGTTGTCCCTTAGGGTAGCATGCTGTGGAAAGACTCTTATTATTGGCTTCTCATGCATCTATCACTCCATGCTAGAAAGGAAGCGGCTGTGCCCCATCAGCATCAGTGAGACCTTGCTTCAATTTGCCTGCTGCTTTCTGTGCTTTGCTGAGGAGTAAATGTGGACTAAACGGGAGATAGAACACTTGAACATATGCTGGCCAGCTTCTATCTCATAGCTTTCTACTGCCTGCTTCATCAGCTTCAGGGACTTTGCTATAGCTATCAGCTGCTGCCTTTTTAGAGACTGCTGCAACTCCTGTATGCTTCCTCATTACCTTTGAGCTTGCACTGTGAGTGTGTCCATGTCCCTGTCTGTCTCTTTCTCTCCACCCCGCCCCCCCCCCCATCATGGGGAGGACAATCTGCATTACCCTTGGATTATGTTGTCTCTTTCTGGTTGTCTTCTTGGCCAACAGCCCTCTGATCTGCACCCAATGATGGCTGCTGCCCTCATAGCCAACAAGCCAGATTTTGTCAAGCTGTTTCTTGAGCAAGGTGTGCGCCTGAAGGAGTTTGTTACCTGGGACACCCTGATCTACCTCTATGAAAACATGGCAAACTCCAGCGTCTTCCACACAAAGCTACAGAAGGTGTTAATGGAAGAGAAGGAGCGCTCCGCTTTCTCCAAAGTGCCAAGAGTCCAAATGCACCATGTGTCCCAGGTGCTGAGGGAGCTGTTGGGAGATTTCACTCAGCAGCTGTACCCTAAGCCGAAGAACACTGAGAGACACCGGCTCTCTATTGCCGTTCCCCATATCAAGCTCAATGTAATGTATCTCCGCATGTTACTAATCCCTTATAACCTTTCATGGCACCCCTTTTTAGTACAGAATGTACAGGGCAGTCCATACATCCCCTCGCCACTTCTAATAGTGGTCCCTGCACCAGGAGAACATCACCTTTGGTAAGCTAGTTATACGTATACGTTTTAATATTATACTGTGTCCTGCTGTCAGTTTGCTGTAGCAGCAGAAGCTGAATGAAGAATTGATACTGGAGATTTCTTTTACTGGCACCCAGGACATTCATGCAGTGACTCCCCCTATTTCCAATGTTCAAGTTGCAAGAGCCATCAGTTATGTAACCAAAACAGCACTGCCCAATTGCAATAGAGAGGTATCAGCAGGTTTGAAAAAAACCTTCTGGTTTGCAGAAGTAAAAAAATATAACTGTAAGGAGGAAAACCCTGTCAACCTACTGCCACAGAATGCTGACTCAATGTTTGGGGGTATGGAGACAAAAATGGGAGTAGAATAGTGCAGTTGGAATCCTGCACATCACACTGAAACATTTTGTTGCCGTTTCCACTTACTATGTCTAGTGCCCTTTCTCCACTCGCTGGTGCAAATCTTTGATTCTGACTTCCTTTCAATATGATTGTGGATCTCTGTATCCCAGCCTCTCTCCTCTTAAATTTAGTTCCAAGATTTTGTTCCATAACTTCAAACCAGAAAAAGGCCTGATGTGCTGTATCTTCCTAAACCCAAGGAAATGGCCTTAGAATTAGTTAAGCAAGCTGAGGGAGAAAAAGAGACTGTACCAGGGTTAGATGCCTCCTTCCTTGTGTCCTCTGTTGGTGGCAGAAGGTGAATGGTGAGTCTATGGCTGTGTACACACTAGACTTTTGAAGCACATTTTCCCCCCTCAAACAATGCTGGGCACTGTAGTTTGTTACAGGTTGCTGGGAATTGTAAATCTGAGGAGCAAGCTACAATGCCCCAAATTCTTTGAGGGAAAGGATGTGCTTTGAATGAGCTTTAAAGTTATGTGTACACAGCCTCCATGAGGGAAATTAATTTGAGGCTGAAGACACCCGATCCAGTATTGATGTTTGTGTGAAGAAGGCATCACTGACCATGGTGTGTGTGCTCGATAGTAGGACAGAAAATGAACATGAAAACTAAGAACAATAGTTCTCCTTTCACTCACACCACCACTTAGCAATTGTTATCTGATTCCAGCTTTATAATCATGTTCTCCCCCCACCCCTCTTTTAAAGGTACAAGGGGTTAGTCTCCGATCCCTGTACAAGCGTTCTGCTGGCCGAGTCACATTCACAATGGATCCCATTAGGGACTTGCTCATTTGGGCAATTGTCCAAAACCGCAAGGAACTGGCTGACATCATCTGGACCCAGGTAAAGTTTTCCTTTTTTTCAACAATCTCCAGATAGTACCGTACCCAGCTCAAGAAAAGCTGGTAAGATGTCTTCATAGTTGTCTTCCTTACAGTCCTGAGCCTTCACAACCATCACTGCCTCTGCTAGCAGCAGCCCCCTTGCGTGAGACATGGGGTTCCTTTGGCATTCCTTTAACATGAAGAGGCCTTGGGCCTAGTTCTCACTTAGGTGATAAATTTGAATCTGGGTTGCACCAGTTGAGGCTGCACACGGCAAAATGCTCTTCCATTAAAAAAAATGAAAGATATTCTCCACATAGAAGATTATCCTGGATTTCTAATGTACAGGGTTTTTTTATTTTTTTGCAAAGATGCTGTTACTCCTGTGAGTATCTGCTTGGAGTTTGAAGCAGTCCAAGCCAGTCACAGGTTTGCTAGTGAGAAGTCAGTGAGAAGCTGGGAATGACAAAGACGTCCACAGACTAGGAGTGGGAAGGGCTGAGAGAGCAGCAAGCTCACTTCCAAAAGAGAGGACTCCTGAAGGTTACACGGTCAACCTGGGACCCAGAAGTATCATGTTTTTGCTAACCTGAGTCCTTTTGCTTCAGAGCCAGGACTGCACTGCAGCAGCTTTGGCTTGCAGCAAGATACTGAAGGAGCTATCCAAGGAGGAAGATGACACTGACAGCACAGAGGAAATGCTGAACCTGGCAGAGGAGTATGAATACCGAGCCATTGGTGAGTCTGGGCTGGTAGGCCTCTGATCAGGGCATGTTAAGTCCTCCAACTTACTGGATGCTTTCCTGTGATACCTACTCTGTCTCCCCTGCTCACACTACAGACCACCATGGCGTTATCTCATGAAAGGCTAGATCCCTCAGTACAACTACACAGATCCTATAAATTCAGTTCATTCTGAAACATGGGTGTTTTGTATGTAAATGCTCTGTAAGCAATGATCCCAACAACAGGTGAACACAGGGATCAAGAAGCTATACTACAACTATGTCTGTTCTCTAATTAAGTTGCTTTTAGAGCCCCCCCCCAACACATAGCCTACTTCCTGAGCTCTTTCCTGAGCCACACACATAGTTGTAGTCTCTGTTTCTGTGACTAGAAATGCAGTGTCATTATACTGGTACTATTGCTTATTATGTCCCTGCAATGCACATGATGCTCACCTGTGACCTGTGATAAGGCTGAGAGGCACAGGGCTTGCCCACACTTCCTCTCACCCCACCGCTTTTCCCTCAGGGAAACTCGCTCTTTACTGCTGAATCAGAGCAAATGTCAGTTGGGGTTTTCTGTGGACTGACATTTGCTTTGATTCAGTGGTAAAAGCAGGGATAGTGGCAGGGCTGGTGGAAAACCCCTCAGTCTAGGACCACAGTGGCTGTCCAAGGTCACCCAGAGAGCTTCATGCCTGAGTAGGGATTGGAAACCAGGCCTCTCCAGTCCTGGGGTCAATTCAGTATCCGCTACACTATTGTGGCTTTCACAGTCTTGGCTGTTAAGTTTGTTACATAGCAGCTCAGTAATCCTCAGGCTAAGCTACCTCACAGGCTTGTTCGAGGTGGAAGTGCTTCTCAGAGAACCTGTGGGAGAGAAATACAAAAGAAATAATAAGAATCTCTAATCCCGGTTACTCTTCTAGGTGTCTTCACTGAATGTTACCGGAAGGATGAAGAAAGAGCCCAAAAACTGTTGATCCGCATATCTGATGCTTGGGGGAAGACCACCTGCTTACAACTAGCCCTGGAGGCCAAAAATATGAAATTTGTGTCTTATGGGGGCATCCAGGTTGGAGTTCTTACTGACAAAACTTTGTTGCTTAAATAGTAATGTTAATCTGATTTACAGCTAACTGTGCAATATGTAGCCCCAACAGAATGGATTAACTGAAATACTTAGAAGAGAGACCACTGTTGGGGAAACATCACCCAATTTCCACCCTTTAATTAAAGTAACCATCTCTGTTTCTACTACTGCCTGAGAAACTTCACACCTCACTATGCATGGCCATTGTTGCGGATGCTCCATTGACAGAAAAGGTCACCCTTCTCTAAGTAGAGTTCCATTTAGCTACTGGGAAACTTTGGCTGCCCCTTTAAGAATTCCTGTGTTGCAGTTCCTGCTGCTCCATTGAGGGTGAACACTCAGGGTTTGAACTGCAGAAATACTGCAGATACTCTACAGCAAAGAGCAGGCCTTTTAGAACAAGTAATGATGGAAAATTGTAAAGCAATACCACCAGGACTACATTAGTTCACATCTAAAAAAATAAGAGAAATATCATCTGGGTTTTCAGAAACAAATGAGTGAGTGAATGAACATAAGAACAGCCCCACTGTATGAGACCAAAGGCCTACTAGTCCTGCATTCTGTTTTCAGAGTGGCTAACCAAATGCAACAGGAAGAATGGTGTTGACTGTGGGGGGGGGGGGGAGCTACTGTGGAAACACTATTCATTCTAGGTTGCATATGTGGTATCAGTGTGTGATATGGGGGCACAGAGGTTAAGTCAAGGCCTACAGTTATTGTGTGGTCTAAATTTTCCTGATAGGTGGGATTCCTTGTACTGCCAGTGATTCTGACTCAGCTAACGACACAGCTCATGCTTGTGTGGATCCTTCTGGGTCCTGAGATCCACACATGATGGCCACTTTCATTTTGCCAGAGCATGTGACAAGCCCTATCACCCTCTTTTGTTTCCTTTGCCAAGTTCAAACCACACAAATTTCTGGCATATTTTTTTACCACAGTCACAGTTATGCTATTTAGCATTTGTCCTCTATTTTTGGCATAAAGCCTACAGACTTTCAGCAGAGAATGTTGCCTGCTGTCCTCACTGCAAACTGGTCCCCAAGTATGTCCCATCTTTCACCTTCTGTTCTTGACCTTACCCAGGAAAACAGACCTCAACCTTCATTGCACCTTGTTCTTCTTTCTAGGCTTTCTTAACCAAAGTTTGGTGGGGCAAGCTGAGTGTCGATAATGGGATATGTCGGGTCATCATGTGTATGCTGTTCTTCCCCCTTCTCTACACTGGCCTCATCACATTCAGGTACTTGTCAGGGCTTGACTGCACCACTCTCTGGCATAGAGATTTAGTTCTCACGTTTTTGGACTGCATGGTAGCAGCTATGACCAGTCCACTCTTACAATTCTCTAGTATCTCCTCCTCCTCCTCCTTTCTTACTTTTCACAGAGAGAAGAGGCTACAGCCTATGACTTGCCTGAACCGCTTCCGAGCCTTCTTTACAGCTCCTGTCGTCATCTTCCACCTCAATATCCTTTCCTACTTCACCTTCCTTTGGCTCTTTGCCTATGTGTTGATGATAGATTTCCAGCCAACTCCATCCTGGCGGGAGTATGTCATCTATTTCTGGCTCTTCTCCTTGGTGTGCGAGGAGACACGGCAGGTATTGGCTGTGCAAAGGCTGCCGTGACAATGCAGTTCAGAAACAGTGCTCTCAAGTGCCTGTTCCCACAGGCTATGCGTGGGGAACTTTTTCCAGCCCAAAGGGTCACATACCCTCATAGGTAACCTTCTGGTGGCCACAATGTGACAGTGCTGAATAGTGAGTGAGGCCAGGGCATGACTGGGGACAAAAGTGGATAGAGCAATAGATGCTACCTTTGTACACTTTGACTTTACTATAGTCTAGCAATGCAAAAGTCAGGGATTTCTACAGATAAACACACCACAACTCTCTTCATCCAGGATAGCAAGAGAAGCATCATCATCACAGTTCAAGAATATATTTCAGCTATGCAAAAGCACTCATGAAGAGTGCTAGGCAGAGACAGTGAGGAATGTAGCCTGGGGACGAGGCATGGCATGGAGAATCTCAGTGGCCAATTATAGAAACCTTGATGGCCATATTTGTTCTCTGGGCCTGAGATTCCTCCCTCCCTCCCTCCTTAGTCTTCTGGTCCTTTTGATATTATTGTTTTACATGTGAGAAATGAGAACGTTACTCAGCTTTTGGAATCAACCTCCAAGAAAACTGCTGTGGGGAAGTTGCATTTGATATCGTGGTTTGTAATTAGAGAGCAAGTCCCAATTTTCTGGTTCATATGCAAAAGAGAAGGGAATAGTGCCTTGGCG
This sequence comes from Podarcis melisellensis, assembly GCF_964234715.1. Lineage (NCBI taxonomy): Eukaryota > Metazoa > Chordata > Lepidosauria > Squamata > Lacertidae > Podarcis > Podarcis melisellensis. The sequence goes on from NC_138537.1 coordinate 38,129,102, forward strand.
CAATGCTTTTTTGATCCAATAAACTATGGTTAGTAAAATCATTTCTCTTCCTTTAGCTTTTTTATGACCCAGATGGGTTTGGCTTAGTGAAAATGGCTTCCTTGTACCTCAACGATTTCTGGAATAAATTAGATGTGTGTGCCATCCTAATCTTTATAGCTGGGCTAAGCTGCAGGTGAGTTAATATGCAATGATTCCAGCTAGCTGGAAAGGGAAGAGAACAAGGCATGTTTGGAAAATGAGGGGGGGGGGTTAAAATCTAAATGCTAAATTCAACATGTTGATATTAGCATATAAAACCCTAAATGACTAAGGGCCCAAACTCTTGAAAGACAATCTCTCCCCATACCTCTCAAATCAGGCCCTGTGTTATGCAGGGAAGACTCTTCTTCTGATCATGCTGATGGCTTTATCCATCTTGCTATGATGCAGAATAGGGCCGCCCTAGTGGCAGCGCCCTGGTTGTGGAAGATATGACAGTCATCCTCACTGATCATTTTTAGGAAGCAGCTCTGACATCTCAGAAGAATGGTCTAGAAAAATAAGTACATTTATGTATGCAAAGCTGCTGCCTGCTATGCCACAGTTCCCTTTAACTGGCTCTTTCATGAATTGGCAGGACTGGAATTGTTGAGCATTTGGCATCACTTGCTGCTCTTTTCCTGGTTGGAGATCTAATCTCACTCCTGAAACTCCCAACCCAGTTCCCTCTAAGCCTCTAAGCCTCTTCTATTTCTATGGGTATTTTTCATCTTTTGGCTGCTGTGCTAGGTATGCCTTAGGAAATAGTTGTAGCAGGAGCATATGCGCAATCCCCTTTGTTTATTTGAATGACAGTTGTTTGCTGCAGCAGGTTAGACACTAGTGCAGAGATATATGGGTCCTTTGGTAATTAAGCCTCCTTGCTTCCTTGTGTCTGGGTATAGTGATATTTGGGAATGTCTTTCTGATATTTCCTCTTGCTATCTCAATAAGTGTGTTTTTGTTTCTTTCCCCTGTGCTAAGATGGATTCCAGCCACTTTATATCCTGGAAGGATCATTCTGTCTCTGGCTTTTATTATTTTTTGCCTGCGTTTGATGCACATATTCACAGTCAGTAAAACTCTAGGTCCCAAGATCATCATAGTGAAGAGGATGGTAAGTTGTTTCTACTGATAGGCACCATGGTGACTGCATAGTCTCTGGCATTCCTTTTATGATGAGGGTGCCAGAATTAAATACGCCCTGGGGCAACAATTGTTTCCATGGCAAAAGAAATAAATTTCTGCTTTGTTTTGTGGGCTTACAGATGAAGGATGTCTTTTTCTTCCTCTTCCTCTTGGCTGTTTGGGTTGTGTCCTTTGGAGTCGCCAAGCAAGCCATCTTGATCCACAATGAGAAGCGTGTGGACTGGATCTTCCGAGGCGTTGTTTACCATTCTTATTTGACAATATTTGGACAGATCCCTTCCTATATCGATGGTACAGAATACAGAATCATTGCATACTGTGGACTAGCAAGGGACAATTTGTTTGAATGCCTCACTTCACCACTAATAGTTCAGACAGCCCACCCCCACTTGCATGCGACCCAATATTTGCATGGTGGTGGGAAATAGATTCAAACCAGGAAATGGCAGTAGACAGCGGGAGAGTCCTCTTGGCTCACAAGGAGACTCTCTTTGGAGCCTGAAGAGGACTTCAGTGAGGGCGTAGGAAGTCCCAAAGAGATCTGAGATGCAGCGAGGCTTTGTCTAGACTGCTCAGAGTCCCCACTTAACAGCTGAAACACAGGTTAGGGCAGCAGCAGCTGCTGCTTTTCTGTGCAGCCTCCAGCCACCCTCGGAGCTTCAACTCTGGTTGAAGAGTTGTGTGGAGAGAGAGCAGAAGAGCAGGAAAAAACGAGTTTAGAGCCTTTTTGGAGGATGCTCCCCACTTACACAATTTTTGCTTATGCATGTGGGGTGTAGAATGTAACCCCCATGTAAGTAGGAGGATGCCTGTATACAGTAAGCTCATAACTTATATGTTTGGCAAAAAATAATCCCCCCAAAATTGAAAGGGGGCGAGCATCTGGGAAAAAAGACTTTGGCAACCCCACCTGCCATCAAACCCAATGTGTTTTGACTATACAAAATTTGGCTTTAGGCATAATCCCAGGAACGTGTAAGTTGTGGGCCGACTGTATTCCAAAAAGGCCAGACCTGACCTTACATAGGGGCACTGTATAAAAAACAGTAAATATGAAGCAATGGTGCAAGCAATCGTTAACTAAGTAAGCATGTGATAATCAAGCTTTTTAGAAAAATATGGCTACCTAATATGCTTTTGATTGAGACTGCTCTGGCATAAGCAACCATCATGCTGTTATCATGTGTTGCTGACCTTGTACGTGTGATAAAATTATCCCAATGGTGCCTCTTGTGTTACGTAAGTTCTGGTTTGATTAAGTATCATCTGAAGTATATGCACCAATATTTGCTTCTTAGTCCCAAGGCAGCTACATCACTGGGTTTCTCAGCCCTTGTTCTTAGGCTGCTGCTATAAATAGCACTTCAAGCAAATACAGGGTCCCCAGGAGATGTGCTCCTGTGACATGTCTCTGGCAGCAATTCACTGGCAGCACATCTTTAATAACATTTCTCAGAGGGAGGAAGAAACGTGTGTGATTATGTGAATCTCCTCTCAGATTAGCTCCTGCTTTCATATCAGTCAGTAAAGGACTGAGTCATTCATTCCATACCTTCGAAAAACTTTGTTTTCTAAACTCTAAACAGAGCTTGACGTCTGTCATTCTGTGTTATAGATATGGCATTTCAGATTACTCTCAGCAGGCAAGAAAATAGGATGAGGACTTCCTGTTCCAGGAACAGCTCAGCACTTTTGAGGTTCATTGTGTTTTATGGCAGGAGTGAACTTCAACCCGGATCAGTGCAGCCCAAATGGTACTGACCCATACAAGCCCAAGTGCCCGGAAAACAATGAGACAAACCAACAGCCCATCTTCCCTGAGTGGCTGACTGTCATCTTGCTCTGCCTGTACCTGCTCTTCACCAACATCCTTCTCCTCAATCTTCTCATTGCAATGTTTAAGTGAGTTCTACATTCAGCACTAACTTCTATCATTTCTTTCCCTTTAGTTCATTTCTAACAACAATGAGACTGACAGGCCTAGAAAGCCTGTCATGGTCACTGCCCTTTGATCAACTAAGCTTCTTGTGATTTACATCAAGCCCAGGTTGCCAAATTGCAACATGCACAGAACCCAACTAGAGGTTGCATGGGCCAGTTCAGGACATCACTTGAGCAGCTAAGCAGAGGTAGTATTAATGGATAGTAGCAGGCGGTTCTGCAAGATGCCTCCACTATTCAGAATGGAGATGTGCTTCTGCAAAACTTTGCCCCTCCATCACTACTTATGGGATGTTTAGGAGAGGACCACCCCACTCTATATGTATGGTGGTACCTCGGGTTACAGACGCTTCAGATTACAGACTCCACTAGCCTAGAAATAGTACCTCAGGTTAAGAACTTTGCTTCAGGATGAGAATAGAAATCACACATTGGCAGTGCAACAGCAGTGGGAGGCCCCATTAGTTAAAGTGGTATCTCAGGTTAAGAACAGTTTCAGGTTAAGAACGGACCTCCGGAGTGAATTAAGTTCTTAACCCGAGGTACCACTGTATTTAAATTACAACCACAGAGTGGCAGAGCTAACTCTTGTATTCTTTTCTCCCAGCTACACATTCCAGCAGGTGCAGGAGCACACCGATCAAATCTGGAAGTTTCAGCGCCATGACCTGATTGAGGAGTACCATGGCAGGCCCCCTGCTCCACCACCCTTCATTCTTCTCAACCACCTTCAGCTCTTCATCAAGCGGGTCATTCTCCGGAAGCCAGCCACACGGCATAAGCAACTCAGTAAGAAGCTCTGCTGGGTAGGGCCTTGCAGAGTGGGTGTTGCAGGGTCAGCTTGACTGGAGTTATGATATGAGGGTACCCCCTCCATCACTGCTGACCATTTTTATGATGATCTGTGACATTCATCAATACTGGAAGGGAGGAGATTGAAGCATGTGCTATAACGGGGGACACCAGAGCCATTGGTTCTCTTAGTGGACCCTGGAAAACAGCAGCAATGTTGCTTGGCTGGCTGGTACCTCAGTCTCCTCTGTGCCTTTCTTCATGTAATTCCTACTCCTATGACATTATGGTATGCACAACATGTGAGGGTGACACAGAATGTTTAAAGGCAACAACGGGAATGTCTACATTAACAGCTTTAATCTTATTAGAGAAAGGAATATTGTTTTATACATTGGATTCAAGGGGTGGCCAATCTGTCTCTCCTCTTCCATAACTGGGAACTGTGTACATTACATTGCTTCTTCTGTTTGATTGATCTGCAGAAGAGAAGCTTGAGAAGAATGAAGAAGCAGCTCTCTTGTCCTGGGAGATGTACATGAAGGAAAACTACCTGCAGCTTCAACAGTCTCAACAGAAGCAGAACACTGAACAGAAGATCAGTGACACTGCAGAAAGGTGACGTATCCTTGCCATGCTAAGTAGTCACCAATGCCAGACCAACTGGGTATGCTGCTCATGGGTACAACTCAAAAGAACCTGGTGCAGCTAGCACGTCACTCATGCATACTGCTCTTAAGGCCTTGCAGCTGCCAGAAGTCCTCACCCTTGCCCTACCCTATCCTACTGTTATTTGTTCATCATGACTTAGAATACCACTTAACTGTGGAAATTAGTGTCATAAGCCCAGACTCCATTTTAGAGGTGATCCCCATGGACAGTCATAGAAAAACATCCTTACTCATTCATTGGAGCTATAAATGATACACCTAAATGGCAAGTTTTGAGGACTCAGTGGCTGTCCATAGGATACTGCCTGCACCTCTCACTTAACACTGATTTTGTTCCCCCAAGAATGGATACGCTGGTAGAAATGCTGGACCTCGATCGGGTGAAAAGGACAGGCCTGGTGGAGCAGAAGTTGGCGTATCTGGAAGAGCAGGTGAGGGGTGACTTTTAAGGCTTCCCCACGTGGAGAATACTGAAGGCTCATGAGGAGGATGGGGTGAACTGAAGCTTGTCAGTCAATGTCAGGAAAGTGGAAAGGGTGGGAAGAAAATAAGATCAGGTGCCCTATCTTGTGTCAGCCACATTATTTCACTGCATTACAGAGGTTTCCATACAGAGGAGTCTCTTAAGTGCCAGCTTCTTTCTGCCATTAACTAGCCAGAGGAAATGTGGCCAATTGTCTGCTCACCTACATGATTAACCTTATCTAAGTGGAGAGGATGTTCTCTAGGGAAGAAAGGAGATCCATGAATGATTCACCAGTAAGAACAATGTGTTTCCTGGACCAAAATTGGAGAAAATATCATTCCCAGGTTCCTTTTTGGGGACCTAGACTCACTCAACAGACTTATCTTCTCCCTCCCTACCCCCCTTTCTGGACAGAGGTGCTGGTTGATGAGTGCAGGCCTTAACAAGTTTGATGGGCTTCTTCTTTTTAGATGTTCCAGTTTTCAAAGGCACTGCGGTGGGTGGTTCACTCACTGTCAAGCAGTGGGTTTGGATCAGAAGAAGATGTCCCCACCATTGGTATGTCTGGCTACAAATATGAGTCAGGACTGTTCCCCCCCCCCTCTCTCTATATATATGTATAAAATTTTGATTCTGATACTTGTGGTATATACCTACTTTGTACTCATCACTTACGACTGCTGGGATAGCTCAGTCAGTAGAGCATGAGACTCTTTACTTTCAGGGTTGTGGTCTGGAGCCCCACATTGGGCAAAATATTCCCAACATTGCAGCAGGTTGGACTTGATTAACCTTGTGGTCCCTTCCAACTCAACAGTTCTATGAGGGAACAGCATGAATTGTTTTCAGGTTTTCAAGACATATTTGTCCTTCCGCTTCCCCTGCATGTATTTTATAAGAGAAACATTGTGAATTATACATGCACACACAAATGCTATTGTTCATAACAGAAGTGAAATGTGTGTACTGTATTTTCTACTTGGTTTTTGGAACCTGAGTGCAAAATGTGTCACAAGAAGTGGACCTGAGGTGGGCCAATTGCCCAACTTAGTTTGAGCTATACCGAGCAGTACTTTCCCTGGACATGGCAATTTTGATTATTTATCCATGTGTCAGTTCTAGTAAACTAGCGCGGTCATATTTCAAACAGTGAAGATCTGGACAGAAAAGTTGTTGAGCATTTTGGCAAAATAGCAAACAAAATGAGCTATTTTTATGGGTAATCGGCAAAAACGGCACTGCTGGCATGGGCTGCCATATGTCCAGTATTCTGGATATTTCCAGGAAATTCCAGATGTATGGCAACCCTAAGTAAACAGACAAATCTGTAGTCTACCACTGACAGCCATCCAGATCCAAGGTAGTGGTGATGCTCAATAGGATACCATACCATATTACCTAAATAATGCATCTGTTAGGTGTGGCCCTTAACTGCTGTAATTTCCTTGCTTTTTTGAGTTTGAGAAAACATGGAAAACACTTAACATAACATGCTGAAATGTAACTTTTTTTGCTAATTGAATTATACCAGTACGAGGAAAACTTGTTTCATTAGGAGGAAAGACTACACAAACAGAATTGTAGACAATGAGTGTGATAGAATTTGCCTTAGTCTAACCAGTTTTGAGTAAAAGAGTATATCAGAATACTGTCTTCCAGCAGTGGTTGGTTGGCTGGAAATAAAATAAATCCCAAAAATATAGAGACACAAAAGCATGGCATGGCGAGATCCACAGTTTGAATATGTGGAGTGTGAAGAAGTCATCTTGTTTGACCTAGTTCCTAGCAGAGCCCCTGAGATGAAGGAATGCCATGAAGAGGATATCCCAGAATCTTCTGACACCATGTATCATGTGAGCGCCAGGAACCTCATGTATCCCAGCTCCGCTGCTTTCTGCTTTCCTGTACCAGATGAGAAGGTGCCTTGGGAGGTAGGAGCTTTATATCTTAGGGAGCAAGATATGGTTTCATATAAAAAAGAAGGAATGATGCCGTAAGTCATTATATGTGACCACGGTTGTGCATGACTGAGAGCAGAGCTATATTACAATCTTAAGATGGTTTAATAGCCACTACCTCTCCCCAGTGAACCCTGCAAACTGTCCTTCGGTGAGGACAGGGGCGTTAGAAATTTCTAGCAAGAATTTGCCATACTCTCACATTCTGTAGTTCTGACACAGGAGAAGCCATGTCAATTAAACTGGCAAAAAATGTATATGGAGAGGTGATACAGATGTTTGTAGTGTATATATGATGCCTATAGACTTCAATTAGAATGTGTGTGTGCATGTGCGCGCACGCACACCCCCCCCCCAGAATTGGCTTTGGGTTCAACCTTCACTGAAAGTTGATGGTAGCAATATTGTCAGCTTCCCTTGGCACAATAAGGGGGGTCTGAAGAGAGCCCGTGTGCAGTTTTTGCCATGGGTGCATTGCTCATGCATGAGAAAACACTTGCTTGTTTATTAAGATTGTATATGCTGCCCTAAGCTAACAAGCTTTCATGGTGGCTCACAAGATCATAACAAGATAAAAGTATGAATAACAATCATATCTAACATACAGTAACACAACAGAGCAGGAAAAAACAAGCCAAAACATGTGGCACATTAGCTCTGGGAGTATTGTCAGAGCTGCCAAACAAAGAAAAACACACTTCGGAATTTAGATACAAGGAAAGTCATAAATGAAGAACTCTTGAGTTCTTGCTTCTGGGTTCTTAATAATAGATCATGCTTGAAATGTGAATTTGTGCTACTCTGGAAGACTCTGAGATATGTCTAAAACATCCTTTCCCCCTGACAGGTAGAGTTTGAGATCTACAACCCTCCCTTCTACAGTGCAGAAAGGCAGGAGAATGCTTCACCTGACTTCCTGAAAGAGTATGTATGTCCTCAGAGAGTCAGAAACATACACACACTGTATCTGTACTGTTTTTGCTCTTTCTTCCTCTGTTTATGCCACCCATCTTCTAGTGATTGTATTTCATTGTACTGGTAAACTACTTTGGGTTTGATTTTCATTGACTCGACATGTTGCGGAGATGAAAGCTTTGCCCCTGTCTTTCAGCTCTTTAGAGAATCTTTCAAGGATAAACTTCAACAGTATGGATGGAGATATCAACAGACAGAGCTTCCATGGCACCTATCTTATTGAGGACGGCCTGCCACTGTGAGTGAGTCTGGTAACAAGAGTGGGAATCTTCATTATGTTGCCCACATCACACCAGCAGCAACATAGTTCTTTTAATATTTTTATAGGAATCCCATGGGAAGGACAGGCCTGAAGGGCCAAGGTATTCTTCGGTTCTTTGGACCAAATCATGCTCTTCACCCTGTTGTGACACGGTGAGTAGATAGCAGGGTGCTATTTCTCATCCCTGTAAGTGTAATCTTCTACTCTAAGTTGGTATATCTGTGCTCAGGACTTTGTGAGAAACCACAAAATAAGCTATAAATGAAATGTTAACATGATTTATACTTTGATTTCCAATAAAGGGCAGGAGACTGTTCTTACTCCTCAGTTCTTGGTTCCAATCAAGGGCAATTTCACCAGGTTATTTTGAGAGAGCAAGATGCATTTTTTTCCTCACTTCAGGCTTGTACTCATCCACAAGCAGCCTGCTTTTCACAAGTTAATACTGTAAAGTGCCCTGCCTATTTTCAGAGCACTTTTGAGCCTTAGCTGATAAATGCAGCGCCTTTGCAGGAGTAAGTGCTGTATCCATGACAACAACAGGCCAGGAAAAGAAACATGGATGTCCCTAGCCTGAAAACTGACTGATGCAGGTCATGTGGGCTGCAGATAGCTTCCTTGCTTCAGAAGACACTTTCTTGCTTCCAAAAAGCAGTGTTTTGTCCTTGTGTACGGGAACTACATCAAAGAAATTGTATTTGAAGCCGAGAACACTTCACAGGCACCAGAGAAGTCCATCACAGAGGCTGTGGTGCAGAGACTTCTCACTATCATTTTTTAAGATGCATGTATACATAGAATGATAGCTATATCCTGTCTTTTTTCCATTACACAACTCAAGGCAGCATATGTTGGGTTCCTATGTGGTCTTCCATCCAGACAGGGTCCAGATCCAGATCTGCATAGCTGCCTCAAAGTCATTGTATCAAGTGTCTTCAAAACCATGGGATAATACTCTGTAACATATTTCTCTGTGGTATTTGTAGCTGGAGGAGGAATGTGGATGGATCCATTTATAGAAAAAGCTTAAAGAAAATGCTGGAAGTCTTAATAGTAAAATTTCCCTTTTCGGATCATTGGGCTTTGCCTGGGGTAAGTAGTTATATTTCTTCACATCTAGCCCATATCTGAAGAAGGGAGGTGTATGCCAAGGTTTTATTAAAGTCAGAGTGATAAATTACATGAGCTGTTAAAACAACCATAGTTGCATTCCAGGGGTTCTGCCATAGAAAATGCCAACCGTAAAAAGCCTTTCAAAACAACAGGGCACTAAAACTATGCTAAGCTGACCTTCTTTCTTAGACTTGTGCCAGTGAGCTCCCACTGATTGTTGTGTTAGGTGTATCTTTTGTCTGATTGGTTCTTAAAAGTTCAAGCCAGACGTTCTAGCTTTCTTGTTTGAGTTTCCAAGATTTGACTGTAATACTCATTCACTTGAAAGGCATACTTTCCTGCAATTCCAAGAAACGTTTGCCAGCTGGAAACCAGATAGAAACTCCTGCTTTCTTGGCCTAGTATCTTGGAACATACTATGTGGAAAGCTTTAGCTGCTTCTTACATCAAGTAATGTTTTGATTTTTCTTCCAGGGATCTTTAGAGCCAGGGGAAGCTTTGCCACAGAAGTTGAAGCGGATCCTAAGACGGGAATTCTGGCCACAATTTCAGAAATTGCTGAATCAGGGTACAGAGGTACTTTGAGCACCAGTGGGGCTTTACAGAAACAAGGGCACTATCAGTGAACCTCTTCGCCCCACTCCCAAAACAATGTATGAGAAGATGGTGGGGAACCACATTCCATTAGGCTTTGGGGTATGATGCACCAAATGGGCACATGACATAGTCTTAAATCAATAGTGTTTTAAAAATGAAGAGGAGGTTTCAGGCTCCAGACAATTCACCAGTACTTTGTAATTTCCTGTGGACACTCCTCTGGTCATACACTCCTCAACTGCTGCCTTAGATCACATCTGTGGGCTGGGGTGCTGAAGCAGAGTAGACTCTGTCATGCTTTCCCATGAGCCCTTAACCCGAGATCCACACAGTGATTCCTCCCTACAAGGCCCAGTATGGAAAGCTGACACAGAGACATGGTGCGGAAGAGAAGATGTAGGAAACAAGTGGTAAGCTTGAATTGGTAGTTGCAGCTGTAGGAGTCTGATGAAATCTAATTGCTGTCTGGTAACTAACCTTCCATCCTTGGGCACTTTGGTTGACTTGTATTTTCTTTAATAAAGGAGCAAAGCCACCATGCCCTTGGAAAAGCTACTTTAATATCTACTCTTCACTTCGATCATTTGGAGAGATCTTTAGAACATAACGATCACCAGTTTTAGGAAGAGTCCATACATTATGTCTTCTCTTTTTCCATCTACCCTTCATTCACCTACTTCTAGGTATACAAAGGATACGTGGATGACCCCAGGAACACAGACAATGCCTGGATAGAAACGGTGGCCATTAGCGTGCACTTTGAAGAGCATAATGATGTGGAGATGAAGCGTATGAATTCGGTACATGCCATAATGCAGCTTATTACCCTTATGCCACAAAATTCTCCTCTAGAGGTAGTGGGATGAAAGCCACAGGTTTTGCAGAAACCATGGCATGACATCTTGCTGTGTAAGAAGAGGGAGAAAGGGCAGCTCCTTGAATCTTAAGCATCAGAATGGGCATGGTGCCAAGTGGAAATATTTGGGAAGCTTAATAAAGACGATGCTGAGGGCATAGAAAAAGAAAGAAATGAATGGGCAGATATTGGAGAGGTGGTTCTCTGTGTGTGCATGTATGCGTCTGAGTGTGTGTGAGAGATAATTACCTAATACTACTCTGTAATTAAAATATTGCATTGCAGTTCCTGAGGGCTGTAATCAGGAATATTCAGCACACCTTGGTGTAATCAGATGCAGGCACAGTGCTATATATAGCACAAAGTAGAAAGTAGAAAGAAGTGGAGCAGGCCCCAAGAGTGCCTGTTTTGACTATTTCCCACAGGTTCTTTTAATACTCGGTAGACCCCCATTAGTAGATATATTGATGGTTCTGAGAGAATCTATCCATATCACTTGAACTGTGACTGTGGCTTGCGAGAGGCTGATAGAAAGCTGACAGTAACCTATATTCCTTTTGGGGTTTCTTTCTGCAGTTTCTCCAGGGCTGTGATCTGGAGGCGACCGTCCGGTGGCAGGTTGTGGATAAGAGAATCCCGCTTTATGTCAACCACAAAGAACTCCTGCAGAAAGCATGTGTCCTCCTGGGGGCATACTACTGAGGACACAGAACCATCACCCTTAGTCTTCCTCCCATTTCTCTCTCAGCTCTTTAAAAATGCAGCAAAACCTGACTGACATCTTTCCCTCTGGTGATTTTCTTTGTGCATTTTCTTTTTCCTGTGTGCAGAATAACACTTCAGCTGACCCTCACAAAATGACTGTAGAAAGCAATGTAATCTTGGCCCTTGAATAACAGTTAGTATTTGCCCATAGAAGGATAAGGGGCAGAGCATTCTTTTGTTGTTCTTCCTGGAGCAGGGCTGCTGGGGCACTGGATTTCCTTTTCAGCTGTTCCATTGGCTAACAATGTATCTTGCAACCGATACAGATAATCCTAGCGCTCAGGATGGCATTCTAAATCTGCAAAGTAGGCAGTGCAGTGGGGCCTGATTCTGGTTAGGATCACTGGTTAGGTAATGGAAAGAGGTTCTGGTTAGATAATGGAAAGAGGCCGGCTGCACTGCCTTCAAGATGCATGTCCTCTCATCAATGCTGCCTTTGGAAAAAGTAGTCCTGTGTCCAGCATACAAGCCATTTCCCAAAGACTCTGGAGCTAGGAATTTGTCGCAAGCAGAAGACCATCAGCTTTCAGTGATCAATTCACAAATCTGATGTTGTTCCGTGATAAGTCTTTGGCATACTGAGCTGAAGAAGCATCGCTGAACCAGGCATTAGTGGTTGCCAAGGTTAAGAGAAGGCGGCTCTTCCACTGCTACCTATTGCTTTGCTTTCATCAGTGCAGTTCTGGCCAAGTTTAGGCTGGAAATTCATTCTTACACTTGGGTTTTTTTAAAGGTATAACCAAATCTGTTCTTTGCTGTGGAGATATGTCAAGGCAGAAGGAACCTCTGCACAAGGCTTCTTACTGTTTTACATTTATATACTACCTTTTCCTTCAAGGAGCTTAAGTTGGTGCAAATGGCTCTTCCCTCTCCTTTTCTGTGAGGTAGGTTATGTGAGGGGAAGCCCAGCCAGATGGGCGGGGTATAAATAATAAATTATTATTATTAGTGGAGAGACAGTGACTTGTCCAAGGTCACTTTTCTGTGAAGTAGGTTATGTGGAGAGACAGTGACTGGTCCAAGGTCACCCAGTAAGCTTCATAGCTGAGTGGGGATTTGAACCTTGGTCTCCCAGGTCCTAGTCCAACACACTAACCATGACATCACATGGGCTTTCTACACTGTTGATTCTAGGCCCTGCAGGGTAAAGTTTTATAAAGTCTCCAGGCTCTTTTCAACTGAAATTACAGGAGCTTTCACTCCAGTAATGGGAAATCTCTGAACCTTGGGGCAAATATAGCCCACCGTATCCCACAAACCAGCCCACCAAGCCTGTCCCAGTGAGCCCTGCCCACCTGCCAATCACCCCATGTCATTTTATGGAGATAAGAGATCCCTCTGCCTGCTCCTTAAGGGCTTATCTCCAATTTTAGTGCTAAGTTCCACAGTGCACAGAGATAAATTGGGTGCTTAAAAGTAAAAGGCGGCATTTCCACCCACCGCAGCAATAGAGTGAGGGTGGATAAGAGAGTGTTGAGGGAAGTGAGTGAGAACCGTATGCCTTCATGTTTGATACATGTATGTTTCTGACAATGGTAGGGAATGAAGATCCTGTACATATGTTTCCTTTTTGGTAGCTTTTATTTTGCCCCACCCACCACAGGAATGTGGCCCCCAAAAGGCTGGCCAAATTCAGATCTGCCTCTTGGGCTGAAATAAGTTTCCTCACCCCTGTTCTACTGCAACATAAAACTAATTGTCTTCTCAATTTGCAAGTAGGCTGATAGCTGAATTGCATCAGATGTTGTCATAATTAAAACTTAGTTTGTTCATTCAAGGCACCCACATCATTTGAATTTTCTTAACCGTTTTCCCATTTTCTGATTCTGTGTTCACCGTTTTGCCATCTAGCTGATAGTGTGTTGATTCTTGTGCTGAATCTGAGTGCAGTCTTTGAATCAAATTACTTTTCTCCATGCTCTCTTGGGTCATGTCACAGTCATCCATAAGAATCTAAAATGCCCTACCTGGATCAAACCAAGGTCCAAATAATCCAACAGTTGATTTCCAATAAAAAGTGCAAAATGAAGATGGCTTCCCAGATATTTGGTTCCAGCATCTGGCAATCAGATGCATCATCTCTGAACATAACTGTTTCTGTTTTAGCTAATAGCCACTATAATAAAACTTACCTCTAAGTATAGGCCTTTAGCCAGGGTGCTAAAAAGGCACAAAGCTCCATGTTTTCTTTGATGGATCCTGTACTGCCATTTGGATGCACACAGCTTTGTCTGCATTGCTTATAGTTCTCTTGCATTTAACACACTCCTCTTTTTAGTGCTCCATATTTTCAGGAATATATTCAATCTTATTCTGCCTTATTTATGGGGCAAATTGACTGTGCTTCGAGAGGCCCAGGCTCTCAGCTTTAAAAACAATAACATACAAAACTGCAGGAACTTACCATTTCTATGTTTTCATGCTAGAAGCTGTTGGGCCTTACCTAGTAAGGGTTAGTGAATGTGGTGCCCTCTAGAAGTTGCCAGACTCCAGGTCCCACCAGCCTTAGCCAGTATGGCCAGTAGTCAGGAACAATGAGAACTAGTCCAACAAGATGGCACCATGATGCCCCAGATCTAAAAGACTGGTGCAAGTGAAGTCAATGTGAGTTCAACGTAAAGTCAATTTATTTGAGTTCAAAGCCTAAATTAAATAGTTTGCTTGAAGTAGGGTTGCCATGTGTCTGGAATTCTGGAATATGGTAGTCAGAAACTGGGCAGAAAGCACTGAAATGTCTGGGACAATCTGGACATATGGCAACCCATGTCGGAACTTTTGTTTGGATTTTCACATTTTGAAATATGGCAACCTTAGCTTGAAGAGTTACTGAAAGAATGTGACCACAATCTATGCCACAGCATGGTAATTAATATTAGTAACAATTTCTTGCTGTAATAGTAAACTCTGGATTTAGCCTCAGGTAAAAAAAGGAAAATGTTCCCCAAATATCATAAGCTTAGCTTATGTTACGCATTAAATAAATTTCCATTTGTGTAATTTCAATCATGTAAAAGTTACTTGAAACATTACTACACAGTGAACTATGGCCAGAGATACTAATTCCCAGTAATCTGTTCTATTAGTGTTCTGATACACTCTGAATTCTTTTTCAACAACACTACAAACCTCATTTGTTTCAATGGAGGTAATTTGCACAGACAAATCCTTTTTGTTTGCCCTCTCTTTTGGCAATGCATAAGTGACTAGATGGTGCCTGCTCACAAGTACTCATTACACAGAAACAACATTTTACAAAGAGTATTCCCATGAGCATTTTCACAATTCCAAATGGTGCTGGTCTAATCCTTCTTTGTAAGATACCACTAATCCATTATGTGTAAAATTAATTAGAAGAAACTGCTTCAAATGCCATTACTGAAATGTTTTTGCTTCTGAATTTTCTCTGGACTGTAGTGCTCCTACTTCACATTCTTCCTCATACTCACCTTAATATTGGGGCATCTTGATATTTCATGTTAGTCCAATGGTGCTAATGTTAATGGATTCTATGCTTATGCCTCACATTGCTCTGCTGCTGCTTAATAAAAAGCTGTGCTTTCGCCAAGTGTTGATATATCCATGCCAGAGATTCCATTAATGCTGCTGCTTTTTATTTATAGGTGGGAAGATTGTATAATACACTGTCAAGACTGCAGCTAGTTTTTCCTCAATAGCTTTACTCTGTTAATCTGTTGCAAAGTAGTTTGATCTCCCATTCATTTGCAGATTTCTTGTTTTATGTAGAAATATTCTAAAAGCCTGAGACAAATCTGGGAAGGTTCATGAAAGAGACAGAACTTGAAGACATGTTTTTAATACAATTGTATTGATGGGCTGGTCCCAGAGAATATGAAACGTGAATATGTTGTGACCAGATGATATAATTTTAGCAGTGAGACCACTATGGACACACATCTGGAGGATTCAGATAACCTACTGTGCATGTCCCCCTCCATAGTATACCCCACATCAAGCTCAAGAGTAATCCTGTTTTGGTTTTCAATAAAAGCCTTATTTGCACATGTTGATTTATCACTACTGACTGGCTCATGCAAATAACAAAGCCATTCCTCCCATCTTAAAGTGCTTTTTTAATAGTAAAGCTTACCAGCTTTAACGTTTTAAACAAATTTGAAATAAACCAAGTGGTTGAAAACTACAAGACAAACAGGTGCTTGAAAAACCATCAGCATTCAGTTTGGAGCTATGTATGCATGTCCTTTAAGGTGGCAGTTGGGAGAAGAGGTCACTCTACAGCAGAAACACTTGTGCACAGGAATGGGTAAGTGCATTCAGCCTAAAATTACACCTTTGATTGCACTCATCTTTTTTCTTAGAAAACCCAGGCTTCAAAGGCCCAATTTAAAATTGAGTCCATGAGACATGTGCGTAGCTGGGGGAGGGGCGCAGCTGCCTCCCTAAAATCAAGTAAATTATTTTATTCTACTTTTAGTTACAGTGGTACCTCGGGTTACATACGCTTCAGGTTGCATAGTGCTTCAGGTTAAGAACTTTGCTTCAGGATAAGAACAGAAATCGTGCTCCAGCGGCGCGGTGGCCTCATTGGCTAAAGTGGTGCTTCAGGTTAAGAACAGTTTCAGGTTAAGAATGGACCTCCAGAACGAATTAAGTACTTAACCTGAGGTACCACTGTATTTTAATCAGAATATCTGAAATTGAAATGCTTGCTGAGGTCACTTGGATGATGATTCGGTGCATTCTAGTGATAAGTGATACACATGGCTTTTATGAACTGACCAATTGTGTTGCAGGTAGCTCAGTTCTGGAACAAGACATGTGTGTGTTTTGCCCCCCCCCCTAAATCCTGGTTACACCTGTGCCATAAGATAGGTTTAAGTGTGTGAACATACAAAGACTCTTGCAAAAAGCACTCTGAAGGCCTATCTAATACAACATCCTGGCCTCACGAAAGCCAACAAGTTGCCTATGGGAAGCTCAAAAGTATGACCAGAGTGCCAAAGTGCGCTCCTCCCTTGTAGATTTTAGGCAACAACATTTTAACACCTGCGACCAGTGAATAGTTCGGTAGTGTTGCAATGTTGAAAATGGACAAACAAAAGCAGTATACAAATACAATTTTGATAATCAAATCTACAGCTTTCAAATAGTGCAGTTTTGAAAATGACAACTGGTCTAGTATACTGCACACTGCATATTTTTAAGTGAGATCCAGAAATATTGTGTAATGTGGCAGCTATACAGCAAAGGGCCTCTGAACAGGAGCCTACTGACCACACTGACATCTCTCAGCCCATCTAAAAAGGCTTAACTGCAGTATATAGAATGAGAAGTCCTTCCAGGCCTCAGGCGCCAGACAGTTTCCATAAAGGTTTTTCCCTCTCAAAATTCCCTACACATCCGAACACACGTGTGTGCATCCCTTCCCGCCGCGGACTTGCAACCAAAGTTCTATTACGTAGAATGGTAGTAAGTGCCTATAAATTACTGTACGGCCTTTTAAATCTTTGGGCCAGACAAACGGGGCTCACGCCCTACGGCGCTTGTCGTGGACCTTTCCCTGGTGTCGGGAGGCGGCCTGCAAACACATGCCGGGTATGCATGTGCCACGTGCGCGCAGACGCGAGATCCCCATCCCATGCCACTGTTTCTCAACACGAGGGCTGAAATGCAACTTCACAGATGGCATTTGAGTAGCTAATAAAAGCGGCGTTCGGAGCGAGAGCCAAGCCGGCGGCTCGACAGCAGACGCAACAAGGACTGGCGGCTTTCTCTGGCCTCCCCGGATCTGCTTTCCAAATGCGTAAAAGCGCAATATGGCTGGGAGCGCGAGGCAAGGCGAGCCTCCCTTCTGCCTGAGCAGCAGCTGCCCCTTTAAAAAAATCCAAGGATGCCCCCCTCCAGGCTGTCGGTGACAAGCAGGCGCTATCCAATTACAGCCGGCAGCCCCCATGAACGGCTTTGCGTGCGACTGGGAGGAAGGCGAGAGGATGGCAGCAACAAGTCCTGCGCGCAAGCGGGCTGCAAGTCCTCGCCGCGGTGCCGCCGCCTCGGGCTGCGCCCGCCCCCTCGACTAAGGGCGTGGCCAGGAGAGCGGCGCTGCGCTGGTGGCGCGGGAGAAACTTGGCACAGTCGCGTCCGGTGGGCTCCAGTGACCTCCGCTCAGGTAACGCGCCTGCACGCCATCCTCAGGTTGGGGAAGGGAGGGAGGGGTGCGCCGGAGCGGGGAGGGCCAGCCTGTAATTTTAACGGGGACGGATCTGCAGGATGGATGGGATCCATAGCGATCTAAGTTAAAGCAGTGTTGGCGAGGCTCTCGGAGCCCTGCAAAGCGGGATTCCGAGATCCGGGCTGCTTTTGCACTGCGGGCATCGTGCTCGGAAGTCTACGAAGCGCCGTGTGGGCGGATGCTGCAGCGAGATCTTTAGTGTCATATTCACATCGCCTGGAGGGAAAGGAGAGATCAGCCTCTTTCCCTGCTGGGCTTACAGCAGGGATGGCCAAACCTCTGGGCGTTATGACTCATGTACCTTTAATAGTTGTGGGGAAAGCAGCAGATGCCTCTTGTCATGTCACGGCGCTTGCCCAGCTTGGAAAAGCTGCGCCTGTCAGAATTCCCTCGACGACGCATCTATTAAAGGGAAAGGAACGCCGCCGCTGAAAACGGTCCTAGGTAGGACAAGGGAGGGGGGAAGCAGCGGGATTCTCCCGGAGATAGAGGGGATTTCTCCTCTATCATCATCACCATCGTCATCATCACTACAGACAAAGACTGAGATCCATAACAGGATACTTACAGCTGGGCATCAACACCCCATAATGCCCTGACGTTCAAATGCAAAATAACTTCAATTTTCTAGATCCCAGCTGGCCACTAGCAGGGCACATTTATACTACAGACTTAAGCTGTAGTGTAGCAGTCCTAGTCATTTCCTTTCCTCGGGGAACTCTGGGGATTGTAGTTCTATGAGTGAAGGTTTAGAGATGTCATAGAATTGTAAGTACCCTTCCCCAGATTACAGTTCCCATCCATCATAGTTAAGCTTGTATAAAACTGATACAAATTTGTGGTGTAGAATGGGCTATGAGTAGCGTAGGTTGAGGCATGGATTGATAAATGCAACAGCAACAATAATGGCCATCGGTTATGCAGTTTTCAGTGTCTTGATTTTTTAAAAATTGGGGTCATTTTATCAACAGCCATACGAAGTTGGTAATATATTCTGAACATGATTCAAATAAATATTTGAGTGTTATGCAAAATGCATGTGACGAACCCAATAGACCTGGTTTCATTGAGGAAAAAATACTTCTGAAGGGTATTTTTTTTAAAAGCAGAGGTGTGGTAGGGGTTAAGGGAGTTCCTAACCCCTTTCAAACTCATCGCTTCTCCACTCCACATTGCCCTCCATGGCTGCTTTTCCCTCTGCAGAGGGTACACATTTTATTTATTTTAATATATTTTAAAGGACTTTTATATCGCTTACTATTATTAAGAAAATCTCAAAGCAGTTCACAATGTAAAATATGTTCAGGAATGGGTGGGGTGGTGCTGCCACTTACCTGAATGGGACAAGACAGTGGTAAGGTTGAAACACTGCCCCCCTGCTGCCACACTTGGCAGTGTTGCTGCTGCCCAGAGGGAGACTGGCACCACAGCACTGGTTGCTCCTGCATACATTAAAACTATTTTGAAAAATACAAATATCAGAAAAATATATGATTGTAAAACCTAGCATTAATTATTGGGAAAACCTTTGGTTAAATGGATGTGACAGAAGCATGCTGTTGTTAATACCTCTCTGATAACAGGGGAGAAGGCCCATTTCCTTCTAGCCACCTGTGGAGGAAAGGAGGGCAGGGCATTTCCTTACTTAATCTATAATAACAAAACCCATCTCTCATTCCAATGTTGCTCATTCAGTCTCGTTTACTTTGTCTGAACCCTTAACTTTCCTGTAACCCAGTAAGGTTGGGGGATAGGCTTGGTACAAAGCTAGTAATATACAGATATTACATTTAACGAAGGTACTTTACCTTTATGACCTACAAGATTATAAGGTGCACAAGTTTAGCTGGTTACTTTAAAATAGTGCTGTAGTATACGCTTTGTTGTTACCGTCAGTTTAAATATCAACAGCTTATATCCAACTATAATGTTAAGCGAAGACAGCTTTAAGGAAGTAACTGCTTCCCTATAAAAATCTTTTGCCAAATTGCCCTTCTGTTCTCTCCACCCAAGTTAATCCCCACCAACACTGTAGTGGAGGACTTTTTCCAATCCTTTTTCTGACCTGTGTAAGTACTGGTTTGTCTTGCTGTACTGCCGTCACAATCTTCCCTCACTACTCCTGCCAGTCACCAGAGTCCAGCATTTCAAGCTGCTTCTTCCTTCTCCCTTCAGTGCTGCTGGCAGGTTCTCCCCTTTTCTATTCACCCTAAGCCAAATGCTTCCGCTGTCCTTCAGCCACCAAGCCGCTCTACCTGCCTCTCAGGTCTTCCTTCCTCTTCCTCTAGTTTTGTCTGTTCCTTTTGGCTAACTCCACAGACACCATGCACCTCCAGCTGTCTCCGGGCAACTAACTAACCACTGACCAGCAGCCAACCTTATATGCGCTTCTTCTGGCCCTTCCATTCCAGTCCCAGCCAATCACACTGTTTAACTGAAAGCTCTAAACCTGCACTCACCAATCAACATGTGCATTCAATCCTTTATTTGCATACTGGAAATTCTAATACCAACCTTTCTTCATAGGTGTCAGTTAAGGCCCTGAGCGACAGTTAAACTAACTGCCACACAGAAAATTCCTCACATAAAAAAAATTTACAATGGACGGTGCAATACAAATGTCAGAACACATTGCATTGTAGCCAGTAAAACGTAATTCAAATGTAAAACAGGATTTATTCACGTGTCCCCTGCCCTTTCTAAATGGAAGAACACCAATATCTAGATTATCTTTAAAGTCCTCTTCAGCTAAGATCCAAAACCAGTTAAGCACCCCTGCCTCCTGCTTCCACTGCAGGTGCCAGACCTGTGTTTGTACTACTCTCAGCCAATGTGGCTTGGGGAGCATGTATTTGCCAAGGCCATATGGGCTAACTTCTGTCGTCATTTGTTCGTGTGTCCCTCGCCCATGTCCATGGTTCCAGCAAAGGAAGGAAGGAA
The DNA here is from genome assembly GCF_964234715.1 of Podarcis melisellensis. Lineage (NCBI taxonomy): Eukaryota > Metazoa > Chordata > Lepidosauria > Squamata > Lacertidae > Podarcis > Podarcis melisellensis. The sequence continues at coordinate 38,149,816 of NC_138537.1, forward strand.
GGCTGGCTGGCTGTCAGGCCTTCGTAACATGCATTTGTAACATGTCCTCAAACTTTGTAGGACAGCAGGTGCTTGGTCGGCTGTCAGACTGAACCGGAGAATCACGAATCCTAGAAAAAACTATTCATATTGTCTTCCCCATGGGGATCAGTGCCAGATTACCAAATAGGCAGAGTAAGCACCATCTTATGGGCCCTACAACAATGGGTCAAAATAATATTGATTTGATGTTGAAAGAAAATTACAATCAAGCTTTCTTAGTTCAAAGTGAGGGCCTCCCCCCCCCCGAGATTTCCACTGTCTAGGGGCCTCCACAGGGTTTAATCCAGCACTCATTTGGGTTGCTTACCCACCTCTGGAAGACAAGAGGAATGAATGAGGAGCAGATGGCTGGGCCGGACCTATGTCTCTGCAGATAGCTGGGGGCTGGTGTGTGATGGTAGGAATTCCTAGTTCAAAAGATTTTGAGAGAGCCTTGTCTTTGCCTTTGCAGCCATGCAGGACTGCACACTTCTGATTGGATGACCAGCATGTTTCTAGCAGCTGAAGCATCTCGGCCTGTGCTGTTGTTCTGGTCTCAAGCCCTCTTCTGCCTCCTCTTCTGCGCCCCTTCCGGTTGTTGTACCTCCTGCCCAGACCAGTGCCAGTGCACCAACTACTCGGGAGCCACAGCTGTTCTGTGCAGTGCTAGCAACCTAGATGAAATTCCAAAAGATATTCCCAAGGACACCATGTTTTTGAAACTGGATGCCAATAAGATCACCTCTGTCCCTAACAGCACATTCAGGCACCTCGCCCACTTGCAGGAGATAGACCTCTCCAAAAATGCCATTGAGAAGATTGATTCTGCAGCGTTCAAAGGGGTTGCCGATGGCCTGCGGCTGCTTGACCTCTCTGGCAACCACATCCAGAGGATCCCAAAGGAAGCCCTGGTCAACTTAAATGCCATGATCCGCCTGTCCAATAACCCCTGGCACTGTGAATGTACTCTGCAGGAAGTCTTGTGGGAAGTGAAACTAGACCCCGATTCAGTCAACGAGATCACCTGCCAGACATCTGTGCAAGAGGAGTACGCTGGGAAACCACTGCTCCATATCCTCGATTCGGGCATCAACTTTTGCAACATGCACCAGAAAACCACGGATGTCGCCATGTTTGTTACCATGTTCAGCTGGTTTACTTTAGTCATCAGCTATGTGGTGTACTATGTTCGGCACAACCAAGAGGACACAAAGAAGCACCTGGAATATCTGAAATCCCTGCCTAGCACAAGGGTCCCTAAAGAGACCATCAGCACTATCCTGTAGCCAGGAATGTGGATCCTTGGCTGGACTTCCAGTTTTCTATGTAGGAAAGAACGTTGGGAGGGACTTGGGACATTTATGTCCAACTAGTTCTGCAACAACTTTTTTTTTAACAAAAACAAACCAACAGTTTAATAGAAAATGAAAACTTGTTGTTATATAAATATAGGAAGAGTGTCCAAGCCAAGGTTCCCATGTTCTGTGCCATATTACCAGCAGAAGGATTCCAGCAGAAACTAGAGATAAGGAGATCTGTTTTCTAGGAGAACTTTAGGACAATAGACGGTTGATGTGAGATGTTTACAATCAGGATTTGATTCTGTGGGAGAGACCCCAAAGCCCTGCAGTGTCTAGAACTTGGTGGCTCCGAAAATGCTTTTGATTTCAATGGGAAGTATGTACATGGTTGACCTTTACTTGATTCTTTGGGACACTGGAAACACACTCTCTCAGGAGTTTTTGGAACCACACAAAGTCCTTTCTCTCAAATCGGTAAATTGTGCAAGCATGCACACGTATAGATTCATGTACGTGAGCAGGAATTATGTTTGATGTAAGCGTGCTTGTGTTGCAAAGCTGAAGAGGGTATGTGCTTCCTTTGGGCTTACGTATTACATGGCATTTGGAGTCTGCACCTCTTCACTCTCTGTTAGGTTACTAACCTATTTTCATGGTGACCACTATTAAGGTGAGCATTGAAAATAATCAGAGAGGACAATTTTAAGCATATATTATGTAACGAACGAGCCTGAGCAGGCTTCTTCCACAGAAAGGAAGGAAGGAAGCACGTGACCGAAAATGCTTATTTCTAAATATGCCTCTTTCTCATATCGCAAACCCAGCCCCCTTCCTCAAGGATGGTCCTAAGATGTAGCTGGTATTTAGTAAGGCGGAAAAGTAGGGTATGGATTATATGTAAACTAAACAAAAATTAGGGGGCACATGGCAGTGGCAAGTTGCTACACTCAACATGTCTTTCCAGCTGACAAAAATTCCTAGGCAACGCAGCTCATTTGCTGAAACAATAAACAGTAAGGAAATAAAATTTCAAGTGGTTCCTCAAACTGTTAAAATAATCTCAGCTGCTGCAGTATTCAAAGCTCCAGTAGCCTTTTTAGAAAAATGGGTATAGCTACATGCATGTTTGTTGAGACTCTGTTTCTACAGTACACACGATCCAATTTAATAGTACTCTGGCAATTAACAGCCAAAATAAAAAAGAGGGATAACACAGTGCCAAAAGAACAGGATTTTAGGGCCTTTTTCTGATTATCCCTTTATGCACATTTGCTATTCAGCTGTTGTGCCCATGACTTCCTCAAGGTTGGGTTGCAGGGATATCTCTCAGCCCAACACTCAGAACTGCTATGTTACATTACTGGCGGAACACAAATCATCCTTCTGTTAGCACACACATTGCTACAGGGATGTCCTTGTAGTATGCAGTTGTGTATCACAGACAACTTGTGCCTGTGACATCACTCATGATGCATTACACACATGCCTGTTTTGTGAACCTTATATTGGGAGGCTGTGTGCTCTTTGGGTTCCATTGCCACCATAGTGGAGTGCTCATCCTGTGCTACTTTAAAAAGGAATGTTTGGACTTCTTCACACATTGCTTTTTCAAAAAAGGTTTGCACTGTCTAAGATTCCCTCACCTGACCATTTGCTCTTCAGTTTCAGGAGCACTGCTACTGCTGCTGCCTATAAAGATTTTTAGACATTTCAGAAAGATTAAAAAACAACACAGTCCCTACCTATAGGGTACATTTGAAAAAGGGGATGGGCATGAAACAGCAAATTAAGCACTTTGAGGCACTTTCAGAGTTTACACTAACGTTTAATGACCAAGTGGAGTAGCTATTAAGAGATTGTTCCGGAAATGGAGAAGCCAATTGACAGTTTGTCATAGCCAAGCTGAAGAATGGAGTGGATATATTTTACTGGATTTTATTTGTCTATGGTCATACTTCAGGTTGCGAACGCTGTGGGTTGTGCGTTTTCGGGTTACAGACCAGGCCGGACCCTGTAGTACTGGAACGGGTTACTTCCAGGTTTCAGCGCTCGCGCATGCACAGCAACACAAAATGACGTCACGTGCACAGACGTGGCGCTGCGGGTTGCGAACGTGTCTTCCATACAGATCACATTCGCAATCCGAGGTATGACTGTATTTACTGTATTTTTCTGTGTATAAGACGCCCCCTATTTTGGGGGGCTCCAAATTAAGAAAACACCCCTCAGCACTACCCATGTAAAAGATGAGCCCCACTTTTAAACCTAATTTTGTGGTAAAAAAAAACACACCCTAGTCTTATACACAGAAAAATACAGTAATTTTCTTGCTGAGTGTGACTATCCCCCCCCCCCCCCGCGCGCAGATACAGTGCTGGAGCACTCCTACTGCACATTTTTAAAGAAGTTGTATATCTTTTAAAAAAGTGATATCCTTTCCCTGACAAGATGATTACCTGCATCCATTATACATAAGGATGACATATTATGCTGTTGATGCTGGATCAGAGCTAATGCAAGCACAATGGATAAAATCTGGTATGTTGTGTGTGTCTTTATTGTCTGGAAAACAGTCGTACACATTATGCTGAAGCTTAAATCAGGTGTTGTCAAGCCTAAATCAAGTATCTTTTCAGCAACAATTCCACTCTGTGGGTCCAGGGGCAGGAAGCCAGCCCATAAAGACACCATTCATCTTATTTCAAGCAGATGAATGTAGGACTTGGTTATAACCGAAAAGGAATAATTAGCAAGTTTTGCTGGGAGGGTTTTGCTCTTTATTTGTGTTGTGTGTGTGTGTGTGTTACCTAGGCAACAGCTACCCACAGCACTGTTTAGCCGAAATGTTTCACACATTGCTTTTTCAAAAAAGCCTGGCACTGTCTTAAGATTCCCTCACCTCAAAGGAACTGTCAAAATGCGAAAGTAACAAACAGGTGATATCATTTAGGTCAGAGAACCAGGAGCAGCTTTCTGACTGACTTTAGAGATCACAACTCACCGAGAACAGCCCCTGCTCTGAATGCAGAAGATCCAAGATTAAATCTCTGCCACCTCCAGTTAAAAGAATCAGGTAACAGCTGATGGTGAGAAAAACTTCCATGAGACCCTAGACAGCCACTCCCAGCTGGAATATTGGTGTATGTCCAGAGTAGCCAGTGGTGTGCCATCCAGATGTGTTGGACTACAGCTGCCATCATCCCTGGCCATGATGGCTGAGGGTTAGAGAAGCTGGAACATAGCAACATCTGGAGTGCAAAATGTAGGCTCCCTGTTTTAGACAGATAAAATAGTCTTACACTGTTGCTGTTAAGTGTACGCTTACTAGTACAGTAAAGTCAGGCTTGCTGCTGTTTGTTGTGCCTGGTATGGGAGGAACAGGGCAAACATTTCCGCAGACTGCTTCACACACACCACATATTTCCTGCATGAGGGTTATATTGCCCAAAAGACCTACCTAGAAAATGCCATTACTAAAAAAAAACCCCACTAATTGGCTTAGTCCCCTTCATACTGTTAACAGCACCCTTTGGAACATTCTCCTTCATTGCCCCCTCCTGGGCTTGGTAAGGAACACAACCATTTTATTTTTTAGTTTTGGCCTGGGCTGAACATACCAGATTAGTTAAACCTATCTATAAAATCAATGATTAGCATATATATATTCTTATTTAGGATAAACAAATTAAAAACTGCATTAATTCCAAGAAGCAAGCAATATGTAGAAGGGAATATATAGATTGTGAAAGTGATGGAGGGGAGGGGGACCTTTGCACAGGAGATGGCACATTGACATAAGTGGTCAAGAACGTCTCACTAGGAGTTGTGATTGCATAGGATGCTTTGGAATGGGATTCCTTCACTCATTCTTGCACCTTGTAGGCTGCATTATAAGCACATTCCAGACCCTGTAAAATGTTCTCATCTCTAATCCCCTTTGAGACTTACCTATGCTAGTGGCCAAAGCCACAATCTGGGGCAGTGAATTCCATAAATTAATCGTGCATTATGCAAAGTAGTAGTAAAAATCAGCAGTCATCTTTTATCTTTCGTTACTTCAGTGTGTTTTTGCAAACAAAGCTGAACCTAACTTAGGTAAGCCTGGTAGCCAGGTAATGTGGACCTAAAGAGTTATGGCAACTGGAACTGCATTTGTTCACTTATTTCAGCTAAGATGGGTGTTTGTCTACAGTGCTAACAAAAAATAACCCCTGAAGCTGAACCCCTGAGTTATCAAAGTCACTCCGTCAATTTTATTGGGTGCTACTTTCAAAATTGCAAATATTCTTTGGATAATAAATAATAATTCCACCTCCCTCTAAGAACTGCTATTGTCAATAGTAGCAATTCATACAATATAAACATATCATTTATAGAGAATGATTTGAAATCCTTTGCAATAACAAGAATTAGTTATATTTTGGGGGATTATTCACAGGCTAACATGTAAGCAAAGACTGAGAAAGCACCAATGAAAATGGGGTAGAGCTTACTAGAGAAGTGTCACAGATCCACATGACAAGGTACTAATGGCTTTCCAAATGTCAATAAGCACCATTTTGTGAAATCCACAACAGCTGTTCATAAAGCCTAAACATAACAAGAATACATCTGACTTTCCGTTCCTTGTAGTTATGCTGAAAATGTGGAAGACTAATGTATAGATCACTTTGTAAGGCCACGTCTTTCACCATAGCCCACTGGTCTGTGCAACTGTTGGCATGACGACGTTCCAAGCCAGTATGGGTTGTGCATCTTCACTGATGCGGACTGCAATACTTTGTATTAAGGGAGTAATTGGGCTTCAGATTTTCTCAGCAAGGCCCAGATATTTCCCCTTGAACTCCTAAAATCCAGAGCCATAAATAATTGCCTGAATTGGTTTAATAGCTTTGAAAAAACAACAGCCGAGTCTTTGCTGTAGCACAAAGCTCTCAAGCTACATACAGGATATCCATATCCTAAGGAATCTTCTTTCCATTCTTCTGGGATCTTTCTCAGGGATCTAGCAATATCCACAGGGGCTCACAGTGGGTTGGAATATGCCAAAATGGTGCACACTGAAGCTCTTCCCATAAAGTGACATGGCAGTGGAAGCATTCATCTGGAATCTGGAAGGAGTGAACCCAAATGCTTATATTTGTTCCATATTGCTAAGTTGGGGGTCAGTAGCCCATAATGTGCTAAAGGCATCTTTTAGTTTCTGTTGCCCACAGGATTGTGAATTATATTAGCAGCTCCTTAGGTCTGGAAGTGTTCGGAAGTGGGCATGTGTTTGTCTTGCATGGATGGTGTGGTATGTCTGAGAGAGAAATCAAGGTTACTGTACTCGCTAATATCACTGGCCAGCTCCAAGTTATGTATATTCCTAGCTCATTCCAGGTATTGGAAAACAGGTTTGAAATCTAATCCTGAGCAGCCTAATCCGAAGAGGCAACCTGGGTATCTATCCTATGGCATCTCTGGCATTCATGGCAGTGACTCTTTGGTACAGCATTCCTGATCCTAGCCCTGAGTAGCCAAAGTAGTTCCTCCCAAGTCCGGACTTGCTCACTTGTTTGCAGCAAATCAAAGCACCCCTGTCCAGATCAAAAGGTTTTCAGCTTCAGCACCCTGGATAGTGGTTCTTTTGCACTTGAATACATGAGGTAAGAGCCAGCTGCAGTGGTGAACGCTTCCCAGTCCCTACAGCCAAACGTTGGAAGATGGTGAACAGCTACAAAGCCTTCATATCCTTGCCATCTACAGTAGAGAGAGAAAAGAGTTACTCAATGGCTCATGATCACCAGCCTCACAGGACCTGTTTTACCCCACTGCCTTCAAACAGCTTTCCCATTCAGAAAAAGGCCTAGTGAGGAAATGCGCTCCTTTAACACCAGTTCAAAGAGCCTACCTTATAGATAGCGGACATGCTCCTAACACCCAGTATAACTGTATCATATTTGAAGGGGCCACTGGCATTGTGCCGCAAGGCAGCACTTGAAAGCAAGTGTGGGAAACTATTTTCCGCCCAGGGGCCACATTCCCTTCTGGGGGACACATGTGAGTGGTGTAACAGATGTGTGTCTCTTTCTTTGTACAGTGGGTCATATGTAGATTTACAAAGAAAGCACATCTTCCCAGCCACCATTCAGGTAAGCAAGTGGTATCGCCACAATTCAATGACACGTCCTGGCCAGGCAAAAGCACTTGAGAAGTGTGTGGAGCACAGTCAGTGAGCTGGTGTGGCTTTGTGAGAGGAGGGATAGGCTGGGATGAAGGGGTGAGCTGGCCCCAAGAGTTAAACAGAGAGGCTCAGAGGGCCATTTTTGGCCCCTAAGCCTAAAGCTCCTCACCTCTGGCTTTCAGAGGTGACTTCTGCATGTAGCCTATTGTACAAAGTTATGTGGCTTTCAGAGACTCACATGGTAGTGCTATAGACTTAGGAAGGGAAATGTACTGTGGGCACAAATTGGGGGCAATAGACTGAGCTGTGGTAGCCAGCAGGGCTACACAGGTGGGGCTGCATTGCCTTTTGACTTTCCTACACCACGATTCACTGCCGGTTCCTGAGAGGGAGAGGGAGGGGCAGAAGGGAAGAAAAACAGTCCTAACAGTTGTCTTAGGGAATGAATTGCATGTGCAGCACCCTCTGTGCACACCCACTCCTGACTGCATATCCCTCCTCTCCAGGACTGCACAATCAAGTCCAGAATCCAACACTGGATGGCTGCTATTGCTTGACAGTATTCAGATATAATTTTAGGGCCATTCACTTCCAGTTAAGGTTTCCAATACAATGCACAAGGCCAGTCTTCATAGCAAGTTGTTGCAAGTCATATCCTTTCTCCCAGAGGACATGCATCAGCTGGGTTGGTCTGGCTAGTCCCAGAGGAATGGAGAAAGAGCAAATATCATGCCTTTTTTAATGGAAGGAATAAAACCCAGGGAAGTAGAGCTGATTGAAGGAAACAATTTTAAAAACCAATTTTAAAAACCAATTTTAAAAACCAGTACAGCTGTTACTGAGTAGAATAAACGAGTGATCATTAACAGTTCACATGGTTTTATTGAGAACAAATGATGCCAGACTGACCTAGTTTCCTTCTTTCATAAAGTAGCTGACTTAATAGAGGAGGTGTATTTTATATCCTCCTGGAAAAGCTTCTGAAATATGTAACAGGTAGCAGAGTGTGTTGCGGGCAGGTAGCATGGGTTCTCATCAGTCTGGGAAATTGTACTTATAGGGTAAATATTAACTAATCAACAGTGGTATCCAGTGACATGCTCCTGGGATAATTCCTGGATCTGATGTTTCAATGTATTGAGGGCTAGTCCACACGTGTATACCCTTTAATTATTCCAAGTAGAATGTGAGGGAAGAGTGCATTTTGTTTTAGGTGACCTAAGCAGGTGAAAAGAACATTCTGCCTGTGATATTTGATCTATGGTATTTACATAAGTATGTGCCACGAGACTGTGTTTATAAAGAGATGCAGGTATAAAACTTTTTTAAAAATGAGCTATAAAAACCACCAATGACACAAAGGCAGGTGACATTTGTCTGGGAAGTTTCAAGAAAATAAAATGGTTGGACTAGAACTTGAAACCTCATTGGATCCCTTCCAATCCATTTGCACCCAGACCCTTACAATAACATGACCCCACAGGGTGAGATCAGATTGATTTTCCTTCCTATATTAGTTACCATCATAAAGTGGCACTGTGGTCTAAACCGCTGAGCCTCTTGGAAGGTCGGCAGTTTGGATCCCTGCAACAGGGTAAGCTCCCATTGCTCTGTCCCAGCTCCTGCCAACCTCGCAGTTCAAAAGCATGCCAGTGCAAGTAGATAAATAGGTACCGCTGCGGCAGGAAGGTAAACGGCCTTTCCGTGTGCTCTGGCACTTGTCAAGGTCCTCTGTGCGCCAGTAGTAGTGCATCCAGGGGTCCTTTTACCTACCTTTTTTACTAGTTCCACTTTCATTCACTATGAAAGTAATCAAGTATGACTCAAGCTATGACACTGCGGGGGTTGTGCACCTACTTACCTGTAAATGATGCTGTTTACAGCAAAGGTCACACCATCAAATGAATTTGCTACCACCAAAAAGTTATCTTCTCCAACTGAAAAGAACTCCCAATCCACAGCACTGCAACAGAAACCAACCAAACAAGAAGAGATTACAACAACAGGATAACTGCCTGGGAAAACATCCTCTCACCATTTACTATTTAGAATACATTTTTAAAATCATTTCCCCAAATCAGACTCTTTTAAGAGAAGTGAGCGTTTTCATCTTTCTATGATACATTTTGACCGCCTAGATCAATTTAAGAACACATTTTAGACCGCAGTCTTACAATTTTTTTAAAAAAAGAATCAAAACATTCTGGCAGACCGAAACACATTCCATTATCAAAATGACACAAAGCTGGTGTTTTCAGAAATACATAAAGGAGGCACCTGTAGGTAAGAATGTCCTGGAACTTGACAAACATCTGTGCAGTGATGTTAAGCTCGTAGATGGAAGAATTGATGGCAAAGCTGTTGTTTGGGGTAACAATTGTACTGTCATAGCTGTTCGCCAGAGCAAGGAAGACCCTGTCTTGGATCTGGAAGACTTCCCAATCAGCAGCACCAAAAGTCTAGACCAAAAGAGAAGGCGTGAAGAAAAGCTTTGCAGAAAATGAGCAGCAACTGCAGAAGAATGCATCCAACACAATACAGGGAGGAGAATAATCCAGACCTCGACTTCCCCTCCGGGAAGCCATTCAGCACAGGTACATCAGTTTCCATTAAAGCGGGAGTGAGGAACTTCAGGCTTGGGGGCCAAATTCAGCCCTGTAGGCCACTCTGTCTAGGCCTCAAGGTGCTATCTAGGCCGTTCACCCTCGCCAGGCCCGGCCCCACTCTGGCCTTGCTCCATCCCATCCTTGAGAGTTTTTGCCTTGCTAGAATATGTCCTTGAATTGTGTCTGGATGGAGAGATGTATGTAGAATATCTCATGTACATGGATTGAATGCAGTGGCGTAGCGTGGGGGTGCAGGGGGGCCCGGCCGCACCGGGCACAACATCTGGGGGTTAGGGGGCGCAAATCCACGGGTTAGGGGGCACAAATTACTTGCCTTGCCCCGGGTGCTGACAACCCACGCTACGCCACTGATTGAATGTAGCCTACTGCACAAAGGCAAGAACCACACTGTTGCTCCACCTACTTTTTGCCTGTGGCCACACCCACTACTGGTATGTGGCCCCCAGAAGCTGGCCCGTGAGTGATTGTGGCCCTTAGGCTGAAAAAGGTTCCCCATTCCTGCATTAAGGGCTTCTACATACAGTAAGAATTTTATTAACACCACTGTCATAATCTTTTGGCAACAAGCAGTGCAGACATCATCCTTTTAGGCTGGACTTTGAACACTGATTTTGCCAGTAACTGAATGACAAACCACAATTGCTTGCATACCTGATTCTTCTCTCTCTTAATAAAGGCTGAGGGTAGTGTGTGTAAGCCTGGGATGGGGAACCTGCAGCTTTCCAACTGGACTCCTAATTCCTACCAGCCCCAGCCATGAAGCTATGAAGAGCCAAAGGCTACTCATCCCTGGTGTAAGGTGATTGGGATACTGCCACAGGCACTTATTGCCCAGTTCCTGTGACCTCTGCTCATGAAAATAAAAGAAAACTCCAACCACCAATCCATTCACCAAATGCCCAAGCCATTTTGGAAACATTTTTGGCTAGGGTTTTTTTTTATTTTTGGTTATTTTTTTAAAAGGTGAATGCTTTTCTTCTTTTCCGTATTAGTGCTCATATCGCCTTTTTAAAAGGAAAATTCTACCAAAATGAAGATGGGCTACCCTCCTCCCCTGCCACTCTCATTCAAAAACCATTTCTTTCTTCCTGATCTAGGAATGACGTTTCTTCCCTGCAGCCTGGTGTACAAGAGGGTTTGAGTAGCCACGGAACTCTTGCATAAGCAGACCTAGCAGTTAGTTGGCAATGAGAAGGAAGGTCTGGTGTGGGTCCCAATTTTAGAAAGTTGTCCAGATATGTCAGCCTGTTCACTCACTTGGTTTTTACTTGGAAACCCCCTGGTGTTCACAATTATGAAGAATGCAAAACCACATTCCATTCTGCTTCCTGCACAGCTGGGTTCCATTGGAAATATTGCTAGCAGAATGTCTGGCACATGCTTCTTCCTGCTCTCTTATTTCATGCATGACATTTCCTTGCACTAGGACATTATCTTAGTAGCAGCTCTACTAGGGACAAATGTAACTCAGTCCTCTGCTCTTAACTAGTACCACAATTTCCAGAGCTGTGTTAAATGATGCATGCAAACCCACCCATTTTCTAACATAGCTCACATGAAATAGGATTGCCTTTGCTGAACATCTACACTGATCTATGGGTGGTCTCAACAAGGAAATGGTCTTTCTTCTATTGCAATACTTCGTAGGCTGTAGCTCAGTGGGAGAGCATTTTCTTTGCCTGAAGAAAGTGTCTGGCTCAACCCCTGACAGATTCAGGTAAGAATGGGAAAAGCTTCCTCTCTGAAATCCTGGAGAGCTGCTGCTAAAAGCACTGAGCTAAATGGACAAAAGGTCTGGCTCAGTATAGAGCAGTTTTCTATGTATTTATGAAGGAACGTAGCCAGAAAATATTGTGCCAAAGCTGAAAATCCATGTAGATTCTTCAAAGTTCCTTGAGACTGGAACTTGACTGCATTCACACAGCAGTTTATTCTATTTCCCTAACTGTTAATTTGAGCTTTCACATGGCATTAAAAGCAAGCCCTTTTAGAAATCTACAGTGCAAGTATAGCATCTCCATGTAATTTGCTTCCAGATAAAAAAAAACCTGCTTGCAAACAACATGGAAACAATCTATGAACTTGCTCTATATTCCTGGAAATGGCTTTTTCATTGTGTGGAAGTTCAAATATAATGCAGAAATTAACAATTAGGGTAATGGGGAAATGGAATAAACTGCTGTATGGATGCAGATTTAAGAGTTCCATAGGCAGCTTGCTTGCCAGAAAAATCCATGTGCATTTTTTATCCCAGTGAAGCATTTTCCAATAGCTTTCCATCATAAGGAATCATTCCTAAAGCATTATTCCATGAAGGAAAACAACGGCCAGCTCCAAATTTTTGTTGGCTCCAGGCAAGGAACTGTATCAGCCCCTCCTGTATCTTGCTGTTCCCCACTTGCCTGAGCCTCTGGCCCAAGCGCTGCCATTTTTTTTGGTGAGGCTTAGCAGTGGTGACCTCAATTGCCTCACAGAAAGAGGAAGGTGAGGCCAAAAGTGTCTCTCTCCGGGCCAGCGGGATGAGCACTGCAGAATGGCAAGACCAAGAACAGCTGTGACATTGCCATGGCAACCGGAATGCTCTCCACCACAGCTGCCATCTCCAGCTGGGAAGCTGGCCTGGTTGCCAGGGCAACTGAGATGTGCCTCAGTAGTAACACAGGAGCAGGGGGACTTGTGGGAAGGAATTGCGCATGACGAAGCATGGAGGCCCAAAGGGAGCAGGAGCCAGGAAGGAGATCCATGTGATTCCTGAGACCACAGGCAGCAGCTGGGGAACAGGGAAGTAGCAACTCCCTTCATCTGAACTGAAGTGGCCTGAGGGTGAGCTCACCCTGACATCAGGACGGGCAGCATGCCCTATCTTGCTACTTTATTGCCTGCCTTAGACAACCTGCTCTTTTTTGCCTTCAAACACTTTAGCAAACTCATTCAGGCAACAGCTGCTGACTGGGGTGGCTCATAAGTCCCAGAAGATGGCTAGCCAAGCTCAGGATGGGACAGAGAAAAACCCATTACATTTGAAGAAGTAAAAAAAATGCCAACTTTTCAGTGTCGGAGACTTCAGTTCCTATCAGCTCCAGCTATTATGGTAGTTACAGTCCAAAACATCTGGAGGGCATCAGGTTGCGGGGGAGGGGAAGGGGCTGAATTCAAGCATGATTTTATTTGCCATTTACCCGTCCCCCAATGAACTTAATCTCTAATGTTACAGATTCCAACAGAACTTAAAAACACACACAGCTGTACCTGTGCATATTAACATATGCTAATATGACCAATTAGCATACTCAGTGATGCTGCTGATCAGCACTAAGGGAAAAATAAATCAAGGAAGGATGACCCCACACTTTTATTTTGCAGTCCCATTAAAACAAGTAACACAAAAGTTGGTATATGGTGACTCAAGACAACCTGCACTATGAGACAATAGATTGCACAATGCACAGCTATACTTGCATCCCCCTGATCTGCAGTCACATCTACATGTACAGTTTTCATTACCTGTGTGCAACAGACTTCAGTACTGACCTATATGAATGGAAGGGAAATCTTTGGCTATGTCATTTTGGTGGCAGTGGCAGCATTCAGTGCAGCTTCATGCATACAGAACTGTGTATAAAAATCAGCACACCCACCTACCCTATGCTTATATAGGGTATATCCACTGTGGTGTTCAGAGCAAAATACATTGCCCAAGCAATCAAACAATTACATTGGTTTTTCCTACTCAATATCTTACCAGTATTGACTGGAAGAGCTGGAAGGCTCCACTGAGCCAAATGTAGATGTGAGAGTTGATTGTGGTGGATGTTCCATTAAATGTGTTGGCCACCACGAGGAAGGAATAAGGCCCAATGCTGAAAAATTCCCAGTCGTAGGCTCCCGAGGTAGGAATGGTCTGGTTGGTTTCAAAAAGGCCTGTCCTGGCGTTCCACCTGTATATGACACTGTCTATATTGTGGTTATTCCCTAAGGAAGAAAAAATGTCAGACGTCAAAGACTGACCTCAAGGTTTTTATCTGAAAAGGAGAGTCAAGTGAGAGGGTTGTTGTTGTTGTTGACAAGCTGAAGGAAATGACTGTCTCGTTTTTGACCAGATAAAGAACCAAAAAGGGAGCTAATAATTCAATTCACCTGAAAAGATTTCAAAAGACAATGGAATTTTTGCATGGGATGGAATGTATAGGATTCCATAAATAAGCCTACATAGGGCTGGCGGGGTCATATGCTCCACATTCCCTCTGATGTAAGCTTCTCCCTCCTCCATAATAAAAAATATAGTAATGACACCTCAGATCAGCTGCTTGAGGCCTGCCTAATGGCAAGGCTGGACTTGGAAGAGAGTAAGGCATTACACGAATGAAGAATAAAGAATTTGGTCAGCTAAGCATTAGATTTTAATCACAACCACTACCACCATTTTCCTTTTTGCAAAAGCAAGTGAGGGACCCAGTACAAATAGGACTGATTTAATAGCATTCACTTCCATATTGTCCCTGTTTACTTCAATCTAAGACCGAAACTATATATTTTAATTTTTCTTCCCACACAACACATTTTAGAAAAACAGTTATTTCCATGGATTATGTTAACAGACTCCACTGGGTGGCAGCATATGGTCATTTCATGGGCACTCCAAATGATTTTGGATCCCAAAAAGCTTCCAGGAGGTTCCACTTTACAGTGGTACCTCGGCTTAAGTACTTAATTTGTTCTGGAGGTCCGTTCTTAACCTGAAACTGTTCTTAACCTGAAGCACCACTTTAGCTAATGGGGCCTTCTGCTGCCACTGTGCCGCCGGAGCACGATTTCTGTTCTCATCCTGAAGCAAAGTTCTTAACCTGAGGTACTATTTCTGGGTTAGCAGAGTCTGTAACCTGAAGTGTATGTAACCTGAAGCGTATGTAACCCAGGTACCACTGTAGTTTGGAGGCCAGGCTTGCAAGCCATGCTAAAGCCCAAGGCAATCATGTGAGTGTGCAGCCTCTGAGAGGTGATTGTGGTTTCTGTGCTCCTTCCCAATTGTGCTGCTGCACTGAGTTAAATGAAGCTCTAGTTGCCTTGATGCGTTGGGCAAACCCAAACCTGTGGTTTAGCTATGTTCAGGCTTTGGCTTTTTGGCTCAGTTTGTGAAGTGCAAACCATACCAAGTGACAAACCATTCTGATGGTTTGGAGGAATGTTGCAGAATTTTAACCTAGATGCCTGAAATCTAAACTACCAGCCACGTTTTCATCCAAGGTTTAGCATACTGCTTGTGGGAAACTAAGAATCGGTTGTTTGTTCTCAGGCACAGCACCAGAGTCTGGCCTTGTGGGGGACCTGACAAGGCCCACACTCTAGCAGGGGACCCATTTCCCAGGTGAAAATACCTCACAAAGTTACTATTCGTTATTGTGCAATTTTAGGCAGGGGGACAGAAACCACAAGGGGATGATTTTCAGCAGGAAAACAACATGGGGGAAATGGTTAAAAATAAATAAATAAATGACAACGACATCCTGCCATGTTGCAATCTCACTCTGGATTGAGGACCCCCAGGGTTGCTTTCATAAATCCAGGTTTTTAAAATCTCTCTCTTAACACTGCATAGGCCCTGACACACCAAGAAAGCATCCATTTGTTTCCAGGGTCTAAGTATGTATAACCACATACTAAACACAGTACAGATGCAAATATGAAAAAGCTGGTGCAAAATGAAGCAGACACCCACTGTTTAAAAATGGTTTTAGCCAATAGGAATTATTAATTTAAAGAGGACACAGTGAATTGCTGAGCAGCCTCTGAACCCTGGCAGGTGGGGGCAAAAGAGGAGTGCAACTCATTATTTCCCTGTTATAGACCCTACAAAAACTCTTGATTAGCACCACAAGGGAAGGCTGCAGTCAGTTGGACTGCTGATTGTAATAGCTACAGTGACAGCAGCTTCAGTGATCCCTTGCAGTATCTCTCTTGGTTGAAGAGAGACTTTTGGTGGAAGAGTCTCCTAAGAACACAAACCTAGATGGATGAGACCAAGGATCCACCTAATCCAGTATCCTGCTTTCCACAGTGGCCAACCAGATGCCTCCATGCAGTAGCTCTCCCCCGAGCAACAGTGGTTTAGTGGAGACTGGCAGACCTATCCCTATACACATTCATTTAATCCCCTTTGAAAGTCATCTCAGATACAGTCATACCTTGGGTTACAGCCGCTTCAGGTTGCATTTTTTCGAGTTACGGACCGCTGAAACCTGGAAGTACTGGAATGGGTTACTTCTGGGTTTTGGCGGTTGCGCATGCACAGAAGCGCTAAATCATGCTTTGCACATGCGCAGAAGTGCTAAATCGCAACCCGCACGTGCACAGACACACAGACGGGGTTGTGAATGCTGTGGGTTGCAAACATGCATCCCGCACGGATCACGTTTGCAACCCCAGCATCCACTGTATTTGTCCTCTGTGTCTTGCAAGCAGGGCATAGACTAGATAGATAGATAGATAGATAGATAGATAGATTAAATTAATCAAGGGCAGCTTTTCCCTCATCACGGCATTTCCATGCCAAAAGTTGCACCTGTTGACTTGATGCATGCCACACAGCTGTTAAGAGGAACAGAACATATGTAAGGAAAGCAGGTGCACGCCAGGTGGTTCTGGTTGTCCAATGGCAAAGGGAAGGGATTTTGCACATGCCAATTGGTGTCACTGTACATTGGCAACTATTTGTGGATGCGGAGAAAGCCTTTGACAATATTTCTTGGACTTTTATGAAGAAGAATCTCCATGGTATGGGGGTAGGTCAGGGGTTTGAAAACAGTATAGGCGCAATATATTCTGAACAAAAGGCAAAACTTATAGTGAACAATGTGATTGCGGAAGAACTTAAAATTGAGAAAGGGACACGCCAGGGGTGCCCAATTTCCCCGCTAATTTTTATTTCGGTCCTGGAGGTTTTGCTAAACATGATAAGAAGGGACCAGCTGGTTAAAGGGGTGCAGGTCGGAGCGAAACAATATAAATTGAGAGCCTTTGCAGATGACTTGGTACTTACATTACAAGAGCCAGAATCTAGTACTAAAAGAGTATTAGAACTGATGCAAGAATTTGGTCAAATGGCAGGATATAAACTGAACAAGTCAAAAACTAAGGTATTGGAGAAAAACTTAACAGCTATTGAGAAAGAAAAGTTTCAGAATGAGACAGGTTTAACTGTGGTTAAGAGTGTAAAATATTTGGGGATCAACATGACAGCTAAAAATATTAATTTATTTAAAGATAACTATGAGAAATGTTGGAAACAAGTTAAAAAAGATTTAGAAATTTGGTCAAACTTGAAGCTTTCCTTGTCTGGTCGAATAGCAGTTATAAAGATGAATGTATTGCCTAGAATGTTGTTTTTGTTTCAAACTTTGCAAATTGTGGACAAGATGGACTGTTTCAAGGGTTGGCAGCAAGATATCTCTAAATTTATCTGGCAGGGCAAAAAGCCCAGGATAAAATTTAAAATACTGACTGATGCTAAAGAAAGAGGGGGGTTTGCCCTGCCAGATTTGAAACTCTATTATGAATCAGCAGCTTTCTGCTGGTTAAAGGACTGGCTGCTTCTCGAGAATACAGACATTTTGGACTTGGAAGGATTTAACAATTTTTTTGGGTGGCATGCATATCTGTGGTATGACAAGGTCAAGGCTCATAAAGGTTTTAAAAATCACATTGTCAGGAAAGCAATTGTATAATGTCTGGATTAAATATAAAGATTTGTTGGAGAACAAAACTCCAAGGTAGTTGTCACCAATGGAGGCAAAATCTTTGAAAAAACCTAATATGGAGGCTAAATGGCCAAAATATTCTGAAATTTTAGAACAGGAGGATGATAAATGGAAACTGCAGAGTTTTGAAAACCTAAAAGACAAAGTGCGAGACTGGCTTCATTACTATCAAATATTGGAGGTCTATAAGTTGGATAGGAAAATTGGCTTTCAGGTGGAAAAATCAAAACTGGAAACAGAGTTGTTAGAATCCAAAACTAAGAATTTGTCAAAAATGTATAACTTGCTGTTGAAATGGAATACACAGGACGAAACAGTTAAATCGGCTATGATTAAGTGGGCACAAGATATTGGTCATAACATTATGTTTGCTGACTGGGAAAGGTTGTGGACCACCGGTATGAAATTCACGGCATGTAATGCCTTGAGAGAGAATATTATGAAAATGATCTATAGATGGTACATGACCCCAGTCAAGCTTGCAAAAATTTACCACTTACCAGATAATAAATGTTGGAAATGTAAAGAAAATGAAGGCACTTTTTTTTCACCTCTGGTGGACCTGCCCAAGGATCAAGGTTTTCTGGGAAATGATATATAATGAAATGAAAAAAGTATTTAAATATACTTTCCTGAAAAAACCAAAGGCTTTTCTCCTGGGTATGGTAAGCCATGTGGTGTTAAAGAAGGATAGAACTTTTTTTATGTATGCTACAACTGCAGCAAGGATACTCATTGCAAAGTATTGGAAGACACAAGATCTACCCACTCTGGAAGAATGGCAGATGAAGATGATAGACTACATGGGACTGGCAGAGATGACTGGCAGAATCCGAGACTAGGATAGAGAGACCGTGGAAGAAGACTGGAAGAAGTTTAAAGACTATCTTAGTAAATATTATAAAATTAATGAAGGCTAAAAAGATATGGGTTTAAAAATTAGTGGTTTGCAGGGGCATTGACTAAGGAAAAAGAATAGAATAAATAAAAAAAAATATGGGAAATATGGGAATGGATTTGCTGATAAGATAAATGAGATTAGAATACAGAAGGGGGAGGTATGAGGAGGTCGGTGAAATTAGGTTTAGAAAATAAGGTCTGAAAGTATATTTGTTTTGTTTTTGTTTGTTGGTATGTTTTTATTGTTGTTTGTATTTGTGTTTATATGTGTTTATTGGAAACTTAATAAATATCATTTTTTTAAAAAAAAAGTACATTGGCAACTAGATACCTTTTCTATGATTAGCCACTGCGAGGAAGGCCTCTCCATCAATGACGAATGCCTCCCAGTCTCGAGCACTGTATGTGTTGATCCTCTGGTACACAGTGAATTTCTCCTTTCTGTAGTTCCACTTGTAAATCACAGAAAACTCTTGACCCCTTTCATTTGCTTCAAAATTTGCCACTGCAAGGAAAATCTGAAAAACAAGAAGCTACAACAGCTCAGTTTCTCTTCTTGCACAGAACAATCCATATATTCTGTGTGAAATCGTTACTAAGGTTACTGAGTTGTCCCACCCTCCATATTTTCCCAGTCTGGCCCCATCGGATTTCTTTCTTTTTCCAAAACTGAAATCTGCACTGAAAGGGCACAGATTTTCCAACATTTCATACATCCAAGGTGCTGTGATGGCAGAACTGAAAGCAGTACGAAAAGAGGACTTTTCCAGAAGTTTCCAACAGTTCTACGAATGTTGTCAATGGTGCATTGTATCAGAGGGGGCCTACTTTGAAGGCCTGTAAGCACAACAGGTTCTTTTCCAGAGAGGAAAAACTCTCAAAATGTGAAAATATGCTATCCTTCCCCCCACCCCACCCCAGACCACACATACTTTATTTCGAATATTTATTGGGCACACTCCATAAAATGCTCTCAGAATTTCCTACAATAAAATAGTGAAACCACTACAGAAGCCATATTTCATAAATAGCAATAGAGCAAGACACAGCAGTGCAATGAAAGTCAGCTTAGAAAAGCTCTTGCACTTTGCCACTAAACATCTCTGGTATGAGATTCTTGGTCTGCTAAAGTCTTCTAGAACCGCCTGCTCCAAATCTCTTCTTCTAGAGCAAGTGTGGGGAACTTTTTCTGGCCAGAGGGCTGGATCTCTTCTCCACCCTGGCAGGCCAAAGTTGACAGATGGGCAGGGCTACCCACCTGCCCAACACCTGATACTGATGTCATGTGATGTTTCCCTTTGAAGTATCATGGTTTGAAGAAACACGGGGCGGGGGCGCATTTGAAAGCCTTG
Source organism: Podarcis melisellensis (assembly GCF_964234715.1). Lineage (NCBI taxonomy): Eukaryota > Metazoa > Chordata > Lepidosauria > Squamata > Lacertidae > Podarcis > Podarcis melisellensis. The sequence continues at coordinate 38,169,937 of NC_138537.1, forward strand.
ATCAAGGCACATGCTGACCATTTATCAGCTGATGGGTGGGTAGGAGTGCACTTTCAAACACAGCCCCCTCCATGCTTCAAACTGCAGAGTTCTGAAGGAAAAGCACAAGGAGGAGTTGAAACTGATGGGTAGCTAGGAATACACCTTCCTCAATCAAAGGAATTCCTACCCTTGCTGGCCAAATGGTAAGGAGTTCCCCCCATCCCTGTTCTAGATAAATAAGAACACCAGTATGGAGGTGTGGAGGAATTATATCTATATCCATTTCAATCTATATCTGTATATTTATTTGTGTTTGAAGGGGGAAATGTGTTGTGACCTTTATCAAAGTGCCTTGATTTGTCACGGTGTTGCAAGCCTACATAGTAGTAGTTCTTGGGGACAGAGGAGAGAGAGAGAGAGAGAGAATTATCACTTTACAAATGTATTAGGTGGGGCCTGGATCAGGTAAATTTAATCCGATTGGTCTGGATGACAGTAGATTCTTAATGGCTTAAGGTTCCAATTCAGTTGGGAGTTGACTGCCAGATGGGGGGGTTAACTGCCAGTTAAGGAACTGGTAAGGGAGGTGTCAGAAAAAGACCAGAGAGAAAAGCTGATGGGAATAGTGGAGTTTCCAGTAATACTGAAAATTAACTTACAATTTACCTTTTTTCCGATAGTAAAGAATTTCCAGGACTGGGCTTGGTAAGTGGGGATATTTTGGTATGCCACAAATTTCTCATCCGTCCATTTGTAGATGGCTGACCCTGGAGGAGTGTACCGATTAGCAGTAGCTGCAAAGAGCCCCACGTCAGGGATGACAAAGACCTCAATGCCCATGGTTTCAGAATTTGTAGCTAAACTCTGGTATTCTTCCAGATAGTCCAGTCTTTCTTCAACTATGAAATCAAATGGCATTAATAAGGGGATTCTGTAGGCAGAATGATCCAGCAGAATTAGCATTCCTGAAATGATTTATCTTCTCCTCCTCACCCCTTCTGTGACCCTCTTCCTTGGGCCTGAATTCCCCTCTCATTCCTTCTGGTTTCCCTTACTCCTGATCCTATTCAAACTTACCTTTCACATTTAGATCTAGCTTCTCTGCTCAGATGCCTATAAGCCAGTTTAAACATGGTGGCTGAGCCCCTCTCAGCATGTTTGCACTTCTATCTCATTGACATCTATACTGCCTTGGACACGTACACATAATAGAAGATGGCAGGATCCCCAAGGAACTGGCTTCAGGCACCAGGCCTGCTGGCTGACCAACCCTGTGTTACAAAGATGTCTGGAAATATGACATGAAGGCTGGCAACATTAACTCGGCCATGCAAGAATCCCTTACGGATGACCACAGCACCTGGAGATAGGCACTCAGGTTGTGCAACCACAAAAGTGACCAGAAGAGGAATGACTGCTTGGAGGAGTGCAGAAAGAAGAAATGCCATGGTACACCTGCACCAGGACAATCAAACACCCTCGTCTGCCCCAGCTGCAACAAAACATGTCTTTCCCATATTGGTCTTTACTGCCACAGCCGGTGCTGTAATTCCCCAAAGGTTTGACTTCACCCCCAAAGGCACACTCCTGCATTGTCTCCCGAGACAGACGGAGGCCAACCAATTCATTATTTATTGTTTGTAAGCTGATTTGAGATTCACTTGAATGAAAAGCGGAACAGAAATACAACCAATCAATCGGTACCCAGAAAGGCTTACCTTCTAGCAAGGAAATCCATTTATCCCCGTTGCATATAAATAGCCCTTTCTGAGCAGCATTAAACCAGAACTGACCACTTTCACTTTTGGTACAGGGAGGGCGAGACCCCAAAGTCACCTTCATGTCTGCTTCTGAATGATAACAGTTAAAAACAACAACACACAAGCAAATTAGCAGCAAATAAATACTTGCTCTGGTACTACAAGAAATGCAATTATAGATATCAATACACAACTGCACTGGATTATGTGAGATAATGCTTGGCTATAAACATGTTTTTCTCTGTGTTCATTTGCCACTGGACAAGTATGGTCTTTGAGTTTGGGGGGGGGGCAATTTGAGAATGAGTTATAAACAGTGAATGGCCTTAGGCTTCCTCCGCGTGAATAGTTCACTTTTTGAATAATAAAAATTATATGTTATGGGGGGGTGGCATCAGGATTTTAGAGATGCTTAGGTGGGGCATGGCCAAAAAAAGGGTTGGGAACCACTGGTCTTGTAGATGAAGTCACCAAATAAGCCATGGTAAAGGCAGGCTGCTGGGTTCACACATAACACCAAGATATAGTTAAACAAACCAAGATTCATAAGCAAAACAACAAACCACCACTTCAGATTGTGGCTTTGTTAGCAATAAACAAGCCATGGTGGTGTGTGATAACAACCAAATCTTCTGCAAAGGAACAGTTCATCTAGAAGCACTCTGGGTATAATGTTTCATTACACCATAAACTAAGCAATGACAGTTGGCTTAATTAGGAGCTTGCACTGTGGAACTGTTGTTGAAAATTCCCCTTGGGAATTTTCCTATGGAATCCCACAGTCCCATTTTGTCCCTCGTAGCTCTTTAACATCTTTACATAAAACCACTTGGAGAGTTCATCTGAGGATTCAGAATTAAATGTCACCAGTGGGCTGATAACACTCAATTATATCTCTTTGGCAACCTTGACCACTGGCCATGGTGGCTGAGGCAGACGGGAATCATAATCTTCTACAATGTATGCAATTTCTTCTCCCATATATACACACTACTGGATGGTAAGATTTGCAGGAGAGGTTCTGCTCTGAGTCTTGCCAGCCTCTGAAGTCAGGCAGGTGGAGATAAGGAGCAGGGCCTTCTCTGTGGTGGCACCTTTCTACTAGTAAACGGCAAAGCATATGTTGCTGTCATCAAAGTATAGACAATAAATATTGTTTTGCATTTGACAACAGAAACACTGTACAATGTACAATATATTATGTACCGGTATATCAGTTAAAAGGTCCGCAAGGAAGAAAGGTTCATTAACTACAAGGAATCAATCTCACAATGTTATTGAAGGGGGAAACGAAACAGAATAGTATTATATGACAAAAGTGAAACGTACCCTTCTGCTGCTGCAAGTCAATCAGCCCAGATCTGCTCTAACTCCAGGCTCTCTCTCTGCCCTTGGAAGGGTTACCAGCTTGTTCTCCTCTATAGTTTCCTAATGCAAGTTGTTGGAAGCACCTCAAAACCTATTTTGTTTGTTTTACTGACCGTAAGGGTATTTCAGCAGTCCATTGCCCGCTGGTTTCACGGGGAGATCCTGCAGAATTTTAGGGATGGAGAGCACTGCTAGATTAAAGTTCATGCCAGTGCACATCCTTGAGGTAGCATCAGATCCTGGCAACAGGACCAGCTGCCTTAGCAAGCCCTGAAAAGAGAGGAAGACAGACTAGGGAATGAAATCAATCAGGGTTGTTGGAAGACCATGGTTGGTATGCTTACAACATTGATTTTCTTTCTTTCTTTGTTCAGTTGATGACGGGGCTTAAGCCCATTTGAAAAATCATGGGCCCCTATTTTCATATGTGTGGGGAGCAATTGTGACTCATCAGTGACAGGGGAAAACTACCTTTCTGGTGCTCAGGGGCAGCCTCTTCATATTGCTCTATGTGTTAGTGGGCTATTGAATCTGCCATTGAACATTGATTCCCGGGCTGAGCTCAGAGGTTCCAAAGAGACTCTGCTCAAAATAAGTTCTGTGCTGCTGGCCTTTATTCTTTATTCACAAGAGCAACTTCTCACCAATGTGTACATGATGGGTGAACAAGTATGGTATATGAGCAATAATTCTTTGACTAATCTGTCCTTTTACTATCCACATTAACGTTGAGGGTAATAGGGAACACCAGAGAAATTATGACACTTTCATGTTACGTTGACCTTGTTGAAAGTGTATGGCTGAATTATACACCACAGTGTAGATGCAGGTCAAAGCAACATTTCATGCACAAACATACTAGATCTTCATGGAATGCTGGATATTAAGGAGCACTTGCCTTTCAAACAACAGTATGCTACCTCATGTTAACACTGGTTTGTTATAAAACACTTCTGCAATGGTTACCCTGCCACTCTGATAGGGATTAAACTGTTGCTGAAGCTAATGTGGAAATAAGCTTCTACTGGTGGAGGAAAACCTGTAATCTAGGAAAACTTACTATTCCATATTTTCTTGAACTAAGGATCTAGCTATACATTATTTAACATAGGTGTGTAACAAAAACCTGCCGGGCTGGCTGCTTGTCCGAGGAGGGAGATTAGGAAAAAAGCATGCATGTGCAGTAGTTGTAAGAGTGTGGTGAGTATTTTCCTTCACTTCCAATAAGCTTCACTTCAAATAAGGGAATGATTATTCAACCAGTCCGTGGAGTATAATGTCCTCAGCGGCACATTTAGAAGCAGTGAGCTGGCAGAAACAGAGGTGCTAGGAGTGGGGGCTGATCCATTTGGGCATATGGGACACTGTCCCACCAGCCTCAATCTGCATTCAGCCAGCCCCCTCCTGCCCTGCCTTCTTTCTTACTACTAGTCCTGGAGGTGGCTCTGGCTGTCAAGTTCCTCGTCCTCCTCTTCCTCAGAGCTGCCCCCTTTGGAACTCAGCAGGGAGAAGAGTTGGCTCTGCCTATCAGTGGCTCTGCCTCTATCTACTATTGGCCTTCCGAGTCTTCCTGAGAAGTGAGCATGTGAAATCTAATTCAGAAAGGGGAGCAAGAGACAAAATTCCCTGGACTTGCAGATGGTGTCCCTGCATGCTACGTGTCTGGCACCCAATTTGCCTAGAACAAGCGTGGGGAACCTCTGAACCTCCAGATGTTGGTGAACTCCCATCATCCTTTGTCATTGACCACAATGGGTTGATAGCTGTAGTTCAGCAGCATGTGGAAGCCCAAAAGATTCCCACACCTGGTCTAGAATTATTGCTTCCCCTATGCCTCTCATTCATCTATAAGTCTTTTGGGATAGTAACTGGATCCTTTTTATGGCTTTCCTGCACTAGTTTCTCTCTCTAAATTTACTCTCAGCATCTCAGAAACAATTTTCCAGACCCCCCATCTTCCAATTATCCCCTTAGAGCCAGTTCTAGCACTCCCCCAATACACCTCTTTCAGCCACCCATCCTGAGCACACACCCACACCCTCAGTGCAAATAGTTTGGCTTTTCACTCTCTTTAAGCTTGAGATGTACGCTTCAGGCTGTTTTGTCATAATCTGAATTTAATAAATCATTTGTAAGTGCGAGATGAAGATCAGCATAAATCACTTCAGCTAATGTCTTCTTCATTTCCTGTTTCTTCTACCTGATCTTGCAAAGACTCTTTTTGACTACAATGGAAAGCATTTCAAGAAAACATTATTTTTTTAAAAAAATGAACGATTGTTGACCTTTAACCATCGCAAAACATTAAGAAAGAGATAGGTGGTTTTGTCGCAAAGATGCACTCAGAAACAAATCACGTTTTCTGGGATGCAAAAGTGTGGGAGTTTTGGCAGTCAAACCTAACAATGCTAGTATCTATGCTAGTTAGTAAATGAAGGGGTTAAGGACCACAGAGCTGTAAATTCCTAGAGAAGGCACACTCACAATGACTTGTTACATTTGTGTGTGTGGATTCACAGTGCTCTGACCCTCGTTTTGATATGCTGTGTCTGTTCTGTAGGTTTTGTAACTTGAACCAACCAAATGGAACACATCTCATAGCCAAAAAACCCTCCTTAATGCAGAAAAACAGAGCATTCTGAACAAGCCCCTCCTTGAAAACCTCCAGGGATAGTTCACCACCCCTCTAGGTATCCCTCCAGTTTTTAAACTAATGTGGCTGATAGGCCATTTTCAGGCACAATTCAAAGTGGCGATGCTTCCCTTTTAAACCCCTAAATAGTCTGGGGCCCAGATATCTGGAGAATGGTTTTCTTTTATATGAACCTGTGTGATTGCTAAGGTGATAATTGGAGGCCCCTGCTTAAAATTAGGGATGGCCAAATACATCAATTTCATTATCTCATTTGTCCAGTTTTAAGTTCAGTTCTCCATATTTCTACATCAGCATGTGATTATTACTTTCTAAAGTCGTCCTGAAAACATAGCAGCATTTTAGTGCAAATTTCTCCTAAATACACATTTTGTATGCAGTTTTGCCTAATATAGACATTTTTTGCAAAGCATTTTCACCTATGCATTTTTGTACGCTACTTTCAGTAGCATACATATGAATTTATATGCACAATTTACCCTAGTATGTGCATTTTTGTACACATTACTTGGCTGGAGAACTGCTCTGCAAAATCTGGAGAAGTGTGAATTAGCTAAGTCTACATTTAAATGCAAGCTGAATCAAATTTCTCTCCCATCCCTACTTAAAATCCCTCTGCCTTCTGAAATGAGATTGGTGATGACAGAAGAAAGGGGTCCCACCACTTTCCCTGGTCCTTCTGGCAGCCCACACATCGTATGTTCTCCCCAGAGAGCCTTGCCTGGTACTGAATTAGATGTCCTTCCAGCAGCAGACATTTTTATTTAGTCAGCCTTTCCAACATGGCAGCTGGTTTTAATCCAATAAATTTTATTGGTTGCTGCTAGTTTTTATTACTCTCTTTAGGTTTTTTACAGTTCCATCATTGTTAAGTGATATCTATAGCTATCTGAAATTGTTTCAACGACTATTATGAGCTACCCTGGAAGTTTTGTTAAACTGCAAGTGGCACAGACATTTTGAAAATAAATAAATAAATAAAATCCCCACAGATGGCTGGATTATTAGTGTTCCACTGGGTTTCTCATTGTTTCAGTATATCTGTGTTCTCTTCAGATATCACATGGACCAGAGATGAATGAAAGTGCTGGTTCTGGCTTCTCTCCACTTCTTGTTTTTCCAGTCTTCAGTTCTCCACATATAGCACACATTTGTATTTTTTAAAAAAGTCCTAATGAAAATTCGGTAACATTTTACTGCACATTTCTCCTAATATGCACATTGTTTTATGCAATTTTTCCTCATACACACATTTTTTTCAAAGCAATTTGTGTAATATAATGCACTTTCATATAACCTTCTCACCAATACATGTATTTATAGGCACACTTTAACTTAGTATAAGCATTTTGTGCACATTACTTGACTGGAGAACTATAATGCAAAAACTGGTGGAGTGTGAATTTCAAAGGGTGGCTGTGTTCCGTTTCACATTTTGTTTCGGAAAATTTCTGCAAGTTTGCCTTGAAATGGTAACTGAACCCAATTTCTGCCCCATCCCTACCCTTGACTCATCTTTCTTGCCTAAGAGGTTTCTGTGTCTTTCTGCCTGTGATTTTTGCTATGAAAATCATTGGCCATCAGATTGGCTTTCCTTTGGCTTTGTAGGCTTATTATCAGCTTTTATCTTGTCCATAATTTGAGGGCATGGAACACTCAGATCCTCCTCCCCAAAGGCTGAGTTATCTTGAACCAGACGCTTCTCTGCTCCTGTCGGCTTCTTTTCACAAGTTAGTTTTAAAAGAAGGGAAAATAGAATTTTATCTCTCACTCAATCGTGTCTCCCAGTCCCAGCCACACACGGTATTATGTATCTGTTGCAATGTCTGCTCATGAAAGCCTGCTGATCTATCTGAGAAAATGGCTAAAAATTATCGCCAGCAACCCAGAAATGAACAGAAGCTGTTCCATGTATGCATCTGCTGTTTATCTGGAAATGCTAGAAGAGAGAGGGAAAGCCAAAGCATTCCTAGCAGATTAGTACCATGGCTTCCATCAGTGTGATTCCCTCAGGGTCTGTTCTGAAGTTGGTTTGATCTTTATGCAGAGCTTTGCATACTCCAGAGGTTTATGAGGCCTGCACAGAACATGGCTGATGAATGTCACAGAAACTCTTAACGCAGACCACTTTTTATCAATATCTCACCTCACAGCCTACATAAAATTGTCACGTCCCCTACCTCAGGGTACCTGTGTCGGCTTGAAAAGCAGTGAAGGCTGGCCCTCTAGGGCAAATGGGGCACTGACCCACCAACCTCAGTCTGCCTTCAGCCACCCTACCTGTCTGCCTTCTTACTTACTGTACAAATAGTCTAAGAGCAGTGGTTCTCAACCTGTGGGTCTCCAGATGTTGTTGGAGTACAACGCCCATCATCCCTGAGCTCTGGCCTTGCTAGCTAGGGGTGATGGGAGTTGTAGTCCAACAACATCTGGGGACCCACAAGTTGAGAAAGGCTGGTCTAGAGGGTGGCCCCAGGGGCGGAGGAAGGGGGGTGCAGTGGGTGTGGGCCACCTCGGGTGTCACCACTGATGGGGGTGACAAAATGGTGGGCAGCACTCCCCGTGGGGGCTGCAGCATGCCTGAGTCATGCCTTTCTCCTGGAAGAGACACGGTGGCTTGGGTGTGCACAGGCTCTGTGCGGCCCAAACGGTCCACCCGCTGCCTCCTCTGCAGCTGTAGGGCGGCTGACTGGGAGGACGCAGGAAGACTCCGGAGGCTCCATGGTGCACCCCGCCCCTATGGGCAGATTGCCCCATCCTCACCCCACCGCTCTGGGTGGATCGCCTCACCCTCACCCTGCCCCTATGCTTCCTCCGCCACTGGTTGACACTGCCTGTCCCCTTCTTTCTCATGAGTCTCAGCGTTGCCCCTCAGCCTGAAGGAAGACAGGGACAAAAATAGAATCAGTTGGCTCCGCCTCTCATTGGTTTTGGCTCCACCCACTGTTGACCTTCCTGCCTTCTGGCCCACCAATCCCAATAGCCACCAGCCAGCACTGCTGAAGAGGGTTCGGAGTCAGATGATGCACTAGTCTTCAACACTGCCTTGGTCTGAAAACATGGCTCCTCCATTATCCTCAGAGTTCGACTTCACCTGCAGTGTCTCTTGCTCCACCACTACACAGGAGCATGTAACTGCAGAACAGGCCCCAGGTATGTTAAGTGTCAGCCAGAAAAGAAAAACAGAGAACTAGGGGAGCGGTGGGGAGTGGAACGCCCTGCTTGGTGGTAATGACTGGCTGAAACAGAAGTATTCCTGTTAGGAAGAACATAGAAAACTGGCTCATGTGGAGCCAGACCCTCAGTCCATCTGCCTCAGCGTTATTTCTATTTGCTGGCTATCAATAGTTAACTAATTCTCAGTAGGAGAATTAATCCTCCTTCTTGGAGGAGCCAGGGATTGAACATGGGACTTTCTGCAAGTTAAACACGTGCTCTACCACTGAGCTTTGGCCCTTCCCATTGTTAGAAGGATGGGTATGCTGCAACATTTTGTTGCAGTCTCTACTTGTCTCTATATCAGACTTAAATTGGTCAGTTTCCTCAGAGAATCAAGGGAACTATTTCCACAAGGGGAGGGGGTGGTAGGAATCTCAAACAAGGAATTCACAGTATCTTGCCAAGCTATAATTATCAAAATCTATTGGGGGCACCAATGAAAGTTAAAGTGATATTAAACGGGCATGCACTGATAATGCACATCTCCACCCCCATGTACGGCAGAGCCAGCCCATTGTATGCTGAATGGCTATGGTAATCTCTTCAACACAAATAGTGTACTTACAGTGAAGAAACCTTTTCTTCTCCTTCTGCTCCCTACATAAAACCGGGATCCTGTCACAGTCAAAGATGTGGGGAAAACAGCATCTGTAATCCTAAGGTGAATAAAAAGGAAAGCACATATGTATCCAAACAGTTAAGTCATCATCACTGGTAACAGCAGAGGTAAATAGACTTACACCTTTCATCTGGGCTCTTGATGTGTGCATTCACACATCAAGGGTTGGGGAACTTGAAGTCCATGAGCCTATTGTGGCCCCTCAAGCCTTTCTCTCTGGCCCCTGAGACTCTCCCCAGGCCAGAATCCTTCCCAGCCACACCTTCTAATGGCCCTACTTCACAATCTCCTTGAGTTCTTTTGCCTGGCTGGAATGTCCTTGAACTCTCTGCTGTCGCCCCTTGCTTCCCTGGATGAAGGATAGAGAGGTGTTTGTGTACAGAAACTAGCTTACTATAAAATGCATATTCATTGCTCCGCCCACTTTTACTCTAGGCTCCGCCCACCCCTGGAATGTGTCACACACACTCCCCAAATGTTGCCTAGAAGGGAATGCAGGCTGGAAAATGGCCCCTTGCAGTAAGGTTTACCATGAAGACACAGGAAGTTCCTGCTTCAGCACCTTCCCTAGTCTGAATAGGAGCAGCAAACCATGGCCCCCTAGCTTGGCATTATGTCCAAGTCAGGGGGTGTGGTTTGTTTCATTTCAAAGAAGCCATGATGGGACACAAAGATTTGTTCTTAGCTTATCAGTCTTGGACAATACACGGTGTCTGGCTCAGACTGTTATGCTCCTCTGGGAGTCAGGGAGTAAACCTTTTACAGGCAACTCCCGATTCACACAGGGGTTTCATTCCAAGGCACCTCGCATTTAAGTGAAATTGCATATACAGTGGTACCTCGGGTTAAGTACTTAATTAATTCCGGAGGTCCGTTTTTAACCTGAAACTTTTCTTAACCTGAGGTACCACTTTAGCTAATGGGGCCTCCTGCTGCTGTCGCGCCACCGGAGCATGATTTCTGTTCTCATCCTGAAGCAAAGTTCTTAACCCGAGGTACTATTTCTGGGTTAGCAGAGTCTGTAACCTGAAGCGTATGTAACCTGAAGCATATGAAACCCGAGGTACCGCTGTATTTGAAAGACCATTGGGAAAGCCTGCGTGTATGCAGAGTCGTGCACCTTTTGAGTGCATGTAAATGGGGAGTCGCCTGTGCTATATTTTTGTTTATAAAGTTGTGCAAAATAGGGTTGCAGTTTATCTGCTGTTTCTGCAATCCATTTGTGCCTTCAGTCCTTCCGGGCAGCTATGACAGGCTAATTGCTCCCATGACATTGCATCTTGTTGACCTAGTTGGTTACCCCCCCCCCCCATCTACAATCCCACTTTCATAGTCTGGAGGCCAGAATGGAGTACAGAGCACCATTAGACAGCGGGTAGGGGCCCCAAATGCAGCCCTTTAGCCCCTGGGGTTCTCTGCAGGACGCTGGACTAGATGGGCCATTGGCCTGATCCAGCAGGCTTTTCTTACATTCTCACACACCCTCCCATAGGCCGCTCCCTCCAGTGATCATGTTTGTCTCTTGCTTTTCTGGAAGGTGGACGGAGGTGCATGTGTGCCTGGAGAAAACCAGAGGCAGATTTTGGCTAGGACCTGATGAGAAGAGCTCCCACGTTTTGCACAAAGCCTTCAGACTTCCCAGTTCTGGGCAGTGCAATTTTCCATGCAGCCCCAACCCAGGGATGGCGGTGGTGGCAAAATTACCCCTGAATTGTACGTGCTTCACGTACACATCTGTGGGGATGTTGCAGTCCACAGTGAGAGAGAAGGAGCCTTTAGTTACTGCCAGTACCAGTGTGTGCCACTGATTGTCTGCCAAAAATATGTCCCGGAAGGTGACCCGTGTCTGCCAGCCATTGGAAAGCTCTCTGCTCCAGAAGATGAAGTGAATTTTATTCCTCGAATATCGGAGTCCAAGCAGCAGAGTGTCACTGTTTTCCTCCAAAACCGTAAAGATGTACTCGTTTCTCTGAAAGGACAGTTAAAGGCTGTTAGTCAGAAAGCTTCCCCCTGCTCCTCCTATTTATCAACCTGACCTGTCAAAATATTTTGTGAAAAAGAAAAGAAAACCTTTAATCATAAGCATCGGAGGAACAATAAGGTTCACAGAATAAATGTCCTCCAAAACTCATTTTTTGAAAACACAGTTAAGCTTGTCAGCCTGAAATACATTATTTTCTTCTACCAGCATGTGAATCACTAATTTGTTTTTTTAAGCACTCTGGCCCCAGCTTCACAATACATTTAAAGCAGTATCATACCACTTTTAACTGTCATGGCTTCCTTCCAAAGAATCCTGGGAAGTGCGATTTGTCAAGAGTGCTGAGAGTTGTTAGGACGAACCTATTCACCTCAGAGAACTACAATTCCCAGTTCCCTGTGTACACCACCTTAAAACTCATCTAGGGGGTTCTCTGGCTAACTTCAGATTGAAACTGGTATGGCAGGGAACATCTCAAAACACAGTATAGTGGAACCTTGGTCCCCGAATGGCTTAGTTGACAAACAAATTGGCTCCCGAATGCCATAAACTTGGAAGTAAGTGTTCCGGTTTGTGAACGTTTTTCAGAAGCCGAACATCCATTTCAGCTGTCGACATTGTTTCTGGGGCCAATCAGCCAATCAGAAGCCGCGCCTTGGTTTTTGAACGTTTTGGAAGTTGAACAGACTTCCAGAACGGATTGAGTTTGAGAACCAAAGTACCACTGTATTTCATAAGAAATGACAGGATAGAGGCAAACATTATGCGTATACCGATTCCCAAACCTGTGGTGGGAACGCACTGGATGCAGAGTGAACAGGGAGTGTGTACACAGCCTAACTTCCAAATAAAGATAGAATCAAACTCCAGTTTCATTTTGTTTCCTGTGCTATCACAATCCAGTAAAAAAGCAAACCCCAGGATGTTTTTCCAAGTTCTTTTTTTTAAGGATATAATTCATAAAGTACATCGTGACCAATTAAAGATTATCTCTTGTCACCTGTGACAGTTTTATTTCATCATCTACAGCATAAATTATGCATAGTGATTCTATCAGGCATCCGAGTACATTTACATCCAAGTAATTTGCCAACAACTGTTCCAGTCACAGTTTATATGGAATGAGCTATTTAAATCACATGATATTGCAAAGTTTGCCAAATTGATTACAGTATTAATTAAGCTCAGGTTTAGCAGACTGAATTTACCAACCACAATTTTATCGGTGGATACATGATTCTGCTCTAGTGTAAAAAAACAACAACAACCTACCACATGCTTACCTTGGACTGCATGGGGAAAGCTTTTAGGGTGACCACAATGGAGAATTCCTCTGGGAAGATGTCACAGTATATGAAAATCCGTGATGCTGGAAAACTGAGAAAGCGAGGGCGCATTGCAGAGAACTGGAAGCCACGTGCTCCTTGGATCTGGATCATCCGTATCCCACTCTTCACCCCATTCACAGGAACCACTTCGGAGAGAATATCCAAAGGACGCAGATCTAAACCAGAGACAGGACCAAAACGCATTACTAAAACTGGGGAAACACAGCCAAGGGCTGCAAAGGCTGTTCCTGAAAGGCCGGGCACTTATGCCAGGAAACCGGCTTCCAGATTAATCAAAATAATGGGAAGAACTGATTAGCTGGATGCATGCAAAAGATTTTTCTTTTAATCCCTCTGTTTTTGTTTTTTTAAAAAACGAAAAAGAGATAAGGACCTTGACATAGAACTGAAAGTGGACCATCAAGTCCTATGGTTGCCAGATATCCCTTATTCTAAGCAAGCGCCTTTTATTTTTTGAAACTAAACACTTATTCCATCTCAGGGCAGTCCACAAGACAGAAATACAATATGAAATCGCAAGTAAGTAGTTAAAACCAAAATAATGAAACAATAGCCCCACCCTCCCACAAACACATTTAAAAGGCGGTAAAATATAAATCAGCCAAAGATCTGGTTGTAGAGGAACATTTTCACCTGTCACCTAAATATATATACAGGGATACCTCTACTTACAAATGTGATCTGTTCTGGGGTGCCGTTCGCACCCTGAAAAGTCCGTAAGTAGAGTGCCACTTCTGTGCATGCGCACGCGGCGAACCCGGAAGTAAACATTGCCAGGTTTGCCACGTTCGTAACCTGCAAAGCCGCAACGTGAAGCAAACATAACACGAGGTATGACTATATAATGAAGGTGCCAGGTGAACCTCACTGGGGAGAGAATTTCACAAACTGAGAGCCACTGGAGAGGCACACAAAGAAGGGCCTCAGATGATGAACATAGCCAGGATGAATTTATATGGTGAGAAGCAGTCCTTGAGGCATTGCAGTCCTGAGCCGTTTAATAAAGACCAGACATCGTCTAACCTCCATGTGAGTTTTGTGCAATCAAATCAGGATGAATGCTCTACAAACAGGTGATTTCAGAATCCGACAACTGCAGCATTACTAGATAGATATAAATATGAGGTTCCAGGGATTTGGCCTCAAGCCTAGCTGTCTTTGTTACGCAACAAACTCACTCAAATCTACATACGTCTCCACAAAAAGATAGGCAGTTTCCAAATAATTCAAATTATTCACAGAAGAAAGCAAGACACATGTGTGGCCCTAGGGAATCACATGGACTGAGAGAAAGAGGATAAGCCTCTATGACAGAAAACATCTGGTAAGCACAGACACCAGCCTTGCAGGACCAGCTGAGCCGCGTGAAGATTGTCTGCGGTGTTTCAAACAAACACCAGCAACACCAAATTAGGTCCATTTAGCAGCAGGGAAAACACCCGCCGTTTGATGTCTTCCCAAATATTGTGCTTGGGGGGGGGCAAATAGGAAGGGATTAAACCTTACCTGGAGGCTCCACATGCTTATGCAGCACCTATATAATTTCTTTCCTTAAAAAGGAAAAAAAGATACCCACATTTTAAATTAACTGCTATTCTTTGCCTAAGGAGCAAGAGGAAATGGTGGTCTTGAGCCACTGCAAGAATATTGCCTGATAATTGTATTGAAAAGATAGTCATTTTGCAATTCTGTCATTACCGGTAATAGTTGGAAGTAAGGAAGGCTCCATACACACATGACTCCCCCCGCAAAATTATGGGAACTGCAGTTTACCCCTCACAGAGGTACCATTTCCAGCACCTGTTGTTAACCAACAACAGTTCCTTGAATTATTTTTTGGGGGGGGCGGGAGTCATGTGCTTTAAAAGTATGGTAAATGTAGACAGCCTTGAGTTGTGGTTCTAACCTTCCTCGTTTGGGATTAAGAGCCAATAAGTCCAGCTGGGCAGCCACAGCACACAGGCAGCCAGCTTTTCTCTTGATCTAGGTTGAATAAGCTACCTTGAAGAGTTGTGCAACTCAAAAACCTTGCATTCATCTATCCCAACTAAAGAATGGCAAAATAAATTATCCTGTGCCTGCAACTGATTCACCAGAGTTGGTTGGATGCTGTCATTAATTTTGTTTTCATTTCCTGTATCAGTCAGCATGCCATTAGTCACATCAAAGCTACTGGGCTTTTCCCTACCCCTCAAGTTTGCCCCCTTGCAGATGTTTTATGAATGCAAGAATGGTGAGAGGCATATGTACATTTATACATATTAGTTTTGAGATCTAAAAGACCCTACACGTTTTGATGTATCTTCAGATGGATGCATGGAGGTAAGGTCATATACAACAAACTTCTGCACCTCCATGCATGCATATATAACATCTAAAATAGGTTTGGCTTCTTGTTTCCTTATTTTTCTCCCAAACCTAATGACTAGGGTTACAGGAGAGGGGCGAGTGAGTGCCCCTCCACACAGGTGCTATATTAGTGGCAGATTTATTCTGCTTTCATTTGTTGTGTGACATTTCCTCAATGCTACCACATGACTGTTGCCCAGGGAGGCTACAGAGCAACAAAACTAGGACAAAAATAAACAGGAAGCAGGAAGTGATGGGATATGCACTGATTGGAAATGAAGCAGTGCGACTGCCCCCAAACTTTTGCAGATGCAAACCATGTTGAAAGTGGGATTATGTTTGAGCACCTAATAGCATCATGAGCACAAAGGATCATGGATGTGAAAAAAAGGGGTGTCTGCAGGAACCCTGTGTGCATGTGAGGGAGGGTGCATGGCTGCATGCCGGATGCCCACAACAGTTTTTCTAGTTTGTAAATGTGCCCATGGCATGGGCTTGGGGGGGCACATTTCTTGGGTGGGACTGCTGCCCCCACTGCCCTCCCCAAACCAGCTTTGTGCTGTTTCATGAGGCTGGGATCATTCCAGCCTTGCAAAGAGGCTCAGGGCTGGTATCGCTTTGGCAAGGGCTAGGCTGGCATGCAGTGGGCTCCTTTTGTCCAGCTCTCCCGGCCAGTGGCGTAGCGTGGGGGGTGCAGGGGGGCCTGGCCGCACCGGGCGCAACATCTGGGGGGTAGGGTTAGGGGGGTAGGGTTAGGGGGCGCAAATCCACGGGTTAGAGGGTCAAATTACTTGCCTTGCCCCGGGTGCTGACAATCCATGGTACGCCACTGCTCCCGGCACATGTGTGCGCCCGCCCTGGACGCCATTAAAGCACACTCCACCGCTGGCCCATGGGAGTCCAAAAATGTTGACACCCCCTGATGTAAATGAACTACCCATTTTAAAAAAATCAGATCCCTTCTCCTAGATCCCTAGGGGTGATGCTCCTCCTCAAGTAGACAAAGCTGCTCCGCGTTTCTTTTCTCAATGGGAAGACTGACTGTGGTAGGTTACCACAGGCACTTTGAGCAGCTCAGCTGTCTGTGGCTTGCAGACAGATTCCTTGGAGATGGTGGAGCACCTCGGTCTCAAACTGACGTAAAATGAAAGCCAAAGCAGTTATTTTCAGTTCACCTCCCACATTATACAGACGCTCTTAATGATTAAAGTGCAGCGAGGGATTATGCAGAATCTTATTAATGATTACAGAACAGCAGCTGCGGATACTTGAGAGAAGTGAGGCAAATTATGTTGCGAAGACTCTGACTAGATCCTTCTTTCACTTTTAACAGAGACTTGAGGAGGGCCACATCATCGGAGAGATCAAGGGAATGCCTGGGGCAGCCTTTTCAAAAGCTCTTAAGTTACACAGGAGCCTAAATCTCCCTTGGCTGGCAAAGAGATGGAGCTCCACTCTGGGCCCTAAAGAAAAGAAAGCAGGGAGCAGGGAGGGAAAGCAGCCTGACTGCAGCGCTGCTTCTAAAATAACCAAACTGGCATAGCACTCTGGATGCACAAAGTCCTCACAAGCACAACAGCCTCCTTGAGATATTTATGCTGCATATGATTTAAACGTCAGTTTTTCATTTGTATAAGGTGTTTGAACTTGCAAGCGTAATGCCTTTCCTGCAAAATCTCCACAGCAAACATTCATAGTAACCTGTTCCCTTGAAGTTATACATCTGGGGTTGGGAGTGAGGAATATGCCCCTCATATCTTCTGTGTGAAAACACTCAAAAAAGCATCAGGTTGCATAATATACAAGTGTTCTAAAAACTACATGACATCTTAATATCGGCCACGTGCAACCATCAGTTCAGTGGGTTTGATCTGGCAGCTCTAAAAGATTGTGATGGAAGCACCTGCCAGGTGTACTGGGAGTGGTTCCTCATGTCTCTGAACCACACTGGAGAGAATCAGCCTTTGGTATTGTCAGTACATGCAATGCGTTCAACTTTGCCAGTTATCCATCAGTCTGGTTGTTCGTCGGATGGCAGATGTGTGCCAGGCCCTAAGAGATGGAGGCCATTCTCCATTCCTGTAGCAGGAATTCAGCACAGCTCTCAGACTTAAGGCTAGTTGGCTGAGTTCTCCTGTTGAACATGTTCCAGTTAATTATTTTAAACTGAAACTCAGAAGCCTATGTGGGTAAACTCTAGAAAGGGGTGTGGATCAGGGCCTCTGCATGCCCATCATGTCTCAATTTAAAAATTCCTGTCTCAAAACAAAGGCTGCATTTGAGCGCTTTCTAGATCAGCCTTCTTACTAAAGAGTTCCCCAAGTGCAGCGCTTTTTTCCTGGGGACACTCAATGGTATGCTGTACTGACACCTTGGTATGCTGTACTGAAAAGCACTGCCCAAGCTCAAGGAATTTTAGCTGCAGAATGGAACTCCCCACACTCTCTTCTCCCTGCTCGCACCCCATAATTTGTTCTGAAGGGTTGGGGGCACCACTAGAACACATTTAGCGGTTGCACAGGGAACTTTCACTGTGAACTGAAAACTCCTCATGCTAGGGGAACTGTTTAGTCAAATACTGCCTTAGATGTTTCAGTCTACAGCTGAAATGCATATGCAATTGATACTAATTGTTACTTGTGCAACAGGGCTTTCCCCCATCCCCTCCCCCTTCACCCCCCAAAAATTGGCTCAAGGGGGTTGAAAGAACTAAAAGAGCAGCACAGGGGGGACAAGGGGGTGTTTCATCGGGCAAGTTGCAATGCTTATGCAGATGGAACAACTGAAATAGTACAGTGTTGTATGTGTGCAACGTCCAACACTATTCCTACTTGGAGTAGACCTATTCAAGTTAATGGCCACAACTAACATAGGTTCATTTATTTCACCAGGTCAGAGTAGGATTTAGTTGACTACAGCCCTGTATTTCCATTGCTTTTATACACTCTTATGCAAATTGTTGTCTTGCTTTATATATTTCTCTAGGGCTGAGTTCTTTGGGAACGTTCCCCCACTTGTCCATTCTTTCATCTCCTTCATGCTTCTGGATCCATCTTCATGCTGAAGATTTGGTGCATTCATGTGGGCAAATGGAATTTGCTTTACAGCCCACGCTGCTCCTGCAAAATCTTGAAGCAAACATTTCACTTTGAGAACTGGCACAGCTCATGAGAGATGTGCTTTCCTGTGCCGCTGGCATTTCCCACGCTCCCAGTTGTGTGCTGTAGCACCAGACTGGTTAACAACTACTGTGTAAATAGATCCTAAGAAAAGAATCAAAGGTTGTGCAGTTAGATTGCACTGGAATTCCTTCACAAATTTAATAAAGAATAATAAATAATATATGTACTAGTTGGTTGCCTTGAGCCACTGCTCAGTCAAGGTGTTGGTACACCTAATATGTGCAGTTTGTACTGAAATGTGCACCAAACCCACCATCAAAGGGTTACAATTATTTTTCCTTGGTAAAGACTAAGATTGAAACAGATTTAAAAACTAACACACAAAAGAGATCTTCGCCTAGCATGATATAGCTTCTGTGCCTTTCAGTGGCGTAGCGTGGGTTGTCAGCACCCGGGGCAAGGCAAGTAATTTGCGCCCCCTAACCTGTGGATTTGCACCCCCTAACCCTAACCCCCAGATGTTGCGCCCGGTGCGGCTGGCCCCCCCTGCATCCCCCACGCTACGCCACTGGTGCCTTTCCCTCATTTTTCAAATAAAAAACTTAAGACTGAATATTGTTTCTTCTTCAGATACAATCCATTAATTTATCCATCTCCATGGTCCCTGTTATTTTAATGAGTTAATATTTAGCAGATGGTGCAGAAAGCCATTTCCACTGCCTGACAAATGCAACATTTTCTGCCACCGATAAATTCAATATAAGTAGTCTAAGAGGGGGCTGCTGTTGTCTTGTGTCTAGATTATGTAACAGAACCATAGAAGATCCTGATCTTATCGCAATTCTAGATATTTGAAATACTCCATGCAACACACAAATCCTTCATCTGAAAGGATAACATATGGAAATTAATGTCATGCAGTACAGTATTACAATACCGAACATTAAGGCTCAGGATGCAGAGGGGATTTCCCTGCTTCAGCGCACCGTAAAAATAAACGCAGACAAAAAAAATCTCCTGAACCTGGCAAAAGAAATCTCATCCGGGGTTCAAAAGGTAAAATTTACCATGGAATGGGGATTCCCCCATTATTTCCCTTGACTACATTTTAAATAACTTCCAACAGTTGACATAAGGCAATATGGTTTTTTTAACAGTGGGAAAGGCACCGGCAATGTCACTTCCAGGAGAGTATAACTGTGCAATTGTTTCAGTAATTTAAAATAAAGAAAACCTAGGAAATGGGCTGAAATCAAACTTGCATTCCTAGAGATTGCTCAGAGGCCCCAGAAGAAGAACCCAACTATGTGGAGAGACATCAGGAGCAAGCCAGGTGTTTCTTCTGGGATCGGTGTGCTCCTCGCACGCACAAGATTTTTGAAGCATCCACAAAACATCGAAATCAAAACACTAGTCTGTATTCCCCTCCCCCAAATTTACCCTTGGTGAGGAAAACCAAAGCTGTTCTCAATGACCCATTTGCAACACCACCACCACCATATTAAATCCCTTTTTGAAAGCCCCTGGAGAGGTACAATACACAAGCATAAAATTGTGTATTGCTGTGCTGTCCAGAAATCAGTTCATTATCCTAGATTACTAACTTCAGGAATCAAAGAATCTTGCTTATTTAAGACACATATGGAAGAATAGTTTAAGTAACATATACTCAGTTTACACTTCCCTCTCTCTCTCTCTCTTACACACACACACACACACACACAGAGAGAGAGAGAGAGAGAGAGAGAGAGAGAGAGAGAGAGAGAGAGAGAGATTCGCTATGCTTGGTCAGTTGGGTGAGGAACCCTCCAGATGTTGCTAGACTAGGAGTAGGGACTCCAACAACATCTGGAGGGCCACATGTTTCCCACTGCTGATATGAATGGAAAAGAACCACAAGTGGAATAGAAATAATCACACATCACTCATCACTTAGTTTCAAAGACTAAAAGCACTTAGCAATATGTAACTGTAAAGAGCTTTGAAGAACTTATGCAGTCTGTTCGAACATTTTGCTCTCCTTTTTCCATGGAGGGGTAATTCAGAAATGTTCTGTACTCGGGAGGATTTTGTCCTTGAAATGACCCTGCTGAAATTGACGCTAGTCCTTTTTCTTACTGGAATTGAGTTTTTATTCTCAGGTTCAAAGCAAGACAGATTACTAATGACTGAAACTGCTTTGATTTTGTATTGGTGAGGGGAGAAAATATGTGCAGATATATTTTTAAAAGTGTATTCAATTGGTTCCTTGTTAGTTACGTATCTTACGGGCCAGTTCCAAACACTGGACACCCTCAGATATGTGCAGGGAAATGCTGAACTCACCAAAATTCAAATGGTGTGCAAAAAAGAAAACATGTCAGAATAGATTTGGACTTGTAAATGGACATTTCCAGACTACCCTGTTGAGCTCGTTCACTGCAATGTGTCTTGGGACAATCCAGAAACCACATCGCTGCCTGTTACAATATTCCCGCTTGCCAAGAGAAGGCATCAAAAAAATGTTGACCAGGCATGCCTAGCTGTAATTACACTTACAGATAAGCCCATGGGCACATAAACTATCATGTTATATGAATATTTTAGATTTAATTCTTGTGATTCCAAGGGGAATTTAGCATTTTGTGTTTATACTTGCTTTTATTCTTTCTGTCAGGTTTATGATTTGCGTCATCCCTGCCATTAGTAAAGCGCTTAGAAGTTCTATTTGCAAACAAGCTGTGTATTAAATGCTGTTAACAACAAATCAAAATATAAATGGTTTAATTTCTATGCAAAATTAAAATTACATTGACAAATCCTGAAAACCCAGTGAGTTAACTATGGGGTAGATTCTCTCTGCCCACCCCAAAATAACTGTTTAGTAGAGGCAAACGAAGGCAATGCATATAACTAGTCATCAGCTCAAAATGGCAAACTCATTCATTTTCTATATTCATGTAGACACTTGCAAAGAGAGAAACAATTTCTCTGGTGCTTTTAACAAGGATCAGTAGCTCCAGCACAGCATGAACATTTCAACTGAGTCTCAAAGCTAAAGTTGTTTTGTTAGATGTAGAACAAAATTCCTATGCAGAAGGAATGCATTTTAGAAATGAATGTAAACCTCAGATGAAGAGAGTAATGTGCAATGGTTGCACACGTGGGGTTTATTTTGCTCTGTGCCCATACTTGGGAAGCACCGAAAACCACAGCTTGTTGGCATATGTCCCTTGCGTGGTCATTTGTGATGTGGGTTGCATGTCAATAGCTAGACAGATGTGTCCTCAATGCAGCAGTGTTGTAACATGTGGAGCAGCACTTACCACACAAAATATGTTAATATGCGAGACTGAAATAGAAAAAGAAAGAAAAGTGGAAAGGATTTAAAAAATAATAATAACAGCACCAAATCTGCCCAGAAATGCAGAATAAGGTGAGCTTCAAACAGGTGCCAGGAGAGTTTATTAATGCGACTAAACATTTCAACAAGTGCCTTCATTAGGGGCAACAATTGTGCATGGGTTTTCTGTATTAAAAAGGTCCTTCTAAAAGTTATTTCAGCAGACCCAGCATATATGTCTCCACGGCTGTGATTACAATAACTGTAGAGATCAAAGGGCTGAAACTGAAGCCAATTTGTAAAAAAACAAAATTGTAAAAAAAAAAAAGCTTGACAACGCTGGAGTTTGTCTAAAAAATAGCTCAACAACTTTTCCTTTAAAAAGGTCAACAACTTTCGGGGTGTTTTTACTTTTTGAAATATGGCAACCCTATCACAGTTAACAGCCCCAAGAATTTGCAACTTCCAAGAATGCATCTTTGAATACATGGCTAATTGGAAGAGGGGACTGGGGTGTGTGTGTCAAAAACCTCTCCTTCCTGAATGCTGTGAAAGTTTCCATCAAATGATATTTTAGTAAATTTACTACGGCTACCATCCCAAACACATCAACCACAGGAGGACCTCTGATCAAACATGCACAGGATCGGGCAGCATGGCACTTTTGCTTTAATCAACTGAGATTTATCGAAGAACAAGTGCGAGGGGGGAAAGCATTGCTCTCAAAAGGCTCATCAACATAACTCACTTTCACTCACAACTAGATAACACGACAGAGCTGAAAGAAAACTAACTTCCAGGTTAACTAATACAGTAACACAGTTCTTGTCTCGCCAAGAGATGCTCCTCCGCACAAGGGTTCTGCACAGCTGAAATGGAACCTGACACAGAAAAGTCCAAAGCAACCAGTTGTTGCTGTTGTTTTATATAAAAAAATTCTACTTCAACCCTACATGATATCTTTGCTGTCCCTCCCATCTTTTAATTCCACACATCATGGTTTATTTCGGCGGTGGTGGTGATAAGGACCTAGGAGCCCATGTATTTGAGCTCTGCAATATAATCATGATTCCATATTTAGAAGGCAAGTTCATTTGAGGAGCTGAAGATCAGAGGATGAAGTGTAGCCAGCCACCCCAGTACTGACACCCCAGCCCTTCTTACCTGTGCAGTGCTCCCATGACTTTCCTCCTCTGGCCAGGGTCTGCTCAATCCCCCAGTGCAGAAGCACAGCCCAGACCATTAGCAGAGCAGACATCGGAGAACTTTGTCACTCCTGGTCATCATCTAATCTCCTCATATCCTAAACCTCTGCTCTTGGGTCATTCAGAGACCTTACAGGAACATCTTGTTGGGGGGCACCTACAAGGAGTGGCCCAGCCCTCCAAGGTTCCTGCCCCTCCTAGAAGAAGGGGTTGTATCAGGCTGGTGACCACAGTCTGAATTCTCCCTCTCTCTGCTTCTCTTCATCAGGCTTTCCTCCCAGTGCCACCTAAAACCATTTGTCCAGGCTTAGCCAGCTGCTATTATTAGGCTGCAAGGTAAGAGGCATTCTCCCCAAAGGGAAGCACAAACATCATCAGCAGAGGAAAGCCAGAAAGTGGCTTTCTGGTGTCTAGTTGCTGAAATGCCCGATCCTGAAGACGCAGGGAGAAAGAGACCTCCCACCAGCCACAAAATAAGCAACAGCAGGAGGCTGCCTTTGCAGACATTTAAATGGAAACTAGCCTGAAAAAGAGGAGGAGAAGTACTGCCTTGGGGAGCTTTTCATCTTTTGCCCAGCCCTCTTGAGGTTGGGTTTTAATGTTTAAGCAAAGGAATTTCCCTCTCCAGCAGAGCCAGTGTTCAGAGGGCATGGCAGATAAAGAGCAGGAGGAGGAGCTCAGCTTTTGTGTGCACCTGAAATCATCATCTCATCTACTGTGATGCTGCAAGCCTAGATTAAGATAGAGCCATGTGCGTGTGTTATGTGCCTTGTCTTCCCGGCTCTGTAATTATTCCCACCCACCAGAGTTTTGCAGAAAAAAGGGGATTCTGAAATAACTAGGCAGTGCTTCACACCACCAATATTACTGCAGTTGAAGGGAGTTAGCTGCCTGTCTAAATGCTGCCAAAACTCAATTTGGAATCTATGCGCAGAAAACAAAGGAAACTGATGCTGCTGGGTTTAAGCTGCGTACAAACCAGGCATTAAAAACCACATGTAGAGCACATAGCTTTCTCCAAAGAGTCCTGGGAACTGTAGTATTAGGACATTTTGAATTGCAGCACTGTGAAAGGTACGCTCCAGCTCACATGATTATTTGGGATAAATCATGCGCTTTAATTGTAAATGTGTGATATGTACACACAGAGATATTCACTTTGAGGTTGGTGAAGCTGTGGATTTCCCTGAGACGAGGCGGCGGCTATGAGACGGGTGGGGTGGGATGAGAAAAGTGCGAGAAAACATGCAGCTTGAGAAGCTCATTAAAATTAAAACAGTAGAATTAGAGGCAGAGCTGCAAGGTCTCTAGATAATAGCAAACATCCAATTACTGTGGCCACAAAAATGAGAATGCAGTTCTTTAACAATGGGGACTGTTTCCTTGGAAGATAATAAATGAATGCCTAGGAAGAACATGGGCACCATTCTGTGCCAATTCGTTTTGCACCATCGTGGTGAATTTGGACCCGTTCAAATACTTCTTCCAGGCTGTTCTTGACAGGGAACAGCCCTGATTAGCATCTTGAGTCTCGACAAAAAGGTCTATGACTAGATCCTTCCCTCTTCACCACCGCCCTGCATACATGCTGTGCTGGAAACCAAGGGGATTCATCAATCTCCAGAGCATAACATTCCAATCAGACCCAGAAATGGAAGGCTTTGTGCCACAGACATCTGAGCTTCTACAAGACAATGGTCTGACCATGATAAGACTGACACAACTGCCTGTTCCAGGAAAGCAATATAGGAAGCTGCCTTGTACAAGTCAGAAGAACAATTGGTCCATCTAGCACAGTATTGTCACTGACTGGCTCTCCTTATACAGTAGTCAGGTCCTTATAGTCCTTCCCAATCTTAGCTGGAAATGCCAGGAATTGAACCAGGCACTTTTTGAATGCAAAGCATGTTGGGAATTCTGGCTGACAAGATCCAAGTTTGGGGCAAGTGAGAGAACCCTTGCAGAGATTTAATATGGTAAAACATACAGCATGGAAATATAGGCTGCAAAACCTTAAAATGTGCCCTTTTCAGTGAATTCCAAAACGTCTCTTTTAAGAGCTCCTTCCAGTTTCCCACTTCCCCTAGCACACAGATAGACCACAGTTATAAAATGGTTTACTTACAAAACCATTTAAAGGCCAGGTTCTTGTGCTTTCCCATAGAGCGGTCAGAAAACGTTGCACAGGCAGTAAGATGTTGCTTGGATACAACTTGGTAAATATTCCTATACTATCAGTATAGGAAAACATTGGTTTCAAACTCCATTATTGTCTGAAACAAAAGAGGCTGGTTAAAGCCATGCGGCTGGAAGGAGCAGCTTGGAGCTCCTCACATATCAAATTCGCATTTAGACTGAGTACAACAAAAGGCTTGGCTGCCCATTTCCTCCCAAGGTGAGGGGAAGTGACATAAGCTAATTGACTGCAAAGAAGGATGGTCCAGGAGGGAGGGAGGCTCGGGATTCCTCCCCCCCCCCCGAGGTGCTCTATTTATTGTTAAAGAAAAGCATCCACCAAAGTAAGGTATTTTTTCTTACTCATTTTATTGTTGTTGCCTTACTCCCTCCCTACTCTGACTGGGCTTTTCAGCTCTTAAGATGCTGCATGAGCAGAACAATGGATCAGGTACAGAGTTTCCAACCACGGTCGGCTCCACATTGTGAAAAGGGTGCAGCTGGTAATATATTTGCCTTTTGCTCAGCTTTTAAAATTATAGGAACCCTGGTGGGAAAAGAGAGCAGACTTAGGAGCACACAGACAACAAGACAATGGGAAAAGAAAACAGACCATTTCAGGATGTGGACCTCCTCTGTGCCGTTAATTATTCCTAACCCCAAATCCTCCCATTACTCTGCAATGCATGTAGCAAGGCTTCAGGCATCTCAGAATCCTGATCATATGAATATCTTCTAGCAAGCTGGGTTAGTATTCACAGGCAAATGTTGCAAATGAATTCCAGCTAAAGATTTGCAATGAAGCCGCAAATGGCAGTTGTCCATACTTTGGGTGTTCAGAGCACGACAGTGCAAGGCAGCTATCTGGAAGAAATCGTCGACATCTCTGGAAGTGGCTGTAATATGTATTTCAAATTTCAGTTGTGGTTTGGAACGCTACAGTACAGTCTTCAAGTTGTGACGAACGGTAGCTTTGCTGGGGAAGAACAAAGCCCATGGGAGGGCTTTGCAGGAGTGTGTTGAGCTCAGCTGGGGGCAAAAGTGCAGGGAACAAGAAGCCAGGATATGCATAGATTTAGACCAAGGCAGCCCAACTTTTCATACCAAGTGGGCTGCAAAAGTACTTTGACACGGAGCCTGTAGGCCACACACTACTTTTTCACGTGGTGGTAGGGAGTGAGGTGAAAAACCCAAGTTCTTGTGCTGCCTTCCCAAAGCCAGCTGAGGTGCTGTGCTTTGGGAAGCCATGAGGCTCTGACAGGGTCCTAGAGCCCTTTCATATCCTTCCAAAATCTGGGAAAATGCTAACTAGGCTTTGGGAAGGAGGAAGAGGGCTCTAGGACCCTGCCAGAGCCCTCATGCCTCCTTCCCAAAGCCCAGCGCTATGCTTACCTGACTTTGGAAGGCAGTTCAGGGTCGGGGGGGGGCATGTGAAATGTTGCCAAGGGCCACCAAAAAGACCTCGAGGGCCTGATTTATTTGCTTTTTTCTCTCCCTCAGTTCACCTATAGGCGGTCCCGAGTGTTAACACATTGCCCATCTAATGTTGGAAATTTTGCAAGAGCAACTAAATTGTCTGAGGATAAGCCTTGAAGATGCTGCGCTTTTGTTAAAATTACAGCAACGTTGGAAATCTCAGTTCCAATAACAGAGATGAGCAAAGACGACAACCACCAAGAGTATGATCTGCTATTCATTCAGATTTCCCAGACATCCTCTGGACATAAAAAATAACAATGATCCAAATTCCAAATTAGGTACAGATTGTTGTATGTCTGGACCTCAAGGCGTCAGATGCCACTGCGGCTTTCCTACCATTGAATCAAGCCCTTCCCACACTGGACTGCCCCAGGGCGAGGGAGACGGTGGCCAACAGGAATATAGTCACAGCATGAAGGCAGCACTGGGAACTATAGATCACTCACAGAAACCTGTGAGTCACAAGTTCTGAGGATGCATCTGGAGGGGCTCTAGTGCAGCAAGAGTGGGACCTCCACCCCCAATACATTTGTGCTATGAAAAGTTATGGGATCTTTCGTCCTCTGTCGTCCCCTTCTCCTTGTGCCCTCCATCTTTTCTAACATCATGGTCTTTTCCAGGGAGTCTTCAAACTGGAACGTGTCCAGAGGAGGGCAACCAAAATGGTCAAAGGCCTGGAAACGATGCCTTATGAGGAACGGCTAAGGGAGCTGGGCATGTGTAGCCTGGAGAAGAGGAGGTTAAGGGGTGATATGATAGCCATGTTCAAATATATAAAAGGATGTCACATAGAGGAGGGAGAAAGGTTGTTTTCTGCTGCTCCAGAGAAGCGGACACGGAGCAATGGATCCAAACTACAAGAAAGAAGATTCCACCTAAACATTAGGAAGAACTTCCTGACAGTAAGAGCTGTTCGACAGTGGAATTTGCTGCCAAGGAGTGTGGTGGAGTCTCCTTCTTTGGAGGTCTTTAAGCAGAGGCTTGACAACCATATGTCAGGAGTGCTCTGATGGTGTTTCCTGCTTGGCAGGGAGGGAGTTGGACTCGATGGCCCTTGTGGTCTCTTCCAACTCTATGATTCTATGATTCTCTTCTCATGAGGTGGCCAAAGCATTGGAGCCTCAGCTTCACTATCTGTCCTTCCAGTGAGCACTTAGGGCTGATTTCCTTAAGAATGGAGAGGTGTGAAAGTAAATCGCCCTTAAGTGTACCAGCAACTTGATGGCTGACTCAGCTGCCAAGTCTTGTCTCCTGCCATACTTAAAGTGGGCTCAGTGGCGTAGCGTGGGTTGTCAGCACCCGGGGCAAGGCAAGTAATTTGCGCCCCCTAACCCATGGATTTGCGCCCCCTAACCCGTGGATTTGCGCCCCTTAACCCTAACCCCCAGATGTTGCGCCCAGTGCGGCCGGCCCCCCTGCACCCCCCACGCTACGCCACTGAGTGGGCTCTCTGCTTTGTAATTTTTTTCATGTTCCATATGTATGTTTCTGAAAGTTGAGGTCCCCAAACTTAAATGTTGTCAAGGTTCACCCATGGCATCATAATAATTGTCCATATTAAACAAGACTCTGCTTGACTTTTCTGAGTGTATGAGCATAGCAGACATTTTGAACTAATTAAAATGCCAAGTTCGGTCTTTCTCGTCCCTGTTGCCCAAAGAAGCCTCAGATGCAAGCTCATTAGCTACAAGTAGCACATGGTTTAATGAACTGTTCCTCATAAAATCCCAATAAAGTAAAAATACAGCCTGTCTTTCTGAACTAAGCGCCTCATTATTTTTCAATGCGTTTGTGAGGGTGGGGTTTGAGGAACTTCTATTTTTTTAAAAAAGGATATAAAAGTATTAACATTTTGCCAGCATTCATGCCAGCAAGAAATATGGCCAACAAGACTGCCTTCGCAGTGGGCACCTCTGGGGCTCTGGGGCCTCTGAACTCTGTCATGAGCACTGGGGCCTGCTGCTCCTGGAATCTTGCTTATGGTGGTGTTACTCCCACCCATTGACACCAGTCATTGCCAAACCCTGCTGGTTTCGGCAGCTTGTATATAGGGAGGAGGAAGAAGAGGAAGAGGATCCCAGTAAGTGTTGTAGCTGGGACTGGAATACATGGGGGCAAATGGGGGGGGGGGTGGAGAAAAAAGTACACACAGAGTGATGGACGATGACGAGGGAATGGAGGTCAGTGTACAGGAGAAGCAGGAGCCAGACCCAGAGGGGTCCCTTTCCCCACAAATGTGGCAGGCTCTGAGGCATAGGGAGCAGCAGGAGTGGCACTCTAGGAAGTTGAGGCAGTCAAGGGCCCACAGTCCAGCTCCCTAGCTGGCCAGATGGAGCTCACTAGCTCTGGGGGGAGGGGTGTGATTCCTCAACTGAAGTAGGCTTAGAACAGGTGAGGGTCACATGCCTCATCAAGCCCAGATGCTGAAATCAGTGTGCAAAGTACAAAAAGGAAACAGATCTGAGGTGCTGGGTTTGCTCAACTGCCCATGTTGATGGCCCTTGGCTTGGATGTTCCTGGACCGTTATGGGATTGTGCTTCAGGTTTGACTCTGGATTGTATCCTGACTGTGGGACTGTGGCTACTTGGATTGACCCCAGAATGTGTTTCCTGACCTTTGGACTTTGCTTGTGTGGCTTGACCCCCAGACTTTGGACTTGGCATACTGACTTACTGCCAGGTAGGCCAGGGGTTCAGGACATCAGGTAGACAATAGAATAGGCTTGATTACCCATTGCCTCCCAGAGTAAGCGGAAGTGACCTCTCACTAAACTTGGCAGGACAGCTTACTCTATGGTATTAACCCCTTCATGCATTAATTAGATTTAAGTATGTTGGTTATGTGAGGCTGGCTATCCCACACTTTCGACACTGGAGTTATAACTCTTTTATTCACACAGGCTCTGGGGCCTCTGAACTCTGTCATGAGCACTGGGGCCTGCTGCTCCTAGAATCTTGCTTATGGTGGTGTTACTCCCACCCATTGACACCAGTCATTGCCAAACCCTGCTGGTTTCTGCAGCTTGTATATAGGAACTAGAGAACCCTTTGACTTAATAGATATTGAGAGCATTTGTGACACAGAGGAGACACATACTTCCCTTGCAAATTCCAAAGTCTAGAGCAGTGAACCTCAGGCCTTGGGGGCAGATGAATACTTAAGATCTCTTAAGGCAGAGTAGAGAATGATTCCTTATCATCCTTTAGTCATCCTGTTGCACACACAGTCGGAAAGGTTAAAGAGTAGAAAATAATGGTCAGATTTATTCTACCTTTTTGATTAATGTTTAAGGATGAAGTAAGATTCTAACCCACCCCAGTCTGATCGTGAAAAAGATAGAACTGGAGGTGCCTAATTCTGCTCAATTGGCAAAGAATACCCTGGTGTCATCTTGTGTATGTGGCATTAATATGTATCCAACAATCTTAACATGAGAAATGCAAGGCTCAGATGTGCATTCATGCAAATCACACTAGGAGAATCAGCATTTGTGAAATATGGGGGAAGGATTTAGATGGAAAGTACTTGGCCCCATTCATACCTGTTGCACTAAGACTTGGGAGACCAGAGTTTGAATTTTCACTCGGCCATGAAGCTCTCCCTACCTAGGTGTGCTTGGGCTGGTCACTGCCTCTCAGCTAACCTACCTCACGAGGTTGTCATGGGGATTAAATGAGGAAGGGGAGAATCATGTACTCCACCTTGAGTTCTGTGGAGAAAAAGGTGGAATATAAATGCAATAAACAAACAAATGGAAACAGAGGAGTCACAGGTTCTGAGAGTAACAGAGATTGTCTACCCTTCACACCTGCCAGTCACTTCCTTACATCTGATATTATAGGCAGGCAGGCAGGCTGGCTGGCTGGCTTGTTCCTGCTGCTTGACAATTTGTAGCTGACAATTTGTAGTTCCTCCTGTCATTTTGGCAGCTTTCTGAGAGCAATTGCAATGTGTAATATTTCCCTTTGACCTCACTTGGAACCAGTCTTGAAGAGCAACAAATAATAGCTCCTGAGGCCAAACGCAAGACTATAAAAGCTTGCTTTCCTGTCTTGCTCTTGTTTGCACAGAGGAGTCACAACTGCCAATGCACCCTTCCCCCCCTCCACGGCTGACTTAATAATGATTTATACAGGAAAACAAAGAGAGAGGTTTTATGAAGGATATGGTGTAATCCGTTCTGTGAGAGTGGAAAGTATTACAAACTCCCAAGTCAGAAACTGAAGGGTAATTAATCCTCAAATATAAGATGAAAAGTCCGGGCTAACTTTGTGGTTGGAAAGTTCAATATTAATCTGAAATGGATTGGGTTAATAAAGTATGTGCTGTATTCTTATTTTAGCTTTGATGGTGGTAGAAAATGGATTGTTTGAAGTCTGAAGAAACATTGCCTTTTTATACTGTTTTAACCTCACTACTTTGTAAAGATAATGCTATTATTTCTTAAGGATTGGTTTTCTAAGTCTCTGCTGTAGATGGCAGTTGGTTGGTTTTTTTTAAAAAAAAGTTTGTGTTACTTCATTTGCTTGCTTGTGCTGATTGCTGATGTTTTTGATTTGCATAATTTGTTTGGTTAATTTAAATTTTGAATTAAATAAGAGTTGTATGACACCCAGAGAACTACAGGCTCATCCATACTTTGGTTCAATGTGGATAGTCCACTTCCTGTACTTCCATTAATTTTCCACTTTTCTAATTTTCCATATGACATTCTCCTCTAAATCACTGCCTTCTCACACTTTCCCATCCCTCAGTCTGGATTTTATCAATCCAGGGATACTCTGAGAAGGAGAGGGTATAAGAAAATCCCAACCGATGAAAGGAAAAGTGCAGGAAGGCAGTGATCTCAAGGAGAATGTCCTGTGGACAGCAGAGAATTAATGGAGGTACAGGGAGCTTTCTACCCACATTTAGCAACTGTATATATGAGGCTTCTGTTATGAAGTGACTAACAATAAATATAAAATAATAGATAAAAGAACACACCAAACAAAATAAAACTCCACTCTGCAATTGCCTCCTGGGATAAACTAACTTATTTTTCTGGGAAAGAGAGAGAGGAGATCAATAATCTAAAGGAGATGTTATTAAAGAGTTAGGGGTGACCAGTGAGGTAGACAGGTTTCCTGATGAAACCCGAGTGTTCATGATGGTTAAGACAAAAAGAGATTGTGAAGAGCTTCATAAAGATTTCTCCCAATTGTGTGAATGGGTAGTAAAATGGCAAATGCAGTTCAATGTAAACGAGTGTAAACATTACTTAATTTCACATATATGCTCATGGGGTCTGAAACTGAGGTGACTGCCTAGGAATGAGACCTCAGGGGATAGAGCTCAATGAAGAGGTCACCCCAGTTTGTGGCTGGCAGCTGTGGAAAAGGTGAATTCCATGCCATAGGGAAGGAACTGAAAATCAAACTGCCAGTGGAATCATGCATTTATAGAACTATGGTGCAACCAAACTTTAGATACTGCCTCACCTCAAAGGATATTATAGAGCAGGGAAAGTTATTGCCAGTCAGAATAGACATTACCAAGCTAGCAGTAGTGGTTGGTGGGGAGGGGGTGTTGCTTGTCTGCTTTTCCAGCGAGGAGGTCTCTGCTGGTAACCAAGAGAGGGAGGGTGTCATGGGCAGGGGCAGTTGGCACAGTGCCAACCTGACACTTCTGCTGCCCTGGCCTCCCCACCCTTGGTTAATGGTGGTGACCTCCATGTTGGGAAGGCAGTTAAGCAGTGCCACCACACTCCGCCCCAGCCCACTAACTGTTGCTGGAAGCTTGATGGACCAATGGTCCAATGTTGTATAACACAGCTTCATTTGTTCCTGTGTTTATTTGGGGAGAAAAGAAGTCTCAAAAACAGGCAAAAAGTGCTACACAGAGAGGCTGGGTGACCCACACGATAGTTGTTTGGCAATGCATTTATTCATGAGGACTAGTCGCCCATGATGGTTCCCCGGACTTTCATTTGGATGGAACCCCATCTAACCTTGGTTAACCCACTGTGTTTGTGGCACAAACCACAGAAGGCTTATGCTTAATTGTTCATGGGGTGCTGGGTTGTGTTTGTTGCACATGGAGGCAGGTAGGGTGGGGTAGGGTCAGTAATGTATCTTTGCCTGCCTCGTCACCAGAAATGGGGAGCAGGGAGGGAAGTTAAACACAGCCAAAGTATCAAAGAGCTAAGAAGAAAACAACATGTTATCAGAGAAGAACCTGGCACAGACTTCCCTTTTATAGGCTACATTTGATTCACATCAAACAGAATGTGCCTTTGTTCCTAATAGGGTTGTGCGTCTGTAAATAGAGGCCTCTGCTTACAAAAAGCAGAAGATAAATAGAAAAGGGAAGCTGTGTGTGATGACGATGATGAGCAACCCCTTGATCGCACTCTGAGCTCTTGTGTGCATTTCTCTCTCTCCCTTTCCCCCTCTTTCAGCTATAATTATATCCCTTCGTCAGTGAGCCGCAGTACCTCTTTCCCACTTTTCAAGTCTTTGAAGTCGGCGCTTTCAGAAATTATGTGGAGGACGCTCAGGAATTTTGCACACTTAATTGCAGTGTGTTTGGCAGAAGGGGGAAGGTGGGGGCTCAATCCAGGATTCCCTCCCATAATTACAATTCGTTTTCCCCAGCACCACCACTCCAGAACTGAAGCCTACTGTTTTGTTTGGATTCGGTTACCATGCACCATCCTAAAGATGCATTTTAAGGAAATGAGTTTTGTTGCGCTAACCTTAGTTGCAAGTCCGGCCCCTCAATCTGCTGCGCTGGAGGGAGTGGAGAAGTCCTTCTGCCCTGCCTTGCCCAGTTCTGCTTGCCTCTGCCAGTGGGGAAGTCCCACCTGCAAGGAGCACCCCAATACAGCCACCCAAATCGTGGGTGGGAGCTGCTGCCAGTAGCATCCCTGCCAGCAGTAGCAAGCAGAAATCCCCAAAAGATGGTGTGTAAGATAGGGCTGGGGAAACTCAGCTTGCTTCACATTTTAATGCATGCCTACCTAATTCTTCCCTTCCAAAAATATCTGCAAATTGAAATTACAGGTCACACATCCTAACCATACATTATAAAATCTGCATGGCTCCCTCCAAAAAATTCATGGGGACTGTGCTTTATCCCACATGCCATATCAGTCTCCAGCACCCCTTTTAAAAAACTACAGTTCCCAACATGGGGGGGGGGCTTTAAATGTATTGTGTGGAGATGAGAAAAGTTATCGTTTGAAATTGCACTTCTCTGAATTTTGCAATGCAGGTCTACAAACAAAATAATGCATACAAAAATGTGTATATTAGGGGAAATGTTAGTGAAAATGACATATAAAATGCAATATTTTTGCATATTCAAAAAAAAAGTTTTTATCACTGCATACCTTATAAGAAATTTTCACTACAATCCTGTTGAAATTTCATGAGGGCTTAAAAAAAATCTTTTGCAATCTGATGCAGAAATGTAGGGAACTGAATTTAAGACTGGAAAAAAATGAAAAATAGAAATTGGCAGATACATCCAGTCCTAGTGTCAAGGGAGGTCAGGAGACTGAGCTGCACCTCCAGCACAGTATCGCCTGTTGGTAGTAGCTGCTGTAGCAAAAGGGAACTTTTCTCTGGTTGATATGAGCAGTGGGGCTGTGGAAGCAAAGGTGGCTGCATTGCTCTGCCAAGGCTTAAGGCTTAAGGCCTTGACCCTTAAGGCTGTAATCCTATTCATGCTTAACTGGTGGTAAACACCATTGAGCCCAGCGAGACCTGCTTCTAAGTAGACATGCTCAGGATTGTGTCCAGCACTTTCCCGCTGTAAGCTGCATGTGGAATTGCAATTCATTCCCCACACTTTGGATGTTCTAGGGCTTTTTGTGTGTGTTCATTCTGCTATGTTCCACCTGGACTAGGCGATGTATTGTTGCTGTGGGTAGGGAAAGGTTGAGTCACCGGAGCCTGACGTTTGAAACAAAACTTTTTGGATAATTGAAAAAAGAAAAATTAAATCTTCAGTACAGTACAGTGCTTTAAAACCCTTGGAGCGATTGAATGACTAACTCAAAAAGGTTTAACATTAGAAGTAAAATATAACATTAAACGGGGAAGGGAATAAGCCTGATTATAAATGGAATCAATTGAAAAAGCCTCAAATATACCATTAATTTAAAAATACTTTTAAAAAATTACACTAAAACAGTGTTTCATTAAAGTGCAATTGCAAGTATAGTTTAACTTTTTTTTTTAATTGACAAAAAAGTACAAGTTGAAAGATTATTTATTTTTCAAAATGGTGGAGACTGGAAAGGTTATAGTGAAAATGTTCTGAATTAGATTTTTTTTTGCTTGTATTTGATTGCATCACATGATTGTTGTTTTATGTATTAATGTGGGAAAGCCGGACTGTGTATTGAGATCTACTCTTCTCTCTTTGACAAACATTTATTGCCAGATGAGATGCAGTCATGTGGCTTCACTAGGCATTTTCCTGCCCAAATACATTGATCCTGAAGTTCTGTTCAAATAGGGGAAGTGGCACCTCCACCCTGTTACTCAACCGATGACTTGGCCTTCTTTCCCTTCTTGCATCCAAAGCAATCTTCTAACCTCATTTCTTTTAATTAAAAGTAGTTTACCATAAATGTTATTTATTGACTTTTGGGGTATGGCAGCAAATGACCCAGCTGTTTACTCGGACTCCGGGAGAAAGGGAGAGGTCTGACAAGAATAGAGTCTTTTGTTTTTCACTGAATGTTCTGGGCAAGGCAGGAAAGAATATTGTGTGGATCTTTTCAAAAGGGACCCTAATACTCTGTGTTTACTCAGGCCTACTCCCAGCGAAGGCTGCAAACCTAGGCATATTGACCCAGCAACTCAATGGAACACAGAGGGACTTACTAGGAAATAAGCACACACCAAATTGTGCTTTTAGTATAGTGTATATGTGCCTACTAAGAAACCTCACTAAACTCCAGTATAAGGATCACAAGAACATATATTGAATGACATCATCGGTCCCGTTCAGTGTCTCCCAAACTTGGGTCTACAGCTGTTTTTGGACTACAGTTCCCATCATCCCTGACCACTGGCCATGCTAGCCAGGGATGATGGGAGTTGTAGTCCAAAAACAGCTGGAGACCCAAGTTTGGGAAACAATGGTGTAGCTCAATCTTGGCTACACCAGGGATGGGGAGCCTGTGGCTCTCCAGACGTTCTTGGACTACAACTCCTATCATCCCTGTCTGATACTGGTTGGGGTTCACAGGACTGAGTCCAACAACTGGAGTGCCCTGCTTGGAGATGCCAGGGATTTGAAATGATGACCTCTCTACATGCAACCCTGATGCTACTGAGCTACATGGCCCTTCATCACCTCAAGGGTTGTGCCCTTGCAGATTCTATTAAGGTATCCATATAGATCTCATGGGGAGAAAGCCAGTTGAATGCACATAGCAGGCAAACTAGGTTTTTCATTTCTGTTACAAGTGTGTCAGATGCAAAATGACAAAGTGGGCATAATTTGGAAAAATGCCATTTTCATTAATTTATTGGTACTTCCTCAGAAGGCTGTTCCAAAGCCAAACACTCTATCTTACTGTTATGCAGTGTCTGGATAGCCTGTGCCTTACTGGTCTGCAGTGCCCAGAATCTGTGACACACACACATACACACACTCTCTTAATGTATCTTAAGATGTAATTAATGACACAGCAAGTTTATCGAAAACAGGAGGAGCCTGGTGAGGAGTGTTAAATGCCTTTGATTACCCAAATTCTAATTATGAGAGCCATCGGTGTGTGGTCCCTGACATTTTCCAGTGCTCGGGTTCCATTTAAAAAATGAATTAAGCTACCGGTACTTATCCAAAAAATACTTTAACTCTGGTAAAATTATATATATATATATATATATTTGCCATGCGAATTGGTATTTGGCACACATACTATGGTGTTTTGCTATGCTAGGGTTCTTCCATATTTTCATGGATTTCTCTGTGGTGTGGTGGCCACTGCAAAGCTGCTGCCTTATCTACAGTTCCCTCGTGGCACTGTTGCTGTAGGAACATTTGTTTCACCTGAATAATTTGGACATTTTCCACCCCACCATTCCTCTGTATCCACTGGCAGATTGGTTTTGATGTCACCTGTGCAGCCAATTTTCTATTTCAGCATGGTCAGGTCCTCAGCCATGCTGGCAGTGTTTGAAAGAGAGAGATCATGCAAGATGGGACAATGATGTGGTCATGTTCGAAGCAGCAGCACCATTGGTGGCTGCGCCCACAGACAGTTCTATGGGTTTTGTATAAGAACACAGGGAGTACTGAGTCAGACTACGGGTGCATCTCACTCAGGGCTGTCTACACTGACAGTCAGCAACTTTCCAGGGTTTTCATTCTTCTTTTTCTCTTTCTTTGAAGATCATTCATAGCCAAGTAAGATTGTCTTCCATAAACACGGTTTTAACAATGAGTCCATAAGTGACTGTGGAGGCCAATTCTGGATCCACACGTCCTTCCACAGTGGGGACATTGGTTTCCAGGTGGGAGTTGATCATGGTGTGGATTTGCCAAGCATGCCTTCCTCTTAGCACGTTTTCCCCTTGCGTCCTGAGTTCGAGTATCTTCAAAGCCCATGACACTTTGGTAAAGGCTGTTCTCCAACTGGAGCACTCGCAGGCCAGTGTTTCCCAGTTGTCAGTGTTTATACTACATTTTCTTTAGATTTGCCTTGAGACAGTCTTTAAACCTCTTTTGTTGACCAGCAGCGTTACACTTTCCATTTTTTAAGTTCAAAATAGAGTATTTGCTTTGGAAGACGATCATCGGGCATCCGCACAACATGACCAGTCCAACGAAGTTGATGTTGAAGAATCATTGTTGAAGAATCAACTTTCCAGGGTTTTCATTACCAAATGCTGAGTCCTGAAACTGGGACTGTCTACATGCAAAGCATGTGGTCTGCCACTGAGCTCACACCTTTCCCTGTGGTTACAAGATAAAGCCTTATCAGATAAGGGATTTCTCATCTCCCAGAATCTCGCTTTCGCTTTTGGAGCTGCTTCTTCCATAAAGCACATTGGAATGGAATTTGGCAATTCCCGCTGGCTTGTCATGTCCAAATGCAGGAGGACAGGCTTCACCCAGAAGAAACTAACGCTGTCCCTCCCTGGGGAATGCTGGCTGGGACCTGCCATTGTTTCGATAAGACAATCTGAAAAGGCTCCTGTCACCAGCAATAAACTGTGTTTTGACAGGTAAATAGCCTGTAAAAAAACTTTGTTGATACTTCATATTATGCGTGTCTAAACACCAGGTCTCTCTGCTTCCAGATTGTTACAATGTCATATCCATCAGCACAACAATTATGGGCATTTACCTTCTAGCTCTCTGCAGGTTTTTACCAAGGATTACTGCCATATGTCTCCCATATATAGAACACTCACAGGGTGTTCCCAGGTATTAATTGCTAGTTTAACAAATGCAGGGGAAATAGCACACAGTCAGGTTTAGGGGGCGAATTCACTTTTGGCATCATTCCACAGCTGATTCCAGTTTGAACTGTTTCCTCTAAATACTTGCACACCTCCACTATTTCCCCATGAATGTCTCCTCAACCCCCATTAAACAATAGCCATCCTGAAAGCTCTTGTTCTGGAAGGTCTTATTCATCCCCTCCTGTGACAAGAATATTTCAATTCCTTAGAACTGTTTGACCTATACAGTGGTACCTCGGGTTAAGAACTTAATTCATTCTGGAGGTCCGTTCTTAACCTGAAACTGTTCTTAACCTGAGGTACCACCTCTTAACCTGAGGTACCACTTTAGCTAATGGGGCCTCCCACTACCACTGCACTGCCGCCACACAATTTCTGTTTTCATCCTGAAGCAAAGTTCTTAACCTGAGGTACTATTTCTGGGTTAGCAGAGTCTATAACCTGAAGCGTCCGTAACCTGAGGTACCACTGCACAGTATTTGTCTTATAGTCAATCTCTGTCAGCTTTGCTGGGTGGGAATCATAATGGAGGATAAGGCTTTCAATGGGGATGGCTATGCACTATTTCCAGGCTCAAGAGGCAGCATGCCTCTGAATGCCAGTTACTGGGGAGCACCAGTGGGCAGTTCATGCTCTGCTTGACAGCAAGGAAATGAAATTTAATTACATTTATATGCACAAACGTGTGTGTCAGCGTATATATGTGTATATATATTAGGAGTGCCAGCTTGGCTCCGCGACTGTGGGTTCCCAGGACCATGGGTGCCATGCAGTGTGCATGGCCCTGGCATCAAAATGTGTGGGTGCCGTGCCCCTTCATGGGGAATTTTGTGGGTGCTTGGGCACCCAGGGCCCCAGGGAGTTGGCACCTATGAGATACATACTCAATCTCTCTCTCTCTCTCTCTCTCTCTCTCTCTCTCTCTCTCTCTCTCTCACACACACACACACACACACACACACACACTTGTATAATGCCTCACGACTTCAGAAATCCTAGTCAATTAATTGTATTAGTTTCACCTGATTGAATAATAGCTCGATTAGATATGCACGATTCTACATATTAGGAGGGGGGAAATCTATAGTTCTAAAGAGAAAAGCACAGATGAGACATGCACATTCTTTGATTATAAGATTAAATGCATAGTTCGTTTGATCTTCCAAGTGGTCCTGGACCTTCTCCAATTTGGCCCACAAAAGGATGTGTGTGAACCCTTGGAGACCTCCTGTAGCATATTTTCTAAACACTTTGGCAATAAAATAGTTCACATTTCCCACAGCTTAGATGCATCTGTTTCTGAAATTCTGTCTGAGGAGGTGTCTAGTTAATCATTGTGTCCTATTTTGTTGGGTGAGGTGAGTTTCAATTGGTATGGGCTGAGGACATGAACAAGATGCTTGGAGGGTAAGGATTGCCACAATTTTACTTGCTCCTTAGATTTCTTTGCCTGGAGAGAGATGAGTGACTGGCTCCAGGAAGTGGTTGACCATTTATCTGACGAGAAGGTGACCCTGGTCATTTTGAAAGAGGCAGCTGTTGAGCGGATGCTGATTGAATGTTATTCCTTTGAGTGTCTGAGGATCTGTTTCACTGTTGTGATGTAGCGTTAACTGTTATACTGCTATTCCAACTATAGGTGGCACTGTGTCAAATGGTGGCAATCCGTCATATGGTTGTTCTAGACTGTTCTTGTTTGCAGCACAGCTGTATTAAGCATCCATTTTGGCTTGGCCTTTCCCCTGAATTAATATGGCAACTGGGACTCTGTTACATTAGTAAAGAAAAAGCGCATTATATGTGTTATAACACTGTGACACCAGGTGGCGCTGTGGAGTTCAGTCTTTCACCAACGTGATTCCCCACTTTGAGGTTTACAACGCATTTTTCTGAAACACTTTCTTGATGTGTCTAGATCCAGGCCTGCATACTACAGTACCTCTGTACATGCACACAGCCCATAAATCTGTAAACATGCTGATTCACATGTGATCATACGTCTCATTTTCTAATATTCCCAGGAGCTAAATTGATTCCACTAAAACCTGCATCTTACCACTTCACAATGACTGTATGAAATCAGCCTTTGCTTGAATCTATTCATCTACCCCTAAATACTCAGATTTCTGCTATGCACAAAAGTGTGACCTCTCCTTTTGCTTCACAAGCAATTTACACATGTGATGCCAGCGGAAGCACATGCCCTATAATGACACAGCAAAACATATAATTAACATTAATTATATACCAGTACACTCCATAATCTTACTGGCCTCTCACCGAGTGGGATCCACATTT
The DNA here is from genome assembly GCF_964234715.1 of Podarcis melisellensis. Lineage (NCBI taxonomy): Eukaryota > Metazoa > Chordata > Lepidosauria > Squamata > Lacertidae > Podarcis > Podarcis melisellensis. The sequence continues at coordinate 38,210,290 of NC_138537.1, forward strand.
TAAGAGTTTTGTGAGGCCTCTGAAGTCACCTCCTTTAAAGAGACCCAAGGGAATGAGCCTTTCTTCTCTCTTGCTCACCAGAGAGTGAAATCCCAAAAGTGCTTTATAGCTGGGAGATTGTCATAATGCCTCTGAATGCCCCGAAGGGTTGCGCTGGGGTTTTAATGAGGGAGAAAACTGTCTCATGAATAGTAGTCTTGCCACTGAAAAATCAGCTTGGAAAACTGAGTTGTCTGCCAAAGTCACTCACACTTTTAGGAAGAGGAGCTGAGATTTGGCCTGGTATGTGTGACGGAGGCTTTTGATGTTTAAGCACCCAGCTGAAAGCCATAGACTGTATACATGCCATATATTTAAAGCACATTTCCCCCCACCCAAAGAATTCTGGGAACTGTAGCTTGCCCCTCCCAGAGCCACAAGCCCCATCAACCTTATCAAACTACAGTTCCCAGGATCCTTAAAGCGGCAAATGTGCTTTAAATGTTTGTGCAGGTAACTGTAGACAACAAGGAATTCCATGCAGGTGAATGAGAATGTTGGTGTAGGTGTAAGAGACGCCTCTGTTCTGCTCCACCAGTCCATTGCCACCCCACTCTGCTATCTCTTCTCCAACACAAAAATTAAGCTAAGAGAGCCCCTCACAGAACTACAATGCCCAGAGTCAGAGCCACCCCACGTATGAGGCAAGGTGAGATGACTGCCTTGGGTGGCAGGATCCACAGGACCAGATCAGGCTTCAAGGAATGCATCACCCACTGCAACACGTTCCTTGGGGGCTGGATCTGATGCCTCCCCCCCCCCGATATCGCTTCTCCAATGGCCTCTTGGTGAATGGGAGGTGCTGCTCATCTCCTCCCACCCCAGGGAGGAAATGGCAGGGGCTGCCCTCTGGGGTCTCCTGGGGTCCACATCCTTCCAGCATGATTCAGAGTCCCACCCCCACCCCATGGCATTTGATTGCCACTTTAACAGTTGGGTTAGGGTGATTTGATTCTCACCTTATTCCCAATGTAGAACTTTATTTCTCCCTTCTTCCCGATGTAAGATCTCTTCTCGCCCTTCCTTCCTTGGTGGGGGAGGCGCCATTTTGTGGTCCTCCTCAGGTGCCAAAATGTCTTGAGCCAGACCTGCAGAGCATCAATGCCTCTTCCCAGGGAACTCTAGGAGTTGTAGCAGGGGGAATAGGGGCCTCCTAATAATTCTCAGTAAGGGACGCAGGTGGCGCTTTGGGTTAAACCACAGAGCCTAGGACTTGTTGATCAGAAGGTCAGCGGTTTGAATCCCCGCAACGGGGTGAGCTCCTGTTGCTCAGTCCATGCTCCTGCCAACCTAGCAGTTCGAAAGCACGTCAAAGTGCAAGTAGATAAATAGGTATCGCTCTGGCGGGAAGGTAAACAGTGTTTCTGTGTGCTGCTCTGGTTCACCAGAAGCGGCTTAGTCATGCTGGCCACATGACCCGGAAGCTCCCTCAGCCAATAAAGCGAGATGAGCGCCGCAACCCCAGAGTCGGTCACAACTGGACCTAATGGTCAGGGGTCCCTTTACCTTTAATAACTCTTAGCACCATCTACAAGCTATACTTCCCAGGATTCTTTGAGGAAGCTATGACTGTTTGAAATGGTACAGTACTGCTTTAAATGTGTAGTGCAAATGGGGCCTAAGAGCTGCGCTCCTTTTTATGGTCCAAGCCATCTAGACATGCCCTCTTCCAAGATACCATAACAAGTTATAAGGGATTCTTTCCCAACTGACACCAGCATTTCATGGCTTCCAGAGACTTCTGAGGATACCTAGTTCTCACTGAGTTGGGGTTTCACACACCTTATTTTTTGCATACATTTGGCTCACCTGTGCATGCTGATACCTTTTCAGTATGGTTCAAATCGTTTGGGCACTTAAGTCACTCGGGTTTGCTGTTAGAAGGAAGGAGTCCCAAGTCTTGCCCTTAGCTAGGGACTGCGGTTGCGAAATGTTTTGTTTCAGGGGTCTCAGGTTGCCTTCACACCACAGAGACAGATCCCGAGTCATCCAGATGTAGCAGGATGAACATTTGTCACTCTCTTATCAGCCACAGCTATTCGCCAGGCAGCTCCAGCTTCTCTAGGTGAAAGCAGGAATAGTTCTGAGGTGCCCTGCCACAACCAGACCCCCTGTAATTGCACAGCAACAGCAGGCTGCTGCTGGGCTGTACTTTGGGTAATCGCCTTAATCCCACTGCAAAGTGCCAGTAATTGCTAGTGTGGTTCTTCTCCCTAACAACATTCAAACTCCACAAGCCTTGAAGGTATCTCTAGGCTGCTTTGCCGTTTTACCCCTAGCAAGTACTGGCTGGCACAATAGCCAATCTTTCAGACGACGGCATGCTCACGTATTGTTTTCTACAGCACCACAACTATAAGATCAAGGACAAGCTATATTTGCATTCCATGCAAATTTGCATTCCATGCAAATATAGGCAATAAAAGCCCAGGGATTCCTTTTTCTAGGCAAAGTGTCTTGGAGAGCGAGAAATTTGCAGCGGAGAAGCAGTAGCGGAAAAGGATGTTCCTTCTTTTTGCCACTTTCCCACTGTAACTGCCTTCATGGGGCTTCAAATGCGTGTCCTTCTCTGCTGCAAGGTTCCCGTTCCAAGAGTCGCTTTGTCTGGAACAACTAGTTAATAGGGTTTTTATTACGCATGTAAACTGTTGAGCTTGATCCTTAGGATGTATAATTAAGAGTTGTATATTTTCACCTTGGTAAAGGATGGCATTTGCCTAGGATCCAGAAAGATGGTTAGACACTTACATGGCACTTGTGCCAACACATTGTCTGATGCCTTTTCTTTCTTATTTACTCCAGTTCCCTTTGAATCACTGACCTTCATCCATGCCCTCTCACAAATTGCTTTTTAAACTCCCCTTGGTTTTAAAAGCTGATTGCTCATGCAGTACAGGGCCCAACTGCTAAAGGAGGCTGCCACACATTCAAAGTGCCATTGTGTTCACAGAATACTACCAATAGTAGTAGTAGTACTACTACTAGTAGTAATTTATTATTTATTTATTATTTATTATTTATACCCTGTCCATCTGGCTGGGTTTCCCCAGCCATTCTGGGCGGCTCCCATCAAAATATTAAAAACATGATAAAACAGCAAACATTAAAAACTTCCCTAAACAGGGCTGCCTTCAGATATCTTCTAAAAGTCAGATAGTTGTTTATTTTACATTTATTTTGTTACTGGCCATTTATATGTTACACAAGCAGTTTTGTGCAAGCATTGGCACTCCCATTTTCAGCCACAGAATATCAATATGTAAACAAAGCAAACTTTTATTATCTTTTTCGTCTGATATTTGCTTCTGTTGAAATGCATCTGAAGAATCATCTAATGGCTGCTTTACAGTTTTATAAAGTACCCATAAAATGCATATATATATATATATATATATATATATATATATATATATATATATTGGTACCTCGAGTTAAGTACTTAATTCGTTCCGGAGGCCAGTTCTTAACCTGAAACTGTTCTTAACCTTAAGCACCACTTTAGCTAATGGGGCCTCCCGCTGCCACTGCGCCATCAAAGCACGATTTCTGTTCTCATCCTGAAGCAAAGTTCTTAACCCGAGGTACTATTTCTGGGTTAGCGTAACCTGAAGCGTATGTAACCTGAAGCGTATGTAACCCGAGGTACCACTGTATATATATGCATGAACACAACAAAGATATGTTTGCAATCATATTTTTCTCCACTGCAAACAGCAGGTGCAGGAAGGGGTCCAATTCTGATTGAGTTGTGGTAGCAGCAAAGGGCTAAATTTCCCTATCCCCACCACAATCATAGAATTATAGAGTTGGAAGGGACCCTGAGGATCATCTAGTCCAACTCCCTGCAATGATTCTAATCTAGTTCACTCCATGTATTGTTAAAGGGAATCAGCTACATTATGAAAGTCATATATAGCTCAGCCGTAGGACTCCAGACACGGTTGCATGATAGCCAGTTCTCAGAGGCTCAGGGCTGTGTTTGATATGCCCTCCATTCCAAATCCATTGAGTTGAAACACTATTCTTTTGTATATAACATGTTAGCCATTCTATTATAGAGTCTGAAGACATTTTCACAGCTGCGAAACATCTTAAGCTTTTGATTCCCTCGCTCACCATATATGCCACATAAGAATCACCTTTGCACAGGTAATACAGGTTTTATATTCATGATGCAGGCTAATTTAAGCCCAAACCAGTTTAAGCCACCAATGTGAAATGCTCCAATTCATGCTGTTGGTCTCATACTCTTGCAATCCCATTAAAAGGTCTTCTAGCTCTGTGAATGTTCAAGGCCAGCAACCGGAAATTAGTCTCAAGGAATAGGGGACAATCTGTTCCTGGAGAGCAGAGCATGTTTCCATGCTGACTGGACTGGTTGACTCTTGCATTCTTTCCATGTTTCTTATAGTTGAGGCCTAGATGATTATTTCATTTGAGGAACGATTTTTTCATTTAGACAAACTGGAGGCACCACCAAGTGGCCGAAGGAGGGAAAAGCAACGTTTTTGCAGGATTTTACATGGATCGGCTTTAGATTTAATGCTTTCCTTCTGGCGCTATCCAGGGTACCAGCCTGAGGCCACAAGAGACAATACTTCCATTTAAACCAATCGTTCTCATTTGGGTTCGTCCAAATTTTAATGAATGCTGTAATCTCTAAATATGCACACACCATTTTATTTGCTGTTTTCACTGCTGCTGTTTTAACGATTGGAATGTTAATGCTGTAGCATTTGTTGCAACCCATCTTGACAGGATATAAACTCCAAAAGGCAGGCTATGAAGAAAGTTTAATTCCAAATCTACTGGAATTGCAATGTCATTTTCTTCGGCATTTAGGAGAGGCTTAACCACATGTTGGAGGTTCAACTGGCCAGGACTGTTGGTGTCAAAGGTGTGATGCCTGCATAACAAAGAAGCTCTCTTCCCAGCACAGAGAGCCCCAGTGCAGCAACACCTGGTGATGCCTCAATGGAACATGTGTCAGTGGATGTGCTAGGACCCAACTGCTACATCTTGGTTTCCATGGATTATTTCACACGGTGGCCAAATGCGTCTGCTATTAAAAAAACAAGAAGCTGTAATAGTGGCAAATGCCTTGGTTGCCCATTTTCTTTTTCTGATTTTCAAGTGCTAGGGGAATTGCACTCTGATCAACACAGGAACTTTGAGTCAAGGGTGTTCCAGAAAGCAGGTGAAATTCTAGGCATCCATAATACCCAGAATACCCAAGCTAGGCCTCAGTCGGATGGCATGGTTAAACCACATGTTGGGGATAGAACTGGCAACGTTTGTCCAGCAGCACCAAAGGGATTCAGATGAGCATATTCCACTCCTTCTGAGGGTGGACAGGACAGCAGTAAATGAAAGCACCCCAGAGTATGATTGGAGGTTGAGCTAGGTGACTCTCAGGGTCCCTTTCAACTTTATAATGTTTATAATGTTTCTTGTGGAATTATTCTATGACAGCTTAGACCAGGGGTCAGCAACCTTTTTTAGCTGTGGGCTGATCCACTGTTCCTCAGACCATGTGGTGGGCCGGACCATACTTTTGAAAAAAAATATGAACGAATTCCTATGCCCCACAAATAACCCAGAGATGCATTTTAAATAAAAGGACATATTCATGTAAAAACACGCTGATTCCTGGATTGAGAAGGCGATTGGGCCGCATCCGGCCCCTGGGCCTTAGTTTGACTACCCCTGGCTTAGAAAAAAACCTTCCTCTCAAAAAGAGGCAGCAAAGGGACAAGAAAATAAAAGGACTACTTATGAGACATAATATAGAGATATAATGAGCTATAAGAGCATAGATTTCAGTTCCTGGACAGGGCCAAAGGACCATGAATTGAAGGACACAGAAGTCAGCGGCTGGTTACAGTGGTGGCTGGGGCCTATTGGTAGGGTGCTAACTCCTCAGTAATGGATGAACTGTCAGCATCTCATGGTGTGAGATTTAACTGGATCTCTTTTGCTCATGCCTTAACTGTGAAGCGGGACCCTGCCAAGAAAATTGGAAGTAAAAAACAAAACGAAAAACTAAGACAGGTGTCAATTGCAGTGCATGTAGTAACTTTAAAGCTAGCATGCCAGCTAGATTGTAGAACACGCATATTTCTTTCAACATGCTGATAATCGCGAAGTGAGAACTGGGCCAAACACAAGAAGGCAGTAAGAATCCAGAGATCAGCCCTGCCCTCCAGCGTCAACTGTTTTATGTGGTTCCAACATATTTAATACAGCAGGGTTTTTTTTTTCAAAGAAGCGGGGTGGGGGATGGAAGACATGATTAATTTAAGTCTCTCCCTTGCCTGTGTGTGTGTCTTGTGTGTCCTAACACAGCCCTTGCTGCCAGGGGAGAGGCATTTGTTTGCATCCTTTCCAACTACAAAGCCTAAAGCAAACAATCTAAGCAGAAAGGTGAAAACTGTAGATTAAAAAGCTACTTGCATGTATTTAATAGTAACACCTTTAAAAAAAAAATTCATAACATCTGCCGAGGAACAAGTTTTACAGTAATTGTTTCTTAGAGGAAAGAAAAGGTACACCAATTAGAAATGTCGCCAGGAGCTAGGGATGCAGAGCCTGCTAACACACACATATCCTTGTCAAAAGAATAGAGGACAAAATTTATTCTTATTCTGGCACTAATAAGATTTGAGAGCAGCGGCCTTTCGAAGGACTATGTTGCAGTCTTCTCCCAAAGCTGCAGTTCTAAACCACCGTATTTTGGAGCAAAAAGTAGCTCTAGACCTGGTTGCGATTTCCTCATGGCTTCTCCCGACAGCAGTCTAATCATCTCTAAATTTCGTACACATGGAGGCAGCTGAATCACACACAATAATGTGTTCCCTTCATTGCCAGCACACCAAGAGGCTCAAGTGTTCCTAATTAAGTTTTGCAAGCTCATCCATCTACAATGTAAGTTAAACACACATGCTCATTTCCCCTCGTAATGAAATAGTACATACATATTGGACATTAGTTTAAGAAGCTAAAAAAATGCTTCATACCTTGCCACAAAAAGCAGGTGCTTGCTAAAGACCTGTCGCTACCTAGTTTTTCCCACCATAGGTAGACTATAGATACTGCACAAGTATTAAGGCCACTATATGAAAACAAAAGACTGTCTATGCTGGATCATAGTGTGGTGTAGTGGTTAAGAGTGGTAGACTCGTAATCTGGTGAACCAGGTTTGCTTCCCCGCTCCTCCACATGCAGCTGCTGGGTGACCTTGTGCTAGTCACACTTCTCTGAAGTCCCTCAGCCCCACTAACCTCACAGAGTGTTTGTTGTGGGGAAGGGAAAGGAGAATGTTAGCCGCTTTGAGACTCCTTAGGGTAGTGATAAAGCAGGATATCAAATCCAAACTCCTCTTCTTCATCAGATCTGTCTTCAATAGTGGTCAACCAGCACAGCTGATAATTGTGCAGATAATTATATCTGAGTATTTCTGTTGTGAACTCAGTGTATGTATGTGTGTGGTTGAGAAGAACTGTAGCTGCTGGGTGGTTAACTTGAGATGCCCCCGATATTGCTGAACCCCAACTCCCATCTGTCCCAGCCAGCACGACCAATGGTCAGAGATGAAGGGAACTGGAGTCCAACAATATCTGGAGAGCTAGAGGTTCCCCACCCCTGTGGTAGACAGTTAACCCCCCTGCCTGTAAACACTTGCCCATCAAATCCCAGATGAAACAGAAGATTGCTGAGGTTCATTCTTTACAAACTGGTATGTATCTGCCCTGCTATTTCTAGGTAAATGTGCTTCAGTAAGGGTGGGTCACACTTGGAGCAAAAAAATACACTTATGTCTCTTGCTGGTTCGAGCCCACCCAAGAATGATTGTGGGCAGCATTCCTGCATTGCAGGGGGTTGGACTAGATGACCTTGGGTGTCCCTTCCAACTCTACAATTCATTTTCTACAATCTGAAAGACCCCACATTCTCTCATCGTGGCATTGAATCCGAGGTAAATACACTCTGTTCCACATGTAGTACGTGTTAAAGTAGGACATTCCAAAAACAGTAGTACAAGTGATTTTGTACTTTAAGGAAAATATGCATTTATTTTCATTGACAATATTTGTGTCCAATATAAAACAATGTGTTTAAATACACTTGAATACTGTGTAAGAGCAGGACAGCTTTCCCATATGTAATCACCATTAAACATAGAGCACCTTCTTTCCATGCTGCTGTCTTGTTGGACTCGTCCAGCTAAATTACAACTTGTAGAATAAATAAACACCTTCCGTTTGCCATGAAAACCACCACTTGTAGATGTTGTTTTGGAAAAATACTACTACTTCCACCCTCCCCATATCCATGCCCATCTCTTTCTCAAAACCCTTTAAAGTAGAAAGGTCTTCTAATTCAGGAAGAACTCCCACAGAAAATCACTTTCGTAAGGTCAGGGCTTTATGCTGCTAAAAAAATGCCTAGATTCAGCTTCTGCTGCGGATCAATCAAATTATGAGAGCTATTTTCCCTGGAAATTAAGCCACTGTAAAAAAAATATATGAAATTGAATTTCAATGCATGAAATTTCAGAGAATGATAATCCCTCTCAATCAGAAATTGATTAAATTGTAAACAGTATAAAAGTAATTAAAATGCAAGCTTAAGCAAGAGATATTAATAGTATTTCTTGCCATGTAACTTTAAATTTGGCATTCTAAAGTAGTACAGATGTAGTAAGAATTGGTTGTCAACTGCTATATAACCTGGCTTTGAAATACACATCAAGAACCTGTTTACTGCTCAGTTGTTCCCAGCCAGTAAGAAAGTAAAGCAATAACTTTTATTCTCCTGGTACTAGACTAAGAAACTAGATGTCTAGTACTACTTAGTCTAGTGTTTCCAAGATAAAGATTCCCTCCCACAGCACACTCAGGAAAATAAAAGAGTAACTGAAGTTGAATACCATCAAGTCCTGCTAATCCAAATAATATTCACACTTGATTTTGTTCTCCAGATTTCTATTAGGAATACAGTTTTGGTGACATTAGATTCAAGACAGATTCTTTGTATTAGGTTTAAGTGCTGTCAGCTGAGGACTGAAGATTAACTTTGGAAAGACTGCTCTGCTGCAATACAAGGTATATCTCTTATGAGTAGAGATAGCTGTTAAAGAAAACCAATACATTTTAGAAATGAGGATTATTTATGAAACTTTCTGGAGTTGTACCAAGTTCAAATAATGTCTCAAGAGGAACTCAGTAGTGCTTGAAGGCTTTCAAAAGTAGCAACATGAAGGCTTACATTTGGGAAGGTTAACTGCTGTACCTGGAAGCAAGACACTGATTACACTGGCCACTTCTTCTCTGATTTACCTCAATTAGATACAATAATTCACTTGCTCTCAAAATACTCTTGCCCAGCAGCTTAACTATGTCCTCATTTGACTTCAGGTGCGGTTGCTTTGTGGTCTTAAGGAGGAGAGAATCTGAGGCCTTCAAAAGTTACATCCAGTTATGAAGTAAGACATCCTTAGAACAGCATTTCTCCATTTCCAGACAAGGGAGTCCAATGGTGTTTCAGCAGCTTTCCGTGGTTCTGGGCAGTTATTAATTCATAGATCTTCTCAACCCCATTACCAGAAAGTGCACAGTACTGCACTGAAAAGGGTTAGGAAAATATAAATATAACTGAAGAGACACAGACGCTATGCAATGCTCCCATGCTTTCACTAGTGCAAAGAAACCACAGCACTATGCAACTTTTCTCCTATGACTAAATCCACTTGTATTGCAGCTACTTATATGTCTAATGTGGAGGGAGATCCCTCGCCCTCAGAAGAGTAAAGAAAAAGGGAAGAGAGGGGGGAGAGAGGATGTGTGTGTTATTAAGACATCCAGTCAACAATTTTGGAAGATTTGCTTTTTCCTATCAACACAGAGTACTGCCATCTGTCTGTCTGATAAAAGATCAAATACTATGATTGTCAAATGTCTGTTCCTTCCTTTTTTTTAAAGCCCAAGTGATTTCTGGACTATTTGCTTGGCTATTTTGTTAAACTGCTCTCTGTCTTCCCGCCACATTTTAGAAGCATCCACGTTGGCTCCACTCTCATCATTCGGTTCTGAAAAAGGGAAATAAAAGAAAAATTGGCTTTAGCATTACATATGAATGCACCCTAAGACTCTGACTGGTCCTCTGCCTCTTCAGTTTCATCCCCTACTGCTTCCAAGGATTGCTGGCACCCTAGACCACCTTGCAGAACTGCAAGATACACAATGTACTGGACTCTATACATGGATTACGGACCCAACCAATATTTTAATGGGGCTACTAAGTATTTACACTATACCACAACTGCACGTGCACAGTGTTAAAGAAAGGGAGTCGCAGAATTTGAGGCATCAACAGCCACAGAAAACTGCCGGTACATATCGGGACTGAAAACAACTCCAGGATTGTAGGTTAGGTGGTGAAGCTGGCTAACTGAACAATTTAGTTTGGCAACCCACATTTGACGGTCCGAGCTATTCCATCTTCATTTAAATTGGACCTATAAGTTTGATTTTGAATTGGTATTTGGTTGTTGTTAAATTTGTAGCTGTTTCGACAGCAAATTAGTAGAATGGTGGTTTCTTAATTAAAGCAAATCTCACAATTCCTTGAGATTTATTTAAGCCAAAGTTTATGTGCATAAGCACATACTATTCATGTCCGCAGGGGCTTACAGAAATAAGACCTCAAATAATGACTATTTCAATGCCAGAATGAGTAGTATTCTTCACCCTTGTCATCTGAACATACTGCAGTTCATCAGCTTGCCTTGCACTTTGCCACAGAGGGAGAGTAACAACTTTCTTCTATTTAGGTAAACAATGAACTATCTGAACATAGGATTTTCAACTCATCCTAAGGAGCCCTTGCTGGATCAGGCCGAAGGCCCATCTAGTCCAGCACTCTGTTCTTGCATGAAGATCCTGAGCACAACAGCTGCAAATCCCAGATACTGGCATTCAGAGGCATATTGTCTTTAACAGTGTAGGTACAACATAGTCATTGTGGCTAGTAGCCAGTGACAGCCTTATTCTCCAGTCTTCAAAAGTAGCAACATAAAGGCTTACATTTGGGAAGGTGGACTGCTTTACCTGGAAGCAAGACATTGATTAAATTGGTCACTTCTTCTCTTCGTAGACACAATTTATCTTAAAGAAAAGCCAATGCCAAATCTAAGGGAACAGTAGACTACATAAAAAAGAACCATAGCTAAACAGCTTGTAAGGTGGCTGCTGAAACTCTTGTTATTTTAGCAGCCTGTTAATTGGTTGCTGCTTGAACAGCTTTCCTAGCTTAGTGTTTGGAGATGAACTGCTGTTTCATACCTGCCAGCATGCTGACCACTGACAAGAGGATCTTCTCCACGCTCTGTACTGGGCTCCATCGTTCTGCGCTGCTCTCATAGCCCATGGGATCATCCCCAGGAGCATGAAGAATTGAAATACAAACTCTCCCATCTGGATAAACTGTGGAGAAGAAAAGTATTTTGTTCTTTAGCCTCCTCTACACAACAGTCATTTAAGAAAAACAGAAAGAAAGTGGAAGAATCTAGGAGGCAACAGTATACTTTTTGCAACTACAGAGCTAATGTTTTTAAAACACACATATTTCTAGATAAAAAGGAGGGGTCAATAGATCAATTTCTGAGGGATTCCAAATTCTCCAGTGTAATATGTTTCCCCACATGCTTTCTGTCCAAACACTGTCCATCGTTTATGCATTTTAGGCTACAATCCTAATCCTTTTACCTGGGAATAAATATCACATAACACAATAGAATTTACTTAGGTGTGCATAGGATTACACTGACATTAGTTCTTATTTTAAGGTGTCTTAAAATAGAAGGACAAGTTCCCCCTCCCCAAAATACTCCCCTAACAAGTACGTCTACAGCCTAAAAGATGCTAGATTTTTAAAGTCAAGAAACCTTTGGTGCACTTTTAACATTCTGCCTTGCCCTAGTGTTTTGTGCCATTTTACTGTTTTTCACTTTGAATGAGATGGAGAAAGACCATGCTATAAATATAAATTGATATTGCTCTTCTAACCAACTGACTGGGAGAGAGATCTGGCTCTTCACTTTTATTTTCTCTCTCATGCCCCCCAGAGTTGTTCTTCCATTTGTCCAGCTACTCTCCACCCAAAATAACAGCAGAGTGAAACGGGTGGTAGAAAGCTGCCAGGCAGATTTTCAAATCTCCCCTTCAGCCAATTTCTGTGCAAGTTTGAAACTTGTTAAGTGCTATATATAGGTTACTGTGTTTACTCCCTCATTACAGCCTTAGGGTAGGGAATGGTTGTTGTTGGTCTATCCATAGCTGAGGGAAAGGGAGAGAAGACTTTGATGGATCTCTATTTTGTAGAGGAGGAACATGAATAGAAGAGGCAAAGATGATATGCTTTGAAAGGCCCAATAGTCAAATTTAGGGGAAATAATACATGAAAAGAGAGTTAATCACACAGAGTTGAATTCAACATCATGCTAATACAATTGTTCTGTAAGTGCAAGCATTTCTGCTTGCCAGATGGAACCATCTCCCCTCTTGTGCCCTGCTGCTGCTGCTTCTTTCTTCTTCTTTGGTGATCACTCGCAGCCGAGTAAGATTGTCTTCCATGAACATGGTCTTAAGAGTGAGTCCATAAGTGACTGTGGAGGCCAATTCTGGATCCACATGTCCTTCTGCAGTGAGGACATAGGTTTCCGGGCAGGAGTTGATCAAGGTGAGGGTTTGCCAAATGTACCTTTCTCTTAGCACGTTTCTCCCTTTCGTCCTGAGTTTAAAGTCTTCAAAGTCCATGACACTTTTAGTAAAGGCTGTTCTCCAATTGGAGCACTTGCAGGCCAGTGTCTCTCAATTGTCGGTGTTTATACTACATTTTTAAAGATTTGCCTTGAGAGAGTCTTTAAACTTCTTTTGTTGACCACCGGCATTATGCTTTCCATTTTTTAAGAGTAGTTGCTTTGGAAGACAAAAATCAGGCATCTGAACAACATGACAAGTCCAATGAAGTTGATGTTAAAGAATCACTGCTTTGACACTGGTGATCTTTGTTTCTTCCAGTACACTGGCATTAGTTCACCTGTCCCCCCAAGTGATATGTAAAAAATTTCAGAGAGAACCTTTGATGGAATCTTTCGAAGAGTGGCAATGGCCTTTACAAGTGGTCCATGTTTCACAAGCATACAGTAAGATTGGTAGTACAATAGTTTTGTAAACAAGCATTTTGGTTTCCCTGCTAACGTCCCGGTCCTCAAACACTCTGTGCTTCAATCCGGAGAAAGCTGCACTCGCAGAGCTCAGGCGATGCTGGATTTCAGTATCAATGTCAGCCCTTGTGGAAAGATAGCTGCCCAGGTAAGAGAACTGATCGACATTTTCCAACATTACACTGTTAACTCATGTTCTGCAGAGCTGATTTAGGAGGTGGAGGGGGGCAAAAAGCCCCATTGCACTAGTGGGACTCATTGCACAGATTCCCACCAGAACAACTATTTAATTGAATCTGGTCCATGCTTTTGGTGGGCATCATTGTTCTTCTTCTCCAATTGCTACTTCATGGTACCTATCAATCTGCCTATAATGCTCCTAGAGAAGTATCCAGCTCTCCTGGTATTAAAGACATGGAATTCAGAAAGGAGGTCTCAACCCTCTGATTTTTTCTTTTAAGACAATGGGAATTATGCAGAGGTCAACTAGTTACTGTTATCAGTTGGGAAAACAAAGACAAAATATCACCAGAAATGGAGCTACTGATGAACTAAATCAATCGGTAAATCTATATGTCAAGTATTTGTAATCTCAGGCTGTAATTCAAACCTCTCCTCTCCCCTACCAACAGGACTTTATGGACACCAGGTGGATAGGGCAGAAGTTTAGATGGGGAAGCAAGGTTGCTGATCCTATCATGTGATGGCAGTGAGACCAGCATGGGTTCCATCAGATCCCAGGCTAGCTCAGCCCTTCTATCTCCTCTTCTATTTCAGGTCATTTTACATTATGAAATTACTGACATTAAGGGTAAATGGTATACAGAAGATCACATCTTGTACTTTGCTTTATTTTGTACCACAATTCAAAGTGGCTTACGAGTAAAACATAGTTAAAAGGTGTTAACCAGTGACTAAGTACATAGTTCTCTAATTGTGTAATAATCAACAACAACAAAAATCAAAGGGTAGGTCCAGATAATATGTAGCTCCTGCTGAAGATAGCCGGTGTTTTAAGGGTCCATTAAGCTTTTTCTAGATAGCTGGACTTGATGACATTCTTTACCAATGTAGAAACCATCAAGGCACCTATTGGTAGAACTTACTGTTGGGATGAAACATCTCACATGTGAACCTCATCTTTGGAGGACTTAAAGGATAATCAAGAGGAAAACTCAGAATAGCAGGGAAAACGCCATACTCAAAGCATGTGTCTTCTGGGCCCCTGAAACAAAAGAAACATTACATCTATGCAGCATGGAAACAGTTGGCACCACTTTCAAACTAGTTCCAAAATATTAGTTACTAAAAATGAAAGTTGATGGTAATCAAGTATTTCAGCAGCACAAGGAAGTCTCTAGATTAGTAGATACATGCAATTATAACATGGAAGTAGTTTCCAGACTGTATGAATTGAATAACTATAAACTATTTAGGAGAGTATTCTCCATTTCAAACAGATCAATCTTCAAGAGGATATCCAAGATGTAATCCAGTAGAGATTTGGCAAGCATCCTTGCTGCTAACTTTCACGGAGCTCTTGAATATCTTTTATGCTGACAGACCCATTCAGTTGTTTAGATTTTGCCAAAATGAGTGAGTCAGTTTTACGATTATTGCATGTTGTTTTTATGTGTATATATTGTAGTACACCACCTGGCTATTTTATGAGTGGATAGTTTATATATATTTTCCTAAACATAAATAAGTTGATGATAAACTATAATTGATGTTGTAGTCATAGTGCTTTGATGTAGTTGTACATTTGGCACTGCCATAGATGACTTACTGAGTCAGCAATCATACTCAAGAACCAAGGCTAAAGAAGCAGGGGAAGTCTGTGCTGAGGGATCGCCACCACTTGCTTCCTCCACAATGGACAGTTAACTAATGGCAGTTTAACAGTCATACATATTTGGAATCATTAAATGACCCCAGGAGGATAACTTGCATCACTTTGTATGCTATGGCAGTAGAGAAGTGGATCCAGCTAGTGGGCCAGATGGAGGAGACTCTTGAGAGTCTGCAAGAAGATCAAACCTATCCATTCTGAAGGAAATCAGCCCTGAGTGCTCCCTGGAAGGACAGATCCTGAAGCTGAGGCTCCAATACTTTGGCCACCTCATAAGAAGAGAAGACTCCCTGGAAAAGACCCTGACGTTGGGAAAGATTGAGGGGACAAGAAGAGGAGGACGACTGAGGACGAGATGGTTGGACAGTGTTCTCGAAGCTACAAACATGAGTTTGACCAAACTGCAGGAGGCAGTGGAAGACAGGAGTGCCTGGCGTGCTCTGGTCCATGGGGTCACGAAGAGTTGGACACGACTGAACGACTAAACAACAAGCGGGTCAGATCCTGAGTTCCTCCATTCTCAAGGCCTGCCCACATGACATTACCAAGAGCCATTTTTTTCCTTTGTACTATGGCAAGCCACACTAGGAAGAAAAATCTGAAGTTTATCCAAGTGGGGTTTGAAGTTACCACCAATCAGCTGATCAGCAGTAATGGCAAGCCCTATTTGGCTGGGCTTACATTTTTCCTTCTAATGCAGCATCCAACTGTACATGGAGAGCAGCATCTCCACCTGCCCCTCACCTGACTTCATATATAATTTGTGATTTAAAATAGCCTTAGTTTAAATCACTCCACCTGTTGGGGTCTTTATATACATAAGCTGTATACAGTTGTACTCCTGTTACTATAAATATGAAATAGGATTAACTCTCAGTTATTATTGTGTTTTGTTTTGTTTTAAAGTTGTGACATCCAATATTGGAGGTCTGATTCCTAATACCAGGTTAAGAAAGTGATTTTTTTGGCAGCAGGGGTCGAGTGCTAAGTTATTCTCAACTTTCACTGCAAAAGGAGAGAATCAGAAACCCTGTTTTCTCACCTAATAGTAAGGATACAGCTTTTCTGACACACTATTCTTACACTTATGCTTTTGCAACCAAGTGATCAGGCCCAGATTAGGCTCAATGCTATCGCATGACATAGAGCAGCAAGCTCAGTTTCCAATGGATCATGGGCTGCCTCAGCCCTTCTCCCTCCTTAGAAAAGACCCATCTGGGGGCTTCCTGCTGGTCTCTGCAAGAGGCCATCAGAGACATCTCTGTCCAATCCACACAGCCCTACACTCGTCTACTTGCCATTCTACAACTGGTGATTTGTCATAGGTAATTAACAGCATGCGAGCTTCCATGCTGGATGGTAACCACTTCTACAGAAGCTGCTTCAGCATGGGCCACTATAGGTACTAAACTGGTCCTGTCTCTCCCAACACCTTGCTTGGAAACCACAGGTGACAAGAAATTCCATGTAAGTGAGTGAGTGGGCTGGCAAAGGAGGGACAGGTCTCTTTAGCTGTTCTCAGCCTGTTTGTTAATTTTCTGAGCTTGTCATAGAAGACAAGAAGCTTGTCCCTCAACTCCATATGTTAACTGCCAGCCCAATTTGTGGAAAGCACATTTACCCTACTTTCTGTGCCACTTAAACAAAATATTAGACAAGTAACTTTGGTGAGCTTATTTACAAGGCTATACTACACAGTGAAACCCAATGTGTACTGAAAAATTCATGCTGTTTTTTTAGAAGGAAGCCTTGATTATAAAGAGTTAACTTGTTCACATCCTCTCTAACCTAAAACAAGAAGCTGAAAGGGAGAGAAATCAAAGCTTGCACATTAAATTACTAGGAAGGTCACAACACTGCTTAATTACCAGGGTGTGTTTATTCAATTATGCTCAATCTGTCTCCAAGGCATGTTCCAGATTTTAGTGCCTGCACGTTAAGAGATATAGCCTACAGGTGCTTGATCTTGCTACTTTGAAGACACTATTATAATGCATGGACAAAAGTGTCAGAAACTGCCATTTGCAAGGCATTGTATAACCAGTGTTTATTATTTCTATAATGGTCTGATGGAAAGATGTGCATGTTAGATTTAAACACAACAACTCAAGTAATAAAAGCAACTTCAGGATACGCAATTAGGATGTGCATGCTGGCCAGACTTCAGACTTTGAAGGTAAGTATACCCAAGGTGCACACCCAGATTATAAATGGGGTTACATACACACCAAGCACTGACCATAATTTTTGGCAAGCTAAATCATTCAAAGTAGAAACTTCCACCTGTATGCCCATAGCTTTTCTAGACAGTAATGAACATATGTTTTTGAGCACTGCTCAACAACAACAACAACAACAACAAACATAGGGCTGAATTTCAGAATTAGAGTCCTCATAAGTAGTAAGTATTAGAAGTAGGAGTTTCAACCTTTGCTGCCTCTCTATTGTTATTTTATTTCCTTCCTACAAATGCACAACCTGTGCCTCTCATTTTTTTCTCAGTGTCACTTCTAGCATATTTCTTCTTGGGTCTAAACAGCTTCTCCTCCTCTAGAAAACAAAAATACCCCCTCCTTTTTTTTCTTCAACAATCACCTTGGCAAAAAAAATCTTGGAGCCATCATAGTCTAGCCAAGTAGAACTTCACTATTACGCGTTTCTCCTTCCAAAAACAGAACAGGTTCTTCTTTCCAATCTGTTCACCTAATATAGCTTAAGTGCATTGAGCAGAACCCCTTGGAGGGCCTTATTTCACCCTTTAATTTCTGTGCTCTTGTCGAAGACCACCCAGATAGTTTCATGCCTGAGCAAGGATTTGATGCTGGTTCTCACATTCAGATCCAACACTCAAGCAACAAGACTATACTAACTCTATCACTCTACTCACTTGTGATTCCTGGACTGGGATGGCCTTGCAACACTATTATATGCTCTGAGCACTCCTGAACAAAGTTTATAGGCTATTTTGACAAGTGCTATGTTTAGATGTTTTATTTTAGAAGAACCTTTATTTGCTTACAAGAACAGTGTTTTTTGATCCTCAATCACCTGAAGTTTCCTCTATGCTTCCCTTGGTACACAGTGTGTATCTGAAGAAGTGTGCATGCACATGAAAGCTCATACCAAGAACTGACTTAGTTGGTCTTTAAGGTGCTACTGGAAGGAATTTTTTTTGTTTTGACTATGGCAGACCAACACGGCTACCTATCTGTAACAGGGTATAATAGTGAAATTAAATAAGGCTGTGCCAGTTATTTCACTATTTCTATGTGCGTGTAGCAGAAAATATTATTTCAGCTTCCCAGGTGCTGGGAGCAAGTTCTAAGTTAGAACTTTTCCAGTACTCTGACTCCATATTAGGTAGCACAGAACTATCAAAGCAACATTCTGAACCAACATTCCCCACATGGAAATTGCCTCTGTCACCATAGTAGGGAGAAATGATATAGCTTCCACCATAAAAGCAAAATACATGCTTAATGTCTCCTATTATGGCATTGTAGGATGCAATTAGGTATTTTTTTTAAAAAAAAAAATATCATTTGCATATTTAGACTGGAACCAAATGGATGTTTTTTGGTCCTAGAATAACAAATTATTTTTCTGGGCAGTTGATCTTTCTGGATCAAAGTTGATCATTACCTTTTATTTGTAAGGCAACTACCATTTCCCAATCTAAGCTATTTCTTTGATATTAAACAAGAAAAGCTACTCACTTCTGGGAGAAGAGAAATAGCATGCCTCCTTTCTTTGTCTAGCATTATGGGAACTAGCAGGAACATACCAATACTTTAAATCCAACTCTTCATGACCCCATGGACCAGAGCACTACATTACAAATAAGCATTACAAATAAGTAGTAGTAATAAAAACAAAAACCTTGGATCAGCCATTAGACACACAACTTTCAGACACCTAGATCTATAGCACATCATAAATTCACTACTTAATGATAAACTTGTACAGAAAAGTTATTCCTAATCTAAGCATGGTTCCCACTAGGCTTCCTTGCTACATTTTAAATGTGATAATAAATAAGTCTAGGTAGTTTTACTGCTACAATTTCTAAGGGGTTAAACATTAATACTTCCTCCACCCTACCCCCATAAACTTTGAAATAGCGACACTGAGCAAGTATTCACTTGTTACAGACTGTATATCACTCTTCCAGCTCTCAGTATGTAATGGTTGCTGATAATTAGGTGCAATACAGTAATATAAACTATAGTGCAGAAAAGTACAAACAGAAAGATCAAGGGGCTGATGCAACTTCCCTATGAGGAAAGGTTACAACGTATGGGGCTTTTTAGTTTATAAAAAGGTGAATGGGGGGACGACCTGATGGAACTGTATAAAATGATGCCTGGGTGGTGAGAGATTTTTTCTTCCTCTCCCATAATTCTAGAAGCCAGAGTCATTCAATGAAGCTGAATGTTGGAAAATTCAAGAGTGACAAAAGGAAGTACAGTGGTACCTCGGAAGTCGAACGAAATCCGTTCCGGAAGTCCGTTTGACTTCCAAAACGTTTGGAAACCAAGGCATGGTTTCCGATTGGCTGCAGGAAGCTCCTGCAACCAATTGGAAGCCGTGTTGGATGTTCGGGTTCCAAAGAACATTCACAAACTGGAACCCTTACTTCCGGGTTTGCGGCGTTCGGGAGCCAAAACGTTTGACTCGCAAGGCATTCAAGATTCAAGGTACGACTGTAGTTCTTCACACAACACATAGTTAAACTATTGAATTCGCAACAAGATGTAGTGATGACCACCAATATGATTGGCTTTAAAGAGCGGATAGACAAATTCAATATGCTTCTAAATACCCATTGCTGGGAGTCCTGAGGAGTCTCGTGTATTGCTTATGGTTTTCCCATAGGCTTCTGGTTAACAGAGTGCTGGACTTGAGGGGGTCCTAGCAGGGCTCTTATTTCTTAAAACACCATTCACATGTAGCTCAAGATATAAGAAAAACTTGGAAGTTTTTAAAAGTTAGTGGTGTCTTGATTTTTCAGTGACGCATGACATAAAAATATTATGACAAACAGCCATAAATTTACATGTATCTTAGAACATAAGCAAAAACATTATAACAGTAACATACAATTACAGAAAATAAAAGGGTAGAAAACCTTCACATAAACATATGGAACAAAAGAACAAACACTTAATGGGAGGTCAGTTAATGCTATAATAATTGTTTTTAAGCACATTTTTTTCCAATTTTTATGAAAGCAGCTGCAATCCTTGCTCCCAAAATCTTACAATGCACAAAGGGGAATTCCACAATGAAGTAAACATTTACACTAAACTGAAATATAATTACATTTCTAGACAGCTTTTTGAAATATTGGCTTAAATTTGTACTTGTTATTTTTAAGAGCAGCCTTTAGGCTAGCCAAGTTCTAACAATGAATACTTTTGTATCATTTTAGTGGGGTAAACTGTTGTGATAATGAGCACTAACAGTTTTCAAATGCCATCCGTTTTGAAGTTAATAAAGCTAAGTGAGAATAGCCTGATAAGAGAGAGAAAATACATTAATCTCACATATCAAGTTAATTGATTTACGCAACACAGCACTCACACGGTATGAAGCTGGAAGTCTTTATGTATTCCCATTATCTAACACTGCCTATTTGCACTTTTGATGTGACAAGATCAAAGGTGAGCATTTATTTGCTTTAGAAATTGTGCACAAGATCTCAGAACTTGTTTTCAGGCCCTAAAAACAAGCATGGTTTTACCAAAGTGGACATACTACTGGCCATGAGATGGACACAGCAAAACTAAATAAAGATTTTTTTTGCTAAAATCATTGGGTCTTGTTCCACGTAAATGTATTAGGATAAGATGCCAACCAGTGTTTCTTTTCAGCTTTAGCCACACTGAAAATACTCAATTTATAATGTTTCAGCAATACTAGTTTTCATCATGAAATGGAAGGCTTGGTATTTCTGGTATGTTTGAATAGCAGTCATTCTCATCACCCTTCTAATCTCACTCCTGAAACTTCAGACTCTACACTTTGATATTCAATCTACATACAGTTATTTTTCAGAACTCATGAAAGTACAGCTCTGTAGTTCTTCCAAACTGAGCCTTTAATACAGAGGACCAAAGTAAATGAACAAAGATGCCTCATTATTATTAGCTTAATCTTTACTGGTGCCACTCATAAATTAGGCACTCTCATTATCAGTGCAGCCCTTGATTACACCTCCACCACAGTGGGAAGGGAAGATGCTGATACACAAATTCCTTGAAAAAATGTACTCTTTCCATGTGTACATGTGTGTTACAAGGCAGAAAATAACATTTGGTATTTAAGAACTACAAAAAAATGATCCTGCTGTATACTGGCCACACTTCCTTCCAAAGCACTGGCTTATTATAATCCAAAGTTTATTTTCTTGCAGTTTGACTAGTAGCCTGATGCACAAAATTAAGCGTGTGTTTCTCTATTCTACCAGCTATGGCCACACAATCAAAACTTGCAGCGAACTTGTAACAGTTAGCTTGCTACCTTAACACCCGCCTTTCTCATTAGAAAAAGCCTCCCAGATCAATGGTATACAGGCTATTTTAATTTCTTCCAGTGTGTCTTAATGCATACTGTACTGCTACAATTTTCCAGAGCTATGATCCTATCTGAAATTTTATATAGCACATTGCCAAAAAAGAAAGAGTGCACTTCAGAAGAGGAAAACCAGACTTCAGAGAATTACCAGATCTTGAGACTTGTGTCATATTGTTTGTGTTCCCATTGTCTGTACTCTTCATTTCTGAAACATTTTTAGACATTCCCTGACAGTGGCAAGTTGAGCCATCTGGAAACTTCACAAGACAAACCCCAAAAGTTGGGGCTATGGTAAAGAAAGCCCAAGCCTTTCCAACAGCCAAGGTCCCCTTTGAGTGAAAATGGGATGCACAAACCCTCGTTAAGATAAACGTGGAAAATAACTCCCCTAAGGTTGGCTAGACCTCAACAATTTCACTGCCTGTTTCATCTCAATTGAAAAAAGAAAAAAAAAAGATCTCGTAGGTGAGAGCACAATGCTGAAAAGTCTCTCTTGTACCTACGTGGTACAAACTGGGTGAAATTCAAGACACTAACACTATTTCTCTTCTTCATTATCTTAGTCTGTCCCAGAAGGTGTGGTGGAATGCAAAACCCTTAAGTTCTTTCTGTACTAAAGGCCACATATGAATTCAACAAAAAGGAGAAGCCTGCTTGGTTGGCAAACATTGCTTTTTGTTTCATTTAAGACAAGAAAACAAGATTATTATTGAACTCGACAACTTGCCCTCTTTGCAAGTTGGCAAAGCTTTTATCTTTTCAGAACGTATTAAGAAGACTTGTGCTGGCAGGTGGAT
Organism: Podarcis melisellensis; assembly: GCF_964234715.1. Classification (NCBI taxonomy): domain Eukaryota; kingdom Metazoa; phylum Chordata; class Lepidosauria; order Squamata; family Lacertidae; genus Podarcis; species Podarcis melisellensis. The sequence continues at coordinate 38,232,779 of NC_138537.1, forward strand.
AAATGCAACCTGAACTGTTTCAGGGGAATCCCTAAACTTGATACTCCATTTATTAAAAGATGCACATAGGATTACTTTTTGTTCTCTGAGGTCCACCAGCAAAATGTATGTAGAAATAATTTTAAAAGAATAATAGCTTATAAACTTACATTATCAAAGCTTCCCATTCAAAGAAATTTTCTTCATTCATAGGCCCTATTTAAAGACAAAATGTATTATTTTATTTAAAGTTTTCTAATGTCAAGGTATACAGATATAAAGTAAATAGGATTCCTTACCAGCTACTATGCCTTCTGGTGGATTCAAGGTCAACTCTAAAATTAAGAATAAATATTTTAAAGTATTTTTCCTCGTTTCATTAATTAATACCACAAAAACAATCTATATGGCCACAATAATTTCTGACAGCAATAACAGATAACTCAACACAGGGAAATGATTTAGAACAAGAGTAAACTTTATATCCTGCTATTTTGTTTGTTTGCTTGCTTGCTTGTTTGGGTAAGCACACTCACAAGGGAATAAGCCTCATCAAATACAACTGGACTTACTTCCAAGTAAACATGCATTATCAGTATTCATGGAAACCCAGTTCTCTCTTTAAAATGTTCACCCTCCACCATTGGAAGCAGTATGCCTCTGAATACCAGTTGCTGGAAACCACTGTTGCTGTCAGGCTTGGGTCCTGCTTGCATGCTTCCTAGATGCATCTGGTTGACTACTCTGAGAACAGGATACAGGACTGCGATGGCTGCCAATTAGTTTGTGGGCCCAATTCAAAGTGCTGGTTGTGACTTATAAAGCCTTAAATTGCTCAGGACTGCAAGAACCACCTCTCTCCATACCTGGACCCTGTGATCATCATAAGAGGCCCTTCTTCACATGCCTCCTCCACAAGAGATCCAGATGTGGCAACACAAGAATGGACCTTTTCTGCAGTGGCTCCCCAAGGAGGTTTGGCTGGCACCTTCATTATACGTTTAGGCACCAGGCGAAAATGTTCCTCTTTAAATAGGTCATTGACTGATTAGCATCTTATACCCTTTTAAATGTGTTTGGGGGAGGGGGTTATTAGTTTTTTGGGGGTGTTGTTTTTATTAGTTGTTTTATGTTTTTATCTTGCATTTTTATGTTGTGAACTGCCCTGAGATCCATGGATGAAGGGCAGTATACAAATTTAAAAAATAAAAAATAAATAGATGGGCCACTGGTCTGATCCAGCAGGCCTTTCTTATATTCTTAAATCTAGTTCTCACTGCCACAGAGATGACTTGTTTTATATATAAAGCAAGCTTGCATTCTATCATTTATATTGAGGCATGCAAAAGTATGTATATGAATACAGTCAGCAAGCAATAAGCATGCGATCTTACAGCTATTCAAGTTTTTATTTATTTTAGCAGATGGAATCTATTAGGCTTCCTGGTTCCTAAACTGGAAAGAATTCCACATCATGTTCTATCAGTGCAAGCATTTCTGCTTGCCTGGTGGAACGATTTCCTCTCTCCTCCCCCATGCTCTGCTCTTGGGAGTTCTACTGACCACCCCTACAAGCCAATTTGGGGGGCTGTGTGCAGGGCACCTTGGGGCTGACAGGGGCAAAAGCGCTGTTGTGCTAGCAGAGCCAGTTAGCTGAATCTGACCCACAGTGTTCATTAACAAATGCAGACTCCAGCATTCCAAAACCTAGGACCCTGCAGAGGTGTTTTGGACTGCAACTCACATTAGCCACAGGATGAGGAAGGCTGGCATATTCTTACCACTTTTCTAGTTGTTTACAACAATAAGATCTAGAATGTGAGATGAGGGCAGGAGAAGAGGACAGGAGAAGTCGAGTGAAAAGAGGAGTTATTGCTCTCTCTAGTGGAGAAGATGCAAATATCAGCATCAAATGATTGTTTTAAAAAAAGGGGTTCTCAAACTCCCCCCACCATGGACTACTTGAAGATTGCTGAGGGTCTTGGCAGACTACTTAATGATTTTTCTGCCTATGGAAGCAATTAACATGTGCTCTGGTAGATGTTGTATGATTTTTTAATTGTATTTTTGTTGTTCCCTTTATTTCATATCTGTTTTATTATCTTTACTCCATAGAATTCAAACTGTAATGCAATAAAATGTAAAACATAACAAAATCTATTAAAATACAATTAAAAATCATAGAATCATATGAATATTTAATAGTTTTTTTCCAGGAAAAATGAATTTCAGTTGCAAATTACCCTAACTTGCATTGGAAAGCTAACTGATGCCCTAGAGAGTGGTCTTATTTAGCACATTTATTTTACTTGTATTTAGTAAACAAAGCTAAGAAAATGTATTGAAAAGTCCACCTTGCTTAATACTGTACTGCTTTAGCAATTGGCCTCTATTCGCTGTTACTGTTAAACTTATGAAACAGAAAAATTTCGGTGGAAAATAAAGCACTGGAGAAATTTCCACCCCACATAAGTGAGCCATGTATTTGTTAATTTTTGTGTTTATATACTACCATTCAGAGTTAAACACATGAAAGTAGCTTTACCTTTATACCTAATGATATAAATTTGACAAGACTGCTATATTAACAGGATTTTTTCCCTAAGTCCAGCGCTTTCCCATAGGCTCTGCTGCAAGAAACACAAGAAACTGCCTTATGCAGAGTAAGATCATTGATCTATTTAGCTCAATACTATTGAGCTCAATACTCAATGAGCAGCATCTTTCCAGAACTTAGAGCTGGAACCTCTTTTAGTCCTACCTGGAAATGCCACGCACCTGGGGCAAATGTCAAACACTGGGATGCATAGCTGACTGCAGCAACCGTAGCTGACAGCCCTGTTAAGGGTTTCTCATGATTAGCTAATATGGCACTAGGTTTGTCTACTGTAGACTTCCTAAGCAGTCTATATGAAAAATATTACCTTCTTTTTGGCATCATCATTCCAAGTTCTCTTACACACTGGTAACTGAATGACCAAACAAAACGCCTTCCACACAGCAAAAACTAACTCTTGTATTTCTGTTCAGGTTCTTAAATAGAACAGCACAGCAGAACCCTCTGTTTGGTGCTGCCTAATTCAGACACAAAAGAGAAGCAAGAGCTGAAGTCTTGGCTACGTTGCTAACACTTCAGGCAGTAGCGCTTATTACAATATGCCATTATGAAAATTTTGTTTTGTTTTTCAAATATAAACCACCGAAGGGACTTAGGAAATTGATATACCGCCTAAAGAAAACACCCCACACCTTTTGCACATAAAAAAAACATGTCAAGAAGAATACTACTATATAGAGTGAACCAAGGCTTGGAGAACCTGTGGCCCTTTGGACAATGTTGGACTACAATTCATAGCTGTCAACGTTTCCCTTTTTTTAAGGGAAATTCCCTCATTCCGAATAGGATTCCTCGCAAGAAAAGGGGAAAGTTGACAGCTATGCTACAATTCCCATTGACTATACTGGGCGGGCCTGATGGCACTGGAGTCCCAATTACTTCTGGAGGGCCGCAGGCTCCCCACCCCTGAAGAGAAACTCTTCTCTCTCGACGCACCAGATTTCCACATACAGGGGACTGATGTGGGGGCTTAGGGGCAGTTCAGTCTCCGAAAGCCAAAGCCAATTTCACGGCCTCCGCTGGTGCGATCCAGCAAAAGGAGTTTCCCTTGCGCCTGGTGAATGTCTGCCCTGGCCCGGGGTGCCAGAGACTGGCGTGACTGGACGGAGGAGCTCGACGAGGAGTGAGGGGAGCAACGGCCAAGGGACTCGGAAGCATCGCTCCGAAGCCGGCCGGGACTGCCACCCCCCAGCCCCACCGCCACCCCCAGCAACGGAGTCCGGAGAAACGGCCGGTGCCGCCGCTTCCTGGCTCCCACCTCTCCCTCAGAGACCCCGGGGGCGCCTGCCCTCGCCTCCCCACTCACGTTTATACTCCGCCATCAGCCGCTTCAGCGCCGTGCCCGCCATAGCTCAGGCAGTGACGAGGGAGTCGGATCCGGCGCCAGCTGTTGCGCCTCGGGTCACCGGAACCATCCGAGGAGCCACTTCCGGTTGACCTTTACCATAGAGAGGCCGCTCCCGGAGGAGGCTCTTCGTTCTCTCCCTAGAGGTAGAAATAGGTAGAGGGAACCTCAAACGTTTTCCATCGACTTTTCCGGCTTTATTTCATTCCTCGCTTCGGAGGGGAGCAGGAATAATGGTAATCGGTAAAGAAAGCCCGCAGTTCTCCTTAGGCGACGTTGGGAAGCGGGCCTCACAACCCAAATCAGTATAGATTTTCTAGCTTGGTTGCCACTCGTGGGGAAATGTGGCCTCTTTTCAGGGTTTTTGGCCAAAGTACAACCCATCTGGTGTGCAAGTCAACGGACCAAACGGAGCACGAGGGCTTCTGCGTGCAAGTGGGCGCCGGATCTGACCTCGGAATGGAAGGAATCGTTTGTGTAGCCTGAGAGGTCGTGTTTTGCATAAGGTGATTTTGAAAGGAAAGCCAACCCAGTCTCGTTCCCTCCTCTGACAGCGAATTACGCTGAAGGGCTGTTAGAAGCCGCAATACTCCCATCTAAGACGTGGGCGATAGCAGCCCTGGGCTGCATTGCTACGAGCGATCGCCAAAGAAGATCTTGCTCAGCCTCAGTGCCAACCCCTACCTGCAGCGGGATGTGGAGTACATTACAGTACAGACAAAAAAAATAAAAATCTTCCAGTAGGACCTTAAAGACCAACTAAGTTTGTTGTTGGTATGAACTTTCGTGTGCATGCACACTTCCGTCTAAATCGTTCTCAACCATAGGGCACTCCTGTGTTTGCACTGGCGGAGCTATTCGAGTTTAGAAAGAGCACAAACTCCTCTCTTTACTGCTTTCTTCTAAGAAGGCATGCTGGTGCCCCTGCGAGTGCTTGTTTCTACCCTGGTGGAGATTTTAACAAGATGAACACAGAAATTATTCATGTCCACGATATATGCCATTTCCCATACCTTATCTCTGTGAGCCAACCTGTATGTCGTCACCCAGCTGAATTACTTTTGTGCGCATGCGTCAATCGAGCGGCTTCACCTCTGCACAACCTCAATCTCGCTCTGGGTGACGGCGCCGCAGAACTCGAGCTTCGGTCTCCCGTAACTTAAGAACTGTCACGTGCAATCGGAATTACTCGATCCTTCCATTGTAATCTGAATGTATATAAAATAACTACTACTACTAAACTCCTGCCCATAATAATATTTATAGTCCGCCCATTTGGCTTTGTTTCCCCCCAGCCAATAAGGGCGGTTTACAGCATATATAAAAACAGTAAAATATCAAGCATAAAAAACTTCCTGATACAGTTCTGCCTTCAGATGTCTTCTAAAAGTTGTGTAGTTCTTTATCTACACACTGTAAAGACAGGGAGAATCTGTGCTGTACTAGGAAACAGACTTTTGCTTCTTCACAAAATAGAAAGGGAATCGCCAAAGCGCTTGGAATCATTTAACTTTCTTTTACTCAGTACTTGTCAATTAAACATGCTGTCTTGAAACTGATTATGGGAAATGTGAAAAGTCTATAATTTATTTAGACCACTGTAAAGCAGATGAGGGACGCAGGTGGCGCTGTGGGTTAAAGCCTCAGCGCCTAGGACTTGCCGATCGAAAGGTCGGCGGTTCGAATCCCTGCGGCGGGGTGCGCTCCCGCTGCTCGGTCCCAGCGCCTGCCAACCTAGCAGTTCGAAAGCACCCCCGGGTGCAAGTAGATAAATAGGGACCGCTTTCTAGCGGGAAGGTAAACGGCGTTTCAGTGTGCGGCTCTGGCTCGCCAGAGCAGCGATGTCACGCTGGCCACGTGACCCGGAAGTGTCTCCGGACAGCGCTGGCCCCTGGCCTCTTAAGTGAGATGGGCGCACAACCCCAGAGTCTGTCAAGACTGGCCCGTACGGGCAGGGGTACCTTTACCTTTAAAGCAGATGGAAACATTAGCAAGATTTTAATCTCACTTGGAACAAATGCTATGGACAATATGGATAGACGTAAAATATGGATTACAATATGCAGTTGAAAATGTTGACAATAGAACCTATGGGGGGGGGGACAAAGTAATCTCTTTACATGGATGTGCATTTGGTATGGTTATGAATTCATTTCTAAAATAAAAAATGATTTAAAAAATTTATGGGAGTACCGTGGGATATTCTTATTAGTTCCATATCCTCACTATCACATGCTCATACAGTACCATGTTTTTAAAATTGTTTAATTCATGTGGACATTTCAAAAACCTGGTTAGAGACTGAGTAGTATGTACTTCATGATCTACACCATGGGTAAGCAAACTAAGGCCTGTGGGCCGGATCCGGCCCAGTCGCCTTCTAAATCCAGCCCACAGACAGTCCGAGAATCAGTGTTTTTGCATTAGAATGTGTCCTATTATTTAAAGTGCATCTCTAGGTTATTTGTGGGGCATAGGAATTAGTTCATTTCCCACCCCAAAATAGTCTGCCCCCCCCAAGGTCTGAGGGACAGTGGACTGGCCCCCTGCTGAAAGTTTGCTGACCCCTGATCTACACACAGCCTTCATCCAGCCCTTCAAAGTGGTATTCATTGGACCAACTAGGGTCAGAAGTCATTTTGGGGCAAAACAGTGACTTACCTATACAGGCAGTCATTCCTAAAAAGGTAGCTTCACCAGAGAGGCTGCAATGATATTTGGATGTTTCTCTGCTTCATGAAGATATGCAGCAATTTTTATGCCATCACAGTTCAGTCAGTAGAGCATGAGACTCAATCACAGGGTCATGGGTTCAAAACCTATGTTGCGCAAAAAGATTCCTGTATTGCAGGGGAGTTGGACTAGATGAACCTTGTGGTCCCTTTCTACTCTACAACTCTTATTATTGTTGTAAACGGACTCAATAATAGCCTGATGCCGATGGTGTCAAACAGTTGAGGAACAAAGATTCTGCAGGACTCCCAACCCAAATGTTTTGAAACAAAAGCTGCAGGTAACTAGAGTTTTAGCAAGTAATGGCAGCATCTCCATAGCTACAACCCCAAAATAGTGTCAAAGTGAAAGATTTAAGCATTGCCCACCATCAAGCTACAACTGCAAAAATGTGGCTTTGGCACACTACTGTGGTAAAGGCATATTGTGAGATATCCAGAATGCACTATGCACATGGCATTCTGAATCCTGATATGCCTTCCAACAACTCAAATTTTACACTAAAGCTAAATTACTCAAATGTGAAACTTTTTATGTGCAAGTTAAACAGAAGGAGCAGCTGTATGGTCCAGGTGTAACTATATATAGAAGCAATTCCAAATGGATCTGCAATGTTTTCCTGAAATGGGTGTTTGATGTGCAATTATCTCTGAAATACTGAATAGAAAAGATGGCCTTGCCCTTGAAGCCACCATCACCACTTCCTCCCACGCCATCCGTTTTTCTAAATAGTAAGTGCATTTCATCTGAGATATTAAGGATAAACAATTTCACCATGTAATTGCAAGTTAATAAAGAAAAACACCTCCAGGGTGTATTTTATGAAAAACTGATTTTTATGCCCTGAACAGTAGGCTTACTCTCAATAAAAGAACTTTAATAAAAGATGTACATAAGAATAAGTTGTCAGCATTTCAGTGATATAGCTTTGAGTACAGTCATATGAAATGCAGCAGCATTAAGCATAAGCCAAGAGACAGAGTAACAAACTATATTTACTGTGTACAGTAGTAAAGGACAACAAATGTAAAAATTTGTGAATAAACAATGACAGATTTTAAAATACCCCTCCTTAGACAACATATAACTGAAACAGAAAAGACTTTTTTCCCAACAGGATTTCTTGCAAGCAGATAATCTAACACATGATGGGTAGAGATTAAAAGGAAGTGACATTCTCAAGCAGCAATGAACAGCATCCTGAAAGTCAACAAAATGACCTTGTATTTTTGGATCTCTGCAAATTAAATTTTATCAAGCCAGTTGTCACTACAAACATTATTTTGAAGCTCAAAATATTTGAGGATGTAGGACACAGCAAGCCTCTTTAAGAATGTATCACTACATTGAGATTTTCCTGCACATTTGATACCATATTTTTTAAAAGCTACACCTAATTTACTCATTATAATATAACTAAAATATCTATGAATTGATGGTGGTTATCCCAAGAGCCCCAGGCACAAGCAGGAGACTCTGCATGTACGTGGGGAACAGGTACCAGACACATTTCTCCTCTGCAGCCCTCCAGTATTGCACAATACTCCAAAGGGTCCTCCTCCTATAGGAGGCAACTTTTCAGGAGACATGAGGAGTTATAGCAGGAAGAGACTGCAGAAATCCCTGATGTGCACACAGAACATGGCACATGGTCCTTTGTATCCCAGCCTATAGATTTCAAAGTAGCAGCTAAGGGAATAGTTAAAATTTCAGCTTTCAAGAGAGGTGTCAGAAAAAGGTACACAAGTTTATTTATTGCCTAATACATCAATAAGGAGTGATTCTCACTGGGAACAATCTGTTCAGAATTTCTCCTAAACAAATTCCATTAAAATTAGTTGAACACCATTGCTTCCTAAAACGATTCTGGTTCTGGTCCATTCTTTAAACATTTTATCAAAGACATTGGTGCTCAATGTTGGACATGTGACAGTTAAATAGAAGATGTGAAAGTTAACCTAAGCAAATGCTACAGCTGCTGACAAACTCAAAGACATTCCTTTACTTTAAAAAAATTGTTTTATTCTATGCTATTTTATTATGAAAAAGCACATGTACATTTGCATTACCTTAAACTGTCACTAAGCATGTATCTGAAGTACTGTCCTTTCTGCATATCCCATTAACAGTTTTAAAGTAATACATGTGTTTAATGGTAAAATCCTTTCTTTCTCAACCCACCTGTTTTGAGAAACTTACTATTGCAAGGAAAAATATTTCAATATTTACATTACATAATTAAGCAGTAAAACAGAAACAACAAAAGCCAGGACTAAGTATCCTTCTTTTACAGTAGGCTTGTATTTAGGCCACCAATTTCTAGATACAAGATGACAGCAGACAACAACTGGTATTTTACTTATTTGAAAATTTAATTTTGACTGGGCCCATTTTTATGATGCAGTAATTTCCCACAGATGCAGCTTCAACTTGCACACGCAGTATATCAGGGACAGGAAAAGAATTTGGATAAATGTCTTCAGAACATGAGGAGATTCCTGTATGATTGGCATGTTCATTTGTTTACTATTTAATAGCAAATCCAAGGACAGATGATAAAGTGAGTTGAAATTTTACATTCCTCTTCCTAAAAGGACAGGATATTTAGCACATGCCACCCGTCTGCTGTTGAAACACATCAATAGTATCCTCATCTTCCATTTCCAACTGTTAATAAGACAAAAAAGTAACGAGTTTTAAAAATAATATTTAAGGAATCTTGTTTCTAATATAACAAAACCTCTTAATTCAGACCTCTGGTTGAGTAGATGCCTTCTCTCTTGCTCCACTCTTGTTCTGTGTTGCTGGTCTGTTGTTTTGCAGTTGTGTTATGTTTTTTATGTATCTGTACCTGTTTTAGCTGTGAGATTTTTGTAACTTGCCTTGGGATCATTTGGTGAAGAGTAGGCTACAGGTACAAATAATTAACTTCATGTTTGGAAGCATACTGTGTAGAGGTTTGTTTAGATGTATTATTTTATCAGCACCAGTTTTCCCCATTCCAGTGCTAAAAGCTGCATCTCTCACAAACTCATATTGGGTTTATAGAATTAAAGAGAACTCTGCAACCACATCTGCTTGCTGTATTGCAGAGATGGGGAACTTCTTCAGCCCAAGGGAGGCATTCCCTTCTGGACAAGCCTCTGGGGACCATATGCCAGTGGTGAGGCAAAAGCATTATTCTACCTTTGTACTGCATGCTAGTTTCTTCACACTCAACACATCTCTGTACTCTATCCAAGCAAGCAAGAGACACTACTGGAGTTCAAGGACACATTCTACTCAGATAAGAACACTGGGGGGTGGGTGCAAAGCAGGGCTGGGGAGGAGGATGTGGCTTGGAAGGTTAATATATAGCCTTGAAGGAACAATGCCCTTCACCACTCTCCTAAAAACAGAGGAAACCATATACTTAGCAAATCATTATCTAGGTACACTTACTGGTCCAACACTTCACAATCTGGCAGGCTAAATATTCTTGGGTTATTTCTACTGCCAACTCCTACAGCTTTCTTAATATGATACACAAGCATTTACAGTGCATTTCCCCCCAACATTAGCATGCATAAAGCACATCTCAGAGGGCATGCTAAGAAAGCCGCTAACACAGTCATTCCAAATAAATCCAAGAGAGAAATTTAGTGAAGATAGGTGGGTGGCTGCCATCCCGTGTGTGTATGTTAACTGTGGTAACTTAATAAAATACCTTATGGAATTTAGTTTTCTGTACTACTATTTGTATTTCCATATCAGGCTTTATTCTCTCTCCTGTTCAGTTTTAAGCTGTTAATTGGGTTAGTTTATCTGTATTAGTTTAATTTGTGGATTGACTTTGTTATGATATACTTGCTTATTGTCACTGATTATTTAAATGTTACATTTTTTTCAGTTGCTATTGCTGTACATTTTACACCTTGTGAATTGTTTTGATAAAAACAAACATATAAATAGATAAAATGCTCTTTCCTCCCTTTCCGCAACTTTCGTAAGTGGAAACAGAAAGGTACTGTCAAGTGCTTTCTCCATAAGCACAGCTTATGAAAGAAACTGGATGGTTATTCTTCTCAGTACTGGGTTTTTGCAGAAGTGAGTTACTACTATATTTCCTCACTCAACTTCTCCAGAATCACTGATGTAAGTTCCTGCAGATATCCAGCTCCTGACTGAAAAAGTACCCTCCCTTTTCCACAACCTGTGGAAGGATGGATGGATTCTATTGCTTCTCATGGCACAGGCACTGCTTGGAACTTCTGCAAAAACCTAGAACATGAGCGAGCAGGCCTCTCTTCCCCCAAATTCTGTGCACAGGTCATAGGACCTCAGGAAGATAAAAGAGAGGCAAGGCAAAATTTGTAGACACAGATCCTCAACTATAAACATACAGAAAATTCTATGAATAATTTTGCATGAATAATTTTACATAGGATAAAACAAGTATTTCTGGTGCCAGCCAGCATGCATGGTCCGGCAAACTGGTTAGCTTAGACTAAAACTTTTTTCCTATCCCAATTAATGCCTTTCAAAACCTTTAGAAATTGTAATAAAATAAGGATAAGAAAGGCATCAGTTTTCACATCCTACATGAAAGTGAGAACATTTAAAATCAGACTAACAATAAGTATTTAGAACACATGTTATCTATTTTGGAACACATTTATTTGGAGAAACCAGATCTTCCCAGTAGCTCACACACTCGTATGTGCTACAGCTCTCTTAACTCAAAATTCCTTTATTTCTTGTGGGGTAATGCCTTAGATTCCATCCCTAAGAATGCACTCCCTCCAGCCAAATACTTACAGTGCAGTTCTTTATGCCCATTTGGTGTCCTGTTGAAATGGAAGACTCTTTGATCCAGTAGAGCCTTCTATCAGAAGAATGGCGAGGAAAGTGATTTTCCATAACCACCCTACCCTCTGCAGCCCCCTCACAAATCTGCTGGAGGGACGTCAACTGATACAGCCCAGCATCTTTACTCAGAATAAGTTATTGCTGAGTTCAATAGGATTTATTACCAAATAAATGTGCACAGTTTCAGCCTCAGTAAGGCTGAATCCTTTCTTGGTGGGGAAATTTTGTAGCATGCTTACACTATAAATTTGATACAGGGGAGAAAGTTTCCATGAGAAAAGATTAATATTTTCTATCAGTGATGAGAGAATTCCACCACAGGCACGGAATTACATCATGCCCGGGATTAATTCCAGTAAAGGGATCTGTTATATGTACTTCTAATAATCACTGAGAGACTACCAAAATCTAAAGGGATCTATTATATGTATTTCTAATAATCACTGAGAGCCTACCAAAATCTGTCATCTTATCAGTCTGTGTCAACCTTATTTACACCCCAGAAACCTTACACACCATTTCCTCACTAGTGGAAATTGCCCATGAATTCTGAAGGCCTACAGCTTCTCTAATATTCTCTAATTCTTTTCTCTCTCCCACCTTGATGGACTCTTGTTAATAATGATTTAGCTCACCATAGTAACATTTTATTCTAGGAATCAACTTAATTTCCATTTGAAGTAATTAACTAAACTTCCAAGACACAGGCAGTAGCCGCAAGCTCAGCTTCAACTGTATAACGAACACCACTCTCTCTTACCTGTGCAGGTGTGTCTGTTTCATTAATTGGTTGTCCATCAAATCTGAATCTAATCTGTCTCATTGACAAACCCTGAAATATGACAGTTAATGTAAATCCACATATGTAAGATCATGTCAAAATGGATATTGCTCACAGACATCAGTATTTCAAAGAATTAAACTGAAAGCTGATTGAGGATACACACTTCATGAGCCAAGTATCTCTCAGGAATTTTATTGCCTCATGCAACATTTCTATAAACTTGTCTAATTTAGCAATCTCGGTAGAGCTGCTAGAGATGCAATGTAATTAGGATGGTGTCTTTTCTTTGTCAAGTGTAGAGGTGACTTTCTATGAACAGCAGAATCAAATACATTCCTATCTAGGCAACCTTCTAGAGGCCACCTGCAAATGATGGCTAGAGCCAGAGGCAAACACAAGCCGAGCAAGAAAAGCCAGAGGGCCACATTTGGCTCCCTTAGCCTATGGCTTCCCACTTCACAGTATACAGTAAATCCACAATTTATGTGGGGACTACATTCCAAGAATAGTACATACAAGCCAAAATCACATATAGTAAACACACTGGGTGCAATGGCGGGTGGGATTGCCAAAGTTTTTTTCCCTTGGATGCCCACCCGCTTTTTAAATTTTACTTTTTTTGCCAAATGCGTAAAGCTGAATGCACACAAGTTATGTGTCCGATGGGTCTAATGTAATCTCATGAGCACCTAGGTTTATCCACATCACACAGCCCCATTAAATGAAGTTTTCTCATACATCAATTTAACACTGCATAAGATAAATTATGACTTGACACTTGTGCAGATATGTCTCAGCACTGCAAATGAAAGGAATTCAACAATCACATCAAAGATTATGTGGGATAATTGTATGTGTCAACACACTAGCATAATGGGTTTTACACCACCAAGGCATCAGAACTTTGTATGCCTTGAGAAAATATTCTAACATCAAAATTTATCTGGGCAAATAAGCCATAGGGGCTTGGGGGCCTTTTTATGTACCTCACAATAAACAAGTGCATACTCACACAAAAATATAGTTAACTCATTTACCTGTCTCTCACAATAGGCCTTCATGAGTTTACTTAGTGGTGTGTGCCGTTTTATTTTAAATTGGACCACTGATCCATCTTGGCCAGCTACTTTTAAATTGATATGGTCATTCTCCGTTTTTACACCTTCCTGCAAAACAAAACATAAAAGCTCAGATCAGTATTTGGGGAGCATTAGTCAGGAGAACCTGGCTGATACCTGCAGCACTTAGATTTCTCAGAAAAGAACATACAAACCACCTGCTGGATAAAGTCAATGCCCACCTTGTCCAACATCTTGTTCTCACAATGGCCAAGCTGTGGGGAACCTACAAGCAGGACCTGAGCACAAGAGCACTCTTCCCACCTGCATTTCCCGCTACTGGCATTCAGAAGCATTCCTGCCTCCAACTGCAGAGGCAGAGCATAGCCTCCATCATGGCTAGTAGCCATTGATAAGACTTATTCTTCATGGATCTGTCTAATCCTCTTTTAAACCATCCTAGTGGGTGGCCAGCACTGCCTCCTACCGGTGTAAATTCCATAGTTCAACTATGTACTGTGTGAAGAAGTACTTTTAAAAAATTTGCCCCGAATCTTCAAATTTGCAACTTCACTGGATCTCCACAAATTCTTACTGTTATGAGAAAGGGAGGGGGGAAATTATCTATCCACTTTTTTGACACCATGCATAATTTTATATGCCTCTATCATGTATTCTCTTACTCACCTATTCTCTACACTGAAAAGTCCCAAATGCTGTAACCTTTCCTTATAGGAGAATTGTTCCAACCCCCTGATCATTTTAGGTTGCATCTTTCTGAATCATTCCCAACTCTGCAATATCCTTTTTGAGGTGAGGTGACCAGAGCTGTACACAGTATTCCAAACATAAGTCACACCACTGAATTATATAAAGGCATTATAATATCAACAGTTTTATTTCCAATTCCTTTCCTAATGACCCCAAGCATGGAATTTGCCTTTTTCACAGCTGCCGCACTACAGTTAAGCAGCACACAGATGTTATTAAATAAAATAAACAAAAGGGCAGAGCAAACCAAACTACAGGAAGCCAGTACAACTTACTCCTATTCCAAATTCTATTCAGTAGTGGAGCTACTGCTGATTAAGTCAGCCCAAACGCAGCAGAGGCAGAGGCACACAAACCTGTAAAAAAATAGTTTGACTTACACTGGCAAAAAGGATGGTGTAACCCCTGCAGGGTGGCTAAGCCATGTGACTAAGCTGAAAGGAATTTGGAATGGGGCATTTCTGCTTCTCCCCATGTGTCATCCTGTTGTTGAGCATTGGCTTGTAGCAATGTTTGGATCTTTCATTGTGACTGCAGCACAACCATTTTGGTATGAATTAACAAAGCACTGTTTCCTCAACTGGTTTGGAGGTATGATTTGTAACACAACTGCAGATGATATGTAATGCAGCCTCACTGCATTATCTAGCAACCCCTCCACATTTTTAGTCTGAAAATGCACTCTTTTGCTACGGGACTCTAGATTTTTTTACTCTAGGAAATTCCATTAGGATTTCAAGGTAAAAAATGAGGTGGAATCTACAAACATCAATTTTGCCTTCTTTTTCCAGTGAGTAGCCCTGGGAGCAACACAGGAAGTGATAGAAAGAAAAGGTTGGCATAAAAACTTCTCCCAAGAGGGTTGCTGAAATCCCCCCCTCCACGGCTTACCCTTAGAAAGATTTTAAATTGTATTTATACTTTCACTGTTGGTAAGCTTATACTTAGGTCGCAATCCTAACCATGTCTACTCATAAATCATAGTTGATTCAAAGGGCTTTCTCCCATGTAAGTGGGGTTAGGATTGTAGGCTTAAACACACAACATAGCATATTAAACAAGTAGCAGTTTTAATCAATTTCTAGTAGTCATACCTGGGGATAAATATGCTTCAGGTTGAGCTCTTTTGGGTTGCACTCCGCGGCGACCCGGAAGTAACGGAGTGCGTTACTTTCAGGTTTCGCCGCTCGCGCATACGGTCAAAATGACGTCACGCGCATGCGTGGAAGCGGAGAAATGCAGCAGACGCGTCTTGCGTTCTGTTCGGAATGCAAACGGGGCTCCGGAACGGATCCTGTTCGCATCCAAAGGTACCACTGTAGCTTGATCCCAAGTGTTAGTCTCACACTAAATACAACATTTTCTTAGCCTGTATGTGTTATTCGAAATGATCTTTAAATGCTTTAAGAATCCACAGCCTAATCATGATGCAAATTGAAAGCCTTCCTCAAGCAGCAGAGGAAGTTGTCTTATACTGACTCAGATCCATTTACTTGAGTAGCCAACATGGCACCCTCCAGATGTTGTTGACTAAAACCTCTATCAGTCCCAGCCAGCATGGCCAAGAACAAGGGATAGGAGTTGCAGTCCAAACCATCTGAGGATATCATGGTTGACTAGCTCTGGTCTACACTGACTGGTAGCAGCTCTCTGCTTTTCAGGTAGGGAATGTTCTCATCTCCTACTTGAAAATGCCAGGGACTGGTCCTTGGACCTTCTGCATGCAAAGTGGATTCTCTTTCACTGAACTACATCTCTTACTCCAAATCTGGAGTGCAATTAATAGTCAATAAATTGTCAAAGATGTGCCACCCTGGGGTCTTAGCTTCACCAGCACCGGTCTCCTGTAGCAGGAGGGAAAACAACCTCCAGTACTAGGCAAACTTCCTGTAATTATTTAAAAAGTCTACATGTTTCATAATATATTTAAACCTGGTCCCTTCCACTCTACAATTCTATCAGATTCCACACAGAATCCGAACATGGTTGACCAACAGCAGATCCACACTATACATTTAAAGCACATGATTTCCCCTAAAAAATTGTAGGAATTGCAGTTTCCCTCGCAGAACTACCTTTTCCAGTACTCTTAAACTCCACTTCCCAGGATTCTTTGGGGGAATTAAAAGAATGGGCGTTAAATATGCTTTAAATGTAGTGCAGATATTCCACAAGTCTGCAAAAAGGCTCAATTTTAGAATGATCCCTCTCTGCTTTTAAAACTATTGGGAGAGGGTGGATAAAAGCCAATTTTTTAAAAAAAAAAACTACGTACCATCCAATCAACTGAAAAAAACTTTCAATGCTTTCACTCCTGCTTATCTGAATATTTTCAGCCTACAAACACCACTCATCTATAAAGCTCACCTTTAAGCGACTCTGTGATGTAGGCTTACAACTGATGGGGACAACGCTAAACGTATCATCTTTCATTAAATTGTTCTAATATTAGAATGGGGATAGCGATTGTTCCACACGCGCAAAACAGAACAGTGCAATCCTCGGTATACCGTCTTGGGAGGTATCCTCCACTGAATTCAATGGCCAGCACTTGACTGCACTAAAAGCCTCTCCTCAAACTTGCAGCCAGATGCATGTTGAGTCTCAAGTCTCAATGGGGTTGCTCTGTCTAGGGCTGCTCCCTCGCTATATGGATGCACGCGGGGGAAGGGGGCTCTTAGGTGCAAAATTTGGAAATTACTGGACACCGGTCCGCGTACACCTCGGTCCAACTGCGCGCGGAAAAGAGGCCCTGGGCGACGGGGAGAGGGAAAGAGGCCGGATGGATCCGGCCCCCAGCGAGAGCGCGCTGCCTTGCGGAGCACGTGGTGGTCGCGCCTTCGGCCTGGCTCGACAATAGCGAACCCGGCGGGGGCGGACCAGGATGGGAGTTCGCAGCGAAGCGGCGCGGCCTAGGAGCGGCGCCGAACTCTTGCGGGAGCTCCGCGGAGGAAGAGCGCGGTCGGGCCGCCCCTTCTCGAGCCGCCCTCCTTCCGGGTGAGGCGGGTCCGGGTCTCGCCGCTCACAACCGGGGCGGGGGAACGCAGACCCTCGGGGCCTCAGCCCCACGGCGAGCCTCGCGCCCCTCTCCTGAGGGGGGCCGGCAGGCGGGCTCGGAAGGGGCCCGAGAGGAGGCAGAGGGCCTACGGGGCCCTAGCAGCTGAGGGAGGGGGGCGCTGCTGGGGCGGCCTCGCACTCACCTTGGGCTTCTCCTCGGACATGGCGTCGCGTCAGGCAGGGACCTCTCAAGGAGCGAGTCCGCACGCGCTCGGAGCCCCCGTCTTCCTGCGCTCTGCTCTCCCGCCCGCAGCAACTGCCCGCGAGAACGCGCTCCGCTCCCCTCAATCTTCGGCTCCCGGTTGGTCCCGGAGGGGTCACGTGGGGAAGGCGCGCGCTCCCGAGGCGCGCTCCCGAACGATGCTCTCCCCGCCGGGAGCGCGCTTCGCCAGGGCGGAGGAGGAGGCGGCGATGGCGCCGAAGGTGCGTCATCGCCGGCTGAAGCGGGAGCGCTTGGGCGGCAGAAGGTGCGCAGGGAGGGGAGGAGCCACGTCAGGGCGCGGGAGGAAGGAGGGGGCGGGGCGAAGCATTCCCAAAAGGAATAAAAGCCCCCCTGGGGGATGGAGGAGGGTCGCCCTCCATAGCTCCCCTATGTGACCTGTTCGGGGATATAACGTCACGGGCCTAAGAAGCCGATCATAGAAATAGACTCGAGGCATCGCGCGTCTGCTCTCGTACACAGACAAAGTCGCCTTCTGTTTCCACACGTATTGACATAAGGACCTTTAAGCTACTGCGCTTCAAGCCTACCTTGGTTGTAAAAGCTGTGTGGAAACGCTTCATTCATTCGTGGCAGCTAAATATTTCCTGGCAGGCCAGCAAACTAGGCAAAATGCAAAATATTTATTATTTCATAAAATTTATAAACTGCTTGGCTGTAATAAAAAACAAAATAAAAAAGCAGTTTACAAATACAATCTAATAATGAAACGATGAAAGACAGCAAATAAAAGCAGCAGCAACCCCACATTACTTGCCATCAGAGTCGAGTCATGTATTAACTAGTTGAGATTCCTACATTGCTGGGGGTTGGAATAGATGACCTTTGGGGTACCTTCCAATTCTACGATTCTATGAATCTAAACAGTTTACAATTTGGGTTAAGCTACAGTGGCCACAACAGCTCAAAGTTCAGAGCACAGAAAACTGGAGAAGGGTCATAACGCCAGAGCTACATCATAAATACCTGCTGAACTTTCAGTGCTTGGTGAATACTTTTTTAGCAAATATTTTTTATACAAGTTTTCTGATTTTATGGTAATTTTAACTGATTTTATATCTGTTATATTATTTTTGTAAACTTGTGGTACACCACTTAGAGACCGTAGTGTTAAGTGGACTCAAAATAGTTGAAATAAATATTTTGTCCCTCAGATCAGCACTTAGCCTATGAAAGAACGTTTTTTTGCTGCATTCCCTGAGGGGGTAATACATAGCAAGGATTGAAGCCAATAGTGGGTGGGGTCACCCCTTCTTTCTCTCCTTGCTCTCTTTCAACAGCAAGCCGCCATGTGATAGACAAATCACTCTTGCCAGTGGTCTGAACTGAACCTGTTCCAGAGCAATTTTGAAATTATGCCAAGGTGCACCCATGCTGCAAAGGCTGGAATCCCAATGGAGCTGAAACTCTTTAAGCACAAACTCTGGAAAAGCCTCATATCAGCTTCATGTCTCTTAACATTTCAGTGCCCCTAATTGCTCCCCTGGCTCTTAATAAGCTGAACAACCACACTGTACTTTATGTGCAGTATCCA
Organism: Podarcis melisellensis; assembly: GCF_964234715.1. NCBI lineage: Eukaryota > Metazoa > Chordata > Lepidosauria > Squamata > Lacertidae > Podarcis > Podarcis melisellensis. The sequence continues at coordinate 38,251,725 of NC_138537.1, forward strand.
TATTTATGACTAGGAAAGAAAACAAGGCATGGATATTTCACTTGGAGCAGTAAGGCTATTCTAAGTTTACACTACAAAGACTACAAATGGCATGGGACAACATTGATCTGATCATCTGGGTAAGCTATTAGAGATCACTAGCTAAGGAATTAGTTAATCCAAATTAGAAAAGATGCAGAAATTACTCTTTCATTTTCAGCAATAAGAATTTGTGTAAGCGTATGTCTTTTTGCTGAAACTAGAGTAATTAAGCATTCTCACAGAAAATTGAACCTTTTTGTAAAAAAAGCCACATTTACAAATGAAATGCTATTTCATAAAAATCATAGGCTTGAGTTTCTCATTTCACATTTCCAATATTCACTAGTGCTATATGCAACTCTAAAAGGTATCTTACTATCCCTCATGAATACGAAGCCAGATTAGAATTAAAAGAGCATTTGAGAGTGTTCTTGTGGCTCCCAGAGATCTATTGAGCCAAGCCACTAAGTCCTTTGCTTTATAAGTAAAAATTGTTTCTTGAAAGCAACAAAGAATCTTCATAGATCACTGAATTAATATTTCTCTTGGCAACTTCCATATTATTAAAAATAAAACCTGACAATTATTTCCAGATATTTGCACATTTATATTGACTTGCCAAATTCACCCCGACAGAGGCAGAAATTCCAGTACTCTGGTACACAAATACATTCTTAACAGCCATACAAATAGATAGACTACTACTTCCACCAAGTAGTTTGTCAGGAAATTTGCTATACCTGAATGACACTGAATGCAGACAAGAAATTGGTATGAAGAAAACAAAGGCCAAAAAAAAGGGCATTCCACTTATCTGAGAGGATTTTTTACAGTCCTCTTAGTGCAGTCCAGTCCAGTACTTTTTTCCTGGCAAATATGCTTAGAATTGGGAAGGTTTAGGAAGATGATGGAAGGTGACTTTCATAACAAAACAGGGCAATAAAACAACCATAGCAATGGTATGCACTCAGCCATATCTGATGGGGATCAAGGCCACACAGGTTGCCTCCATGACCCCAAACAACCCTGTTGGGTCAGACCATTGGTTCATTTGGCCCAGCATCAGTGTCTGCTATGATTGGTTTAGGAAGAACTAAGAAAGAATTCAATTGTTCAAGTTTTGTGCCATGAGTGGGATATCAGTGATCACCCCATATTTGACAGGCAGCGGGAGAAGAGACAACTAACATAAGGGAGTTTCTGACAATGAGAACTTGTACTGTTGCTAAACAAAAAGCAAATTTCTGAATTCTAGTTTCCCTTTTAAATACACTGAGTATATTTATCATAGTCAAGAGTCACCCATTATTATCAGGGGTTACCTACCTGGCACCTGTGGGTACTAGTTTGGTGGCTCTTGTGCAGTGCTTTTCCCCGCTTAAAAAATGTTTAGGAGTACTCTTATTTTCCTACTCATACTGCCCCTCAATGAGGCCAAACTTAGATTCACAAAATGTTTAGGTGTATGTGTACCCCCATGTGCCCCCAGAAAAAAAGCACTGCTCTTGTGTATTTGTAGGGATGAACTGGATGGGATTGAGGCAACAGGCACTTTCCTTCACCTGTGGGGAGACTTGTATGTGTGTGTAGGGCAGCTTAAAAAGGTTTGTGTGAAAGAGAGTAAGATTGAGAGAGATGTCCTTGGGCAGAGAGGGAAAGGTTTATGTGTCAGAGAGGAAGAGATATGTGTGCGTGTGATCTGTTTGTATTCATGAATTGTAAGAGATGCACTTGGGACAGAGAGAGGTGCATGTATGTGCATGAGTGTGAGAGAGAGATGCATCTGTCTCTGGTTTTTGTGTGTGTAGTGAGTGTGGGGTGGGAACCTTTTCTCCCTCCTGGTATTGGGGAATGTGTCCTTACGAACAAATCTTCCTAACAGTTATGTGTGTGCAGCCTCTTAACAGTGTTGTATGTGTGCAGACCTCTGCATTTGTGAGGTCAAGGGAGAAGGGGAATCAGCAATGACTGTGCTGTATTGTACTGTACTTTAATTTTGTTACACTGTGCTCCTCCCCCATGACAGCCATTTTGTGTTATGTGACTGCTAATCCAGTAAATTGGGCAACCCCTGCACGGTATGTTGCACCAGTAGTTGTGGCAAAACATCTTAATAAGTACCTTGGATATGTGCAACATAAACAATGGAGCCTTGTTGGGAGTTCTGAGGCAATTTCAAGGAAGTGGAGACATTGATCATGTCGCGTCTTGTTAAATTGATCAAAAGCATAACTTATGGCTTTGACTGAAAGTTTTTTGTATGGTAAATATATCTTTTAGCTTCTGGTTTTCTTTCAAAACTCTAGAGTGTGGCATATAAACACTGCTTCTTTCATCTGTGCCTTCTTCTCTGCAATCTGCGACGTAGAGAAAAGAATATCAGTTCTAACCACAGTAGTCCTGACGCCCTCTCCCTAATGCAGCTATTGCCGCTTTACTAAGGAACAACATGTACCTAAATTTGGTTTGGGACAACTGGGAAATATTTCCCCATTGGGTGGTTAACTTCCAAAACTTCCCCAATGGTTTCCTTTGAGATGGAACTAATATTTGAGGAAGGAGAGGGTCTCATTGGGGTGGTGAGGTAGTTCACCCTGAAGAGGTACGAAATATTTTAAGTAGGATAAAAACTCATTGATCTCTTCCCAAAGAGTATCTTGAAAGCAGTCAGATGAGTGTTATTTGACCCTCTCTCAGGCTGAAATCGTACGTCCTTAATCATGGCCGAGGCATCTCTGGCCCTCCAGATGTTGAGCAAGAACTCACATCAGCTTCAGTCAGTATAACCAATGGTCAGGGATAATGGGAAGTGTACTCCCCAAAAACATCTGCAGGGGGGCAGGTTCCCCACCCCTGCTCTGTTGTAAGAAGTAAGCCCTATTGTGCCATATAAGGCTTCTTAGTAGATACCTGTAGGACTGCACTGTCACTCAGCACACAGCCTCACTATATGTCATTTTTTAATGAAGTGCTTTTCATAAGAGTTGTACGTATATTAGAAACAAAAAAGAAGTTGGGAAGTTTGTTAAATATTGGGCACAATGCAGAAATCTAGGAAGAAGGAAGACTGTTAAAAGGTTAAGATAGGAATGATAGAAGAGGAGACATTTAGGTAGCTTTTATTGCCCTTTAAAAATGTGGGGGCGTTATTAGGTTGTTTTTGTTTTGATTGTATGGTTTGTGGTTTTATAATCATATTTTACTCTGTGAACTGCCTGTGGGTATAGGGTAGTATACAAATTTTAATAATAATAATAATAATAATAATAATAATAATAATAATAATAATGGAAGACAGATGCATGCACTAGGTGCATGAACTGTTGCAGAGAACTGGCAGAAATAAATGGCACAATAAACTAGAGGTTAAGCAGGTAAGTCAGTATTAGATCAGGAACAGGGTAGCCTGTAGCTCTCCAGAATTGCTGAACTCTAATCAGCCCCTGCCAGCGTCTCACAGGTTCCCTACCTCTGTATTACATGAAAGAAATATGACTAGTGTTGAGATGAAAGAAGAGCCAATACTAAGAAGTTTGAACTAAACACAAAAAGAGTGAATGAATGGTGCAGTGGTGTGGCTTTTAAACAGTGAGCAAAATATTAGATGGCCACAGAGCTGAGGATAGAAGACATTTAGAGTGAGAAACTGGAACCAAGACATTACAGTAATCCAGGCAATAAGAACATGTATTAGAATTTTAGAACAGCCAATGTAAAGTAGTGAGATCTTAGTAGAATTGTAAAGACTAACTAGATTACTAAGTCATCTAGATAACCCATATATGTGGATAAACAGAGCAAGGTGAACATGCTGTGTGGAATGTTGCAGTGTATCCCCATCCCCAAAAGGTATTACTGTTCAGCCCTCCTGGGGCAGAGTAAAGGTAAAGGTAAAGAGACCCCTGACCGTTATGGCAGAGTAGGAAGGAATAAAGGACACACTACATTCGCTTCCCACCTCAAGGCCATCTTCCATTGTGTTATATATTGCTAGCAGGCTTTATTCTCGGACTGGCTGCCAGCCCCAACAACCTGAGGATGTTATACATGTATGTGGGACCTGCCACAAAACATTGCAGTGCGGAGCCTGTTCAGAGTTCCAGCCAGTCATACCCTCTCTTTGAGGAGAGAGAGATCACACACACACACACACACACACACACACACACCAGTCAGCATAAGCCTTAAGCATTTTTAGTTTTCAAATTTGTGGTTCTGTCACTAAAAAACACTTTCTTCAGATGCTGACATCCCTCCCCACTCGTACTCATATTCTTCAGAAAAAGGAGATTGTATGACCATGTGGTACAATAAATCCCCATTATTTATATTTGCTTAAGAGGGCAAGAGAATGATAGAATGCCAAGAGATGTAAGATATTAAATATTTATTTTATTAAGTAAATAATTACAAATTTTGCTACAGTGAATAATTCATTTTACTTGTTAATATGGCAAAATAATTGTATGAAAGTTTTTATAAAACAATATCCTGTATTTCTGGAATTTACTACGCATTGTCGGCAAATTTCGGCAGATTTCAACTTGTTTTTAAGATGTCAACAGAAGAGTAAAGATATTTAAATGAATAGAAAGTATTATATGTGTTTGTGACTTTGACAACATATATAAAAAGTTTAAGCTTACAATGGAATCTTACTACTTCAGTATCTAATATACCTCCATATGTACGTGTGTTTTTAGAAGAGTGTGGGCATGAAAATTAGGCATTTAATTTCTCTATACTATCTAATGCTTTCAATTTTGGGTTGGGGGAAATGACAATATCATTCCACATTTTCCACAAGTTCTGTGTTTATGATCTAGGTGCTATTTCACTCCAGGCAAATGTAGTGTTTAAAGTTTCCTTGGAAACAAACTTTATACATTCCAAGTGTAGCCAGTCCTCCAAATCATTATTTCACGGTTTTGTTTTAATCCACTCTTCCACTTGACAGTAAACATTAAGAAGTTACTTTCCTTATTAATCTGTCTTCATAAAGAAGCTCCAGTGCATAGGACTCTTGACGTAGAACAGCCTGAAGAAAAACAGGCTATTGCATCAAGCCAAATATTTTATTGGCAGGCCTTACTCTAGGCAGCAGAAATCAACCCCAAGGCTGCATTATTGTTCTTTACTTCAAAAAAGGAACCTTTTCATTCTTCTGATTTGGTTACTAAGGACATTCTTTCCAAGATTATACATTGCTTCAGATAATTACAAGCAGTACAAAGTTCTTAAATATAAGAAGAGCCTTTAAAATTCCAATACAAGCAGCCATTTAATCAGCACCAGTAAAGCATTTGTATCACACTGTTACTAACATAAATCAGTCTAACTATTTCTGTAGTTGAAGTAATTTAAAAGAGGCAAAGGAACAGAAGGAACACACATACGTAGTCCAGAAGAAAAAGTAGTATTAATATATAAAAGTGCAAACCTTCACAATCACACTATAAAAACATCTGTGCTGCAAACAAAATGCTTTTAAAGATCAATTTAGGCACTTTTTGCTAGTGGCACAATTAAAGCTTATGTTCCTTTCACATAGCCTACCCACCTAGTTTTTTGATATGACCACCCAACTCCTACCCTTCAATTAAAAACAGCTATAATTTGTTGACCATAGAAAAGATTGACAAGAAGAAATGTGCACTGTCCCTCTCCACTTCATGGACAAATTTGTTCCAACATTTGACCAGCAAACAAAGGTTATGCTATACTATGTAAGAGTACAGACACCTGCAGGACAGAAAGAAGAAAAATCTAACATCTCCAGCCTGCTAGGCCATCTGGTTTTCAGAGGTATGTTTGGCTTGTTCGTTTATCTTGCTGCTTATTAACAGCTGTCTTCTAGTAAGACCAATTTTCCATTTGCAATTAAGGCATCTAATTTACTGGATCTTTTAGCAGCTGTACTACACATTCTATAGACAGCACTGGCAGAGCTTACTTTGGCTTTTCAAAAGAAATCTTAGTTGTTTTCAAATTTGGCATATGGGTTCTCTTCTTTAAACAAACCTGGAAAAAAAATAACATCTGGTTAGAACACAGAGATCAAAGATATTGGTAAGGAGCAAATATGAAAAGTAGCCGGGGGAGGCGATGAAAAGTGGTTGCCAGTATTCATGAAAGTGGGGGGGGGGGGCAGGATCAAAGTCTAGTGAACTGTATTTCTCAATGGTTTGCCTATCCAAATATTCCACAGAATGTGGCATCTGGTTATAAAAACCCCAATAACTCCTTTCTTGCAACATGTTTTTGGACAAGTATTTTAAAGAGTTATAATACAATAAATTATGTTTATAACATTTTGGCTTAATACAGAACTGATTGTTTCTTGTGTCAGGAGTACTGATCTAATAATAAGGAAAAGCTGACGACAGCTTATTAGAATTACCAACACCCAAATTACCGTTTAAGCAAAATCAGTTAAATGATACACTTAGAGGACATAAACTCCAATCAGTTTTGTACCCTTACTAAGGGCATAGTGCCTTTAGTATTTTTGGAACAGCTGAACTGTTAGGGAGCAGAGTTTATTTCCTAACATTTGTGTGGGGGTGCAACAGATGGGAGAGAGAGATTGCTGGCAATCGGGTTTTTTGGCTTGGTTACCAAGGCCAGTCAAAAACTGTGGGACACCATTCCGTCGGGTAATGAGTTGAAGTGGTAACTATCACATGTTGATATATAGCACACTAAGATGAAGCATCTTTTGCATTTGACAGCTAGCCATTGGCACTTACCATATTTTTTCCGGATTTCATCATGCCTTGATTTCATCTCTGCTCTCCTGCAAGAAATATAACATGTCATGGGATGTTTGCAATTTAGAATAATTTTGTATACATTTTTTCCTCCTATGTAGGAAGGAAATTAGTGAGAAAACAGCTCCCAACTACCTACATTCAAGATTAATTTTATACCCTGTCTTTTGACCAATAGAATCTTCAAAGTGCTTTTCATCAATAGGACCTTCAAGCAGGTTACAATATAATTCCAGATGCTTATAAACACTGGAGTCCTCCAAGGCCAACACGTTAAGTATTACAGCAGAGGAATAATGTATGAAGAGCACCTGCAACAGTCTGTTACTCCAGATGTTTTCTGCAAACATCTGGTCTTAACATCAAAAGGGAAGGTAGCCGCAGGCCTGACAACATCTGTAGGTTGACAGCAACTTACCTTTCTTCCTGTCTTACTCTTCTCTGCTCTCTCTCTCTGGCAACTTTCTCATCCTCCTTATCAGGTCTGCACAAAACAAGAGCATTTAGGACATATATGATTAGGTATGCCATAACTTGAGGGGTGTCATTAAGGTAAGTATATTACTGGTATTTATGGTATTAAAAAATAAGAACATGTTTAGATACTTGCTTTCTGCTCTTTTTTTTCCTGCAGCAACAACAGCAACAAACACAAAGAGCAATAAGGATTATTCCTCCCACCACAGACATTGTAATTATGAGAGCTTCAAAATTCACTGAAATATATAACACAAGAAAAGTAGTGAGTGAGCCATTTGCCAAAAAACAAACTCTGAATTTAAAATAGGCCTAAGTCATTTATTTCAAAATTAAAGTTATTCTACACAAATCACTGCAAACTTGCCCAGTTAACGCATGGAGAACAAACTCAGTGCAGCAGCTTCATACAAATGAGCCATTGCATGGGCAATGTCCTCTATAGGACATCTATAATGCTGAGCCTTCTGCTACCACAATAGCTTTAAATTTTCTTTTTAAAGGATTAGTTGCATTTACTATCCAAAACTATTGAACACAAAATGCATAATGGAATCTTCATGTTCAGAAGTTGCTTACCTTCTAATTACCAAAACACTGGGAGAACCATCATCATACTCTGCTTTATCCTAGTAACACCTAACTAACCACTAAAAATGCTAATATCTTTGCTGTGATATAGGAACATAACTAGAAAGAATCCCCATGATCTTGCTGCAGTAACGATTTGCTGTTTAATCCAGGGAAAAAAATCTCTGCCTGTAAAATAATGTCACGGAACATTTTGCTGCTGGTAGCAAGTAAAGGAGTTCCATTCCTTTCTATCAACTTGTAAGCTGTAGTAACTGGATCTGCCCATGTTGCAAGGAGACTGCAAACTTCTGATACGTTTACTTATAATACCCTAAATAATATTAAAGAAAGTTATTGAGAAGAGGAATATTAATTGCATCCAAGAAGCAATCCAGGAATTGTTTATAGAGAAAATTGCAATGCCAAAGACACACATGCAGTATTCCTGGAAGCTACTCACCCCAACAGACACCCCAGCGGGCCTTACTCAACTGGCAAAGTGAACTAGGAGGGAGGATATTTCGAACAGGATATTCCAGGCATTGTTTGCTGCTGCTGCACCATAAACACTGGAAAAAGAAGAGGTGGTAAATACAACAAGCCTATTAACCAACCAACCAACAAACAAACCAGCTGAGTAGGATAAAGTTGAAGGGCAATATCCATACTTAGAGGAGACCCACTGAAATATGTTGACTTAAGTCACTTCAAGCCACTTATTTCAACCAGTCTATTCTGAGAATGAACTAGTTGGTATCGCCCAAAGATAGCGAAAGGAACACAACTGTATGCCAGCATTATCAAGATTGCTTCTATGTAATCTTATTGACTAGAGAGCACTGCCAAGAATTCAAGAGCACTGCCTCAACCTTAGTCCCAACACCACACTACTGAAGCACTAGGTCCTTTTGAGTTTCGTTTTGCCAAGTAATCCCACCTGAAAAAGCATCAAATGTAGGTCATTTTAAAAGGTCACAAAAACTTGTTTAGTCTAGAACTGCAATCCTTTGTACTTACTTGAAGCAAGCTTCCCTTAATTCAGCAGAGAGACAAACTACTCATTGTGTTAAACACATGATCACATTTAACATGTCCACACACAAAAACAATCCCAGCCACATTAAAATATGTAGTTGGCTGTTACATATGCATGGGATTAATACCAAATAAAAATCTTACTATGTGGAAACTGGGAACTATAATATATCAGTAAATGAACTGTATAAAGTGGCCACAGATAGAAGCAGAAAGTTGTAGTAATCAAGGAAGACTGTTCTTGTGATCAGCACAAGTGAACCCAAAGGGTACCCTGTCAAAAGCACCTAGAGGTCAAGGACTAACATTAGATTCAGACTCTTACAGAAAGATGCAGCAAATTGGAAGTGGTTTTTCCAAGCCTCAGAATTATACACTGTGCACCTCTAGGGCCTCCATAGTTGCAGTGCTTTCTAAACAATGCATCTGGCATATTAAAGGACTGTGCAGCCAAATAGCCACAACAACAACACACACCCCTCCCAAATTAAGCCCTCATGTTCATATTTAGATGCCATTTTTTGCTTAATCTGTTTGCTGGGTGATTAGTACAATTTTTTAATGCTTATAAGGCACAGATGGGAAACCTCAGGCTTGGACACCAAATGCAGCCCCCCACTGTTCTCTTAGCTGGCTCTCGAATATTTTTGCCTGGCTGGAATGTGTCCTTGGAACTCCAATATTTCCTGCTTGCCTGAAGTGAGAACAGAAAGTGATGCATGAATGTGTGTAGAAGCAAACCTACTGTGCAAAGGTAAATACACACTTCTGCCTCTAGCCCTGCCCACACTGGCATGTAGAAATTGCCCAGAAGGGAATGCAGCTTTTTGACTGAAAATGGTTCCTCATCAGTTCTATAGGGAATGACAGGGGAGTCCAAATAAGTTCTATAAACTAATACTGCATTTGCCCAAAACTGGCAGCAAATTCTGCTATCCTTAAAAACTATTTTGACTAGATTTTCAATAGGACTTGAATTCATTAAGTCTTCCTGCATTTTCCCACTATGAAAAGCCAGACAACTGCAAGAAAAATCAAGATCTGGATGCTTCAGTACCATGAGACTTGTATAAAACCCCTGCTCAAGTCCAGGTCATAGAGAAGTTGCTCAGAAGCAACATCTGGTAGATTATAGATCAAAATACTCATTGGATGTTTCTCAGGTATCTCCAGTTCATACATAACTCAAAGATGCTGGCTCTCAAATTTTTGTACTTAATGACCGCTCTTTCCTTGCCTAAACATGAATCTGCACTTATTGTCAACTAACAGTGATTTCTTTTTAGTTGGACGAACTAGCAACTGATTGAGAAATGCAGTGGTGCCTCGCAAGACGAAAATAATCCATTTCGCAAGTCTCTTTGTCTGGCAGTTTTTTCGTCTTGCGAAGCAACCCTATTAGCGGATTAGCAGTTTAGTAATAGTAAAAGGCTATTAGAGGCTTAGCGGCTTAGAAAGGGGGGGGGCCGAAAAAAATCGCAAGACTCGCAAGACATTTTCGTTTTGCAAAGCAAGCCCATAGGGAAATTCGTCTTGCAAAGCGCATCGAAAAACGGAAAACCCTTTCGTCTAGAAGGTTTTTCGTCTTGTGAGGCATTCGTCTTGCGGGGCACCACTGTATTTCTCAAGAATTGGAAGAGGGATTTCACAATACAATTTGCAAGGAAGAGATCACAGGCTTGCAACTTAAATCTGTTGAGGAAGGGGACTGGCTAATTAATTTATTTGAAATATACTGTATATTGAATGAAGTGGTGCCTATGCCTCGTATCTATTCATCCCAGGATGATTTGGCTATATGTAATATTATGCTGGTCTCTATAGAAAGAAACAGGATGTTATAAATTTACTTGAGAAAGCAAGATTTGATAAATTTTTGCACAACAAGCTTGTTTTTTGTATCACTGACCATTCTACTGAGTGTGTGTAGAGTAGATTGTGTAGTGCAGGAGCATCTGAGCCAGGGGTGGCAAACTTATGGCCCTCCAGATGTTGGACTACAAACCCCATCAGCCCCTGCCAGCATGGGCAATGGTAATAAGATTCCTCACCCCTGTGCTAAGCCAACAGCTCCCTGTGCATACACAAAGCTTGTATTCTGGAAAAGACTTCCCCATTAAAAACAGAAACAATTTGATGCATTCATTCTCACTGCACACGCAGAATTATTCCTTTTATTGTATTTGCTGAGCCCCGGTCCTGATCCACCAGACCAAAGGAGGGCTTGTGGGAGTGGTTTGGTGCAGGGACACCTAAGAATGTCAAAAGCACCAGAGCAATCAGTTCTAGTGCTTTATTAAAAGAAAGGTGTAGTCTTTCAACAAGTCAGCCTGCCAGGTCTCCCAGCCTTTACAGATGCGGGAAGGACACTGGAGCAAGGAGATGGCCCAAGCAAATGTTTATACATTCTTTATACACCAAACAGCATACGTCACTTTGGCCAGCACTTTCCATCACTTCACCTGACCAGATGAGGGCATAGATGTCAAATAACCAAATCTTACAGATAGTTCCCCTTTTCTGGGCTCAGAGCCCAGCACCCCACGCCCACGGATAAGGATAAAATCAAAGCAAGCCAATTGGCCTATATCAAAGCAAGTGAATATGAACATATATGAGCTCATGGTTACAACTACCAATTAACTGTGAGGTTATCTTGACTACCAAGATTGCATTTGCAGGGTTTCTGGAACCGTTCACCTCTGGTTCAGCATAGCCTTGTGCATGCACTCTAGAGCACCTGAACAGTTCTGGGTTGGGCTGGCCTTTAACATCACAGCACACAGCAGATTCATAGACAATTTCAAGTTACAATATGCATTCTGCAATTGTATACTACTTACCGTGACATTTTTCAGGCATTCCTCACATGTTTTGTTTGTGTACTGTTGGCAGCCTATTGTGAGAGAGTAGAGGAATGATGTGTTAGTTTATAATTGACAATGCATTAAGTTAAAGGTAAAGGACCCCTGACAGTTAAGCCCAGTCGTGAACGACTCTGGGGTTGCGGTGCTCATCTCACTTTACTAGCCGAGGGAGCCGGTGTTTGTCCGCAGACAGTTTTTCCGGGTCATGTAGTCGGCATGACTAAGCCGCTTCTGGCGAAACCAGAGCAGCGCACGGAAACGCCGTTTACCTTCACACCGGAGCGATACCTATTTATCTACTTGCACTTTGACGTGCTTTCGAACTGCTAGGTTGGCAGGAGCTGGGACCGAACAATGGGAGCTCACCCCGTTGCGGGGATTTGAACCGCCGACCTTCCAATCGGCAAGCCCAAGGCTCATTGGTTTACACCACAGCGCCACCCACGCCCCTGCATTAAGTTAGTCACTCACTATTGCAGTTTTCTCCCATAATATATTTTGCTATTTTAAAAAATAAGGCTGAACTCTACTTGTAGAAGTTTGTGGGATTCCCTGATGCCAGGAATCTAAGCCAAGTTGCTTATGGTTGTAAACATTTACTTCCTATTTTAGGACAGAAAATTAAGACAGTCCAAAATTCATTCCCATAATTTGCAACAATCATTTCTTAGACATTAAAATTCAGGCAAAGAGGAAGCTTCTAAACTACTGTATGGCTATTATTTAAAGGTAAAGGTACCCCTGCCTGTACGGGCCAGTCATGTCCGACTCTAGGGTTGTGCGCTCATCTCACTTAAGAGGCCGTGAGCCAGCGCTGTCCGAAGACACTTCCGGGTCACGTGGCCAGCGTGACAAAGCTGCTCTGGTGAGCCAGCACCAGAGCAGCACACGGAAACGCCGTTTACCTTCCCACTATAAAGCGGTACCTATTTATCTACTTGCACTTAAGGGTGCTTTTGAACTGCTAGGTGGGCAGGAGCTGAGACCGAAAGACGGGAGCTCACCCCGCCGTCGGGATTCGAACCGCCGACCATACAATCAGCAAGTCCTAGGCACTGAGGTTTTACCCACAGCGCCACCCGCGTCCCATATGGCTATTATTTACTTGTATATATATGCTGTGCTGAACTGCTCTCAGGTAGGTACACAAAGTACGGTAGGTGTAATATGATGCCATTAAGATTCGACATTAGTGTCAGTACAATTGTGCAGTTGATTAATGAGGTCATGTTTAGCAATCAACTTTACAGAATAAAGTTCTAAGCAAGTGTCTTCTAGAACAACCCTGAGCACATGACACAGCCTGGTTTAGCTCACTTACAAGGAAGTGGTTTAGAAACAGGGCACTCATCTTGGTTTCCAGCATCTGCACAATGTTGTCAACTCAGTCGCAAATGCTGGCCAAGGAAACATCTGGGTTAAAGGAAGTGAAATGTCCCTCTGCCCACACACAGTTCAAATGAACTAGTCAATGCAGGTCACTGAGGTAAACTATGAAAGCAATGCTATAGCCATATCCTATCATGTATTTTACTCAAGTGAAAACTGACACCAGAAATATAGGATAACTTATACTAAGTTAGACATTGACCATATGAGCTTTCTAACTGGGGATGACAGGGGGCTGAACCTTCTGTATGCAAAGCATATGGCATGGTGCTTTTTACAAGCACCATAACAATGCCATTCATGCTTATAAGGGTAAACCCCACTAGTTTCAACCCTAAACAAACTTTTTTGCATACAGCAATTTGCCACATCATGAAATTCAGAAATGGCATCCCTGTTATCCCAAGACCACACAAGGAATAGCCCAGAACGAACTACAACAGCCAACTTTGGACTTGCAGTTTCTACAGAGATCTGAAGTTCCCACATTAACCAATAGAACTCTTTATACAATCAAGAGATCAAAGTGTGCTAAGGAGCAACTAATCTGTATCACATGGCTGGATATCAGGAGTTTTGCTGCAACTATTTATTGCCTGGCAAACACACCATTAGCTCAGTGAACAAATGAACTCAGCCTCAAATTCAGAGACTAAAGAAACCAACCTTACTCACGGTAAATCTAATGCTTCAGTTCCAACTTAAGGAATGCAAACAAACAAGAACAGGGAACAAACACTGATTACACCAGTGCTTTCTCAAGCTGCTAAGTCCAGTACAGTTTTTTAGAGCTGTCACCAGTTTTCATAAATCTTAGGCAATCAAACTTGCATGTGTGCAAAAAATTACAGTGGTGCCTCGGGTTAAGTACTTAATTCGTTCCGTTCTTAACCTGAAACTGTTCTTAACCTGAGGTACCACTTTAGCTAATGGGGCCTCCCGCTGCTGCCGCGCCACCGCAGCACGATTTCTGTTCTCATCCTGAAGCAAAGTTCTTAACCCAAGGTACTATTTCTGGGTTAGCGGAGTCTGTAACCTGAAGCATATGTAACCTGAGGTACCCCTGTAGTTCTGAAGCAGGAATGTGTGGTAGGAGGAAATCCCTTTCATGTGAGAAAAAAGAAGCCCCTTTTTAAAATAAGTTTTCCATCTCTATTTTTTAAAATAATGATAATGATGATGCTTGGATTCAATCTGCCATATTGCTGAGGCACCCTTTCACATTGCAGCCCTTAGGTTATAGGGCATAGGCATAGCCATGACCCTTTGGGGTGGGGGAGAACCTAGGTATCTGGTCAGTTAAGTATTTTAACATGGGGGGCAGGCTTCATGTTGGGGGAGGAATAACCTCAGTTAAGTAGTTTCAATCCTTTACTTGACTGGGGAGGCAGGTGCCCCCCTTGGCTACGCCCATGATTTATAGGGTTTGCCCCCGCGTATTCTCACCGCTGCGTTTCGAACGGGCTTTCCAGGTATCGTGCGTACGCGGCCATAAAAACAAACTTTCAGGGAAACACTTCGGATTCCTGGCAACGCGTCACAGAGGGCAATAAAGCTAACAAAATAAAACAAATCACGGCAAGCCCCGGCGGCGCCGCTCCTCGTCGGAAACGAGGCGCCGTTTTGGAAAGGGGAGAGGAGAAAGGACGCACGGGCCCTCCGGGGGCCACGAAGGGCACGTCCACACCGGAGAGCCGCGCAATCGGCGTTTAAAAGCGGCGAGGGGCGGGGAAAGGAGCGGGCCCGCGGCTGCCTCGGTCGCCCACAACTCCCTGTCCCCGAGGGGCGCCACGGCCGAGGTCTCTCACCTGCTTGCTCCCCGGGCCGGGGCGTGGGGGCTCCGCGGGCGACAGCGAAGAGCAGCGGGACGCAGAGCAGGAGCAGGGGCCGCGGAGAGGCTCGGAGGCAGTGGTGGCCCATGGCGGAGAAGGCGCCCTGCAAAGCCAGGCTCCCTCTTCTTCTGGCGCCAGGAAACACACTCTCTCTCTCACTCACACACGCACTTTTCTGCTTTCACTGCGCTTCTTTCTCCTCAGTTCTCCAAGCTCAACAGGAAACAAACACACCCACACCCGCCGTGACACACGCTCAGTCGCGCTCTCGCGCGCAGGCCGTTCTCCACCCGCGCCCTCCTCACTGACGGGGCGGGAGCGCGCGCTGGGCGGGACAACTGGGCAGCTCCCCCCGAAAGGTGGGGCCGAGGGAACGCGCGCTCCCGCAAGGAAGCCGTAACCATCACAACCGCGCCGAAGGACGAATGCTACTCTGGCAAAGCGCTTTCTAGCTGCCGCCCAATGGCGCGCGCTCTCCATCTCTCCACAAGGCTCTTTGGCGCCCCTCATCCAGGCCGCAGCAGCAGCAGCAGCGATAGCAGCCGTTGGGAGTTCAGGCGTTCCCTGTTCAGATTGCACCGGATGGAAGCTGCCTTGCGCCAAGTTTCCCCTCGTTGATCCGTCTAGCTCAGTGACTCTTCCAGGATTTAGAGAGGAGTCTTTCTTTCCCAGCCCTACCTCCTTGGAGACACGCAAGGGATTTTGGGCACGCAAAGCACGTGGCAAGGCTTGCACTCCAAGATCATAAAGCACTGAGGAGTCTTTCTCATCACATTTCCCTAATCCATTTTTGTGCTGCTATGGTTTTAATCATCGTTGATTAAAGTAATCAGCCTTGTTGGTCCATTGGGGGGGGGGGGGGGGAAATATCCAAACAGCAATAGTTGCATGATATGAGTATTAGGACCAATTAAAAATTAAGCAAGCTGTTGAGGTCACCAGTATAGGGTAGTTGTTAAGTAAAAGAAAAAAATATACTGCATGATGCTGGTGCCAATTCCAGGTGGGGAGTTTCAGCATCCCACCACCTAGGTGGGTCCTTTATCCTGGCATGAATGTGGGTGACCCTGTGGTCTAAACCACTTGAGTCTCTTGGGCTTGCCAATTAGAAGGTCAGCGGTTCAAATCCGTGCAACGGGGTGAGCTCCTGTTGCTCTGCCCCAGCTTCTACCAACCTAGTACTTCGAAAGCACACCAGTGCAATTAGATAAATGGGTACCACTGTGACGGGAAGGTAAACGGCGTTTCCGTGCGCTCTGGCTTCCATCACGGTGTTCCATTGCACATGACTTGGAAAGCTGCCTGTAGACAAACACCAGATCCCTCAGCCTGAAGTGAGATGAGTGCCACACCCCATAGTCACCTTTGACTGGACTTAACCATTCACAGGTCCTTTACCTTTTACCTTACCTTTTGTCGTGGCATGGTGGGCCCCATCTCCTCCTTTCTTCAGCTCCCCATCCTTCCTTGATCTTTGAGAGTGGTAGGCTCAGCAGCAGACAGAGAGGTCAGTCTAGCAGCAACTATTGCTGGTGGTGCCTGTCATTTCAATCCTCCGGGACCCTGATATAAGCATTATGCTGGAATAAGGCAACCAAAGCACTAGAAGCATTGTAGGGGAATTTAAACGGGTGTCTCCTTGTGTGTGTGGAGAGACAGAGATTCCTATAGTGTTTTTGGGGGGGGGGGGTCAAAGCAACAATAAACTGAGCAGCAAAACCCAGTTTTCATATGGCAAAGCGTGTTGGAGAGAAATGGAATTCAGCCATTGCAGTTACACCATGGTGTCCCCTTCGCTATTTACATCTGGATCACAAGAAGATGTGTCTGTTGGAATAATATCTACTTTGTTATATGAGGTTAAAATAGTGATTGTAGCAACAGAGATTAATTTGTCCATTACAGTATTAACAGTAAAAAAGAAAGAAAATTAAAATGACCACACGATGGTGCCATCATCTTGAAGTATATATAAAAGCCTGAAAAGAACATGTTAGCTAACTTGTTTTGAAAACTGTCTTCCAAAAGCTATTTAACAGCCCCCCCTGGGAAATTTTTGGAAAGGCATAAGATTTCAGTCAGTGCAGAATTCACAATGGCTTTTAAAAGTTTATTTTTGTTGTGTATGTTTGGTTTTATGAAGAACTGTGGGCATTTTCCAGGTGACCTGGAATACTGAGCATTCATCTTAATTAGTTCTTAGAGAAGTTAGGACGTTCATTTTGATTTGCTTGTGAGGAGTTTAGACAATGTTATATCAAAATTTCAATCCACTGAAGAAGCAGATTTGTTACACAAGTCCTCCAAAACAACTTTAATTGCACAAACTGGATTTGCTGATAGGTGATTGAATCCCACCTGAAAATCTGGAAGTGCCCTGTGAAACAGGAGGGCTTAATAACAGGCATGGAAAGAAAATAAACAGAATATTGTCAGGATAAAAGCAATGGACAAAATTCACTTGTGAAAAATTGAGTTCCATGAGGACTCAGGAGGGGATAAGGGATGCACTGAATATTTTTCACAAGGGTTGCTGATCAAATTCAAACAAGAGCTGAGCTTTTAACACCCTGAAATTATTTTCCACTTTGGGTTAAAATTTGCACTGAAGAAAAATTCCCAGCTTTCGTCCTCCCACACCAATCCTCAAGTACTCTCCTCATGAGTTCCCCCCAGCGCCCACCTACTCTTCTGCTTAAGGCCTTTCCTGGTGTTTGTGGGAGTAGTGGCAACACACAGAGGCAGGAAAAGAGGCAGATCCCCACCAGAATGCTTGACATCCTTCTGGGCGTTATGCTTATTTGCACATCACACAGCACATCAGTACACTATCCCAGGACCCAGTGGCCACTGAGAGAT
Organism: Podarcis melisellensis; assembly: GCF_964234715.1. Classification (NCBI taxonomy): domain Eukaryota; kingdom Metazoa; phylum Chordata; class Lepidosauria; order Squamata; family Lacertidae; genus Podarcis; species Podarcis melisellensis. The sequence continues at coordinate 38,269,548 of NC_138537.1, forward strand.
TTGAGTTTTCCTGAGAACGACTACAATCCTAAACCCTGTGGATATTCAGGAATTTTGCTGTAAGATATGGTCTCACTCTCACTGGTACACCCCCTGGCATCCGCAGTCCTTGTTAGCCTCCATTATAGCTGCTGGGGTGGAACAAGTTCCTATGTGCGCTTGTGATTGGAGTACAGCAAGACACCTAAGGACACATAAATGTCAATAATTTGCTCTTCATTGTTCTCCTTGGCTGCTTGTGCTTCTTTTTGCCAAGTATGGGGGACCTGTGGCTGTGGTACTCCAGCTTCTATCAGTCCCCACCAGCATAGCCCAGGGGTCAGAGATTCAGAGCGTTGTAGTTCAACATCTGGATGGCCACAATTTCCCCATACCTGCTTTTTGCAAAGTGCCCTTTCCACAAAAGTTCCCTGACACCAAGATGCCCCTTATGTGCTCATGGTTCTATAGTCATCGCGACACCCACCCATGCTGTGCATCTTGATATATGTGAATTGTGTTTCATTGGTGGAGCTATGTTCTACATTAGATGCTGTACTATGACCTTAGGTGTTAATGGGAGATTTCCCTGCTTAGCAAATACCAACTTCAGAGGAGGAATATTCCGTAGGAAAGAGTTAAGTCCCCCCTTCATACTGTAATCCCAGTAATTTCCAGCCCTCCATCCTGATGCTATTTGCATTTTTAGAACCAGAATTTAAGGGCACATGGAGGCAGACCCTTTGTCATCAACCAGGGACCTGCACTTGGGGAACTTTTATTTTCACAGTGTGCATCCTGAGCACACCTTAAACCAGCAAAGCATATCTTTCTTTCTTTTTTTGCTCATGCTCTTTGAAGAAAGACTAGAAAAACATTGGTGGAATTATGCAAATATGGTCAAAATGTCTCGCATCAGGTTTTCAGAAACATCCAAACAAACAATAAGAGATTTTGCAGCATGCAGCTGGCATGGTGAGGCCATGAGTGTATGACCAAGGTGAAACAAAGAATGGAGTAACTGACAAGGAACAATTGTAAATTTGTGGATAATTATTGCCTTTGTTTGAAAAAGATGACTGTTACGGGGATGATAAACACTATGGGTGGAAAAGAATGAGGAGGGGTGTTCTTCGCTGATTAGCAAACCAGCTGTGGAGAAAAGCTCTAATCACTCGCCCTCCATTCTGCCTGAGTGAGTCAGGCATATCCTTGCTGCAGTGTTCCCAAATACACAGCAACGGGTGGAGTGTGGGGACTTCACTGATAACCAACACTGAGATAGCTATTAGGGTTGCCATATTTCAAAAAGTAAAAACCAGGACACCCCGAAAGTTGTTGAGCTTTTTTCCGATTTACTTGCCTAAGATCGAGGACAAAGTACTACTTTTCGGAAATCCCACCTTTGAAATCCCAATAATATACAGGGAAATCCGGACATATGGCAGCCCTGATAGCCATCTCCCAACTCGCAAAAGCTGTCAACCCTCTACCTGGTGAATATGACTGGCTTGTGATTGGTGGAGTATCACCAGCTGTCAATCAAGCCCCCCAACGTGGACTGTTGCAAACAGTGTCATTTGCCCTTCTTCATTCCCCCAACCTGCAACATATTCTTGAAGTTTGTTAGGGTCAGAGGTGACCATTCAGCATAAACTTGCAGTGTTAGTTTGGATAAAGTGTAGGATTATTTAGACCAGTATTTTTGTATCACAAGCAGCATACTGGCTGCTTCTCCTCTCGTCTTCCTTTTTACCCTTTGCATATACTGCTTAATTGGATTACTGGGCTGTACTGGTTTCTGAACACACTCAAAGGCTAGTTAACCTCTCTTATGGCTTAGGCAACTGGGTCTATCTACACAATGCCTTGGAGGGCACAATGCCTTGGATACATTGATGAATGGTTGTAGCAGAGAGAGAGAGAGAGAGAGAGAGAGAGAGAGAGAGAGAGAGAGAGAGAGAGAGAGAGGACTAGGATGAGTTTCCAGGTGTACTAGCCTACCCTGCAGAGCTGGTGCTGGAATAGGAGACTGCCCTATCCTTACAACAGTTATTCAGAGTAATTAAGCCTTGTCATTGATAGGTGCAACAGAAAATATTAGTGCTCCTCAGCCACAGGGGATGATTTGGCTGGAAGGAAATAGAAGGAGTAGGGAGAACAGTTACAATGAAAGCAATAGCCGCCATGTATTTCCAGTATGCAAACCGCCCAACATTATGGGGCTCTGTTAATGTCTAACAACCTGGATCTACTTGCTGGTAAATCCTTTCAGTGAGTCACTGTTACATTCCAAGAAACTCCTCATTTCCCAGAAACTCTTCTAAGCCACAAGATTCTAGCTGCTTTATAATATTCACTGTGATAGATGGTCCTCCTCTGGCATCTGCATCCTCTGATGGATTCTGCAGTCATTAAGAGACGATGTTCTTCAAATGGATCAGGAACGGAGGTGTGTTCATTTCTGCCACAATATTGTTCCATCATATAGATTTTCTAGATGAGAGTATCTAATTAAGCAGGCTGTGGAAGAAGCTCCAAGGATAGGACTAGGACCTGGACAAGGATGGATGTGGTTTTCATCAGCTAAAAACTGGCATTTATCAGCTGCCTGTCTGAGAGTTTTGCCTTTGTTTATTCATCCCCTACTTGGCATTAAGCCAGCTGATGTGAAATTATAGAATGCCCACAAGCAGAGCCGTAGTTGGGTGGGGTGGGGTGGGGGTGTCTAGCCAGGGTTTCTGCCCCAGATGAATCCTCCAGAGGGGCGCCACTGAGGCTTCCAGCCTCCCAGCATGTCTGGGCTTCAACCAGACAGAACGATGAAAAAGTGAATAGCAATCGGGTGCTCCATCTTTCCCCTTTCCCCACGAAGCTGTAGAAGGCTCATTTACAATGCGGTGCAGGGAGAGGAGGAAGAGTTGGAAGATCTGGAGAGGCTGTGTGGCTCTCCCCAGTGAAGCAGAAGATAAGATCCGCTGTGGGTTTGCTACTGTGCGATAAAGAAATTATGGAGGAATAGAGGGAGGGGCTGGAAGCTGAGGAAGAGAATCAGTTGGACTAGATGATCCTTGGGTTCCCTTCCAGTTATTTCCAACAGCCACATGAGATAGTGTGAGATGGTTATGGCCATGACATCAGATGGATATGGCTTGCATAAAATGGCCTGAGAGATGCCCCATGAGCCGAAGGTATCCCATGCCTAGTTTGCTGCCTATTTTCCCACTCTGAAGGAGAAGCTCTCCAGACCCACTGCAGTGTGTCCTTTACTAGGGAGCTCATAATATCTGATCTGCTTTCCCCAGCAAGCTCCTCACTGAAGGAGCTTTTATCCAGCTACATTTCTGCTACCTTCCTTCCTTGGGTATGGAAGGGGCTGGCAAGGCAGGCCCAAGACTTATTGCTGCAGGAGGCAGAACAGCAAATGATTCCCCTCCTCTAAGTTTTGGTGCACATTACCCAAGGCAAATCAAGTTATGTTGGCACTTGAAGCACAAATGCTTCTTAATGTGCCTGGCAGCAAAAAAAAGTTTGATGACTGTAAGTTAAATAACCTACAATTTGCTACTTGTTCATGATAACCAAAATCAGCTGCCTGAGGAGCTGTTTCACTCTGCCTAGGGTAGGCCCAGCCCTGAACAGGTACCCCAGACTATTACATTGATTTTGCCAGCTGCTGTACTGATTCTTGTTGTTGTTGTTGTTTAGTCGTTTAGTCGTGTCCGACTCTTCGTGACCCCATGGACCAGAGAACGCCAGGCACCTCTGTCCTCCACTGCCTCCCGCAGTTTGGTCAAACTCATGCTGGTAACCTCGAAAACACTATCCAACCATCTCGTCCTCTGCCGTCCCCTTCTCCTTCTGCCCTCCATCTTTCCCAACATCAGGGTCTTTTCCAGGGAGTCTTCTCTTCTCATGAGGTGGCCAAAGTACTGGAGCCTCAGCTTCACAATCTGTCCTTCCAGTGAGCACTCAGGGTTGATTTCCTTCAGTATGGAGAGATTTGATCTTCTTGCAGTCCATGGGACTCTCAAGAGTCTCCTCCAGCACCATAATTCAAAAGCATCAATTCTTCGGCGATCAGCCTTCTTTATGGTCCAGCTCTCACTTCCATACATCACTACTGGGAAAACCATAGCTTTAACTATACGAACCTTTGTTGGCAAGGTGATGTCTCTACTTCTCAAGATGCTGTCTAGGCCTGTCATTGCCCTTCTCCCAAGAAGCAGGCGTCTTTTAATTTCGTGGCTGCTGTCACCATCTGCAGTGATCATTGAGCCCAAGAAAGTAAAATCTCTCACTACCTCCATTTCTTCCCCTTCTATTTGCCAGGAGGTGATGGGACCAGTGGCCATGATCTTCGTTTTTTTGATGTTGAGCTTCAGACCATATTTTGCGCTCTCCTCTTTCACCCTCATTAAAAGGTCCTTTAATTCCTCCTCACTTTCTGCCATCAAGGTTGTGTCATCTGCATATCTGAGGTTGTTGATATTTCTTCCGGCAATCTTAATTCCGGCTAGGGATTCATCCAGCCCAGCCTTTTGCATGATGAATTCTGCATATAAGTTAAATAAGCAGGGACAAAAGAACATAATTAAGAGTCGTCGTCCCCCCCCACAGCAAAAGGCCCCAGGTGCTTTAAACGTTCTTCACTGGGAATGTGCTCCAACTCCCTGATCATTTTGGCTGCTCTTTTCTGCACCATTTGCAGCTCTTCTATAACCTTTTAGACATGGAGGTGAGCAGAACTCAATATTTCTAAGTATATAAGGATGTTATTACCTTGGAAGTTTTATTTCTGATCCCTTACTAGGTCTTTGCTTCTCCCCTCCCCCACCCCAGCTGCTCCATACTGAGTTGTTGCTTTCTTTGAGCTGTCCACCACAACTCATCGTTGTGGTGCATCTCAGAATCTTAGAGAAACACAGGTACTGCCTCCTGGACTGCTGTTTCCCTGACTTCCTAAAACACACACAAAACCAGGATACAACAAGTGACACTTTCTCTGAGTGAGGACTTATTTCCAAACTTGCTTTTGGTACATCTATGCAGGAATGATCATCATGGCTATTTCACCCAGTGGCATGTTGTCTTGCTTGAGGTCAGTGGCATAGCATGGGTTGTCAGCACCCGGGGCAAGGCAAGTAATTTGCACCCCCTAACCCGTGGATTTGCGCCCCCTAACCCTAACCCCAGATGTTGCGCCCGGTGCGGCCGGCCCCCCCTGCACCCCCCACGCTACGCCACTGCTTGAGGTCAGTCTCCAGACTGTAGGATTCCAGCCTCATAGAATTCTAGCATGTTTGAATTTAATTAGTGCATTAAGACATTTGTTATCTGTCTCTCTCCATCAGGATTTCAGTGTGTAAGAAGCTCTGAGATGGTTGTTCCAGCATATAGCTCTAACTAGCCTCTTTTGTTTCAGACCAGAACAAAGTTTGAAACTAGAATTTTTCTCTACCAATCGTTTAGAAACTTTTACCTCTTGTAACTAAGCAGTGTTTTACTGCCTGTGCATTTTTTCTGACTGCTTTATGGAAAAGTACATGAACCCAACCTTTGAAAAGTTTTGTAAGTAAACCATTTTGTACAATGATAGCCTTAGATTTTTATGTATATAGGAAGATAGGTTGTGATGGTTTAAAACACATCCAATGCACATTGAAAACACATGAGTTCCCTCAAAGAATCCTGGGAACTGTAATTTGTTAAGAGTACTGGGAATTGTAGCTCTGTGTAATGGGAAACTACAATTCCCAGGATTCTTTTGAGAAAATCACGTTCTTTAAATGTGTGTTGAATATGCTTTAAATGTTTGGTGTGGATCTGTCTCTTAGTGGATAGGCAGAAGTTCATGTTTCAAGCGCTGAATATGTTATCTAGGAAATAGGGTGTTAGCCATGAGCCTGGAAGATCTGTCTTCTAAATTATAGCTCCGCTCTGTGAGGGCTCTTGGTTCTTGCCTAATGAACATAGTAATGATTTTAGCTCAGAGGGTTCTGGTGGACATGAATGAGCAATAATAAAGACCTTTGCAGGCTTAACCGAGCTATGTAAATAATTATTAATATAGTAGTAAAGAAAACACTGTTCATTCCCACAGATTGCCTTCAGACAGGAAGTCCCCCCCAACCCGGTCTGTCTCCATTTATAAATATGATGTGTTTGTTTTTGATTTCTCTTTCATTCATGAATGGCCAAATGCACTGTCTGATTTCCCACGGTGGTGAAAGGAGGGAGACAACTGGGCAGCGGAGAGCAGAGGAGATGGAGAGACTGACTGAACCCTGAGTGGCATTATCGGGCAGGGCACCAAAGCAGACTGGACAATAATATAATAAATCCACCAGCACATCCTGGCTCTGGTCAAAAGCATGATCGGAGGGCACAGGCCTTTCTGGTTTCTCAATATTTTTACATGTATCCTCTACCAATTCATCATCTCAGCACAATTCACACATGCATTTCAAGCATGTCCCTCTCACTCCCCTAATCCTGGGCACTCTAGTTTACCCCCAATAGAGCTCCAATTCTCACCACCTTTAACAAACTATAGCCCCTAGGATTCTTTGTGTGTGGGGTGCTTTAAATGTCCGAATTGCTCAGCTAAAAATGAAAACAAAGCCAACACACATGGGTGTAGCAAGGACACACAGTAAAAAATTCATGTTTTCCATGCTCTTTAAATGCAAGATCCCTGAGATCCATAGTTTCCTCTGCTGATACCATAAAGAAAATCTGGGACCCAATGCTTAAAACTACACATCCAGGACATTGCTGCTCACATGGATGACTCTCATCACTTTCATATCTAGAGCCCACCACCACGTTCAATCTAACCTTGTACCCCCATCGCTTTCAATCCCTGTTAAGAGCTGCATAAAAATCAAAGTTCCAGTCCTTCACGGCAAGCAGGAAAACTGGAGGCAGCTGTAGCAAGACTGCAGCAGCTCTGACACAAGCGATGGAGGGCAGGAACCTGTTGTCCTTGAAATGTTGTTCACCATGCACTGCCTGCTTTCATTTAAGCTGATCAGCATCTATCTTGACTCCATGTAGAGAAAGAAAAAAAGGGGGAGTGATAGTGGTGGTGGATAAAACTCTAGCACCCCTTTCAGAGCAGAAATACACAGTGTCAACAAGCCCCCAGAGAAGTAACCTGGGGCCAAAGTGAAACATACGGTTGTATCCAACATTAGTTCTAATCAGAGTAGACCCGTTAACATTAATGGGGGTGAATAACTTAATTTCAATGTGTCTACTCTGAGTAGAATTTATTGTGACTATTAAATGAGCAGTGGGAGAACAGCACCTTGAGCTTCTTGGAGAAAAAGATGGGATATAAATGCAACCAACCAACAAACCATCAGTTGTCTTGAGACCCTTCTCTTGCCCCCACATCAGTAGCATATTTAAGTACATGAAATACCATAGAATTGTAGAGTTGGAAGGGACCAGATATAACTCAATTTTTGGTTCCCCATCCAACTTAAAACCATACTGAGCTCAGCTTAGCTTTGCAAATGCGCTAGCAGTTTTATTGCAGTACCATAACATATGTGACATAGTTTTGTATGTAGCACTTAATGATGATCCAGTCCTTAAAAACCACAAAAACTCAGCAGACAGAGAAATGGCTTCCCTATCCTGTGAATTGACATTCACGATTATGAATGAATTTTCCCTTCATCTACTCTAATGGAATGCTAAAGGAATATTCGACAAACTCAGAAAATTACAGACCATCACAGAATCAAGATTTGCCAAGGTGTTGTTGTTTTTGTACCTCGCTTCGAATTGCATATAACAAGATCAGGGACAAGAGTCCAGCTTTTGGGGGAAGAAGCATGTCCAGGTGACCACAAGAGAAAGTGAGAAAGAGTGCGGGGGAGGGAGGGAGATGGGAAGGTTCCGCCCACTATCCGCTGCACACTTTACTTCTCCCGCGCGTCAGTGGTCCTCCCCATCCGCGCTTTACCAGTTTCAGGTTACTAAAGGCGCTCTCAACTGATGCAACCCATATGGGAATGCAGTTGAACATTCTTTGGGTAAGCTACTTTCAGAAATAGGTCTTCCAGACCTTCGATATGCATCTGGATCTGGGCAACGAATGAGCCCTTAAAAAAAAAAAAATTAAACAAAAACCCAAAGCTCATCATACTTGGACTCCATAAGCCAGATTCATGAGCTATGGTACCCTAACTGAGCGCACGTCGCAATTTTACTTCCTCTGCATCAAGCGCAATATTTCGGGGGGGGGGGCAGCCTTCTGGCTCTGTCTCCTCCCGCTGCCCCCCGCATTCCTGCACCCACCCCCGTGCCTTGCAGACACAAAGAGGGCGTCTCATTTTTTTCGAGACGTTTGCGTCGGAAAGTTGACGCCAAGCGCTAGCGGTTCCTGCGCGAGAAACGCCCGTCGACAGAGACGCCCGTCGGGCTTCCGCTAGGGGGAGAGCAGCAGGCCAGGAGAAGGAGAAGAAGACAGAAGGGGAGGACCGAGGGGAGAAGGGCGATCCTCTCCCCCTACCCCACCCCTGGCCTCCCCTCCCCTCGGCGGCTGCTCGCCTTATTTGTCTAGGAAGTGGGTATTCTCAGCCCGTCCAAGATGGCCTCAAGTGGTTGTCACGGCAACAGTGTGAAAGTCATCAGTGCCATGGAAACCCTCTCTGTGGCATAATAATATAAATATTTTCCTTGAAGAAGGAGCCTGGGGATGAGTGGGCGATGTGCTATTTTCTAGCGCTGCTGCTGCCTGGCTGCGGCGGACGGGAGGGAAGGAGGTGGGGGCTGGAGGAGGAGGAGGAGGAGGGACGGAGGCTCCCCCGGCGATGGGGGAAGGGGACCGATAAAATTAGCTCAGCATGTCTGCACTGGCGGGGAAGGGCCCCGCGGGCAGCGGCGGGCCTTGGCACCAGAGAGGAGCCGCGCGGGGGCTGCCTGGGCATCGCCAGGTCCCAAGGCCACTAGATGGGCCCACAGGCGGGCAGGAGGCGCCCAGGTAAGAGGAGTTTGCCTGCTGCTTTGCTCGACTTGCCCCAGGGCTCCTGATGCCTTGCCTTCCTGTCCCAGAGGAGCAGGCACATGCCAGGCAGCAGCTGAGTCCCTGGGCTCAGCTGCACTCAGAAGCCCATACTCACATGGCAAGGGCACTGGGCAAAGGGGAAGATGCTTCCCATTCCCCGGAGTTCCTGAGAGTGAGGGTGGCGCAGGGACAAGGGCGCTCAAGGCTGCTTCATGTGTCACAGCATCCCTGGCGGATGGACGGCACAGGCGCAGGAAGTGAAGGGCTGCGCAACCCATGACTAGATCACATGTGAATAAGAAATGTAGGGGCATTTGGTGGTAGTAGTAGTTGTTTTTGGTTTTCTTTGGGGCTTGTTGTGGGGAGCATTTACTTTCAGTATATAAAGGCTGGAAAGCCACAGCCCCAATTGTTGTTTCCCAGAGCATGTACACAGGGCAGCAATGCACGCAAGGGTACCACATGCAGTGATGTGCATGCCGATCTCACATGGTTGTTCCTGTGTCAAAATGCCACCTGCTTTAATGATTTTTGTAACATCTGAAGGGGCCTAGACATAATCATGAAACCGGAACGTCTTTTATATATAACACTTGGCACGTCTTATGGTTTGGAATGCTTCTCGTGTTGTTTTCTCAGCTTGCATAAGAAAAACGAAAACCACCGTCAGATCACCACTTTTGAAAGCAATATTGCAGGTTTTATATAGGTGAATAGCTCTCTGAGCCTCAACTCCCATCTGTAAAATGGGTATAAGAACAACCCTCTTTATAGAAATCTAAAAGGAGGAATGAGAGAAGGACTGGGAGTTTTTACCCAAGTAGTGTCTGAGGTGAGTTACGGCGTAAAAGACAACCTGTTGCACATTGAGGGCACCACATGCCTTTGTAACATTTTAAGTGGTAAAACGTAATTTAATTGGATAAGGATGTATTTAAATAATGAAATGTAAATGATTCGTTGTAAAACATTGAATACATCTATAAATGCATACAGCCACAAACAACCATACACAGAATTGCAATGGCTCCCCTCCACCCCGTAACAGAAGTGGCATAGATATAGAGTTGAAAAACTGATATTCGGTATGCCATTGTTTAAGCAGCTTCAAATTCAGGCTTGTCAATTTGTGGGGAGGGAATGTATGTGACTTCATAATCTCAGTCTTTTTACGACCAATTGTTTTCTGCTGTCAGTTTTGCATCATGCAAAGCACCTTTTGCAACACACAATTTTCAGAAGCCGATATCTATGAGGTGTTTGGCTTTCTCGAACATATTATATACATTTGCATATGGAGATGCAAATGTTTCCTCCATTTGCCTCCTAGACTTGTTTGCTCTGACTACTAGGAGTGAGTACCTGAGGTCTCAGGCAGAGCTCTCTTCCAGACTTGCCTGCACCAACTCCAAATCCTCCCTCTCTCCCAACCATTTGATTTTGTGGAAGGTAGGTTTGCAGTTGCACCGGCATACATGGCTTTCAGGAGGGTAAAATGCGTCCGGTATGTTGCATTGCAAGGCTGCTTGTTTGCCTGCCTCACCACTCCTATTGCCATAACCATAAGCTGCCGTATGCTGAGATGGCCCGTCTAGCCCTGTGTTGTGTACTACTCTGACTGGCAGCTAGCAATCCAGGGTTATTCCCCACCCTACTCTCTGATCCTTCTGAAAATAAGAGGTTTGGATCTGGCATCTTCTGCATGCAAACCATGCAGATCACGTACGGCAGGGAAACATGCAGCCCTCCGGATATTATTGCTGGCTGGACTGCTGGGAGTTGGTTTCCAATAGCACCTGCATGGACCACAGATTCTCTATCCCTGGGCTAAAGCCTCTGCCACACTCAAGTGCTTTATGGACTATTTTCCTATCACAACATTCGCAACTGCTGGCATGGCCAACACATTCTTGTTGTCTTGAGCATTGGGATTGCAACAGAAGGGTGGGGTTTAAACCTTCTGAAATAAATAAATTAATACATTTTGAAAATGAATGAATCAATCATGGAATGACCATAGCATGGTAAAGTTCATGCTTTGCATGCAGGAAGTCCCGGGTTCAGTTTCTGGCATCCCCAGACAGGGCTGAGAAAGGCTTCTGTCTGAAACCCTGGAGAACCACTATATAAGAATAGACCACAGTGAGTTCAATTGGACCAAGGGCCTAATTCAGGATAAATTAGCTACATATGCACTTATTGCATTTGTAGTGTGCCCTTTCTTCAAGAAGCTCAGGGTGGCATATACAGTGGTACCTCGGGTTAAGTACTTAATTCGTTCCGGAGGTCCGTACGTAACCTGAAACTGTTCTTAACCTGAAGCACCACTTTAGCTAATGGGGCCTCCTGCTGCTGCCGCGCCTCGGAGCACAATTTCTGTTCTCATCCTGAAGCAAAGTTCTTAACCTGAAGCAATATTTCTGGGTTAGCGGAGTCTGTAACCTGAAGCGATGTAACCTGAGGTACCACTGTATGCCTCACCTCCTTTTATCCTCACAACAACCATTTGGGGGCGTTTTCGTCCACACTTCTGCTTGTGCCACACCTAGAAGGCAGTGGGATAGGAGGAAATGTGGTTTAGCTCTGTGCTAGGTTTGATGGAGAGCTCTTGGTGCAGCTTCCTAATTTCTAGTCTAGTGCTACAGTTGGGACCCTCGAGCCAGATCCTGACCCTTCCAATAACTAAGTCCCACATCATAGGATCAGGCCATATAAAGAAACACTCCCACACTCCCTCGCTATTTTTTCAGTCACTATTGTATCAGTTGGAATCAACGGGTACTCCAAGAAGTGCAGCAAAAGGGGCAGAGACACTGGGCTGACTTGCTTGACAGCCCCCCTCACCGCTCCCCCCCCCCGACGATAGACCTTGGCTCAGCATCAATCACTTGAAGGCTCATCATCCAACATGTACACTCTCTCTTGAGCGCTGCTGCAGCCCTCTGTGCCCTTTCCCTAGTACAAAGCATGTTTGCTGCTGGTGATGCGAGTTGCCTCAGCAGATATGAACTCACAGGGCAGAACAAGCTGTGCAGCGGACGGATATGCTGGCTTTTTATTCCAAACATGTTGTTTATGTCATAAAAGGAGACAACTCTGCAAGACAGGATTGAGAAGTGGAAAGGTGAACAAATAGGGCCTCTGAAGGTGTGCTGATATGAGCTTAATATGAAGGTATATCTTTCTGGCTGTGGAATTGTGACAAGGTGTGCATATATATCTGAATTGGTCCTCACCGTCAGCGCTGCATGATGGATGAGCATAATCAAACAATGTCCTAGGGAGAACATATTTCCTCCTCCGCTTGTGAAATTCCATCACTGTTGTGGACAAGACTCTCTGGTAATTCTGCCAGAAACCCCCCACTACCGGAATAGATGGATGCTGTCTGTTCTAAAACTCTGACTCAGGTCCAAATGAGACTTGACGTTAAAAGGTTTCATAGCATTTTGTGTTCAGGGATTTTTAAAAACACAAACAGGAAAAACCTGCACAGGAGATGCAAAGACTCGTTTAACAATTTGGCCCTTAATATTCATTTGAGATATTACTTTTTAGATTTATTTTTTTTGGCCAGCATTCATTTGTGAAGAGTAGCTGAAGGGGCATAGAGTGCCCCAAATCACCTAACTTGCCTGCTGATCTTCTCACTTCTCCCCGGTTGCAAATAGTGCTTTAAATTATGACATACTATATTGTTTGTTTGGGACACGGGTGGCGCTGTGGGTTAAACCACAGAGCCTAGGACTTTCCGATCAGAAGGTCAACAGTTCGAATCCCCGCGATGGGGAGAGCTCCAGCTGCTCGGTCCCTGCTCCTGCCAACCTAGCAGTTCGAAAGCACGTCAAAGTGCAATTAGATAAATATGCGGGAAGGTAAACGGCATTTCCGTGCGCTGCTCTGGTTCGCCAGAAGTGGCCTAGTCATGTTGGCCACATGACCTGAAAACTGGATGCCGGCTCCCTCAGCCAATAAAGCAAGATGAGCGCCGCAACCCCAGAGTCGGTCACGACTGGACCTAATGGCCAGGGGTCCCTTTACCTTTATATTGTTTGTTTACCAGTATAACCAAGTCTATGCAAAAGAATAAAAACTCACTGTTTATTTTCTGAGCACTAGGGATCTTAAATGATAACACCCTTTTCTAATTGTGCAATAGGTATGTGGCAACATGAAGAACTACTTTGCTCTATGAGGCAAAAGGTCAATCTAGTCCAACATTCTGCCCCCAGCTGTAGCTAGATAGATTCTTCTGGAAACTCAAAGGCAGGACATGAAGGTGATGCATCTAGTAATCTAAGGAATTCTGCCTCTAAACATTGGGGCTTATTAATCATGACTACTACCTTATTATTTATTTATTGCAAGCAACCCAGATCCCTCTCCTGATCAGTGTAATTTCTGATGTGGGAATATTACATTTCCTAGCACTTAAACCTTAAAATGTTGCAATTTTTAAAAATACAGTGAACACTGGACATTGTATATTTGATTGTCCTATAGAAGGTAGCCAAGCAGTTGCCAAGAGGCACTTATTGGATAGTGATGGATGTTTGGGCAAAACCTTCCCAATATCCACTGAAAAGTGCATTATAGTCACATGGCCGGGGACTAGCTTTTCTTTCTGATGATGTACCTGGCAGCTGTGCCCCCCCCACTATAATAAAATAATAATAATTTATTATTTATACCCCGCCCATCTGGCTGGAGGGACGTAGGTGGCGCTGTGGGTTAAACCACAGAGCCTAGTACTTGCTGATCAGAAGGTTGGCGGTTCGAATCCCTGTGACGGGGTGAGCTCCCGTTGCTTGGTCCCTGCTCCTGCCAACCTAGCAGTTCGAAAGCACATCAAAGTGCAAGTAGATAAATAGGAACCGCTCCGGCGGGAAGGTAAACAGTGCTTCCGTGCGCTGCTCTGGTTCGCCAGAAGCGGCTTAGTCATGCTGGCCACATGACTCGGAAGCTGTCTGCGGACAAACCCCGGCTCCCTCGGCCCATAGAGCGAGATGAGCGCCGCAACCCCAGAGTCGGTCACGACTGGACCTAATGATCAGGGGTCCCTTTACCTTTACCTTTACCATCTGGCTGGGTCCCCCCAGCCACTCTGGGCGGCTTCCAACAAAACACAAATACAATAACCTATTAAACATTAAAAGCTTCCCTAAACAGGGCTGCCTTTAGATGTCTTCTAAAAGTTTGGTGGTTATTTTTCTCTTTGACATCTTGTGGGAGGTGTTTCACAGGGCGGGCGCCACTACTGAGAAAGCCCTCTGCCTGGTTGCCTGGAACTTGGCTTCTCGCAGCAAGGGAACTGCCAGAAGGCCTTCGGCACTGGACCTCAGTGTCCGGGCAGAACGATGGAGGTGGAGACGCTCCTTCAGGTATACTGGACCAAGGCCGTTTAGGGCTTTAAAGGTCAGCACCAGCACTTTGAATTGTGCTCGGAAACATACTGGGAGCCAGTGTAGGTCTTTCAAGACCAGTGTTATATGATCTCGGCAGCCACTCCCAGTCACCAGTCTAGCTGCCACATTCTGGATTAATTGTAGTTTCTGGGTCACCTTCAAAAGTAGCCCCACATAGAGCGCATTGCAGTAGTCCAAGCGAGAGATAACCAGAACATGCATCACTCTGGCGAGACAGTCCGCAGGCAGATAGGGTCTCAGCCTGCGTACCAGATGGAGCTGATAAACAGCTGCCCTCGACACAGAATTGACCTGTGCCTCCATGGACAGCTGTGAGTCCAGAATGTCTCCCAGGCCGCGCACCTGGTCCTTCAGGGAGCGTGTCGGAGCGTGTCAGAATGCATACACATATACCAATCAGGGTTCCTCCTTGCACTGAGAAGCTCTATGTGCATGCACCATTACATGCTCAGAACCCCTTCTGATATGCTCCAAATGCATGGAAGGTTTATGTGGCAGGGTGACTAGTCCATATGGCTCTGACCCCTCTCACACATTCTTTCAGTGCAAGGGGTTGTCATTTGAACCTGACATGAATTATTGTCATCAACACAACTCCCATTCAGTTCAGGCTATAACATTTGTTGCATTGTTTCGGTTGCTTTGGATACTTTTTCTTGCTTTACAACTCTAAAAGAGCAATATTAGGAAAGTGTCTGTGAATTGCAACAAATCCTTCTCCCACAGTTGCATGTTCCCCCTCTCCTGCACTGGAGTGTATAGCTCCAGTGGTTTTCCTATGGGGTGGGGAGACAACAGTATTGATGAACCAATTTTTGACTACCCTCCCCATGTGAAAAGGAAATAGTAAAATGTAGTTTTACTAAAATCTAAAATGATAGAAACCACAAAAGGAGAAATATTTAAAGAGCTGCTTAGTTTGAAAAGGCTCATCAGCTCAGCACTACGATCCTCAGTATGCGACCACTGATAGGTAGTAGATAAATTACTGAGAGTAATAGTCATGTTTAACAGCTGTAGTATGAAGTAATGTGGGAATTATGTTGTTATTACAGAAAGCACAAAAACTTTAGCATACAGGGATTGTTCTTTGTTAATCTTAAGGATTTTGAGGGTTCTATCTGTAAATGCTACTGTATAAGAATATTTCTTTTAACTACAGTATAATGATTCTTGAGCAACATTAGGCTGAAAAGTCTAAACATATTCACTTAAAAAGTAAATGCCATTGAATCTCTCGAGCAGTTTTGAATAAACATGGTTAAGCTTGGAATGTAAATCATGCTTTATTCATGTCATATATATGGTATCTTAGTTTGCTGGTATTTAACTGTAAGGACCCTTCCCACACTGTCAAAAGCCTTTTCTAAAACCAGTTAACTAGCATGATGAATGTTTGGTGATACCAGACACTATTTGATACTTTTCTATAAAGTATATATTCTACTTGTTCTTGATTTGTCAGGGACTCAGGACAGAGCCATGCTATGTCTACAAACGCACATTCATAACCTTGCATTTCCTGATGTGACACAAGCAGGTGGAGGCAGGGGACGTTGGTAGAGGAGATCAATAGATGCTAGTGATGTTCTTAATCTTTCCCATTTTCAAGGGAGAATCATTGGTCGGAGGAAAAATTAAGCATCCCCTCTACCCATCAGTTATTCCCTGGGCATGACCACTTATCATAAATTCTGTAATAGTGGATTTCTTGTATCAATAAAGAGCTGGAATAGATTATCTTTGAAGTCCCTCCCAACTGTATGATTCCGCGACTGGAAAATGTTCCCCAGCTCTGCATTGCTATTACATTATATAACTTGCAATTCCAGCAACACAGTGGTTAAATATTATCACATTTGTTCTTCTACTAACATAACTTTCCCAGTTCGAGTTGTGCTTCAAATAATTGTGTTTCCTCAATTACAGATTCTTCAGGTTTATTCAAATATTGAACCAACATGCATTTACCAAGTTTGTGTTAAATTAAGTTTTGAGAAATGTATTACAATTCCTTTCTCCAAACTTGTGTTCCGTGTGTTGTACCGTCTTGTGACATGGAATGCTAGAATAAATTAGATTTTAAGGAGTTTTGCTGTCGCTTCAGAAGAAACAAGGAATACTGTATTCCGCTTTGTCTTAAATTTCCAGTTAATTGACTTAGCATTGCAGCTTATCTAAAGTTCTAGAAAAGCAGAGTGTCTTTTCTTTAACTATATCTTATACTTTGCTCAGATCGTTCAGTTATGGACAAAAATGGAATGTGTTGCTAAAACAACAATGGATGCTAACATTTTAAATACTGCTGTTAGACAACCGTCTGTTATTGTCGTAATCTTATTTTGCAGAACACAAAATGTATTTCCATAAACCTGTTGATTTCAGTGAACTTCAGCCAGTTTAGTTTGTGCCGGACGGTGCACATTTAGGGATCAGTGGCAGAACAGAATGGGAGCTGCTGTGGTCACAGAGGTTACTCTCCTGCTGCCTTGGAAAGTTTATAGATATAATCAGGATTTTCAAGCTGTGCATCTGCCAGAACAGTAGTGGCTATTGATGCATCTTTGATGCAGGAGATGGTATCAGCTTCCAATAACGTGGGCCCCTTGTGCTAATGCCCAGAATACAGTGTAGAATTATATGCTCTACAAGCTGTACAGCCTCTGAAGGGGGTCCCAGCCCTATAACATAGTTGACCTTATCAGTGATATTATGATACATTTTCTTGAAAACAAACAGGGCCATCTCTAAAGAACTTTTGGTCTCATTTTTATTCACTTAATGGAGTGCTCCCGTTTACTTTCCCCCATCTAAACCCATCATCTCCACATGCTGCCTGTCTCTGTTTTCAAGATCCTCTGCTTTCTCCAATAAAGCTCTGACCTATGTCAGTAGCTTCAGTTCCAAATAAAATGTGCATGTTTTGAGTCATCTTGCAGATCAGATTTTCCCAACTTTTCAAATTGGATTTGAGAAGACAATCAAATATGCCTTCCCCCGCTGCCGCCACTGTGGTCTTTGGTGATTTCAAGTTCTATGCAGTTGTTTCAAACCCTGAAGTAAGCCCTGTTCCTCTCTAAGAGGGTGGGATCCAATTTGCCTTTGTAGATCTCTTTGTTCCCTGCAGTTTTCACATGGTAGTGGGATAGTGTTACTGTTTCTCACAAATCCAGAAGAGACAGATCTCACATCCAAAATCCCAGGGACATGTGAGGATCCTATAAGTTACATGTTTCATGCCACCCCAATTTCTGAGCAGTGCGAGATTCCAAGGGTCTCAGAGTTGGATCAAGGCACACCAGAGACTGTAGTGTCTTTGTGATATATGGTTTGTTTATACATATATACAACCTGAGCCTATGATGGAGGGGTTCACAACATAAACACCCCAAAAGGGTCTTGTTTCTCCCGTAGGCACAGCCTTGGATTCAAACAGAAATCAAACATGGCTCTCAAACGTTGCTCTGACTCTCTCTGTGCCTTGCTGCTTTACTTCTAGGTCACATCACCGCAACTCTCTGTTCTCAAGTTTGGCTTTTTTCTGTTGAAGGAAGGGGCCCTACCCATTTGCTGACTTGCACCAAACCCCTTTAGCCTCCTTAATGGCTTTCACCCAGGCTACCACCTCCCCAGGAGGCTAGTTTGGCTGTGACAAGAATTAGAAGGCTTGGTTCAATCCAGGAATTAGAGAGGTCTGGCACCCAGCTTAACACCCCAAACTCATAACAATATTAAAGGCAAATAGAGCTGTGTTGGCTGTATTTGACCTTTATGAGGCCAACCAAAATAATAATAATAATAATAATAATAATAATAATAATAATAATAATAATTTGTACCCTGCCCTCCCCAGCCGCAGCCGGGCTCAGAGTGGCTAACATCATATAAATAACACAGTATACATAAAAACAGGCATCAATTAATTAAAATACATCTTAAAATTAATTCAGACAAATTAAAATCTGGACAAATGGCAGTCATCAGGTTAAGATTGAGAGCAGTTAATACTTGCCAGGACCAACTGTTTTCACTGATCATATAAGGACCTGTGAACAGGCTGGGAGGCCTCCTTCAAGCTTGTTCTTATACAAAGGAAAATAGGTTAGACAGCACCCTGGCCAAAACAGTGTGCAAGCAAGGATTACTGGATAGTTAAGACACAACTGGCCAACAACTGGCAGTTGCACAAGGTAGTGTATGTGTGTGTATTCCACAATCACTTCTGCTTTAAGTGGTTTTGCAGGAATTCACAATGTTTCAAGCTATGCTATACTATGTAAGGTGAAAAATTAATGGAGACACTGAGAAAGTTTCAGGGAGTAAGTTCCTAACCCCAGATTGAGTATGGTTTCTAAAGAGGGAGATTTGGCAACAGAGGGGGTGGAAATGTTCATTGTCTTTTACTTTAAATAGAATCAGTCCTGGAAGGAAGACAACGTTAGCTAGCTGTGTGTCTTTTGCTATTTCTGTTCCATATACGATTTGCAATGTAAATAAGACTAGTCTGCTAAGTGGCCACCATTGAAAGACTAAACAATATTTTCTCTAAACTGCATGGAGCAGAGAAAACTCATTGAAGTGCTGAAATCAGAGAAGACCAAATTTGTTCTGCAGTACTTCATGGTGCTCACACTTTGAACTGGATTTTGCTGTTATTCGGTGAACAACCCCTCCGTTGGCTCAGGAAAATTTAATTTTCAAGAAAAGTACACACAGATTATGGAATCAGGTTAGCTTTAACTTCAGTGACCCTCTGCTTTGCTCTGAGGACATCATTGAACTCAATTGATGCAATAATAAAAGACAGATTGGTCCTTAGAAAGCATCCTTTTCTGGTATTCTGAAGTCTGCTAATCCTATAAGAGGCAAAAGCAGAGTCATTGTGATTGTCCTGATATAATATTATTTCACATAGAGACTTTTCCTTCTTATAAAATGTTAGGCACAAGCCACTGGGACCCCAGTTTATTTGGAAGCAGGATCCATAGATTTCAGTGTCTACAACTGCAATGACTTACTTCTAAACTGATGTGCTTGGGATCACAACCTTGTAGCTGCTCAGTCTTCCCTGAGCTTCAGCTACCATGATGCCAGCGCTTTTTTTTTCTGGCAGTACTCAACGGTATGTAGTACCGGCGCCTCCCCACTGCCCCCCAAATCTTGCGATTCCCCTTGTGGTCCCTTCCAACTCTATGATTCTGCTATTCCATCTATGGTTTGAAAAAGCAGCACTGTTGTGGCCATTCTGTTAGGGGTGTGTGGCTTTTCTTATATCATTTAATCATTTATGTGGGTGGATGGAGGGTGGGCATCACAGAGAGAAAGGAGTTGGCAAGTGTGTGCTGTGGCAATCCAACCTTTCTTCTCTCTCTCCCACTCTGCGTTGTTGTACCCCTAACCTGTCACCCAGTGCATGAGATCCTCTTTGTCCCTCCTTGAATTGGGCATGGGTCCTTTTACTTTCCAAGATATTATTATTATTATTATTATTATTATTATTATTATTATTATTATCCCACCTTTTCTCCAGACAGGGACTTAAGGTGGCTTAGAACAAATGAAAACAACGCAGATAAAATAAAGACACTGAAAACATAGAAAAGATAATAATTAAAAAGTAATTAAACTCAAATAGTGTTAAAACTATTGCTTACTCCTTTCTTCTTACCTTTCATTGCCTTGCTGTTCCATTATTATTTCCTTTAACATTCTTATCTCTTTATTCTTTTTCTTTTTCTTTTTCTTCTTTTGTTTTTGCTTTGTTCCGATCATTTGCACTATTTGTGGTCCTCTACTCAAGGTAAACGGCGTTTCCGTGCGCTGCTCTGGTTCACCAGAAGCAGCTTAGTCATGCTGGCCACATGACCCAGAAGCTGTCTGCGGACAAACGCCGGCTCCCTTGGCCTATAGAGCGAGATGAGCGCCGCAACCTCAGAGTCAGTCATGACTGGACCTAATGGTCAGGGGTTGCTTTACCTTTTTTACTCAGGGTTAAGGAAGGGTTAACATGCAGATGAAGGTGATGGATAGTTGATTAAGGGCCCTGTGTGAGAGAAGAAAGGGAAGCTCCCAGGTAAGAGTTGGAGGGTTCGCCTTTCTCTGTGTTGGTTAAGTTAAGATTTACCTGTGAAAGAGGACTTTCTTTATCTTTTTTGCTTTTGTTTCCATTTAGATTAGATTTTTTCTATTATAATGTATTAATTAAATCTTATAAATGAAAAAACCCAACTGAAAAAACAAATCTATTAAAATGCAGATGACAAAAACAATAAAAACAGCACAGTACTATAAAAGCCCTTTCCTGAAAAGAACAGCCAGTGTTGAGGGCCTGTTGGAATAGGACAGGACAAGGGGGTGGGGGTGGGGGTGGAGCCAGGCTAGCTTCTCTAGGAAGGGAATTTCAAAGTCGGGGAGCAGCCACTGAGAACATCCCAGGAATCTCTTGTGATATCTTTAGGGTAGAAGTGCATCTCCATATTCTGCCATAAATTAAGTACCTAGATGGCCCAAATGCAAAGGATCTGAATTGCCTCAGCAAAGCCATTGTATAACTCTGCTAGAGTACATACAGTATGTGACCAACTGGTGGTATTCAGTTCAGTGACACCAATGGTAGTTGGGCATGTAGAACGGGGCTGAGGTGAGTCTCTAGGCAACAGTGAAGAAATGGTATCTGCTCAGCATTCAATTACTAATGACACTTCAGAGGACACTTCAAAAACCAGTGGTAGGGGAGAAAAGGCTGGCCCTCTGCTGTTACCTGCCACTGAGCAAATCTCCACAGTGTAGTAATTAGAGATGTCATCCTTCTGACCTCTAATACACACCTGTTGCTCTCTGATGGGGCTCTATTATCAAATTTAGCTGTCATGGACTTCCAGTAGCTCAAGTCCCAGTGGGGCATCTGAAAGCATGTCACAACCACCACTGGCACTCTGACTCAGACTCCCATTTGGTGGCCCCCTCCGTTTTTTGTTTTTACTTACAGAACGTAAGAGCAGCTTTTCTGCTTTTCTGCTAGGCTTGCGATCACAAGAAGACCAGTTCAAGAGAACTGGCCCCTGTACAAGAGAATTTTGAAGTCAACTGGTGGTATTTAATGGAAATCTTCACTTGCCTAACCAGCGTCCTTCTCAAATAATTCTGGTCGTTTCTTTTCTCTCTCTCCCTTTTTTCCCTTTCTGTCCAAAGAAGGTAGTTATGCTGAGATAAATTCTTTGGTTCACAAGGAAACGGAATTATAATATGTTCTTCAGCTACTTAGCCTCTTTGAAGTCATTCACAGCTTACTATGTTTCTCTGTGGAACTTTGAACTCTCCACCCACAATACATAACAAGACTTATTTATTTACTAATTGCATTTCCTTTGCTATTGGTTACACCACTGTTTCTTTCCAGATGAAAGAGAAATAAGCTGAGAACCTCTGTTCTTGCTAGAGGTCATTTGTGGGCCCAGGCACAGTGAACCCGCAAACGTCAGGGTTGAACCATGGGAAGAAGCAATAAAGACGGGTCAAGCCACTTGGGATCAAATAGGCCACAACTTCATTGCTTACAAATGTCAGAAGGTCTTGGCTTAGGCATTGGGTGTGTATCCTGAATTAACCAACCCAATTTGCTGAATAATAATAATAATAATTTATTATTTATACCCCCCCCAATCTGGCTGAGTTTCCCCAGCCACTCTGGGCGGCTCCCAATCCAGTGTTAAAAACAGTACAGCATTAAATATTAAAAACTTCCTTGAACAGGGCTGCCTTCAGATGTCTTTTAAAGATAGGATAGCTGCTTATTTCCTTGACATCTGAAGGGAGGGTGTTCCACAGGGTGGGCGCCACTACCGACAAGGCCCTCTGCCTGGTTCCCTGTAACCTCACTTCTCGCAATGAGGAAACCGCCAGAAGGCCCTTGGTGCTGGATCTCAGTGTCCGGGCAGAACGATGGGGGAGGAGACGCTCCTTCAGGTATACAGGACTGAGGCCGTTTAGGGCTTTAAAGGTCAGCACCAACACTTTGAATTGTGCTCAGAAATGCACTGGGAGCCAATGCAGATCTCTCAGGACTGCTGTTATGTCATCAGGATCAATCCTGGGTAAAGGACCACTCTATGATGCACATCAATTCTGGACAGTCCTTCCAGGATGCTGTTGGGTAGGTGGGGGTCTATGGCCTTGGTATTCAGACAGAGGTACTCCCCCTTTGACCCCTTTACTAGGATACCATAATCCTTGGAGTGGATCCCACCTAAATCCAGCAATGCACGCTCTCCACAGCTAAGAGAAAGTAGGTAGGCATTATTGACCTTGGATTGCAGCCTTACAGTGAAGCTGGTTGTTGGAAAATTCAGGACCAACAAAAGAAAGTACTTCTTCACCCAGAGCAAACTATGGAATTCACTTCCATGTGAGGTAGTGGTGACCACCAACTTGGATAGCTTTAAAAGAGAATGAGATACATTCATGGAGGGATTAGGCTACCAGCCGCAATGAGTATGTTCTATATCCACTTTCAGAGGCAGAATGCTTCCAAATTCTACTTGGGAACCATAGGAGGGGAGACTGCTGTTGCACTCACATCCTGCTTGCATGCTTCCGACAGGTATCTGGTTGGCCACTGTGAAAAGAGGATGCTGGCCTTTGGTCTGCTCCAGCAGGACTTTTCTTATGTTCATAAACCTCATTCAGTGCATTGTCCACAGAAAGCATGCTTGGGCTTCTTTCAGGCACCAGCATTATGTATATCGAGCTTCAGAGTGTTGTTTTATATATTAAAATGTTGTAAACTAGCTGAGCCCCCCGTGGGAGGAAATGGTAGAGTAGGGGAGGAGCTAAAAAATTTAATAAATACAAATCCCGCATGTGCAGCCGTGTTAAAGCTGTGGTCTTGCACCCACTGTCTCAGAAATTATCATGGACATGAAACCTCAGTCCTGCACAGAACCAAAGCTCCATGTCAATTTCCCACTGAAGTCCAGATCATCTTGCTTTGTTAGAGTTTGAACAATACCAAGAGGTGATGGGAGCAATCACTCCCCTTCAAAACCTGGAGAGTGAGCACCTAGTCCTGTTTCCCCATGTTTAGGATATCCATAAATTATGTTTCAAAACACACATTCTCACATGGGGCCATCACATCTACATTCTGTTCATCCCACCACATTCTAGGAAGATGTCTATATAGACATCTGCCTTTACCAACCTGAAGCCATCCAGATGTTTTGGCAATGGGAGTTGCAACCCCAAACAACTGTGGTGAAAGCTGCCCTGCATACATCAACCACTTTAACCTCAATAAATGACCCAGAGAAAATGTGAAGCCTTATGATCAACCTCAAATCCTGTGCAGTAGTGACTAGTGTACTCAAATATTGGTGGTGCTATAAACCAAAACCACCCAAGTCACATCACTGGTAGATGGGGCATTGCAGAGCTTGCCAGCTGTTGGGACTGAGCTGTGGGCAGCAGTCTGAGGCGAGCTGGGAACAAACCAACAGGACTCGTTGGACTGAGCTAGTGGTCAGGAAGACCAACAAGCAAATCAGGAGAATCAAAGGACAAGCCAGGAAGGACTGCATCACAGCTGCATGCTGACTCTTCAGGACAAGTTGATTGAGGAGCTTTCTGTGTTGGTAGCTAAAAGCTATCTGCCACATGCACTCAGACTTTCACAAATTCTGTTTAATGGAAGACTGTATATAAAAGAACCTGAAGCCTTGCTTTCTAAGAGGCACGGTTGTCTCGGTAGTGCCATGCAATCTTTAATCTGAAAGTCAGGACATAATCCTATCACAGAAGCCATGCTAGAGGCACCCAATGGCAGCGTGTGCCGACTGAGCTAGCTGAAATATGAGTTGGATTCTATCCTAAGCATATTTCAGTAGACAGTCAAAGCTGTCTCCTTCCCAGCTTGCCCACCCCTTGTTAATCAAGGGGAAAGCTGCAGAGACATTTACAAGTTCCCCATCTGTCAGCTCACCACACTCAGCCTTTTTCTTGCCCTCCCCCAATCCACTTGGCCTTTGAGATTTTTGGATAGGAGAATAGCTCTGTTTCCCCAGATCCTCTTCGTGGTACAGTTTGTTGGAAAAGACTGAGTGGACAGGCAAAAAATGGCTTTCCCCGGAAAAGTGCCTAGTACAGGAGACCAATTCTCACAGGCTGGGCTTGGGTGCGTTTTATTTATGAGGAGTCCCTTGCCTGTTAGCCCTTGCCCTTGCTCATGAATCAATCCAATATCTGAAAGGGAGAGGATGCTTTCATTGACAGCTTGGAAGACAATGGCCTTATTAAACACCACTTTTCTAGGTCCTGCTGAACAACTGTTTTCTTTGATCAAAATGATAAATGAACCCCAGAGAGAGCTGCTGAGAAAAGCTTACTCAAGTTAGGATCTTTTGCATCAGTCTGGATCCTCCTGTTCCCTTGTGAGAAGGAAATGCCAAACCAGGGGTAGCCAGGTAGGTTCATAGAGGTCCACAGAATATTGTGATATCAACCTGGCCAAGGAGATGGAGTATAGGAGGGCTGGGGGCAAAGCCCACAGAAGGCAACTTATTCAACCCGGGAAGGAATGCTAATATTTAACCTGGCCACCTTACCAGCCCCACATGATAGGGGGCCACCACAGAACAACTGAACACATTCTTGATGGCAGCTGTGGCACATGCATGTCATAAGCAGAAGTACGTGCATAGCAGAAAGCTCAGGCAGGATACCGAATGATCATTCTTATTAAAAAGCTGATGGACCTGGATCTTTCTTCTACCATCTGTGATTGGATGAAAGACTTCTGAGGGATCGCACACAAATAGTGAGGATTGGGCTGTCCCCTGAGTTTGCTAGATGTCATCGCGGGAAACCGCTGCCTCAGGAGAGCGAGGAAAATTCTTAGGGACGACTCACACCCTGACCAGTACCTCTTTAAACTCCTACCTTCGGGCAGGAGATACAGAAGTACAGTCAGCCTCACCAACAAGTTAAAGAACAGTTTTTATCGTGGGCTGTTGGGCTGCTGAATGGGGAAAAAAATAGCGGTGCAATTGACTTTCGACAAGCACACAGAGCGCAAACAAGACTGAGTGTATGTGTGGGGGTGGGGAGAGGGACTCGTTTAATTTCACTGCACACAGGTGGTGTAGTGACAATAAAGGTTTATTTATTTATTTATTATTGGTCGGTCAAGCTGAGTATTGTCCATGCTGACTGGCTGTGACTCTGTGGGGTTTCAGGTAAGACGGTCCCTGGGGGCCTACCTGGAAAGGCCAGACATAGAACCTGGCTGGCACCTTTCACATACAAAGCAGTTTCTCTACCACTCAGCTACAGCACGTCCCCATCACCATGAGTCACACTTATAAACAACATTTTAAGAGATTTAGAAGAACTCCTAGGGCTACAGTCCAA
Organism: Podarcis melisellensis; assembly: GCF_964234715.1. NCBI lineage: Eukaryota > Metazoa > Chordata > Lepidosauria > Squamata > Lacertidae > Podarcis > Podarcis melisellensis. The sequence continues at coordinate 38,295,378 of NC_138537.1, forward strand.
ACCCCTTTGCACCAGCCTAGGGAGGGATAGGAGCCTTACCAGACTCCAGTGTCCTCCACCAGAGGACTTTCCTGTTTCACCTGCCAAGCTTGCATGCAGGGAGTGCTGAGCCAACTCAGGATCTGCTGGGACCTGAGTCAGCCTGGCTGCCATCACATAACAGCATTCAAGTCCAGGCTGGCACAACAGTTTACCTTCTGGCCTGCCTGCCTGCCTGGGGTGAGTAGCAGAGCTGTGGATGTGGCAGTGGCCCTGCTGTTCTGTTAAGCCCTGCTGCTTCTGCTATTTGGGGTTTGGACTGCAGCTGACATTTTACAGATGGGGAAGACTGAGTCTCATTCCAAAGACGATAATGAAATCCACTGCAGAGGAAAGCAGATAAGAAAAAGGACAAACTACAGATCAGTTCATGCCCATGAGGACTGTGTACGCCGCTCCATACACTGAAAGCACATTTCCCACAGAAAGAATCCTAAGAACTGTGGTTTGTTATGGGTGCTAGGAATTGAACAGTAAACCACAGTTCCCAGGATGGGAGGGAGTGGGAGGGAGTGCTTTTTTTCCTAGAAAAAATAGGTGCCAGTACTCACCATGAAGTTGTTACAGTGAGTGCCACACTTTTTAACAACAACAAAAGAGGTGCTGGCGCTGCGTACCTTTGAGTACCTCCTGAAAAAAGCACTGGTGCGAGGTGCTTAAAATGTATGGTATGTACAAAGCCTAAGTACCATATTTTTCCGTGTATAAGACTAGGTTTCCCCCCTAAAAAATAATGTCTAAAATTAGGGGGTGTCTTATACTCTGGGCCATCTTCCCCCATTTTCTTAAATCTGAGTCCTCCATGTCTTATACATGGGGGCATCTTAGAGACACAAAAAATACGGTATATGGTCAAGGAATTAAGATCACAGAAGACATTCTTGAAAATGTTTACTAGTCCCAAGGACAAATAAGTGACTCTAACAGGCAAGGTACATAGAAGCTCCTCACATCCAACGTACTCCAGAAAGTCTGTATCACACCCACTTCACACATTCCATGTCACACAACCCAGAAATCCTGCACCATACAATAATAATAAATAATATCGTAAGGAAGCAGTTTTAATATGAATAATACAAATTGCAACAAAAAAGGTATGTACTTTAAAGTATTTGATGCGGTTATTTTTCTCCATATAACCAGAAATATAGGTGCTCCTGGAGAATATTCACATGTGATTAGGGCGGAATTCCCTCTTTTGCATAACTATTAAAAGTCCTCTTTTTCACCTAATCACCCTACATGTGGATGGAAATAAAGATGCTCTCAGCAGTGGGGGCCTTTGTGTTTACTATAATAGAATTAATATGGCATTTTAGTTTGGACACAGACATGTGATTTTGTATGTCACTAAAGATGCTTCAGGGGAAATATCCAACTGTTCTCTCTTTCTCTGATCATTCTGTATGCATTTACTTATGAGTCAGTCTTAAAGAGACTTACAATAAATGCAGTCTTTTGCACACTGAGGTCATAATCCAACCTCTCTTTGTGCCAGGCTGGCATGGAAAGTTGGATGGGATGGAGGTGCATTTTATGCCAGCATGTGCTTGTGATGGCAGCATCACTCCGCCAGCAAGGAGCTTCCCCTCCTCCCTGCTGGGTCCCCACTGGTTGTAGCCAGCAGAAATCCTTGAAACTGGTCAATCCAAGCCTGATCACTGCACCAGCTCCATTGATAAAAGTGGTATTAAGAACAATGTTGCAGCTCTGCTTTCACACAGATCGCTTGCTATACAACACAGGACTCCCACGCTAAAGAAATATATACTTAGGATCAAACAACAATCTCCCACTTAGCTATGCATGTGTGTGAGAGAGAGAAAATGAGAACGCAAACTTCTCTGCACCTTCAGCTGAATGCGACACACACTTTTGCAAAGTTGTAAGCAGCAGGGAAGCTACTGGGTCCTTACCTCTGCCATTTAATGGTGGGGGAACATTACAAACATATCAGGATAAAGGGAAACAAAGCAAAAAACTAAGAGACACTTCTGTTTTTAAGGATTAAAACATCACACCCACATATGGAGGCCACAGCTAATTACAAACCAAAGTCCTGGAGAAAAAGAAATGTTTTTGCCTGGCGCCTAAGGATCGCAGCAGGCAAGCCTTCTTGGGGAGAGCATTCCACAAGTGGGCAGCCACCACTGAAAAGGCCCATTCTTGCATTGTCACCCTCTGGAATTCCCATGGAGGGGACACACAAAGAAGGGCCTCAGTTGATGATCACAGGATCTGGGTTGGGTCATGTGGGGAGAGGCAAGCCTTGAGGTACTGGAGTCCTGAGCCACATTAAGCGTTATAGGTCAAAAATAGCACTTTGAATCGGGCTCTGAAACTAATTGGTAGCCAGTGCAGTTAGGCCGGGCTTGGTGTTATGTGCTCAGACCATGTTACCCCAGTGAGCAACCTGGCAGCTGAATTCTGCACCAGCTGCAGTTTCTGAACTGTATTACGTATTGGAGCGCTCTACTCATCTTCTGGGAACTATGGATCCCAGGTTTCCTTATGAGGAGGAAATGGCTATTAGATTCTTTACCATGTGAAACACCCTTTTGCCAGAATAAGTCATTAGCCTATGTACCTAATGAAGATGTGGGTGTGCAGTTTTGGAGCTGCGAAGTTGGACCACGCTATTTTTCAACAACAGCATCTGCTGGTACAAAGGGACTGTCTGGCAAATCCTTTCCCAGATAATGAGTTATTAGAGTAATTTTTCTTTCAAGTGCTCCTGATAGCCAGGGCTGATGCAGTATCTGTATCTTCAAAAAGCAAGCATGCAAAGGGTCACAGATGTAGCTGAATCTAAATTTGTTTTCAAACACAAATGTTTGCAGGAAATGTTGCCCATTATTCTCTCAGCTGTGCTAATTAGGGAACTGTTCCGACTATGTGCTGATGGCAAAGTGTTAATTAGAGTGTCACCGTTACAGTCTGTTGTAAATAAATGCAGGGGAAGGGATACTAGTGTGGAAGCCATGGAAGTATTGCCAGAATTCGACACAACTGCTCCCCACTGCTGCTGCTGCCACCACCAACTGCTGGTTTTGTAGGGCACATGATCTCTACCAGACATGAAAAGGATTAGACTTAGGCAAGGAAGGCAGATAAATTTAATCTGAGCATGGGATGGCCAGATGCAGATTCGGACAGTGCCCTTACACCATTCAGTGTAGAGCATTTCAGCAGGTGCAGCTTGCATGATAAGCAATACCTGCTGACCACTCCTTGTCTGCAAAACTATGCAATGTGCAAATTTCATCCTCTTTTGCATCTATCCACAATAGAGCAACATCTGTTAGCAGAATAGAAAAGTCAGCATTCATGGTTCTTTCTGCAGGCAGATGTGGATAACAAGCACACAACTGAATCGAGATACCTTCACATGATGATTCCTACTCCCCCACTGCTTAATTGGTATAGACCAGGCATAGGCGAACCCGGCCCTCCAGATGTTTCAGGACTACAACTCCCATCATCCTTAGCTAACAGGACCAGTGGTCAGGGATGGTGGGAGTGGTAGTCCTAAAACATCTGAAGGGCTGAGCTTGCCTATGCCTCGTATAGACATTCCAGCCTGTCATTGTATGACACTATATGAGTAAGACGGGACTAATGTGTGCTGAATTCTTCTCATGATCCAGAGCTTCCACCTTCTGGAGAGTGAGAGATTGAGATTGAGAGAGAGAAGCGATTATGTGAAAACTATGGTGACCTGAATGAGACTGGGACTCTCGTACCTTTCATCATTGTTTAGAAGATGGGTTTTCAACACATGCTGATTTTTCAGCATGGTAAAAATACTGCACTTGGCAACATGTCTTCTTCTTTGGTAGTTTAAGGGGAACAAAAACTCATTGCATCTGGCCACTGTACTGAAGACTATTCGTTTCACCAAACTGAGAAGCCATTTGGGTTGGGTGGGGGTTTTGAGGTTCAGCCTCCATGTGTCCAGCTTACCAAACAAAAATACATGCTAACAGTTTTCAAGTGATATAACTGATGTATGTTGATGGTCAAGTAGTTGACTCCAATACTTGATTGCTTCACTTTATGCCAAACTCTGAAAGGCATGGCTTAGTCCATGTTCTCCAGACTTCTGTTTCTCTCTGGGAAACTGAATAACCCTTCCTAGATATTAAACCAATTCCCTGTGTATCTGCTGGTGAAAGCAGGGATAACAAAGCAGGGATAACAGACGGAACCACCATTTTATTGATCACATTTTGCAAAAAGTGAAATGATTTACAAAAGGCAAAATACATAGGTACAGTGAGGAAGAGGAGGAGGGGAAGCTCCTCGGCAGAATGCTGCAAGAAGTGGAAATGCTTTGCATAATTGGTACGATTAAGAACAAAGCAAACGTTTCCAAGAAGGTATATCCATCCTCTGTTGTATTGCTGGGAGGGAGGGGGCATCCAGTTGCACCAAAGCAGCACACAAAGTGTAGGCTTGCCATACGTCAAGAAAATTCCTGACATGTCCTGATTTTCAGATGTAAAAATAGCACCAGGGGGGAATTTTGCCAAATCAGCAAAATGTCCAGGGAAACCCGGACATTTTGCGGGAGGCTTTGTAGTTGTCAGGAATTTTTGTTGTTGTTGTTCAGTCGTTTAGTCATGTCCGACGCTTCATGACCCCATGGACCAGAGCACGCCAGGCACTCCTGTCTTCCACTGCCTCCCGCAGTTTGGTCAAACTCATGCTGGTAGCTTCAAGAACACTGTCCAACCATCTCGTCCTCTGTCGTCCCCTTCTCCTTGTGCCCTCCATCTTTCCCAACATCAGGGTCTTTTCCAGGGAGTCTTCTCTTCTCATGAGGTGGCCATAGTATTGGAGCCTCAGCTTCATGATCTGTCCTTCCAGTGAGCACTCAGGGCTGATTTCCTTAAGAATGGATAGGTTTGATCTTCTTGCAGTCCATGGGACTCTCAAGAGTCTTCTCCAGCACCATAATTCAAAAGAATCCATTCTTCGGCGATCAGTCTTACTTTTTGAAATATGGCAACCCTAACAAAGTGCCACTTTGCCAGCAGTACACTGCACACCATGGCTTAGTGGCCTATCAACTTTAGTTCAGAACTGCCTTCATAAGGATTTGCTGAGCTAATAATTTGAATTGGAATACAAGAAAGGAAGGTGTGAGGAGGTCTGAGAAATAAGTTAAAAGAAAACAAGCAATTGAAATTTTATGTGTTTTTAATTGTTTTTAAGTTTTGTATTTTTGTATGTTTGTTATTAATTTTTGTTTACTTTTGTATTTGTTTTATTATAGAAAATGCTAATAAACATTCATTAAAAAAACAACAACAGAACTGCCTTGCAGTAAGTGCATGAGTTTGGTCTCTGGTCTGCCTTTTGCTGTATGTTTCTCTTCAAATGAGGGGTATATAAAGGATATAAAGGCAGTGTCAAAGAGTGTTTGCTTTAGATACAGCTTTTCAGTTATTTGCTCCAAGAGCCTGCAGTCCCGCATAAAATCTGCTGGCTAAATATAGCCGGCACCCTATAAATTAAACACAGTGTTTTCTTTGCACTTACAGAGGGTTTGTCCAGCAGTATTTTTATCCATAGCAGATAGAAAAACCAAGAGAGTTTTATTTATTATTGGATGTACATATATCACTTCATTGCCATTGGTCAGGAACATTCTTTTATAATAGCTTATGTTTCATCCCCCTGCAAGCCTCGAGTCCTAGTAAAGACTTTCATTTGAAAGCTCTCCCTTCTTCTCGCTGCCTTTCTTCTCCTTCAAAGGAAAGGTCTCTTCTCTGTGTTGGCTGCTGTTGCAAACTCCTCAGTATATTAATAATTCTTTCTAATTTTCTGAACAGCGAGGACACCAGAAGAACCTCATTATTTCTCCTGTGCTGCATTTGAAGAAGAGTGTTTTTGCAGTAACAGAGTAGGATGGCCAGATGCAAAAGAGCACAGGGCTCCTGAACTTTTAATAGTTGTGTAGAAAAGGGACATTCAACAAGTGTTACTTGTCATAGATGCTACACCTGTTGAAACTCCCTCTTCTGCCCAATTAGGGAAAGTTGCAGTGGCCCTTACCATTATTGTTTGCTTCTGGCCACCGTAACAGGCAATGCAGTCTAGTGATCAGAAAAAAAACACCCCTAAGTTTTACCATCACTTATCCAAAGATTTAAAACCCTTTAACTAGCTTCTGTCATTTGTTTACACAATCCTGGGTTATGTGAGGACAGAAGAGAGCTAAAAAGTGAAGACAGAAACTCTGGGTCTCTTTTTTTCTTCTGCCTTACTTACCGTATTTTTTGCTCTATAAGACTCACTTTTTCCCTCCTAAAAAGTAAGGGGAAATGTGTGTGCGTCTTATGGAGCGAATGCAGGCTGTGCAGCTATCCCAGAATCCAGATTAGCAAGAGGGATTCCTGCTTTCACTGCGCAGTGATCCCTCTTGCTGTTTTGGCTTCTGAGATTCAGAATGTTTTTTTTCTTGTTTTCCTCCTCCAAAAACTAGGTGCGTCTTGTGGTCTGGTGCGTCTTATAGAGCAAAAAATATGGTACTGTTCAGTGTGTGGTGAGTTGAGTTGAAAAGGATTGTCCTTCATTCCCAATTTCTTCAGGGTTCCCTAAATGAACTGAGAGTGAGGCTGCATCTCCTAATGGCGTTGCCTAAACGTCCTTCACAATTGACATATCTTCACAGCATTTGTCTATTTTTTCCTTCTCAGAGCCACTTATATGAGTGACCTTCACAATATCCGCAGGGAATGTGTTTTGCAAGTGAATCATATGTGGCAGGAAAAAGCAGCTCTCGCTCATTTTAAAACTACAGCCTTTGAAACCCACCTTTTTTTCCTCCCTCTCTCATGAGGTGATTGGTATATGCTATAACTAGGGATGGCAGAATCTGCCCATTTCGGTTTCTCTCCATTTATCATTTTTCCAACCTGAAAGACAGACCTCCACATTTCCACATAGGTGTGCAAACTTTTTGTTCTTAAAAGAAGTCCTCATAAAAAATCACCAGCATTTTTGTGCAAATTTTTCTGAATCTATGCATTTTTGTTTGCAGTTTTGCACCTAACGCACACATTTTTACAAAACAAATTGTGATATAATTCAATTTTGCATGGTATCTTCGCTAATATATGTGTTTTATGTACACATCACCCTAGTCTATGGATTTCTGTGCACATTACTTGGCAGGAGAACTGTGCTGAAAAATTTGGAGAAGCGCGACTTTCAAATGATAAATGTGTTTCACGTATTGTTTCGGAAGTGTGGAATTAGGAAGCTTCACCTTTAAATGCAAACTGAATCAAATTTCTTCCCTATCCCTAGCTATAATGTAGCAGCTCCCCAAGGTCTCCTATGCACAGCCCAATGAACCTAAAGCACATGTGTGCAAGAAGGTCCTAGGTTCAATCATTGAGGTGTCACTCAGGGTATGGCTGGGAAAGTCTCCTGCATAAAACCCCAGAGCACCACTGCCAGTCCATGTCAACAACACTAGGCAAGATGGATCAATGGTCTGACTCAGAATAAGGCAGCTTCCTAGGTTGCTCCTTTCTCGATTGACTGGCATCCCTATCAGAAAAGGAATCCTCCCCCCCCCCCACCATCTGCTCATCTCCATTTCTTTTGTTTTCCTCTGAGTTGGTGGAAATGCCCCTTTATTCCCCCCTGCCCGACAAACACACTCACTTCTGGTTTGTAGCATAGGAACCAGATTCTGCCAGGTTATTTTAAGTGTACTTGATGAAAAAAAAGGTCAACTCTGAACTCTTGTCATGGCTATATTTAGCTGGAACTTCTCTCGCTGGGATTCAGACTCTATTTGGAAACTGCGCAGCTTGGTGTACAGCCAAACCATTTCTTTTTTACACAGACATCCCTCAGCATATGGCAAAGGGTTTTGTCCCTCTCTGTGTTTTATGAGGAACTGTCATTGGTGCGCTAACCTGGCCAGCTGAAGAACAATGCCTTTTACGGTGCATCTGACAGGGTGGGGAAGCGCATGGTTCAATTCTCCTGAGGCACTCTTCTTAGAAACCCAGGATTCCTCTTTTTTTTAGCCTACCCGGTTACAGGGATAAAAGGTCAGCACTCCTACTCTCGGAAGAAAACATTTTAGTCATTTGGAATCAGGAACCTTTAGGCCAGGGCTGGGAAACTCCAGCCATGTGCCCTGATTAGGCCCTGCAGGCCATTTTGGGTGACTCAGTGCCATCTTTCCCCATGCCTTGTGTTATAAACGACGTCAGGCAGGAGGAAGTTCAAGCCGCGCCTGCAAAGGGGGAATCACCCTAAGTGCACTCCTGAGTCTCACAGCTGCTACGTTCTGAATCTGGCACCTGTTCCTGCCGCCCTTCAGGGTGATGGAAAAAAGGCCCCAGGTTCAAAACGTACCAGCTGCAAAGGAAGACTTGGCAGCTCAAGTTAGCGTGCACTCCCATTAATTTTGCAGCCATACTTTTAAGAAGAGTGTTGCTTTGCAGCCACGGCTTGAATTCAAGGACTGTTGCTCAGAACAGCTACACAGAGTGGGCCTGATCCACATCTGTGACTGCAAGCAACTAATTGGGGGTGTGCACACAAATCTGCTTCAAATGAGAGCTTTCTGTCCAGTCTCCCCTCATCCAAATAGACCATGGTGTACATCAGATTGGGTCCCTATACACCTGCTGTTTAGCAATGGGAAAACAAGCACATACTTTTCCACAGGGGTCCTAATTTGGCCCATGAGGCCATTTTCTCTAAACCACATCCACCTGCCCCACACTGGCTATCCTATGTGATGTAGGCAAAGACACGGCTGCAAACGGTTGGAAGCTTAAAGTTTATTTCCAGTTGTTGCTTGGCTTTCTGACATCTCCAATCAGCTTATCGCTGTTGATAGCCAGCCACTTTGAGCGTGTATCCGTTTGCAGGTGCTGTTTAATGAAGTTAAATAATCAATACTGAAATTAAAATGCAATAATATGTCCATATGGGAGATTTTATTAATTGTGTTCATTCGGCACACCCAGCGAGCATCGTTCACGCAGTACTTTTACAGTCTCCACATGGTGAGCACATGGGATCAGAGCCTGTAGCTGTGCCATGTAAGGCTGTAGGATTAGAACACCAAGTGTTATTATTATTCAGTCAATTTATGAGTTGTTTGGCACATAAGAAGTTTCCAAGCAACTAACAACATTGGAAAACAGAAAGCGTGGCATAAAGGGAGAAAAAGTCTATTGCGTTACATATGAAAGCCTATTTTAAAAAATACAATAGCCTGTAAAACAAATAGCAGCAATGTTTTTGTGTAAGAAATTGGTGACATATAGTGCTGCCCCTTTCATCCTATGTGATTTCAAGCATTATTCTGCTGGAAAAGGCATTGCCCACATAATAGGCTGTCTGGAACCTCATTAGCTGGCTGCTTATGCATCACCAAAAAGGATGGAAGACATAATCTAAAAGAGCAAAAAGTGGGCAGATTTGCATAAGATCCGCATTTGCTAATTCACAGATAGAATTTCAATAATAATAAAATAAATTTCACTCTTAGTGGGGAAGAATGAGACCAGGTGGCATTCTGCTGTTCAATCTGTTGTCCAAATGTTCACTTACAGTGGGCAACTTCAGGAGTCCTCCTCTTCCACCTTACATTTTTTTATCTAGGTCCAGCCAGCCCTTCAAATAGAGGACTTTCCTCTGATAGATCATCAAACGGAGGATGGATTCCTGCAAAGCAGAACATATGGCCACCTTAAACTTCATAGCATTTCAATAAGCCAAATACCTGGATTATTTCTACTCAGGGGGACAAGGCAAACTCATGTTACATAACCTTTAATAAGCAGAAACAGCAACCCCAATAAAAAACTGATCACAGGGATCAGTTCAGATGCACCGTGGTGTTTTGCACCTGTGACTCAGCCATAGTGTTATACTTGTTACTTGAGCCAGAAAAGCCTTCAGTGCTTTGTGCCAATTACAGCCCCATTATGATTATACATTTTAAAAGCCTGGCAAAGGAGTTGGCCGTCAGGCCTGCAGGAATCCTGCCAAATCCTGTACATCCCAAGCAGATGGATCTCATTAAGAGATGCCAAGCGGCTGAACCCACCCGACCACCTCCTTGCCTGCATTTCTTTCTCCAGCCAGCGCAATATGGCCTCACCAGCAACCCGGAGAAGCAAAGCTGGCTTACAAAGAAAGTGAACCGCACACCTTTTCCCTTTCTATCCTTATAAGCTCAGAGGGGGGTGAGAGTAAGCGCCATGTTCTTGCTTAGATTGAATTCTCATCCAGTGAGTCAGGCAAATTAATGAACAATCGGATTGACATGACCTGCTACAACATACCTCAATACGGTTCAGTCTGTGCTATCATTGGCTCATTTAGCTTCACAAATCATCTGGCTTCATGGGGGCAATTTGGCTGCATTAAAAGCAGGCAGGCTTTCTGCTGGAATGAGATGGATTTTGCTAACTGTAAGTCAGTCCTCTCTCTCTCTCTCTCTCTCTCTCTCTCTCTCTCTCTCTCTCTGAATCACTTGGTTGCCTTTTCGATCTCACAAAATCTGACAAGATTCGAAACAGGGCGACTTGGAGTAAGAAAAACCTTCGTATGAATATCTTTCCTTTCATCCTGTGCACTTAACATTTTCAGGTGCTCTTCAATGACTTGCCTGGGAAAGCAACAAAGCAAGTTTTGCACTTTGAAAATACATTGATTAACGGCTTCCCAAATTCTGCTGGTGATCTCGGTATAAATCTTACAGCACCAAACCACTAAAGCACCCAAATGCAGAAAATCAGACCCATCTGTCTTCTTTTTGAAACAGAGTTTGTGGGGGAAGTGGGTACACACACACACACACACACACACACACACTCTTTTACTGCATTTTAAGTCAGTTTTCATCCATCACTATCCTCGTAGTAATCTTTGTCTATATACGCATCCTTCTTTATGGGGCTGAGTTTTTCTTTATTTTTCTCTAGAATGCTGCTATAGATGTGCAATTGTATCTGTGAACTGGCACCTATACACATTCCAATCCAATTAATGCAAGATGCCTCCTTAACAGTGGCGTAGTGTGGGGGGTGCAGGGGGGCGCAATATCTGGGGGTTAGGGTTAGGCAGCGCAAATCCATGGGTTAGGGGGTGCAAATTACTTGCCTTGCCCCGGGTGCTGACAACCCACGCTACGCCACTGCTCCTTAATGGAGGGTCATGAAGTAGCCAGATTTACCTTCTGCTCAAATGAATTAGCAAGGTATCTGTAGAGAAACCCTGCATGGGCGCAATATTTAAAAAATATTCTAAATTGCCAATTAAAAAAAGGGGGAGGAAGAACAAGGCAGTGGTGAGGGAAGGAAAATTATGGGACAGTTTCCAGCTTCTTAATGAAAATTTCAGGGCATGTGATATAGATAACCACTTTGAGGTTCTTTTTTTTTTTTTAACCATCAAGCGGTGTATACATTTTATGAAGTAAAAATATATAAATAAAAACTGACAGATTACAGAGTGCAATACTGAATGTATCACCTCCATGCACAAATAACAATCACTAGTAGGTCATGCAAAAACTGCTTCTCTTAATGCATCCTTTAAAAAAATGCAAGTTATCTGGAAGATAATATTCCTCCCAGAGGCAATGCCTCAAATAAAAATCCTCTTTGGCTGAAAGATCTATGTATAAATTATTTAACCTCACTAATTGCTTAATTGTTAATGTTCCTGAAAAAGTGCATTATAAAGAAGAGATAAGAGTCAAAACTGATTCTCTTTGCTAGGGATTTCATCTTGGCCAATGCCACAGGAAGCAGACACTGTAAATCCCAATATAAGCAAATTAGCAATTTTATGAGCTAACCGGCTGCTCAGCAGAATTTTGTTGCAATGCATCACCGCCTGAGAAAGAACTCTGTGTGGCCTCCTTAATTCCTGTTTTTCAATGATTTGGAACATGTGCTAGTTGGACTATAACACATCCATTCTACAGTTTGCCCGGTTTTAAAAACTTAATTTTAGATTATAATTAGACTGAGAGTTTTAACCAGAAAAAAACACCAGAACATTCCTAGCTCAGCTAATAACACAGGATAGAGGAAATAACGGTCAGGGCACCAGCAAGGAGACCTCTCTCACCCTCTGTGTTTTAGATTTCAGATGATCTGTTCTCAGGAACATCCTCTTGTTATCAAGAGTTATAAAGTGTAATGCATATCTCTGGTTATTATTATTATTATTATTGCTGCTGCCAGTCAGTGTGGACAAGACAGAACTAGATGGACTATGAACTTGGTATACAGAAGCTTCATATGTTCATGCAACCACAATGCCTGCTTTTAAAATTCTTTGCTTTTCAGCAGTTTAATCTTACATATTTTCAAAAGCCTGAAAATGTTACTCTTGATAGCTCAGTCAGTAGAGCACAAGACTCTTAATCTAAGGTTGCGGGTTCGAGCCCCAAGTTGGACAAAAGATTCCTGCATTGCAGGGAGTTGAACTATTTGATCCTCATCGTCCCTTCCAACTCTACAAATCTATGATTCCCCTCCCACTAGAGTTGCCAGCCCTCCAGGTTTGGCCCAGAGTCTAAGCATCAACCTGCAGCTCCAGGAATCTTCTGAGGCCAGATTTACCTTCTGCTCAAATGGAGATTTGGACAGCCACTGTTGCTGTCTCACACTAGAAAGGGGTAGTCAGGAAATACAGTACAAGGGACTCTTGCCCTGCCATCATTACTCAGCTTGAGCCACAGCTACAAGGGTATAATTGATTGCCTCAGCTGCCAGGCCTGGGCAGTAGAGAACCAAACCATGGAAACCAATCCCATGTCAATGTTGCAAAATGGAGTTTGACCAGTGCACAGTGGAGTTAGGAGACTAGAAGAAGTGCTGAGACAGTCTAAGGAGAGGCAGCATGAAGGAGCTGGGCATTCATCCAAAGTACAGTATGGTGCAGAGAAGCCTTCTGTAAACAGAAACAAGAGAGAGAGAGGTAGTGGTGGTCGCTGAAGAACATTACAGTGGCACAGTGAACAAGACGATGCATTTGTGTTGTTTTAATGATGAATGGTGCAAGCAACATGCATTTAGGAGCTGGTTTCACAAGGTCATCACAGCTACCAGCAGAGAAGACTGGATGCCACCAAGGGTCTCCAGTTAAATATTGCGGGGCGGGGGGAGAGGGGTAAGCTGTAAGGAGCCACAGAAGAAAGTCTAAGGAATTAGAAAAACAACAGAAAAAAATTCAACAGATTTCATCATTTTGTACCATTTCTCCCCCAAGAAAATCTGGTTACAATAGCAGAAGTGGGGCAGGTTTACCACAGAACTTCACACCCTTTAAATTATGCAAGCCAAGACAGCAAGCAAAATGCTTCTAAGAATATTGTCCGATTCTGAAATTGCAACAGCAACACAATCTTGCACACAGACAAAAGCAATCAGCACAACAGAAAAACATTTTGGCACCCAAATCACTAGAACCTTTGTGTAAGGACTTGGATGGCGCACAGTTGTTTTTTCAGTTGAATCTGTTGTTTGCAACATGAGACAGAGGAAAGTCTTCCTAGTAAGTCTTTGTTACTTTTCTGTGTCAGACAGAATTAAGCATGGCTAACTTGAATTTTTGCAGTGACTTGACAAGTCAGTCAACTGTGATACGTATCGCCATCATTCCACAGGAGAATGGTCTCTGTATTAAGTGTGTCTTCTTATGGAGCTGACAATGCCTCTGTAAATTTGGGAAAGCACAGATCAGTGTATCAGAAATTAAAGCAGCTTAATGGCTACTTGATAGAAATTAGGTGCAAACATCATATAATCCATACTTGCCTCAAACATTGGATGAGTGCTTTGAGTTTTGTTGCAGAACCCCCAAGTGCAGTCATACCTTGTGTTGCGTCTTCATGTTGCGTCTTTTGCATTACGTCCCACTGCAAACCGGAAGTACTGGAACAAGTTACTTCCAGGTTTCGCTGCTCGCATATGTGCAGAAGCTCTAAATCGTGCTTCCCGCATGTGCAGAAGCACCAAATTGCACTGCACGCCTGCGCAGATGCAGCGCTTCAAGTTGCGGGCATTTCACGTTACGGACAGGCCTCCAGAACGGATTCTGTCCATAACACGAGGTACCACTGTATACAGTGAGGTTTTTCCCCCTTGTCCAAGAAAGTAGAATCTCTTATGTCCTTTTCTGAGTTTGTAGAAATGAAATAGAAAGATGTCCTTTGGCATGTACCAACAAAGTGCTTGTCACTTCTACCTGCTATTGAACACACATTACAATGTTGGCCAGTATTGAGGTCATACTTCTTTTCAGAGAAAGAAGAACGTGTGGAGATTGTGTGGGCAGTATTCAGTGAGAAAGAACACAAATTCCCCACTTAGTTATGTTTGCTTCCTGCATAACCTGATGGGAATCTTTCAGATTGCTGTGAAGAAACAGGAATGTAACAATGTCAGCTGTACAAATTCTATGGAAGATCAGCCCAAGTCATTTTGAGCAATGCTGAGAACAGAAATTTGAGAAAGGAAACAAATAATACTGTTACACACCACCCCCCACAATCTCCAAACCGTGCAAGATTCCAGGGTTCTAGGACTAGGTGCTTACCCAGGATTCATGTTTCCTTTTGGAAACAGTGGAGACTGTGGTGTCTTTACGATATATGGTTTGTTCACACATCTATACATCCTGAGTCAAATGATGGAGGGGCTTATAGCATTCCAAAAGGGTCTTGCTTCCTCATAGACACAACTTGGGATCAAAACAGATACCGGCCATGGCTCTTACTCTCGGTCCACTTTGCAGCCTTTAACAGACTGAAGCCATTTTCCTCCAGCCTACATAATCCCCAACTGCAACCCTAAACTCTCCACTCTGCTTTGTCTCAGCTAACTATCTCAGAGCTCAGGTAAGGGATCCACCCATTTGCCAGCTGCCACAGAGTCTGCTTTGCTGATAGCCCATCTTCCCTGTCTTTGTTCTCTGTTAATGGCCCATCTTTCAGCAATCTCCTGAACTCAGGAAAGTGGTTTGGCCTGCCTTAACACTTTGCTAAATCCAGTGTCTGGCAGCCAATGTTAGCACTGCAAGCATTGATGAAATTCTAATATCTATCAGACCCAGGAATTTAGGGGATATTGGCACCTACAAACTCACAATACATTGACACAGTGCCTTGAAACCTTCAAGTTGCCTTGAAGGAACAAAATATAGATCAGAGATGAGTGGAGGTGTTCAGATGAATGCCAGTGGGTAGTGGCAACCAAATGAAGAAGCTGGTTTCTTCCACACTTTCCATTTCTATAACTAATGCCTACCAGGTTGTCAGTTTAATGGCACAACTATGAGCCAAGAACAGAACCAAGCTGTGTGACAGCATTCTGAAGTCATAGTTTGCAACCCAAGCTCCCACTGAAATCTGACCTCTTACCCCGCAAATAAAGCTGTAATATCCATTTATATTCCACCTTTCTTCCATTTGAAAGGGTTCTCTAAAGTGAAGGGCTGTCCAGCTCAGTCTCAGTATTTAAAGATAAAGAACCCTAAGAAGGGAGAGGTGGAGCCTTGAAGTTGCTCATCAACAATTAGTATCTGGACAACAGAATGAGGAGGCATAAGGGGAGGACTTCAATGTAGCACTAAGTTGAAGTCCCTTAGTGACATCCTAGTGGTGCTAGCAAAATGGCATGTGCAAGAGAAGGAGCAGTAAGCCAACATGGTTCTCGAGGTTGGTTGTGGGGCTACCTTTGAAGGTGTCCCAGAAACTTCAATTAATCCAGAATGCAGCAGCTAGACTGCCGACTGGGAGTGGCCGCTGAGACCATATAACACCGGTCCTGAAAGACCTACATTGACTCCCTGTATGTTTCTGAGCACAATTCAAAGTGTTGGTGCTGACCTTTAAAGCCCTAAACGGCCTCGTCCCAGTTTCCACCCCCATTGTTCAGCCCGGACACTGAGGTCCAGCACCGAGGGCCTTCTGGTGGTTTCCTCACTGCAAGAAGTGAGGTTACAGGGAACCAGGCAGAGGGCCTTCTCAGTAGTGGCGCCTGCCCTGTGGAACGCCCTCCCATCAGATGTCAATGAAATAATAATGCAACAGATTGCTGTAGGCCCGGTACTTCCTGTTGCACAACAAGCTTCTGCTAGTGCAACTGTTGCTCTGGGTTTCATATTGCACAACCATTATTCTTACTCTTATGCTAGGGCCCTTGCATTGGCTGTCAGTGAATGTTAAATCCAGGCCAAAGTCACCTGTTCACAGTGTGCTCTACTATGGTGCGATGCATTTTGATTTAAATTATAGCAGTTGTTTCTAAATTGGCATATATCAAGTGTTGTTGTTGTTTAGTCATTTAGTCATGTCTGACTCCTTGTGACCCCATGGGACCAGAGCACACCAGGCACTCCTGTCCTCCACTGCCTCCCACAGTTTGGTCAAACTCATGTTTGTACCTTCGAGAACACTATCCAACCATCTCTCCTCTGTCGTCCCCTTCTCCTTGTGCCCTCCATCTTTCCCAACATCAGGGTCTTTTCCAGGGAGTCTTCTCTTCTCATGAGGTGGCCAAAGTATTGGAGTCTTAGCTTCAGGATATGTCCTTCCAGTGAGCACTCAGGGCTGATTTCCTTAAGAATGGATAGGTTTGATCTTCCATGGGACTCTCTAGAGTCTCCTACAGCACCATAATTCAAAAGCATCAATTGTTCAGCAATCAGCCTTCTTTATGGTCCAGCTCTCACTTCCATACATCACTACTGGGAAAACCATAGCTTTAACTATACAGACCTTTGTTGGCAAGGTGATGTCTCTGCTGTTTAAGATGCTGTCTAGGTTTGTCATTGCTTTTCTCCCAATAAGCAGGCGTCTTTTAATTTTGTGACTGCTGTCACCATCTGCAGTGATCATGGAGCCCAAGAAAGTAAAATCTCTCATTGCCTCCATTTCTTCCCCTTCTATTTGCCAGGAGGTGATGGGACCAGTGGCCATGATCTTCGTTTTTTTGATGTTGAGCTTCAAACCATATTTTGCGCTCTCCTCTTTCACCCTCATTAAAAGGTTCTTTAATTCCTCCTCACTTTCTGCCATCAAGGTTGTGTCATTAGCAATTTTAATGTGAATCTGTGACCACTGTGTTTTTAACACCATTATCTAGGTGTTGAGGACCCTTTAGCAAACCCTAAACTGGACTGAGTCCACAAAGAATATCTTATGCATATTTGTAAGCCTTTTATTAAAAAAAAGCTGCGTTTAAATAATTGTTTTAATAGAATCCAGTTTTTGCATTGTTTCCTCCCTCTATATATAATTTTGTCTCTTTTAAAATTTGATTTGGTGTTTTGTCAGCAAAGAAACAAAACATCCTGTACCCACACATATTTCCTATCTGGTGCTGTCCTGGCCCCAGCAGCAAGCACAGTGGTGTAACTATGCTATTGCAGTCAGTAAGGAAAAACCTTTAATATATATAATATATATCTCAATCTCCAAAGCACTTCTGTGAAAGCTATAGAGCTACAGGGATAATAACAGCAATGGATTCTGCTGATGGGAGTGAGCAAGAGAAAGCAAAAGTGAGCGGTTTAACATGAAGAAGTGGGGCAATCAGAATAAGGAACTATAAAACCACAAAGGAGTATATCCATAGATTTACAAAGCAGCCTGACGCCCTTTCAAAACACATTTTCTGCACTTATTTTCCCAGCTGAATCATGGGGATAGGCAAGCCAGGCTAGTTTGCTCTCACTTTAAAGCAATAAAATAAAGGCAAGGGAAGACGTTTTCTCCTGTTCTGGTGACTGAATGGAAATGACAGCCCTCAAATATTAAACACGGTTGCTGCATGGGCTGGGGCACCAATTAAGGAGACATGGGGATGACCAGTGACCATACTTCCCCCATCTCTGTTTCAGGCAACATAGGATTTTTGCTCAAGCACAGCTATATTTCTGGCTAGTTCTACATATTGGGAACCTAGACATGATAGGCCATGTGTATAACTGGCAGTGAAGGGGTTGACCTATTTGAAGGGCTTTCAAAGGTCACTCACATATCTGGGGATGTCCTCTAGTCCAAGTCTGGTTTAAAGGTAGCCTCACCCATAAGAAGGGTAGGGACCTTGTAACAGCCCATCAGCAGACTGAACAGCAGAATATATGAAGACAGAAGCCCCCACAAATGTGTATCTAAATACAAAAATTAGCATATGCAATTTTTATGCTAAATTGTGTCTTATTTTTTCCCCTTGGGGGCACGTGATACATTTCCTTTTTTTCCTAGTGATGCTTAAGTGCCTCTCCCATTCTCAACCCCTCCTGAGGTTCCCTGCAGTGCTATGTATTGCTCAGTGATCTTTATGCCCAGGCAAAAACCTGAAACTGTGTCACTCTAGTTGTACATGCAGCACTCTCACCAGTACACCATACAGGAGATCACTGTAGAGCATGCTTCACTGGATCCTCCACACCCACTTGCAGAAACTATGCAGATATTGTGAACATGCCACTTCAAAGATCAAGGCCACATCCGCACTATAGGGAAATCTGAGAAATTTATTCTGTGAGGGGAATGGAGGTCTCGTAACACCTCTCAACACCCTTAACAAACTACAGTTCCCAGGATTCTTTGGGTGAAGCCATGACTGTTTAAAGTCACATGATACTGCTTTAAATGTACTGTATAGTGCATAGGGTTCAACTTGCATTTACCATTTTAAAGACGTTTATTTGTTTTTCGTTAACAGGAGCATTAATAAAGTAACAAGTAGAAGTTCCTACACAGTGAACAAAGTGGGGATTACTTCTGAGTAGAACTGCACTGGTTCATGAGAGTTGCTATAACGTTTGCTGGATCATAGCATAATACTTTAGTTTCTTCAACATAATTAACGATCTGTTTTATAATCCCACCAGCCCTCCTGGTCTTTTGTATAATTGGTTAGGTAGATCTTACTCAACAAGGCCTCATCCACACTTCCCTTTTGCCCTACACTTTCTAGGCACAGATCCCTGCTTTCCCCAGGAAAACTCACTCTAGTACTGAGTCGGAACCAACAGCAATTCATGTTTTCCAGGATTCATTGGTAAAGGGTGGATTTTCGCAGGAAAAGCACCAGGGCAAAAAAACCCCAAGTGCCTAACCTATCTTTGTAGATGTTTCTTTATGAATCCATCATATTTATTGTTCTCATTTGAGCCTCCCCCAATTTAGGAATACTGAATGTAACTCTGAGATGGGACCAATACTGAGGTCAGTGCAACTACGATTTTTTTCATATGCTTTTGTGAATATTTTTTGGAATGCAATCCACTACTTTTTTTGTCTTTTTTGGCAAAAGAATCATATTGACTGTGTTTCCTTTGGGATCTATGACACTACTCTGATCTTCTTCTCTAATAGTGCTATCTAACTTGTAATCTTCGGCTGGTTTCTGTCCATTTGACATTACAGTTTACACTTGTCCTTAGTTATTGGATTTCACATCTTTGCTTTCAGATCAGTTCTTCAGTTTACAAAATTCATCCAGAGCAGTATCTCATGTTCCATCTTGCTATGCAATCTGCCCATCTGTCAATAATTTTGCCGCCTCTACCCAGATTGGGGGAAAATAATAAACAGTATGGCAGTCAGAACAGATCTACAAATTGAACTGATATCTCCTATCATTTGAACACTGGATAGCTGTCACCTTTATGCCCTTGTGTAAGGAGCTTGCAGGCCCCAGTGGGAAGAGAATGCTGACCTAGAGGAAAGGATTCTTACATTTTCCTCCTTGAGTTGCCCACCATGTTTACTCAACTTGTTTGTGAAAATGTTATTTATTTCAATTTCAGAAGGCTTGTGCCACCCTGAATACGGGGTGAGATTAAAATAAAAGAACATATAAGTTGCCTGTTAATAACAATAAGAAAAACTTCCTCTCCCACCGGGTGCTATTTTTGTAGAAAAAGAGGTGCTGGAACTCACCATGAATACCTCCCTTGTTCTCTTATAATGGCAATGGCACCCACCTGAGAGGTGGCAGGATGGAGTTCTGGCTGGAAAAAGCCCTGCAGTCCCATCTTGTGAGGGAGCAATCAAAATTAGGATCATGGCGCATGGGGAAGAGGGTTTGGCCTCTTCACACATGCCACAGTCACAAGAAAAATTGCCTCCATGAAGCTATTTGACACAGGATGGAAACTGCTGTTAATGCTCTACTTCCATCATATGAAGAGCACATCCAGGAGATTAAGGAGCAGCAGGACTACACTGCTCTATGTAGGTGTAGGTGTCTGCATGGGTGAACACCATGCTCTTTGTTGTACTCACCTTTCCAGAACCACATTGTGGAGTGATATGATGAACCAATATGCACTCCAATTGTACTGTTTATGGGATAAGAGCCCTTTGGGACTTTGTATGAGTTAGCCACACGTTAGTTCCTAGCCTGTACAAGGGAATTAACAGGAAGTCACAAATGGTTCTGTTCAAAGAATTCCTGCTCCAGGGGCACAGTTGAGCCTCAGACAAGTCATTTCCCCACAAGGGAGGAGACAAGTTTGGGGCAGGTAGGAAGAGTTGCAAAGGAGAGGGCTTAGGGCAGAACTGAGGTGGTCTCTGAACATGATCACCTTAGGGGGAGGATCAGTCCCTGCTGTGTTGCCCTTAAAATACTGCTGCCTGGAGCAATGGCCTGGGCTGTTTGTTCAGTTGTACTAATCCTACTGAGAAGGGACACAAAACCAGCACATTCTTTCAGTATTAACTAATTGTCTTCATATGTGTGTTATATTTCCCATGAATACCCCAAAGGAGGATAACAGAAATCCGAGGGCCGCAAATGCTTGCATTCACAAGTCTAGCGAATCAGAAAAGCTTTCTCAACAGTACAAAATGTGTCACTGGTATGCAAAATTCTCTCTCGGCAGAGCTTTTGATAAGACCTCAGTACTAAACTAAACCCACACACCTGCCTTTCAACTTGAAAGGACCCATTTGGTTTTTCAGGGCTTAGGGGTCAGCAGTAACTTTTTCCATGTGCTCTCCCTATTTAGTTCATATCCCTTTTGTGGAGCGCAAGATGGCAGACATATATATCCAGTAATAGGGGCAAAGCAGTCATCATAGGCTCAGAGACACTCTCTTCATTATTACTTCATATGTTCCCCCAAACTAAACCTTGATCCATTGATGCAGCTAAGCCTTGATTTCTCCTGGCTAAACCTGTTGGGTTTGTCAACATTTGTCCTGTAGCACTGTCCAGTTCAGCACTCTTCCTCCTTACACCTGATGGCCCAGTTCTTATTGCACTTTCATTACTGAGCATCCGACAACAATAGAATCCAAAAATATAAAATGGCTGGGGAGAGCACAATCAAAGCTAACAAATCAAACTCTGCTCTGGCACAATGCCCCGGTGTTCAAAGGAGTTGCAGCAGGGAAAAAGCAGGGATAAAGGCTTGCGTGCCAGTTGCTACCTGCCAATCAGAGCCTCTTAGTTATTTTTTGCACATATATAAGTAGCTTTTAGGCACTGAGCTCTAAGCCCAGCTGTACAGTAGGTGTAGCTGAAGTGGCCATTATATCCGCAGCAGGTGTCCTACTCAGGCAATTATTTCGGGAACATTAGTGCTTTCAGATCCTTGCCACCCTGCCTAAAAATCGTGACCAAAGAAATCACAGAGTACCTAGTGGGCCCCAGAAACCATGAATAATAAGTAGCCTGGATTTATAAAGGATATAGTTCTCCAAAAAAACATGCTTTTCTTTTCTTATGACAGAACAACAGAATCAATTGCTGGAGGGGATGCAACAGTGTCATTAATATATGCCTTTTCAAAGCACACTCATTCTCTCACACCCCTGACATCTCATGTACAAAATAAATTTTGTGTCGTCAGGATGGGATCTTCCAAAAGGGCTATGAGCTGTATGGGGGTGGGGGGAGTCTTCAGCTCCCCCCTAAAACAAGAAGAATTTGTGCTCACATGTATATGGTAATTTATTTATTTAAATACATAGGTTGCTTTTTATATACATTATAAACTTGTTGATTAGTAAAATGTATTGTACCATGTGGATTATGCACATACCCGTATCATATACCAAGACCATTTTTGAAAACAGGTCAAATGACCAATAAAGTTCCTCGTCTTATTACACCTTTTTGAAATGCAACTCTGTAATTCATTTAAATTTATGATAAAGAAGGAAAACAAAAAACTGCCATCTGGTACAGTGAAGAGTTGCCTCTCCTTAATATGTAGAGAGCCAGCTTTTATTTACTACAGTTGATTCACCTTCTAAATTCTGCCACCAAATATCTGTACTAAGTTGTTTACCAATACCTTTAACTACAACCCAGTAGCTGTGATATTTTAGATGTGATACCAAACCAGCCAAAGACTTTTATAATTAAATCAAAGTAACAAGATATTCTATATTTATTGTAAACTATAAATGTAAAATAAGGTAAATACTATATTTATGGGGCTTTTAAAGACTTACACTTGCATTAATAAGGTTACTGTATATTTAAATTACAGTTACAGATGTTTATGTAAGGCTGGCTAACCCTATTTAACTTACATGCCAAGTACCCTTAGTCCCTCTGCCCTGGTTAATCTCACCACCAGGTATTGTGGACCACACCTGGTTTCCTTTGAGCCAGGTTTGCAGGCAGTTATCTGGTCAGCTGCAAAAGCTCCTTACTGAATCCCTCACATGCTGTTATGGCCTTTCTTCCAATCTTTGGCTTCAGCCAGTGATTTAGCTCTACACTACCAGGATTTCCCTATCCTCAATAGCCTCTTGCCACCTCACTTCTACTTCACCTCCAGCCTCAGCTTGTTCTTCACAGCCAGTCTTCTGTCTTCTTCATCATCTCTCTCAGCAGTGGCAGAACAAGCCTATTTATGTTCCAGCCAGCCTATCCTTCAACCAATCAGATTGGTATGGAACTCTCCTACTCATCAGACCACTTACTCCATGCAATGAGTGACCAAGAATGTCTACCTAGTAAGCCAATTAGAAGTGTAATTTTGCAATCCCCACCTCTCAGTATTTTAAAGAACCCTGTTTCCCCCAGACCAGACATATAACTAAACAATAGCAACTCT
The DNA here is from genome assembly GCF_964234715.1 of Podarcis melisellensis. Taxonomy (NCBI): domain Eukaryota; kingdom Metazoa; phylum Chordata; class Lepidosauria; order Squamata; family Lacertidae; genus Podarcis; species Podarcis melisellensis. The sequence continues at coordinate 38,318,514 of NC_138537.1, forward strand.
CAGCCACCAAGGTATACTTAGTATTTCAAATTTAACCCGTCATATTATGTGATCCCACATACCCATACATTGTTTCTAAACCAGGCATGTCCAAAAATCCATTTTGGGGGCCTAATTCGGCCCGCTGGTCGATTTAATCCAGCCCCTGTGCCAGTATACGTCCTGGGGTAAACTCCTTAAAAAAGCTCAGCAACTTTGGTTGGCCCTCACACATGTTCACTTCATCAAATCTGGGGCCCTCTTTGGAAAAAGTTTGGGCAGTCCTGAATTCTAAACCAAACCCTGTTCTAGTAAGTACCTTTTAAAAGGTGAGTTCTCCACAGTTACCAGTGTTTTATAGGGTGGGAAAGCAGGTTACAACATAATGCTGTCTAACTACTTGGAACCTAACCTTGAGCTTTGAATTTTCTTTCCTTCTTTTATGTGATTTCACAGCCACCAATCAAACTGCTCATAATTCACCCCCACCCTGCCCCAAGCACGTGACTGCAGGGACGTGGGTTGCTTGTGCACTGTTGTGAACACAAATTTTTAAGAACATTTTGCTTGGCTGAAAAAAAAAATTATATTCACAGATATCCGGAGGTATTAGACTGAGAGCACTACTGATATCCTCTGAGACGTATTTTAAGATATCTTAGAAGCCAAAGGCAGCTTTGTCAAACTGTTAGTATTCTGGTGGGCTCTGGTCATAGAAGTAATACACAATGAATTGCCAGCCCTCCATCATTAAGATCAACATTCCTGATGCAGTTTCCCTTCAAGAACACAGATCATTCTAAAGATTAATGCACTGAAACACTACAATCATAGACTTATGAGGACAGACAATTTTGAAGTAAATGGTGGAATAACTCACAAGGAGTAAATGTACTGATGTACCAGGTACAAAGCCTCTACTATATCTATATCTATATCATCTATCTATCTATCATCTATCTATCATCTATCTATCTATCTATCTATCTATCATCTATCTATCTATCTATCATCTACATACACACACACACACACACACCACCCCGCCCTTCCCGGTTTAAAAACTGGGCTCAGGGCGGCTAACAGCAAATATAAAACATTGATTAAAATGCAACTTAAAAACGCATAAAACAGCATAGAATACAACATAAAATGCAGCATCAATATCAATAAAATTCAATAATTCAGGGGTCATTTTTTTGGGGGGGGGGGCGGAAACCCAGTCAGAAGACATCAAATAATCATCAGGGCTAACTGGCCAAGTTGGTCCTACTAGGGCAGCAAGGAGGTGTGTGAATAAGAATTTAAATGTGGGGTCCCAGAAAGGTTTTTTTCACAGGAAAGGGAAAAGGGAATAGAGGATCAGGCTACATAATTCAAATTGAGGCTCCACTGGGGCTTATGCCACCAGCGACAGTGGCAGAAGAAGGATACAGCAGCTGCAATGTATTCTTTGATGAAACCATATTATCCTGTTAAAAAGTGGACAGTGACATCCATCAAATTCAGTTTAGGGATGGAAGAGAAATTCAATTCAGTTCACGTTTAAAGGTGAAGCTATCAAATCTGCACTTTCTGAAACAATATAGGAACCAAAACGCAGCCATCCTTCAAAATTCAAACTTATCCAGCTTTGCAATGCAGTTCTCCAACCAACCAATGTTTAGGAAAAATACATGCATTAGGAGAAACTGCTTCCAAAAATGTGTACATTAATTAAAACTTCATTTAAAAATGTGTTTATAATGAGAAATGTACACCAAAACGCTGCTGGTTCCCCCCCCCCATTATTTTAATTGCAAACTGCTTCAGAAATCCTGAGAACTGAGTTTAAAATTGGGAAAACAAGAAACGGAGGGAACCAAAAGTGACAGGTCCATCCCTAGTGACCACTCAAAATAGGCATGTTTTTGAGAAAGTGCATTGTGGGATACCAGAGCAAAATCCTTGCAACACATGGAAACATTCCAGCTATAAATTGCGAATGTCAAATGACTTTATATTTCTGGGGATATATTCAGTGTAGCATGAATTGAAGACCAAATACAGAGTGGTGTTGTCATGGAAGCGGGCTGCTGTATTGGAGTCCAGTCTTTCATAAGATTCAGATCATGAGGTGATTGGTTACCATATGCATCAGGACAGACATTCTGGAAAAGTGAGAGAAGCTATGCAGATGTCCATTTAACCACACATTCAAGCATACGTTTTAGTAGGAAAAAGATGGGGAATTCTGAGGTAGTAGAATGGACAAAGTTGCCTCAGGCTGCAGGGTTGAGGGATTCCAGTTTTGACTGCTTTTGCAAGTAAAAATCAAATAGAAGAAAAGGAAAAGAAAAGACCCTGCAAAGCGAAAGGCTTTTGCTTGAGCATTGGCTTGCAGTTCTGGTGTTCCGTTTGCATTAAGTCACTAAAACAGGGCATAATATTTTTTAAAGTTTATAATTTTCCCTCAGTCTGAATAACTCCAGTCCATCCTACCACCTTGTTCTGGTGCATGTATAGACCAAGCCCATCATGTCAGTAGCTAATGTTTGGTAAAATTCTCCTTATGACTGGGCAGGTTGTGAAAAAGAGAAAGCTGACCCTGAGATAGTTTGGTCTTCTGCGTGGGGTCTGAATCTCAATCAGTCTTGCTTTCTGGGGTTCAGCTGCGACAGCTTTCCTGATTAACTAGCAAGCAACCTGAGGTGTGAAGCATGGAGAAAATCACTTTGGGCTGGAGGGATCTATGCCTTCCAATACTTGCATCAGGGTTAGCATCATCAAGCACCTTCCAATGTCTGCCTTAGGCTGGGGGATCACTGGAGCTTCCTGCTCCTTGCTGTTGCTGAGCAAGCGAGCGATATGAGGAGTGGTGGGAAGGAGCAGTAACCTCTGCTTATCCTTGTCTCATTTCCCTGGGAGGTAGGGTGGATTAGCAAAGAAATGGGCAGTGGCAACAGCGACAAGGAGGAGGTGTGAGCACATTCAGTGAGCACCAAGACTGACTTGCCTTAATTTCCTCCAACACCTGAAACTCTCACTGGTGCATAGCTGTCAACATTTCCCTTTTTTAAAGGGAAATTCCCTTATTCCGAATAGGATTCCTCGCAAAAAAAGGAAAAAGTTGACAGCTATGCATTGGTGCCCTTAGGTAATCATCAACACCTCTGTTACCAGCTTACTAATTACTATACAGTGGTACCTCAGGTTACATACGCTTCAGGTTACACACTCCGCTAACCCAGAAATAGTGCTTCAGGTTAAGAATTTTGCTTCAGGATAAGAACAGAAATTGGGCTCTGGCGGCGCGGCAGCAGCGGGAGGCCCCATTAGCTAAAGTGGTCTTCAGGTTAATAGCAGTTTCAGGTTAAGAACGGACCTCCGGAACAAATTAAGTACTTAACCCGAGGTACCACTGTTGTAGAAATATAAGGCTGGACATTAAGAAAATATGGGTAGGCCCAACATCCCCTGAAAAGAGCCAGGGTGGTGTAATGCATACCCTCCAGCGAGTCGCTGTGGAAAACCAGGACATGCATTTTCTCTTTCACAGTAGTGGGAAGGAAAGGAAATGACCCCACTTATGCCACCCTGAGTTACTGAAATGAAAAGGGAGGCTAGAAATGTGATGACGAAAAACAACAACAGGGTTTCTAAAGAACAGAAGGTTTATGCTTCAAACAGGAGAGGACTTTAGTAATATGGCACCCTGAGCGAGGGCAAAATTTGGGGCCATAAATATTTATTTGGCACCCTCCCCCTCTTGCCTTTCCTTCTGCACATGCTGTCAGCTGCACTACATCATAGTTGCAGCAATTCAATTGCCCATCTGTCTGGGGCCTTTGAGTAGGTACTTATATAAATATAGTTGTTGTTGTTGTTGTTATCATGCACCTCCTCAGCTTGGCACCCTATATAAGAGAACCACCTGCACTGCCCTAAATCCAGTGCTGCTTAAAAATAAATGTACCTGCCAATGTAGGAGTAATTTAGGCCAGGGAAGGGAATCCCGTGGCCCTCCAGAGGTTGTTGAATCCCAACTCCCATAAACTAGGGTTTCCATATTTCAAGATATAAATATGCGGACACGATTTCTCAGTTTACTTGCCAAAGATCCAGGACAATCCACCGCCTTCCAGAAATTCTTCCCAGATGTCACTTCCGCCTTTGAGATCCGGGTAACGTCCAGGAAATCCTGGACGTATGGCATCCCTACATAAGCCTCAGCTAGCACAACCAATGTCGTGGCTGGTGGGAAGCATAGTCCTCATGCAACATCTGGAAAGCCATAGGTTCCTCATCCCTGGTTTAGCCAATGAGATAAACATAACCTTAAATAAATTATCTAATCAAATTCTCTCTCAGGGATATAATCATATTCTCTCTCGGGGCAGCTCAGGCAGGTCTGTGGCCTCCTTGATTATATTATTTCCCAGGCCCCTGTCCTGAATTTCCAACTTACGTTTAAAAATAAATTATCTGACCCAATTACTTGTGGAGAGAGATATAAAGGAAAGTGTGTAGGCAGGATCCTACCCAACAGCTGAGTAAGAAGCAACAATGTTCCAGTGCCTCAGCCCATGAGTACAGAGGTGCCAAGATAACTGACAAGCACCAGGCGCTTACTCTTAAATGTCATAATAACACTGATTCTCGTGTTATTAATAATATTTTATGCACATAAATCACTTGAATGTATTCACTGTTGGGTACTGATTCTACCCACCCCATCCATGATGTCCCTGTAGACACCCCCACCACTTCCCCTTGACATTAACAATTAATTAATAAATTAATTAAATTTCTATCCCACCTATCTTCCCAGAGGAGCTCACGGCAGCCAACAGCAAGCACTAAAGCAGTGCAATTGAAAATAAAACATTTAAAAGCATTAAGAACATGTGAGAGACATTGAAAAACAGCCACATATTCTCATCACTAATAATTTCATGGCTGCCAAGAAGAGTTGTCTTTCAGCCGTCAATTGCCTGAGCAAATAGGAACGTTTTAGAATTCCTCCTAATTGTTAATGTGTGAGAGAGAGAGACCAGAGAGGGCATTCTGCAAGCGGGGAACTTTCACCAAGAAGGCTGTGTCATGGGTCAGAGCCAAGTAGACAGCACCAGTGGCGATACCCCTAACAGGGCTTCCCCTGCTGATCACAGGTTACTAAAAGAGGTTATACCCACTTTTGACCCATTACATGACCAGATTATACCTGGTATCACTGCCAGTGGGCAGAAACATCACTGCCACCCAAATCAGCCATTGTTAGACAAAGGATGCACAGAGTAGTACCAGCCTCCTCTCAAATGGCAGGATAACGGGAGCATGGTCTTTCTGGAGGACTGAGCTCAAAGATCCCCCCCACTATTGAGTGTAAAGTGTACGTACATCTCACTGGAGGGCTTGTTTGTTTGTTGCATTTATATCCCGCTTTCGTTCCTCCAATGAGCTCAAGGTAGCGCACATAAGTCTCCCTCTATTCATTTGATTCTCACAACAACCCTTTGAGGTAGGTTAGGCTGAGAGTGAGCGGTTAGGCCCAATATCACTCAGGGAGTTTCATGGCTGAATGAGGATTTGAACCCTGGTCTCTCCCAGGCAGGGTTGCCATGTGTCTTCTTTTTCATGGGTAGTGTTGTCATAGCGACCCATAGTTAAAAGTAGAAGTTGCAAAATGTGTCCTCTTTTTTGCTCTTCAAAAATGGGACCCATTTTTTTTCCTTGTCATGGTTTTCTGCTAGCCAACAGAATAATGATTCATTTCTTAATAGTGCTTAAAAGTGAATGGAAACTATTAATTAATCCCAGGAAGGAACTCGACTAGCTAATAGTAATTAGAAATCTCCACAGCACACAGGAGGAGTGATTTCTGAGTCCAGCCAAGATGGCTTTTCTATAGTTAACAGAAACAAATGATTCATAGCACCAGAGCTTTCAACAAGCAGCAAAGTCGTGATCTGATAAAGTGTCGAATATTATCACACCATAGTATGCATCTGAATAATCTCACTTAGGTAAAGGGACCCCTGACCATTAGGTCCAGTCGTGACCGACTCTGGGGTTGTGGCGCTCATCTCGCTTTACTGGCCGAGGGAGCAGGCGTACAGCTTCTGGGTCATGTGGCCAGCATGACTAAGCCGCTTCTGGCGAACCAGAGCAGTGCACAGAAACGCCGTTTACCTTCCCGCCGGAGCAGTACCTATTTATCTACTTGCACTTTGACGTGCTTTCGAACTGCTAGGTTGGCAGGAGCAGGGGCCGAGCAATGGGAGCTCACCCCGTCGCGGGAATTCGAACCGCTGACCTTCTGATCAGCAAGTCCTAGGCTCTCTGGTTTAACCACAGCGCCACCCGCGTCCCTCTTACCTGGGAGTAAACTCCATTGGCTTCAGTAGGACTTACCGTACTCCTGAGTAGTTAGGACTGCACTGCCAATTTGGGAATTAAGTATATAGTTTGGTGAACATACTTATGCCCTGCTATGACTGTACATGTTTTATGTAGGTTCCAACAATATGCAACATCTAAAGCAAGATGGTTGCTTAATAGGTTGCTGTTAAAGTAAAAATTAATCTGCTAATTTTCAAGGCACAAGAAAAACCCATATAACTTTTTTTGTGGGAGAAGTCGGGGGGAAGGGGAAGTGAAATAATCCTTTTCAAGGTAATACCGTAAGTAATACTGAAAATAATATAAATAATACTTGTATTACTGTCAAGAGAAGAAGAAATTAATGCATACAGAGACAGAACAGGGAAATTCATATATTCACATGTACCTATGGAAGATTTTTTACAGGTTCCCCCAAACCTGCATTTTATTCCCGTTACCAGGCTTTTTTTTTGGGGGGGGTTGATTTTACTGGTTCCTCATATCATAAATTGTTCATCTCCCCCACCCAGGCTTCAGTATGTTATTAGATTCTCAGCAAAAAAAAACCAGAGGGAATCAGAAGCAAAAAGGTGATGGAGAAAAGCTGAAAAACACATGAAATATAAGCATTCAGATCAAAAGCAAATTGTGGGTGAATGTACATTTGTGTGCTATGTTACGCAAATGAGCTGAGTCTTCCCCATCAACTTCTCGTCAACTTAAGACATAATTACTCTTTTTTAGCATTTTGAAGTCAGAAAACCCTTTCTCTCTCTCTCTAAATATATATATATTCCAAATTGAATATAGTGCAATATGATTAGATATAAATAATACAACATGCCTGAAATAGTGTCGCCTCTCGGCATTAAAGCATGCACGTCATGGAAAGAAAGGGGAAAAGCTTTTTATCTATTTTGGCATATTTTGTTTGCTGTGGTTTGTTTTGTTCCTTAGGAAAATTCAACCTTTGCCATGGAGGAAAATGCTCAGAACCTTCCTTTGTTTTGTTTTTGAAGGAAATTAACAGAGAGATGAGAGAGAGAGAGAAAGAGGAAGCTTTTGACTGAAGGGCTGCCATAATAACACACTTGAGGGTTGGTTGTCTGAGCACACCAGGCCCTCCTGCTCCTTGGGAGCAGAACACAGCCTCAGTTGTGATGTCAAGGGCTTGTCGTGTTGTACACACAAGGGACTGGTTCTGCATTAGGAAAGAGGAAAACATTGCAATGGCCCTTCAGTTTTCTCCATGTTCTGTATATTCTTGTGACTTATAAGGACAATATATTTTCAGCAACATGGTAGCATTCTTGTCTTTCTGTCTCTTGTAGCAATAAATGTCCACTAGGGCAGAACTGAAATGATCACCACTCTCTTCTTAGGCTATGAAGAGTCTCCACCCCTTCCACCATTTTGTTTAAAATGTGAATTCAGCACCATAGCTCAGAGCTGTTTTTTCCCTTCCTTCCCCCACACAACTCCAAGGAACCAGGCAGATCTAGCAATGTGAAGGTGTCCCAAAGCCAAATCAGAGTGAGGGCCATGTTCCCTGCCCACACTTTGACGTTGTTTCATGCAAAAAAGGAGGGGGAAATTGGTGCTAAGCAGCACTGAACAGCACAGTGGCCATGACTGCCTGGACCACAAACAAGGGCCAAAAAACTAAATGAAACTTAATACCCCCTGAAGTGTCCTTTCAAGACAAAAGAAATTGCTATAGTGATATTCAACTTCATGGTAATATTTCCTTTTTCAGTTGCTTTGGCAAACCATTTCCCCGCCCCCTCAATTTTCAGAGTATACCCAGAGGTAGCTGCTAAAATAAGAGATCTCCCCAGCAAGGAGTTCAACCAGTGCCCTTATGATAAAGATGCGTACATTTTGTATAACAGGAGAACCACTATGTCATCGCTAGTGGCAAGGTCCAATTTTCATGCCCTGGTTTAGAGTTTAAAACAGTTAACAGAAGTTAATAATGAAGAGTCTTGTGGCAGCTTAAGTACTAACAAATTTATTACAGAATAAACTTTCATGGACTAGGGTCCACTTCAACAGATGCAAATACAGTATCATTTCCAGAGGGTCTCTTGCAGCGAACTACAGTCTACTTCAACAGATGCACCCTCTGGAAATGATATTTGCTTTAGGGCTTCTCCACACTTCTGCTTGTCCTGTGCCTAGAAAGCCCAGGCCTGAGTGGTTTTCCCAGGGAAAACCCACTCTTTAGCGCTCAGTCGGAGCAAATGGCAATTTGGGCTTTCTCCAGCTGTTTGCTTCAACTGAGCACTAAAGAGCAGTTTTCCTCAGGTGAAAGCAGTGGGACAAGAGGAAGCATGGCTAAGCCATTAGTTTCACAAAAGAAGATTCTTATTCTACTCTATCACATGGGTGCATATGCATTGTCTTAAAGAAATATGAAGCTACCTGCTACCACTGCCCTATCGTCAGCATGGCCCCTTGTAATTGCATTATAGGTATCATAGTTATATTGTGTGCAGTATTGCTGTATTGTTTATATATGTTGCTTCTAGTGTATTTGGTTTGCACAATCTCTCTTTCGTAAATATATATATATATAGAGAGAGAGAGAGAGAGAGAGAGAGAGAGCGCACCCATTCTTTTAATTGTAATTTGTTTTAACTGTTGCATTTTTACACTGTTGTGACCTACACTGGGGTCTGGTGATGATGAGAAGGTTCATAAAGCATTATCTCTTTTTTACTGTACAGTGGTACCTCAGGTTAAGAACTTAATTCGTTCTGGAGGTCTGTTCTTAACCTGAAACTGTTCCTAACCTGATGTACCACTTTAGCTAATGGGGCCTCCTGCTGCCGCCATAGCACGATTTCTGTTCTCACCCTGAAGCAAAGTTCTTAACCCGAGGTACTATTTCTGGGTTAGCGTAGTGTGTAACCTGAAGCGTCTGTAACCTGAAGCATCTGTAACCCGAGGTACCACTGTATATCTAATGCATGCACAGCCCCCATTATCCATGCATGGACTTAAGCTAGAGTAACCCAATTACCTCTTAGGATGTGTGAGCAGTGCTTGCCACCCTCAGAGTGACCTTTGTTATTAAGGCTTTAACTGAAAGGCAGTGGTAAACTCAAACCAGGAACTCTTCCAGTAGGGCCCAGGACTTTTAAGACCAAGCTACAAGTAACATTAGATACGTATTTGCACTTAGTACACACAGGATGCAAATAGCATCAGCTGGGTGTGGGGCTGATAACTAAGTGTTGAGTGTTACCCTTTCCTCCCATGTTGTGGTTCTGAGGAAGCTGGTGATTGTTTCAGGGGGAAATCCTCCATTGTTGGCAACGCTTCAAACTTTCTGAACCAAAAGGAGAGGCAGAAATGCTTTTAATAAGATGAATTAAACATGATGTGGCGACTGAACTAAAATGGAAAGCACTCTAGCTGACCCCAAAGGGTCCCACGAGGCACAGGAGACTGTCACTTTACTGAAGCCAAGCAGACCTCCTGGAAGCCACATGTATGGAAAAGGTGAGATAGAAATATAAGATGTAAATAAGGGGTGTTGGTGTTGGTCAAGCAAGCCCTGGCTAGAGAAACAGCAAGCCTGAGTCCTTGCTCTCGTTGCTTGCAAGGCCAATTGCCATTGCTGCAGACTTGAGGGGGAGATAATGTTTGCTAAAATCTTCAGCATGTGAAGTAGGTATCCTAACTGGCCTCAACTTAGCAGGCAAATAAAAGCTTTTTGTGCCAAATTTTAACCCTATTGCTTTCCATGAGAAAGTTAGTTCAATATTTCCACTGAAATTAATGGGACTTAGTCCAGTTAATGTTAAGCATGTTTACGTTCCATTGATTTTAGTGGGAAATGTTTAAGCACATCCTTAACTCTCTCAGGGAAATCAGACTCACTGGCCACTAGTGAAGTTTCCATTGTGAAGGCGGGAAAAGCACCCTGGTCTTGGCACTGCCCTAAAATGCTTAACTCAGAAATGATACACCAGTCCAATATGTTGAGCTTTTTACAGCAACTGCTCCCACAGGCTTACATTTTATTTTGCCCTCTTAATTTACTAAGAATTTTGATCATCTTCACGACAATCCTGAGAAGTTAAGGGGGGCGAACTGGTTGTATGCACATGTCTGCTAAGCACATGATTAGCCATCCAGCTGCGAAGCAGGGGTTGTGGAGTCTCACTTTGATCAAAAGGAGCAGGCTGGTGTGGGAACCAAAGTCTGCCCTGCCCCTCACAGCTGCTTTGAGCTGTTTCCCCCAGCCCAGCTTCAATACCAAAAGGTCTCCTTGATCAACGTGCAGCTCTAAGTCTAGACATGTGGCATTTCACATGTTTTTGTTGCAGCACAGCATGTTGGAACAAAATGATCTCCTCATGCTTCACACCAGTACAAATTTTCAGCACCATAAACAAGGCTTAACCCTACTTGCCAGAGGATTTCTGTAAAGATCCTTAGGGCAGCAATATTAGTAGAATAACCAGTCACATCCATCAGTTAAAACATTTTCATCAGCTAAAAGTGTGCCTCTGATTAATCAGTCAGTTTTTAAAAAATACATACAGTGTGTGTGCGCGCGGGCAAAAAAACAACTGCAGGTGTCACACTTAAGAGAAAATGCAGTGTGTGTTCTGCCTGTTGTGACAAATGTGTGCACCATTGAATGGATGGCTACTCAGAAGTAAGTCCTACTGAATTCAGTGGGGTTTATGCCCAGGGAAGTGGTCAGGATTGCAGCCGAAAAGCATGATTTGCCCCTTAAAACTATTGTTTTTCTCATATGCAGTTAACCAAGTTTCCTTCAACTGGGTTACAGCCCTAGAGATAATGTAGGTCATACATGTTTTACACAGATGCCACAAGGAGACACTGACTATATCGTTGATACTGACAAGGTCTTACTATTCTTTTGCTGAAATCTGTATAGATGTAATTAGAACAGGAAAAAGAAGGTGCAGTTACTGCTGTTTGTCAAATTCAGTTGCCTGCTCTCTCTAAAAAGAGCCCATCAATTGACGGGCAGTAACCTCACCCACCTAGGTGAGGTTACATCTTGATTGTGCGACCAGAATAAGTAAAGCCTCTTAGCAGGGGAGTCAGATAGCCGTGTGACATGGTTAACAATCTGTGGACATGCATCAAAACAAGCATGCTCTGAATACCAATTCGCACTACTTGTGGATCTCTGAGGACTTTTTACAGGAGCGACACAGATATTTAACAAGGGATGGGTGTGGTCAGTCATGGGGCAGGCATCTCTGTGTCCAAGGTGAGGGAGTGAGGTTCTTCAGCAAGGTTCATCCACAAGGAAGCTTTCTGTTCCTCTTTGTTCTGCACTCTAGCACAAAACTTGAAGTATCTGCCCAAAAAAAGAGGCAGCTATTGACAGTGACAGAGGATGCGCAAACCACACATCGTATTTCCAAGCCTCTAGGCATCAAGCAAAGGAGGAACTTGCACATCACCCTTGAAGAGAAATGCCCAAGTTCTGCCCATAATGGGAGTGGATATAGATATTGGAAGGGCTGAAGCAGAGCAAATGCAGACCCATATGCACTGGGAACAGAATGAGTCTTGATCCAATTTAACAAGCATAACTTCCTCCAAACAATCCTGAACATTGTAGTGGTGTTAGGGTGCTGGAATTCCATGAAAATACAGTTCACGGTGTTCCTCAATAGGAAGTCAGGATACTTAATTAGGTTTGAAGTGGGATGATGATGATGATGATGATGATGATTGATGATTAAGCAAGGATAGAGAACACTGGACTGTCAGCCAGCAACGTTCTCCATGTGGATGCTACAGGAGGCCAGCGTTCAGAATTCTGTTTCCAGGCACCAAGAAAAAAAGAGAGAGGGCTACCCTCCAAACCAGCCTGAATGAGCTTAGATGTGCTCTAAATCCCTGCTGGCGATCTGGTCTTGACATCTCAGCCTGGGGGTTCTCCCACTTAGCATTTGCACAAGTCCAGATGAAATCTAATGACAAACTGAAGTGAATTAACTAGAAATGGGGAGGCAATTCAATCTGCATTATGAATTTAAGGGAGTGCTTAGGAGGTGGGGACAACACTCCACCAAGGCTTTCCGTGGGTGTCTTATAGAACTCTTGCTGTGTGTAAACAGACTCACTCCTGCTTAGCCTTAACAAGCAAAACATTTCAGCACACGATGAAGTAACGAAAAGAGAGAGAGAGAGAATCGTCGAAGAGGATGGATGTTTCCCCAGCTCATTCTCTGCAGTCGTGGCTGGGTGGGGGAACTCTTTTCCGTTCCTGCTGAGAAGACAGAGCCAGCGTGTTGCCTGAAGGATCCAGGAGGTACAGCTTAGATGCAAACCTGTGGGTTTTTTTTGGCAGACAGAAAATATTGCAGCTAGGGATTGGGAGCCACCTTAAAAGTGGTAGCTAGAGCTGTCAGGCTGAGTGGGGAAGCACTCAGACCAAGAGAGACAGCAGTTGCCAGCAAAGACAAGCTCTATCCACAACAGCACAGCAAGCAGCCTGGAAGAAGAAAACAGACATTGCTCCCAAGCCCTCCTTGCCCCCTATGCTTGCCTGCATTTCCTGACACCCAAGAAGCCAGCCAGCCAGCTAAGCCTCCTGGATTATAAGGGCCAAGGCTACAGATGACAGGCTTGGGCATTCAAAGCCATCTGCTCTGTTTATTTGGTTGTCCTCCTAAGTAAAAGGGAAGAAAAGGAAGGGAGGAAAGGAAAGGAAAGCAAGCTTCTGGCAACTTGAACGGTAAGGCTGAAAAACACTTCAAAAAGCAGAGAATTGCAGTCAGCTTAGCTGTGCACACGTGTGTGTGTGTGTGTGTGCTTGTAGCTGATGCATGTTTATTTCACTGGAGCCCATGTTGCAGACAAATAGCAAAGCTCTGGCTGGTGTCTTAGAGTGTGGGGAGTTGGTCTGCAGTAGAACTGAAAGGAGGACGTAGCTTGAAGACTGCAGCAGGATGTCTGTGAGGTTCGTCTTTAATTCAGCTGCAGTTTAATAGTCTGTTGGGTCTAGTGCAATGTAAAAAGACACTGGGCACTTGATGCTATTAACATACAGACACGGTGCCTGCTGTCAGAGCTAGTTAGGAAGGAAATGAGCGTCCGTTAACTGGGCTGGAAGGAAAGCTGTTGTGAAAGAATGATGGAAGGTGGGTAGAAGAAACAAGAGCAGCCCCCTCCCAGGGGAAACTTTGCTCTCCAGAGATTAAATACAGCTTCTGGTTTAGAGAGATAGGAGATGTGGGCTTCCTTCCACACACATTTTTTTCTCACTGGTTTGCTAAGACATATAGAAATAGGAATCTTCCTTAACCTGCTAGGGTCCTGGAGCTTCACCTGTTCACATGAAGTTTTGCCACTGCTGTTTTGCAATGCAAAAGCGGCATAGTTTCAAGCTGGCTGAAAATCTGGTCCTGTTTTGTTTACTAAAGCCACATCTGCAAGGTGGGCTTTTGCAAGTCATATTCTATACAATCCCATTATGGGACAGAAGGAGAGTAGTCAGATACAAAAGAGGATAGAGCACTTTTGACAAGCATCTGCCTGCTGAAATTCCCTCTTCTCCACAGCTATTAAAGGTGCAGGAGCTGTGGCTCTGTTGTATCTGGCACTGCCTTACAAAGGAGGTATTTGTTTAACCAGGAATGATACTATGGTTTCCTACCTACCAACCCCATTCCAAATTACTCTTACAGTCCTAACAATGTCTGCAACAGGTGAGGGGCAGGTAAGCAGGGTACAGTGGAGCACAGAGATTTGATATTTATCAACATGCATTGGGTCTGTACTTGTGTGTAAGCAGAACATCATCCAAGGGGCAATTAACATGATGCATTGTTGTGGTCAAGTTGATTAGATCCAAGCTAAATTTAGCATGTGGTGATTATGTAGTTTCATCTTGCACCCAGTTTGGCACTTAGACCAAACTGCTGATTTAAATCTTCTTTAAATCATCAGGTGCTTTGTGGCTAGTGTATGTTGAATTGCAAGTTGAGCATGTCAGTTAAATTGTCACAGTATCATTTCATCATCTGGTAGATGATCCACTCAACACATAGTCCCATCAGTTCTTGTGAAACTGAAAGTTTTCACAACTAAGAACCCACACTTTCAATATGGAGCTCAAACCACACAATCCACGGCAAATACTGGCACATTTTTATACTTCAGTGAAGGCCATAGAATGAGCCCAGCTAATATGGCCATTAAGCACTGTCTGCTCTGACAGACAGCAGTGGACTTTCCTAACCAGGTTACAATGCTACCCAAATACCTTCATAAGCAAACCTCCTGGGAACTGAACAGGGAGCTTTGTGTATGCAAAACGTGGGTTGTAGTTCTAAACAATCCTGTCCTCCCTCCCATTACTGGAAGCAAACACATGCTTGTAGATTCAGGCACTGCAGTACATCAAAAGTGTTCTGGAATTGTCATCAACGTTCTTTACTAGGGATGACACAACCCAACCTGGGTTTGGAGGTGGCAAGTTTCAATCTGCCCAGAAACAGCACCTTCAGAAAGCCAAATGAATGGTGGTCTAACATGATACTCCCATCTCCAAGCTGACTGATATTTTTACAGGCTATTTTTAGGCAAGCACTGGTGTTGGGCAATGTGCCATTTAAAATTTACATATCTAACAAAATTAACAGAAGCAAATTACACCTTTTCTTTCTAGGGAGATGGCAATCTATGATTTTAGTCCAGGAATTACGTCATCCCCACCCACCCTCCGCTGGCTTAATGGAACTTGGCAATTAGCAAAACTAATCAAAATGGCTCTATTTCCAATGTTTGTTAAAATCTTCAGCATGTGAAGTAGGTATCCTAATTGGCCTCAACTTAGCAGGCAAATAAAAGCTCTTTTTTTGGCCAAATTTAAACCCTATTGCTTTCCATGAGAAAGTTAGGCATGTAGTTCAATATTTCCACTGAAATTAATGGGACTTAGTCCAGTTAATGTTAAGCACGTTTACGGTCCATTGATTTTAGTGGAAAATGTTTAAGCACATCCTTAACTCTCTCAGGGAAATCAATTAGATTTAAAAATGCTTAACTCTGAATTGTCTTTCTGGGGCCATTTGAGCAGCACCCACTGATTCTTTGCTGCTATCTCCCCAGATGCTTAAAGTGTTTGGGTTCCCTTCCGTTTGCATTTTATGAGAAAGAAATTGAGCAGCCTTATTCCTATGAGGGCATCAGCTGAATGAAGCCTTGGCCATTATTATAATTTGCATAGCATTTTCTGTTGTACAAGTGTACTTTCAAAGTCACTATCACATTCACTCCCATAACAGCCTTTAAGGCGCAGGTCATTCCCACGTTACGAGTGAAGAACTGTCTCTGAGGTGCTCTCCTTGACATATGGAGCATTCATAGCTAAGCAAAGATTTGAACTTGCTTCCCGCTGGCTTATGTTGGTGGCTTTTCAGTCACTGGGTCTACAGCTACCTGATTTCAGACCAACCGCAGACATTCTTCTATGAGATGAGAACAGCTAAGCCATCTGGCTATTATCTCCACGCAGTGTGAAAAATGAACTTTGGAAGATAATTCATGATTTTGCAAAGGAAAAGACCAGAAAAACAAAGCTTTCTTCCTGAATTGGTCTGTTTATAAAATGTTTGCAGCTGCATCGGTCCCTTAGGATGGAGGGAGGGGGAATTAAAACAGTAAAAGCACAGTACCTTTATTAGTGCCAACCCACCCCCCCAAAAAAATGACAGAATAGCAAGCTTTATAAGCCTCTTACCTCAGGCTGGAAGTTATGTTAAAAATAGAGGAGGGGTATTTGGGGGCATAGCAGAAACTCCCACTGTGGCTGTAGTGTAATTTCAGAAATGTAGAAAATGTGATTTCAGGATTAAAATAGAAACTTTCATGACTCATGAGATTGAGATGGGATTGATCTGATGCTCTTTTTTTACTGGGCCAAGATCAATGATGCTTGAACCCAGAAGGAGCTGACGGGGGGGGGGGGCGTTGTTGCTCCTCTGCCTTCCCAACCCAGCGGTTGCTGCCAGGGAGGTGGGGCATAAGAGTGGGGAGGTTGGTATGATGCAGGCACAGTGTTATTGAGAGTCAGATTGGCTTTGTCACTGCACCAGCACCACACCAGCCTACCCAGCACTATGACACTCCTTCTCTTCTTCTTGGTTTATGGCAGTGATCACTGCAGTGGAAAACCAGGTAAACGACGCTGCCCCAAATTGCTCCGCCCTGCCAGCCAATGCTGCCTGGGCTCTAGTCAGATGAGACCAATGGCCCATCTTAATCTGCCCTGTGGCCTTAGAGCTTCCTGCTTGATCCTTGCTGCTCTGGGCAGCTTTGAACATGTGCCTATGGCCCCTCTAGTTCTCACTTTCCTGCTCTAGAACCTCCCTGTGTTAACCACTCCTCCCCGGCATCCTTAGCCAGCCAGCAAGGCAACCTGCTTCCCTCAGTCCCAGAATCTAATGGTCTAGAACAGGGGATGGAGATCTGGTGGCTGTCCAGATATTGTTGGACTTTCATCATCCCCATCCAGAATGGTCAATGGTCAGAGAACATGGGGCTTGTAGTCCGGCAAAATCTGGAGGGCCCCAGGTAATCCTGCCCCAGGTTAGAGTTTGACAACTAATGTGGCCTAAGTCAGGATGGGCCAATCTGCCAGGTTAGGTTTTTCTCAGTTTCTTATGTTTCCAATGTTAAGATCAGTTCTCCACATTTCTATATAAGTTTGCAATTTTTTTTAAAAAAATACTCTCATGAAAATGCACTAGCGTTTCAGTGCAAATTTATCCTAATATCCATTTCCATGCAATTTCCCCTAATATATACATATTTCCCACAAGACAATGCGCTGTTTAATGTTATTTTCACAAACATATGCATTTTTATGGACACTTTACCTTGGTATATGCATTTTTGTGAGCATTACTTGACTGGAGAGCTATACTGCAAAATTCAGAGATGTGTGAATTTTGAATAGCGGCTGTAGTTTGGTTCTTGTATTGTTTCAGAAAATGCAGATTAGGTAGGTTCACCTTTAAATGCAAAATGCCCACAATAAACATGTTAGTTGTTAGTAGTATAACCTTAATGTTTAGAAGTGCAGTCTCTGAAATACTGAAAAATGTAGAATGCAATTCTATATACATCTGCTCAGAAGTAAGCCTCATTGAGTCAAATGGGGATGTGTATGAGATTTGAGATTAAGTTTTGCCTCTTAACAGGAATGCACTGTCAGACAAACATATTTTATCCTTATTTGAAGTGCATCAATGAGATTACCTTTCTAATTGCAGGAAAGGGTATAACATTTATTCAGGTTGTTTACTTTTTATAAGATATATTCATTTTTGTACCTCCAAATCATATGTCTCTTTCGTACTAACTGCCCCGACAATAAAATCCCATGTACGTAAATGTCTACTCAGAAGTAAGCCCCAATGAGTTCACAGGGACTTACTCCCAGGTAAGTGTGCATAATTTATGTCTAAGTTATATTATTGGGTAAAAATAATAATAATTAAAAAGGCAACTAGTGAAATGCTAACATTTGTGCTTTCCTTTGATGATAAAGGATTGCCGTGTTGGTCAATATCTGTTTTAGTTTAAACCTGTGTGCTCAAGAGGGAGAGCTGTGATTTGAAGGTGGAACGGGGGGGGGGACGCCAAGGGGCCCATGGATATCCTGTTCCCAATGACCCCCACAAACCTGGAGCTAACCCTGATTATGAATAGACCATCTCTTCCAGGAATTTGTATACAGTAACTCTTTTTTTAAAAGCCACCTAATCTATTGGCCATCAACATATCCTACAACAGTGAATTCGATAAATTATGTGTTTTTCCTTTCCTGGTACATTTCAAATATATCCAAGGGTATGATAATAGAATACAAATAATTTGCAGGGGAAGAACTGAGAGATCTTGCTATTACATCCTCCTACACAGAGCAGTGTGTGAGCCTGTCTGGGATTTCTATCTATCAGCTATCCATTTTACCATGTCATTTTTCTTCATATTGGCTGAGAACAGCAAACCTGACACTCTCATATTTGGAATACTGCAAACAACTCCAAGTCTGAGAGCGGTAGACATTCCAATATCAAGAAGATATAGATATTCCTTTTAACAGAATGTGATCGAGCTCTTGAGCAAAGCCGCAACAAATTCCATCCCCCCCAAGTGGATTAATGAGTGATATTCTGCAGGTTGCCTTCCCCAACTTGGTGCCCTCCAGATGTTTAGGAGTAAAACTCCCATCAGCACCAGGCAACATGGCCCTGGGAGACATAGCCCAAAATATCTGGAGAGCTTCAGGTTAGGAGAAGGCAGATCTTGAGTGAGAAGGTATGAGAAGATGACAGGTATGAATCCTGATGGATGCAGATGGGAGAGTTGTGATGAGCAGATGCCTTCAGAGGATGAAAAGTGAAATTGTACCAATGGACTTTTTCATTGGTTCTGCTATCCAAGAACCAATCATTGGTTCTGCTATCCAAGAAATTTCCTCTTCCATCAAAAAGTATAAGCTGGAAACATCCAGTAATTAAAGCAAAAGCAATAGATTCTGCAAATATATTGTTTGGCTCTGTGATAACAAACTACTTGCAACCTTTTTCTTCTCCCCCATTCCCTTTAATTTTTTCCCCACAATCAAACATTATCTTCACATACCTTAATAAACAAATATAATTAAAATTTTAAAAAAATAGAAAACAAAACATTTTCATATATCAAATCCATATTTTGGCATTCCTCCGATCCCTTGACTTCCCTCCATTCCCTCCCTTGGTTCTTTTGTGTTTTCTTATGTTGTACATGTCTATAATTTTCTTATCTTTAAATATTTCCAATTTCAAACCTTGTCATTAATATTACAAGTGGTTTTTTAAAAAACCCTGCTATTGCATTAACGTCTTTACAGTGCGTTTGTAAATATGCAATAAACATTTCCCATGCTTTTTTATGTTTGTTGTCCTCTTCATTTTTTAGCCTTCCAGTTAATTTAGCCATTTCAGCATATTCCATTAGTTTACGTTGCCAATCTTCTTTAGTTGGGACTTGTTCTTCTTTCCAGCGTTGGGCTATCAATGTCCGTGCGGCTGTTGTTGCGTACATAAACTTTTATATTCTTTCAGTATATCCGTTCCAATTACACCTATTAAGAAAGCTTCCGGTTTTTTAACAAAGGTTATTTTTAATATTTTTTTCAATTCGTTATAGATCATTTCCCAAAAGCGTTTTATAACCTTACATTGCTACCACATATGGTAAAATGTACCTTCTGCCTCTTTACATTTCCAACACTTATTATCTTTTGTTTTGTACATTTTTGATAGTTTAACCGGTGTTAAGTACCATCTATACATCATTTTCATATAGTTCTCCTTAAGTGCCTTACATGCCATGAATTTTATATCATTTCTCCATAATCTTTCCCAGTATGCCATCTATATATTATGTCCCACATCTTTTGCTCATTTTATCCTTACACATTTGACCTCTTCATCCTTTGTCTCCCATTCCAACAATATATTATACATTTTTGATGATAATTTATAATTACTTTCTATTATTTCTCTCTTGAATTTTGAGGTTTCATATGCAAATAACAGTAATAAAAAAATGCTTGCAACATTTTTCATAGACCTAATAGAAAGAATGAATTCAGAGAATGTGGAAGGCATTGCACAATTCTTTGGTAGTGCCATGTGCTACTCTGGCAAATCCAATCCAATTGTCCCTTTTTGATTTTCTTCTGCCTAGATACTTTTTGAGAAAACAGTGTAATAATATTTGATAGCATGGATGTTGACAAGGAACTACATAATGTTCCTTCAATATTTGGTGAGATTGCAAATACATTTCTCCCCCCACCCCCGAACATTCCTGATCTTGTACCAAATGTACCTACAAAACTTTGTCACAGATTCCTATCCTACAATTAGTATAAAGAACGTGTAACAGTACTGAGCAGCTGGTAGATCCCATTTTATTTGTTTTTGCAGTTTTCCCAATTTTGTTAGACATAGCAGTTTTCTGATAGGAAGAAAGAGAGATTACAGGCCCCTTCATTCATTAATCTCATGAAGGGGATTCATATGATTACAGGAAAAGTGGGGCCACCTGCTCCCTGGCTTTGACTCCCTGCTGCCCCCATATCTAAGAGTTGCGCATGGATGTCAGAGAAGGGGAAACCTCTGGTTGTAGAGGTCTGCACCTGAGAAAAGGTCTATGCTCTTCTTAGTTAGCTATTCTCAGTTTGTTGATGTTAGGGGAATGGACTTTGGAGCTGTACAGCCTTGGGGGGGCAGGACCAGTGATGGGGGACCACTGCTCCTTTATTCCCTGGAAAGAGACTTACGCAGAAGGATGAAGGCTTGCATGCTGTAGGCCAAAGACATCACTCTCATTGCACATTGAAAGTCACAACCATGTTACATCATGTCAATATTCAGGGTAGTCAGAACTAATTTGTAGCCATGGTGAATATTACTGAGTTGGGATATAAGAGCAGAGGGGCTTTCACAGTAAAGACAAATAATTTGTGCTTTGGATTGGAAGCCAATGTGGGTATTTAAGGAGAGATCTGATGTGATCAAAGCAACATGAGGACACGAGTGATTTGGACTTCTAAGTTCTGTTTTGACAGAGGTGAGTGGGCCAAGATAAGAGCAGGCTGCAGTAGTCAAAGGAAAGGTGTGGAGCAGAGTTTTTGTTGAGCCAGTGGAGGGGCAAAGAGCCATATTTTTGCAGTGTTGTAAAAGGAGAAGCAGCATGACTATACTTTTACTTATTATTCGTCTTGTTACCAAAACATGCTCATATTAAATTTCTCTTTGTAATGTTGTTCAATTTCCAGTCTCACCGTGGGATCAAAGTCAAGCTGGACCTTTCTGATTCTGCTATTAGCACACAGATCCTGCGACTGGGTATGTAGATTTTTATTTTGCCTTTTAAAACTTGCTGCTGTAACAACTACCCTCTTTTTCCCAGGTTAGATATATCAGAGATCACCGTTCTGGTGGGAAGGTAAACGGTGTTTCCGTGCGCTGCTCTGGTTCTCCAGAAGCGGCTTAGTCATACTGGCCACATGACCCGGAAGCTGTACGCCGGCTTCCTCTGCCAATAAAGCAAGATGAGCACCGCAACCCCAGGGTCGTCCACGACTGGACCTAATGGTCAGGGGTCCCTTTACCTTTACCTATGTTCCATGTACACCACACCCCATGCTATCTAGATTATTTGCATATTTTTGCCCCGGAAAAGTGCTTCCCGAGAAACTGGTTTCATTCCAAAGAGAATAGCTCACTGCAAAAAGAGTCTGCATCATCTCACAGTGTGTCCTTTTGAAAACAGATGTTTTCAATACCAGATGTATCCACACCTGCCCAGTGACATTGTGGGTGGGTGTATACCAAGAATGCAATCGTTACTTCCTTTCGACTTCAGGAGCATGCGCAGGAAGGAAAAGGTGCGGATAACCTAAACAAGAGGAAGGTTTTCAAGTATGTATCATGTAACCACCCGCCCTCGTGAATGTCAGGATCTAGAATCAATCTAGCTTAAAAGCAGGGGATGAGCATGAACAATCATGGAGGAAAACTACTACAGGTTAGCGTGCATGTAGCCTGATTTCAAAACTCTAGCCACTATATGACATTGGCTCTGGTTTATGCAAGAGTTTCCTGTTTAGAAAGATAACTGGTTCAGGGTGAAGCTACTCTAACACCACCAGAATGTAACTAAGACAATTCCCAGTCAAAAGCAGCATGAATAGGAAAAATTGTGGGGGGTGGAATCTTGTTATTCCAGCATATGGAGCAGCACATTCTCTTTCTAATTTGTCCATTTTAGCTTCCCAATTCACTGTGTATTATCAATCATAGTGTGAAGGACTGTTGTGCTAGGAGCGGATGGAAAATCAAGGGGAATGCTCCATTGTTGCACTGTTAATTGGAAATGACAACAACTCCTTGCCTCATTGTAGAGATGAAGGTCTAAGAAAACAGCTACAGTCGCTACCATCTTCCTTCATAGGAAAAGGAATACATTTAGGAATAGCTGGCAATCTAATGAACCTGGTGGATTTTTTCCTCCATCAAAGGCAGTTTTCTTGCACTTCAGACTAAATCAAAGATTTACAATATGTCATAAAAGAAAGATAGCAGGACCTGTATCTTTCCTCCCCGCAGTCAAAAAATGTCAGGAAGCAAAAGTCTTGCACAGGGATTTTTTACCCTTCCCACCATTCTAGAGGCTGGTTTTGATTTAAAAACAAAGAAACAAAAAACCCCCAACAAGATACAGCCAGCCAGTTGTAACATGTAGCTTGGTCATTTTAGAAACAGCTGTGTGAACAGCTGAAGCAAGTTAGATGCATTTAGTTCTTCAGCATTTGCAAGTCAAGGTGGGGCTGGAATCTAATTCAATCTGCTACTTAATCCATTTATACTAATCTGTAGCAGGCTTTGTGCAGATGACCCTGTAAGCACATGGGCTGAGTGAAAGAAACCGAGGGTTTATCTAGTCTCAAAAAAAGAGAAATGGACAAGGATCTCCATGGCAGGAAGATGAAGTGAGTGTACTTATCCTAGTATTTGTATCCCCCTTGATCCAGCAGCAGTAATTCATGGTGCTCCTTCTTTGCACTGAATTTTGCTTTTATTTGCTGAACATGTTGCAGAATACAATTGCAAAAAAAAAACCATAACCCCACACAATCTGTCTGGAGGGCCTTACATAAATACAAAGAACTGTTGTTTTTTTTAATATCAAACTCTTTGCCTTTACTTTTCCAGAATGCATATTGTGTGCTGGCATTTGATTCTCATTAGGGTGGATGGTTCCAAAAGGATAAATCTATGTTTAATAACCCTCCCTTTGATTTAATGATATACTAATGGTTCTGAAGGTGTGGGGGCTGGGAGCTGTGTCATTCCGGGTGGTAAAAAGTAATATGAAGGAATGGCAGAAATCGGAAGGAGAAGCTGCTGGTTAAATGTACGCTTTCTCCTCTGAGCGCTGGTGGTATTGACATCAGTATGCACAAAATGCTTTCAAATAAAATTATCCTGCAATTGCCTGGGATACTTCATGCAGGAATTGATTGGGCAATCCTAAATTTAGTTAAGAGGGGAAGCCCAGAATCCAGCTTCACACCTTCCTCTCTTACGTCAGAGCCTGAACACTGACTGTTCTCGGGGCAGCTACAGACACAATTTTTGAAAGGGACCTGGTTTGTCTCTGTGTGCAAAGAGCAGGGCTGCAGGAGGCCCTCTTCACTTTGATACGGCCAGCAAAAAGAATGCCAGGTGTAAGTGGGGTCCTAAACACCAAAGTCTCCAGCCTTGGCTCTTCCACATTTGTGTCCCTCTGGAGAACAAAAGGTTTAGCTTGGAAGCCCTGGGAAAGCTGTGGATTTCTTTGAGAGCTGCTCATCAGCTCCTTTTCCCTGGCACTGAGAGAATACTAGAGCTATATTTGGAGAATATAGATGCCTTTGCTTCTCATTTACTGTGCACAGTCCACACACCTGCCATCAAGATTGTTCTTTTGTGTCAGTGGAGAATCCAGGATCTGTGAATTTTCTTTCTTTCTTTCTTTCTTTCTTTCTTTCTTTCTTTCTTTCTTTCTTTCTTTCCGTGTATGATGTGATGGAGGAGATCGGGGGCCCTGGCAAAGGGATTCTCCATTTCAGCAGGGAGACGCGAGAGTGGAGTGCAGCAGGAATGGATCTTGAGGAGCTTAGCTAGAGTGTAGCAGCTCCGCTCACTCCATTCATCAACAGAGCATGGGGCAATATGATGGCTCTCTGGGCTCATTGAGTCTTTAGGTGGACCTAGTACAGCCAACCCTTCCTCCCCTGGAGTGATTCTTGTAGTTACCTTGGGGATATCTAGCTGATAGTGGAGCTCATTCCAGAACTGTTTTAGTGTAGAGGTAGTTTGGGTCTGCAGGGACATAGTGCAGCTTCTGCAAAGTGTAGATAGGAAAGAACAAGAATGTTAGGGTAGGAACAATTGTGTTTGATGGAAGCATGGCAGATGTTACTGTGGACCAGCATGAGTGCATTTGCACCAACCAATACTTTCACTGGCACCCATAGGGTCTTCTTCCCCCACCCCTGGCATGAAATTAGTCTTTAAAGAAAGAGTCTATTGTAGCCAGTATAATAGATTTTGGTGTGTGCTCGGTTGTGATGTCTGCAATAGTGTCTATAGTTTGCAAATGTGCTCCTGGGCCTTGATCTTGGCCATTTCTGCTGGCAACTCATTTCCTATACCTTCCTGCAGAGGTGTTGTACCAGTATTTGGATCATCTGTTCTGTCTGCCCATTTATGCGGAGACGATAGATGGAAGAGAGTCGGCCCTTGATTTGTAACAGTGTCAACAGGCTTGCCAGAACCATAATAGGGACCGTGTGCGTTCATCTGTGATAACGTGATTGAGTGCCCAGCGAAGTCAAAAGAGGAGGTGAGCTATTTTGCTAGCCAGAGGCACTGGATTAGCAGGGACAAAATGAATTGCAATCATGTCTGGGAGGTGGTGAACACAATGGAGTTTGCTGTGGTGGTTGCTCAGGGACAGGTTGGCATTGGTGATGGAAACAAACCAAGATACCACAAAACTCTGTGTTAAGTCTGCTGTGGTAAAACCAGCATAATTCCTCCTCTGAAAGGTCTCTGTGAGAGACTCTGGATGTTTGTGCAGGAGTTGTACCAGGATAGACACTTCCAAATGGTGAGTAGAAAGTAGGGCACCAGGGAAAGAGAGTTTATCAGTTCAATGGTTTTTTAATCCCAACATTTGTTGGTTTGTTTATTAAATTTATATACCAACCTTAATCCAAAGACCACAAGGCAGTTTACAATATCTCTTGCAAAGGAGGAATAATGTCACAGATACAGCACCTTAAGTTGCAGCAGATCACCTTAGGTGTAGAACTGATAGGTAATAGAAAAGATTTTCAGTAGGTGATATTGACAGGGGAAGACAGAATCATCAAAGGATGTCAGAGTGCATCTGTTTCCTGCTTAACCTTATTCAGTTTTATTTCTGCCAACCTAGCAATTTGAAAGCACACTAGTGCAAGTAGATAAATAGGTACCACTGTGGCGGGAAGGTAAGCGGCATTTCTGTGCGCTCTGGCACTTGTCACGGTGTCCTGTTGCGCCAGAAGCGGTTTAGTCATGCTGGCCACATGACCCGGAAAACTGTCTGTGGACAAACGCTGGCTCCCCCGGCCTGAAGCGAGACGAGTGCCTCACCCCATACCCACCTTTGACTGGACTTAACTGTCCAGGAGTCCTTTACCTTTTATTTCTTTTATCAAGGGAACATAGAACCCAGTGGCTGAATGCAGCCCTCCATGCCTCTCTATTTGGCCCTCAGGGCCCCCCCTCAGCCATACCCTTCACTGGCCCTGCTTGCCCCCTCCCCCAAGTGTTTTTGCCTGTCTGGAATGTGCCCTTTAATAATTATTCTTGTCTAGATGGAGGATACAGAGAATGGGGGTGTATAAACTGGGCTACTGGACAAAGGTAGTGTTTACATTTGTTTCTCCACCCACTTTTGCCCCTGGCCCCACCTACCACTGGTAGGTCTGTCCTGTCCATCCACTATCAAAGAAAGATTTCCCAGAAAGGAATGTAACCCCTGTTTTAAACCTTTGGAGACCTCAGACTGCCTTCCGGCTGAAATGGAAAATGAATTCCAACACAGCAAGGTTACCCCCTCCACCTCTCATGTGTAGACAGGAGATCAAATTACTGGTACCAGAAAAGGATTTTGGAGCATCATGCAAAATTCAGCTGATGTGCATTATGGCTGACTGGGCCGAAAGACTTAAAGCAGAGTTGCATGAACTCCTCCACAGAGTTGCCTTGATTCCCTCCTCCACAGCCGGGGCCATTGCAACACTCTTGTTATTTGGAAGGAACTAGAGCAGGCAGGGAGCTGCTTGCTTCCTGCTGGGATCCCACAACCCTTTCTCTTGGTGAGGAAAATCCCTGCTATGTACATGCTGCCATCCTGCATAATCGTGACCAGGCTGAGAAACTGAATCTATAATCAAAACATTTCCAAAATAGCCTAGCCTCAGGGGATTTCCCACTGGTTGCCTGCTCATCTGCTGTACCCAGAAAGGCTGCCTTCCATGTTACGTCACGGGTGCCTGAGAAGAATGCTGGCAGCAAAGAGTCGGCTTATCAAGAGGAAATGCTTTCTAGTAGTCTATGGTCTTGAGCACCAGAGCTTCTGTTTCTGGTCTACGTCAAAAACATTATGCTTTGTGGCTCAGCCAGCCATCAGCAAAACACTAAGAGAAGAGCCTGTGATCATAAGTGCTCTGGGCAGAAGGAATACTAATTAAAAAAACCCAACCAGCTCCACCAAGCTAAGCTACCAGAAGCAGCACAAGAGAGCTACAAGGTCTTGTTTGGGTGTAATGCTGAGCCAGGGTTTGATCAAGCCACAGTTTGTCCAATGAGTAAGGATCGTTCTTGCAGGTGCCCAAATAAACCATAGCTTGTTTCACCTGATGTCTCCCCCTCCCAAAATGCCCAGCTGCTATATCAATGCCCTCTGTCACTAATTCACTTCTGCAGAAACAAGATGGAAAACTCAAGTGTGCTGCTCCTCTGGCCACAACTCTGAGCAAAAGGCTCTGTTCCCCCAATCCTGGGTGCTCCTCGTGAAGGCTCACAACACACACAACATCTTCATGAACAAAAGTGACTGAGCAGGCCCACTCACCTGGCAGATTTGGAGAGAAAACAATCTGATCTGCCAACCAAAAAAATTTATGGACCCCTGATATGCAGTGTATAAGGAAGTACTTCCTTTTGTCTTCCACCCTATTGCTTGCAGTTCAAGGCTGTTCTTGCTTTTTTTATTCTCTTTTATGTAAGCTGAGAAAGTTTCTTTACTACTAGGGTGCAAAACTATTGGGCATAAACATAAGAACTTCTTCATTCCATACACTGATAATAAGTCCCAGTCTATACTAGCTGCAAGCTACCTGGTAAAAAAAAATTAAAAAGCAAACATAAATAGTTTAAGGCAGGCTTGGAAGAAAGAGGAAGCTCAGGGAAGAACCTGAGACTGATTACTAGGTTTGTTGTGCAGAAGAGGAAACTATTGCACACTTTTGAAAAAGCATGAAAATATTTTCTGTGCTTACCCCCTCCCCTTTTTGAGGTCTGCTCAAACCTTACTGCTGTGCATTGTGAGAATATAAAGAGAGTCATAAGACTGTACCTGTGGGTTGTGCATTTTATATTTGGAACATCAGTGCTGCTTCTGATCCCTAAAAGATGACTGTCCCAGATGTGCCCCAACAGCAGAAGTGTGGAGTTTGCTTTCATTGCACAAACTGAACATGGCAGAAGGTCGTTTGCTCCTGTTTCTTAAAGAACCTCACTTTAGGCCAAGACGCTTTTCCTGCAGGTTAAAACAATGTTTTTTTAAAAGCAGACCAACGAACCAGGCATGTTCAGCAACAGCAGCTGACCACAGATCACTATCGGCCTGTCGAAGTAGGAAGTATTTTGGCATTTCCCCTTGATATCTTATTGAACATTCTCTCAGAAATCGGATGCCCTGTAGTTGACAGGGGTCACCTGCCTGCTATTTGCGGCTTATCTGTGTGTCTCTGTGTGCATGCAGTTAGTTTGTACCATTTTTATTTTTTTTACCGCGCCTTCCAGCAGCGCTCTCAGGGTGTCTAGCAAGATCACTGTCGGCTGACAGTGGGGTGTGTGTGTGATGCAGCTTTGTCATGGTGCAACTGCTCCAACGCCCACAGCATGTGCAGATTAGATAGCAAGAGTGACTTTCAAGGGCTCAACGGGCAGAGAGTCCAAACGCCCTCCAAGTGCTCTGTTTGCGGGTGAGGGGAGGATGACTATATAACGTAACCGCTTCAGGATTTCTCTTTGAGAAATTGCTGAGGGAGGGAAAGCACTGCAAATATTTTAGCAGGCTGGAGATCAAAGGTGCCCTTTCTCCCCCAGAAGTCGGAGCCACAATCCATTTCCTACTCTCTCCGGAGCTTTGCTCCCTGGATCCCTGGCGGTTGCTGAGTGGGATTCCCATCTCAGCCACAAGAAATGCTGCCGGCAATTGTTCTCTCAACAGCAGCAGCCTCTTGTCCCCTGCCCACTCTGGCACTAGGAGATTTGCAGCTGGGGGAAAGGAGTGGGTTGGCAAGCCAGAGGAGGCAGCAACTGAAAGGAGGGGAAGTTGCTGAACTCGCTGAGAGTAGCAGCACAGCTTTAAAAATGGAGAAGAGTCTATCAAGGTGAGGAAATTCTATTGCAGGCATCAGGAACAGGGGGAGAAGATTGGGCGGGGTGTGTGATTTCTTTTTAAGATGCCAGTGGAGAAGAGAGCATGAGTATCCTCCCCTCTAGCACTTCCTCTCATTTCATGTCTACTTTTTGCAAGGAATATGATGTGAAAATGGAGAAGCCCGTTGGGAAATGTAAGTGGGAACACTTTTATTCTAAAAGCATCACATCCAGGAAACCACAGTACTTTCATACACATGCACACAAAAACAAGCACACATGGTTGCCTAGATTGAGGAAGGACCTCAATCACTTTTGTTACTCTACAATTCTATGGTTCTGTGATTCCAGCGCCAATTGGTTATAGCTAAAAACTCATGAAACAAGCCCTCCCAAAGCTTGGACAAATCACACTGATGCCTGAAAGATAAAACATGTAGAGGTCTGACTAATAGGCCTGGAGAGGACATTCCAAATTACAGGCCCCATCGCAGAGAAACTCTGCCCCCACTAGCCACCCATCTCACCTCAGAATTGGGGGGGGGGTGGATTCTACATACAGAAGCAGTGATCTCTTAGAGAAGCTGATGCCAAAGCATTACTCACAGAGCAAATGTGGGTGGAGCCAGAGGCAGAGCTAACTAATTCTTGGTTTGTGCCCATCCTCCTCCGTGCTGAATTCTACAAGAGGAGGAAGCTGGTAAGCAGTGCCACCCACTAGATTGCTTGTTAGAAAGAAGGCAGGCAGATAAACATTGACTGAAGGAGGGTAGATTGAGTTCAATGAGGCAGTGCCCTCTTTGCTCTAATGGAGCACAGACTTTGCAAGGAGAATGTCAAGCAGGTTTTTTTAATTCCCCCCTAAATCTCAAAAGTCACACACTCTTCCACACATATTATGCCTCTATTTGAATGCAGAGACGTTCTGCAAACATTTTTGTCAATCCACTGTCCTCTGGCCAATCAAGTCTCTACAGCACTCAGCCAATCCTAATCCAATAATATAACTATGGCAAAGAAGTTCCTCCCATGTGTCCCTGGGCAGAAAAAAACATGTAAAAATGGAGTGCTAGGGCTGCTAGTTTTCCAGCCAGAGTAGTGAAGGTTCCCCCTTCTTCCAATTCTGTTCTATTGTATTCCTCAGTATAGATCTAATAGGGCTGCATTGAAAAGCAGTCCAAGCATGCTTGGAATTGTTTCCTTGAAGGCCACACCTCAAAGCACATTATTGGTAGCTAGCCAGGAGAAGGGAGTGGTTGTTAGTTTGAGTGGCTAGGGTTTTTTTTAAAAAAAAAATGTTAAGAGAGAGCAATGGTGAGCAAAGTGTAGCTATATTTCTGTAATATCTATTTTTTTCTTAATTGTTTGCATTTTTGTGAAAGGGGGATTGGGAGAAGTGGTGGGTGGTTTCTGCGTGTGTTGCAGCTTTCAACACTTACATGGTATTGGAAATGTATGGTGTGTGTGTGTGTGTGTGTGTGTGTGTGTGTGTGTGTAGATTTGAGAGATGTATTGGAGGGTTTGCATTCCTGTTTCCCCCCCTTAGGTTTTAATAATGCTCTTGCATATTTAGTTGGTTATTGTGAGAACAGTTTGCTGGACTAGATGGGCCGTTGGCTTTATCCAGCAGCCTCTTCTACTGTGATGATTATAAGTACAGTGGTACCTTGGTTCTCAAACTTAATCTGTTCCGGAAGCCTGTTCAACTCCTGAAACCATTTGAAAACCAAGGAGCAGCTTCTGATTGGCTGTAGGAACTTCCTGCAGTCAAGCAGAAGCCACGTCGGATGTTCAGCTTTGGAAAAACATTCGCAAACCGGAACACTTACTTCTGGGTTTGCAGTGATTGGGTTCCGATTTGTTCGACAGCTAAGCCGTTCAAGAACCAAGGTACCACTGTTTATACAAAAGCTACAAAAGAGTTTCCACATCGAGTGAAGCTGATGCACCCTGTGCATGCTCATACCATTTTCCTCTGAGGCTTTTAGTTCCTAATTGTATCTCTGCTGAAAAGTTTATGTGTACATGCTAATACTGAAGACCTAATGTCCTGTTCTGAAGCAGCACAGTCCATGGATGCCCCAGAAGACAGAATATTGGTCTGGGGCAATGGTGAGAATGTAGATCAGTGAAAGAGACAGTCCACTGTGCAGATATTTACAGGCAGCCAATACAGAATGGGTTCTGGAGAAACAAGAGAGCAGGATTTAAGATTTGCAGGACCATGGACAGATCACTAGGTAGAGGGAACTTCCTCCAACAGTCCCAGATAATGGCTTATATCCTTCAGCACTTCAGACCTAAGTACACTCCCAAATACTCCATCCCCATGGAATGGAGATTCTTAAGGTACTGCCCTCAGGTCTGGGCCTGGCACTTTGATGCTTTTTTATTGCTTACTGGTCTTATGTTCTCTGCACTGGTGAGCAGGACTTAGGGAGCAAGAGGTTCTGGGATCTTGAATTCCAGGCTCAAGATCAGGGGCTGGGTCTTGCTCCTCTGGTAGGGATGTGGGCAAGATGGACTCAACCAGCACTTCTCACTCCTCGTCCAAGCTATTGCTTTTAGGCTCTTGTGTGATCTGGTATTCCAGTTATGTAGGATTGCTGACTGCATGGAAAGCCCACACACCAGCAGCTTAGGACAGTTTGCTCGTGGAGGTAAATGTCTTCATAGTCATATAGATCTTTCCTAATAACTGCTCTTTGCTGCAATAAAGATGTGAATCTTGTACTTTGGTTCAGTCAGTCAGAATCTATAACAGAACTTTTCCACTGGCTGGTGTGGCCAAAGGCAAAAGTGAACAGAGCTGTGTATCTTTTTACATTTGGCTACATTCTGGCCATTGAGAAATCACAGCGTGCGCGCGCACACACACACACACGCACCCCTTCATCCAGTCAACCAAGAGGCATTATCACAGTTCACAGACACATTCTAGTCTGGCAAAAGCACCCAAGGAAGATGTGGATCAGAGCCAGTGAGGGGTTGTCTTGTGAGAGTGGGGTTGGGAGGGGCATGGGCTGGGGAGAGTCCTGGGAGCGAGGTAAAGAGGCCAGGAAGATGACATTCAACCCCTGGGCTTGAGGTTCCTTAACCCAATCTATAAGATCGCTGAAAATTCTATATGCATGGGTGCTTGGAGGTACTCTTAAAAGTTGTTCAAGTTGAAATCCACCCCCACAAAAATCTTTTGTCCATATTTTTGTCTCTCTTATACCTACCTAGTACCCTCCAGATGTTGTTGGACTCCCTTCATCCCTGGTCATTGCCCCTACTGACAAGAGCTGTTGAGAAAGTCCAATTTCATCCCAACAATGTTTGAATGGCACCACCTTGACTACCCCTGGTTTCAGGGGGATGCCATTTCAAAATATATTTGATGTGCGCTGCAGTTCAGGTTTCAAACCTCTCCCCTGTGTCTCTAGTTGCAAATGTCTGTGTAGGAACAGCAACATCTTGCCCCTAGTATATATCCATGCAAATCAACAGGCATGAAGACTAAAGGCCAATGAAGTGCATCCTTACCTTTCCACAGCACACACTTCACCCACAGCCTATCCAGACAACTAATTTCTAAATATGCTACATTTATATGCCACCTTTCTGTTGAACCACTCAAAATAGTTTGCACTTTGAAATAATGTCTTGGGATGAGACACGGTGCCAACAAGAGGAATGAATAGATAGGGAAGAGGAAGATGACCACCTGTGGAGTAATGAAGCCACATAATACATGAAGACCAAGTGGAAAGTTTCATTGCAAGAAACAGTTATAGGAGGGGAGGACTCGAATGGCAGCTGGCCCTAGCCAAGTTGGGGTTTGTGTATGTGAGCCTTGTTGTCAGGCCTCTGATGCAGCCAGGCAGGTTGTCTTCTGATGGAGACAGTTGTGGGAGAGAATGGGCCAAATACTCCCATCCAGGCAGGGGAAGTGATTCCTGATTTCAAAAGACATGTGTTATGAGTGCAAATGTACAAGATAAATCTCGTTAGAACAATGGTCAGTGGTTTTTGAATACAGTGGTGCCTTGGTTTAAGAACTTAATCCGTTCCTGAAGTCCATTCTTAAACCGAAACAGTTCTTAAACTGAGGCGTGCTTTCCCTAATGAGGCCTCCCGCCACCAGTGCCCTTCCACCGTTCGGCTTACGTTCATAGACTGAGGTAAAGTTCGCAAACACTACTTCCAGTTTTGAGGAGTACGTAAACCAAATAGTTCGTTAACAGGGCTGTTCATAAACCAAGGTACCACTGTTCAGCCCTGTTAATCCAGCCTTCTTTTCTCTCATTTGTAACATGATGACCTCCCCTGTCAGAGGCAGTGTGCCTTTGAATACCAGTTGCTGTGAATCGCAAGTCGAAAGAGTGCTGTTTCACCCAGGACGTGCTTGTGGGCTTCCCATAGGGATCTGGTTGCCTACGGTGAGAACAGGAAGCTAGATTAGACGAACTTTTGGCTAGATCCAACAGGGCTCTTCTTATGGCATTATATATTCTTAAACTTCTAAATTTAACTTCCCTCCTCTGTCATTCAGATAGTGATTCATGCATGTATTCTAAATGCTCGAGAGAACGTAGACCGGGGCATGGATTCCCTCAATTTTTCACAACTTTTACAGGAAAGCACCAAATTTACATCAGGCACG
The DNA here is from genome assembly GCF_964234715.1 of Podarcis melisellensis. Classification (NCBI taxonomy): domain Eukaryota; kingdom Metazoa; phylum Chordata; class Lepidosauria; order Squamata; family Lacertidae; genus Podarcis; species Podarcis melisellensis. The sequence goes on from NC_138537.1 coordinate 38,351,781, forward strand.
GACTAAAACATGGTGATCATGCTATGGAGGCATGTGGAATAAGTCATGTTTCCAGTGTACTCCATTCAGTTCTCTTTCTTACCCTGGTTTTGCATGTTTCTCCCCTCGCAGAGTTATAGTTCCCAGCAACTTTAGCAAATTACAATGCCCAGAATTATTTTAGGGGGGAAAGGTGCTCTGAATGTGCTTTAAATGTATAGTGTATACATAGCCTTATGATTTAGGTACCCAGTGGAGAGACTTCTCACTGCCAAAAGCTTTTGCCCTCACATGCAATATTTGAGCTCACTAGAGAAAGAATTGCGGTTCTCAAGGATCCGGTTTTAGTGTTTTGATTAGTACTGGAGACCCTGCAGCTTCTCTGCAGAACTTGCTAGGTAGATGTTATTTAGACCACATAATAAATTAGTGAGATGGCTGCGCTGTCTCTACACAAACAACATAGTGTCTGGAAAGATCTTCACTCATTGCACACATGTTTAGGAATCCCCTTTGTTTGTGTTATTTAGATGGGAAATTAGAGGTTAATAGAGCTTTTTACAATGTCTCCTATGTAATTAGAATGTCTGGGCACCCAGCAATTTCTAGAAAGTTTCAGAAAGGGTTGCTTGCTTGATTTGACTTTTGCACGGGGTGTAAATGTTAAACAGGATGGTGGAATGAATGTGGCTGCTCATTCTGCCAGGTTCTCCATGAATTGTGAGGCATAATGCCAAATGGCTTTCCCATGACAATTGATTGTTTTCAGGAAAAGGGCCCAATCTTTGCCTTTACTGGACCATCGGATACCTCCTGTATTTTGGAAAACTGTCATTCATTTCTGAAACTGTAATCAGCTGCTTATATTCAAATCAAGATGAATTAAGTTGTTCCTGCTTTGAAGTTCCTTGTATGGTTCATCTGAGCTCATGGCTGAGAGATTCACTCATTTATTAGGATACAGCAGAGCGATTTTATATTAGCAACACTGTCCATCAAATCTGGCAAAAAGCTTGTATTTACTTACTTTATATTATCCCACCTATCTCTGAGTTGCTCTGAGTAGCATACATGGTTTCCTTGTGCGCTCTTTCTCTCACATGACAGCCCTGTGAGATAGCTTAGCCTTAGGTTAAGAAATAACAATTTGTCCAAGGGCATCCAGGACATTTATCCAAGCGATATCTGTGTCATACTATTATGAGGGGTTTCTTGATGTGTGTGAAGGCTGTATGCCTCAGACCCTTCTAATTCCTAGATCCAGCATTGATTCAATCCCTGGAATAGCCAGGCTAGCTTCCTGGTGAGTTAATGGTCCTCTAAGTATGGACCATTAAGGTAACAAAGGAAGTGGCTCTGTGCTAGACAACAAATGGATGGCTCTGTGCTAGACAACAAATGGATGGGTTTGCTAGTAGTTAGAAATACAAAGGCAGAGTTGATGCATGTGAAGTAGAAGCTAGAAGCAGGTGAGAGACAGAACCATACCCAATTTCTGCTGTAATCCAAGGCTGTGACCAAGGGAGAAGTAAGGCCTTCTTGGCATGTTGGGGCCATGAGCCTCTCCATCAGGTTGTATATATGTGTAAATAAACCATATATCATTACAACACCACGGTTTCTGATGTCCCTCTTTCCAAGGGAACCCCTGGAATCTCAGAGATTTGTTTGGTGTACCTCATTCCCCCAAAGAATCAAGAGGACGTTAGGGTGCTGGGAATTGTTAGGAGACCGCTGTTTCCCTTACAGACCTACAGTTCCCAGAGTTCCTTAGCAAGGAGGATGGATTGTTAAACCGCTCTGAGAATTGTTGTTTGAGGGGATAGGGAGGGGTCTCCTAAACTCTCAGCAACCTGAACAAACTCCAGCTCCCAGGATTGTGGCTCAGATCATTTTTAAAGAATAATTGCTTTGGTGCATTCCTGGTCCCCTCCCACGTGGGTTACAAGAGTGAGTGGGAGTGTGGTAGTTGGCAGCCATGGGATCATAAGACCTATCTGACTCCACTGCAGGGCTGTCGTGCAGCAGCTGGGCAAACAAAGGAATGTGAGAGGCTCTCCTGAACATCCCCTCTTTTTCACAGCCTCACGGCTGTGAAATTGTTAAAATTGGTATAATAATGCTTTAAATGTACCGTACGGATGTGGCCAGGCTTTAAACCTGTGTGACACTCCAACCACAACCCCACACTGGAAATGGCCTTCTCATTGTGGGGGCTCTGGAATTTCCCCCTCTCTCTCAATTCATTTTTCAATTTGTTAAATAAGCATGAGTCAGCACAGTTCTGCCTTTGTTTCCCTGAAAGTCAGCATGAAAGAAAAAGATTTGGGGGAAATGTATGCCATTCTATAACTTGCACATTTTAATTCTAGATTTGAAGACACTGGCGTTTCTCCAGGAAGCATTTTCTGATGGCACTCCTAGCTACAGCAGAGACAAAGATGGCTCTGCAGAGACCAGGCACATTGGCGTTCATCCTGATCAGGATCTGAGTTCTGCTGTAGAGAAACAACAGTGACTCAGTAGACATCTGCAGAGCAAAACTTGAGCGATGGTCCAGAATAATTTCTTGTTCTAGAGGTGCAGCTCCTCCTGAAGACCTCTGCTAAGGGTGGAGACAGCCTCCCCAGAGCTCGCCTGAAAGATGAACGATGGCACCTGGATCACCCTTAGTCCGGCAGAGTTTGCTCAGCTCCAGCAGTATTCTGAGTGTAAGTACCGTCCCTCTCTCAGCTCAAATGCTTGCCATTTCGGTGTGGGTTATTTATGCCAGCATTAGCACAACAGCTTCCAGCACGTGGTGAATAAGATGCATGCGATCCTTGTCCTTTCTTTCACAGGAAGGATACAATTAATTTGTACTGTGATGTGTCATTCTGTGAGATATGCCACAATAACTTAAGCACAGAACATCCAAGTACATACAATAAGATCTTTTAAAACCCGGAGATGTAAATTTAAGTCCTGACTACATGGGGAGTGTTTGAGGGGGAGGGTGTCATCAAATACAGGGCATTGGGCTCATTCCCCCACCATGAACCACCTGCAGTCCATCCTGGGAGCCTGCTGGTCTGCAGAACAGGCAGGGATAGTAGTGAGGGATTCATGTGGGTTTGAAAGGGTGGTGTGTTCCACACAAGGGAAGAATCTGCAAAGCTGTATTTAATGTGATACTTTCATTTTTCAAGTACTGCTCCCAGCATTGAAGAGCCTGAGAAGCTCTTAATTCCAAAGGTGGTTTCCCCCCACCCCACTACTAAGCGCTTAGGCTTTAGCAAAATTCACAGCAGAAAGAAATGATAAAGCTAGTGTATGCAGGTCAATAACTTGGTGCGCTCTCTCGGGTTTTCTCTTCCGCAAAGATCTGGCCTCTGGAAGAGAAGTGTTCCTGCTGCAAAGGCCTAAGATAACATTTTGATACTCCTGTGTGGTAGGGCTCTGCGATGCTACCGTGAAATGTGTCAGTTTTCATGGGGACACGTATGTAAGAGGGCTCAACTCTGTATTTGGAAATACCAAACACCCAGGGTGGAATTCGAAGGAACGCGGGCGCTGTGGGTCAAACCACTGAGCCTAGGGCTTGCCGATCAGAAAGTCAGCGATTCATATCCCCATGATGGGGTGAGCTCCCATTGCTTGGTCCCTGCTCCTGCCAGCCTAGCAGTTCGAAAGCACAGTAGATAAATAGGTACTCTGGTGGGAAGATAAATGGCGTTTCCATTTGCTGCTCTGGTTTACCAGAAGCGGCTTAGTCATGCTAGCCACGTGACCCGGAAAAACTGTCTGCAGACAAATGCCAGCTCCCTCGGCCTATAGAGCCAGATGAGCATGCAACCCCAGAGTCGTCCACGACTGGACCTAACGGTCAGGAGTACTTTTACCTTTACCTTTAGGGTGGAATTCAGTGCTGCGCTGTTGCAATTGCTCTGTCTGTGAAAGCATATCAGCTTGCTGGGCAGCATGACCCCCCTTTGCTCTCCCCATGTGCTATTCTGGGGGTTCTCCCAACACCCTGAGGCAATTGGGAGGGTAAAGGGGGGAGGAGAGAGGGGAAACCCTCATTACTGATGACGTTGATTATGTGAAGCCCACCCCAGGTCTCAAAAACCATGTCTCGTTTTGTTTTCACAGCATAATTTTTGCACTTTCCCACCAAAGCCTCATCCCTTGCATTCCACCACCAGACCTAAAGGATAGTTTTTCCAATGCCTTCTCAAGCAGATTTCTATCATGGAGGAAACGAGAAGGCTTTCTAAAAATTGTTTGTGCCTGCGGATCCATTCACATTACCCTTTTTAATGTATTTTTTCCTATCCGGGCTAACAAACATGCTTAAAGTGTGCTTGGGGTGAAGTGGTCCAATGATAAAATGCTGCATCTGTGTCTCAGCACATGAACGCACCACTTGCCAAGTATGAATCTATACAGCTATGAATCTATACACCTATGGAAAACATGCAGCTCAGCCAGGTGCCTGCCTGGTGTCTGCTGGGCTAAGTCTGCAGGACTTTTCTTCTGTTCTTATAATGTGAATGACCACATGGCCCTCATCGGTTGAAGTGGGAGAAGAGAGAACACCTAGAGAACAGATTAAGGGGCAGCTCCACATCCAAATGGGCTGGCAGTGCAATTTGTGGGGGAAGGAGGAATGTTAGTCTCAATACGGACTAGTCAAAGTCTAAGTCAATGGGGCCAGAACTAAAGAGGCAGCCCTTCAGCGTGTGCACACACGCTGTTTGTGGTTCTCTGTTTGTGGTTGGTGGATATACTTCCACATTGGAAGCCTGGTGAATAAGGATGCACAGAACAATTTCTTCCCACTGACCTTATTGCTCCAAATGTAATCCTTCTGAGACTCTAGCCCAAACACTCTGATATTCATGACCACTTTAAGAGATGGGATCTTGAGCGTTTGATATGAGCAGTCCCCTTAGTTTATTTTTAGTAGCCTTTTTTAGGCATCTGAAAGCAGATTCCCTTCTTTTAAGCATTTTCCTCTGGTATTTCAGTCGATGTTGATCCTCTGGGGCTGATTTCCTAATCCAGGGCAGCTGAGCTGTGAGCCTGCTGGGATGTTTCACCTCCTGGAGCTCTGAGACCCCAGGAAGGGAGATTAAAAAAAGAAACTGGCTTCCATCACGACTTCTTACGAAAGAACCCTTCTCAAATATTTTAGTGGCAGAAATAATGGATGATAGCGATCACAACCTGCTAAATTAATGCTGTTCTTTGCACCGGGAGAGCATGGGGAGCTAAGCTGCTTTCAAGTCACATCACTCAGTGGTTCAGACAGGAAGTGCTACAGTGAAAATGCTTCTATCCCATGACAGATGCAAGTTTCCAGTCACTGAAGGAGGAAAATCCAGCATGCCAGTGAACAGTTATTTTTTAAAAAAATAATATTTATTACTTTTAAACCTTACAAAAAAGAAGAGAGAAAAAAAGAAGAAGCAAAAGAAAGAAAATACAATACAATACAATATATAAACAATACAGAATGCAACATTAACACATTAGACTAAACAAAACAAAGCAAAAACAATTTAAAAACATACATCATACCATTTCAATGCCCTATCTTTCATTCCCTCGTTTCATCGACCTCCTCTCACCTCCCTTTTTGTATTCCACTTCTGTTAATTGTTTCAGCAATTCCTTTCCATCTTTCTCTATTTTCTGTCATATAATTTTCTTAACTTATTTTAACCTTATTTTCCATTAATACTATAATACTTAGTTGTGCTTAACTCCTTATAACATTTCTACTAAAGCCATATAATTTCATTCCAACATTTTTCTAACACTCATTAATTTTACAGTATTTCTATAAATAAACTTTAAACTTTTTCCAATCTTCTTCCACCATCTCTTCTCCCTGGTCTCGGATTCTGCCAGTCCTTTCCGTCAATTCCATATGGTCCATCAACCTGGTGATCTTCTGTCCGAGGCTCTTAACTCTTTTCCAAGTCCCTTCTGCAGATCTTCTTCATATTTAGACATGCACTTTACTTTGTCTTCTGCTGATCTTGTTCTTAATTTCCTTCCTTTGATGCTGAAGAGTAGATCTCGGGGAAGCTCCGACTTAGCAATGTTTTTATTCCTTCTCGACAGGTCAGCCAAATCTCCGTAGTTAAAACTAAAATCCAAAAGATATTTCAGGACGTGTTTCAAAATCCCTCCAAATCTGAAGGTCCCCACAACTCCAATCTTCTCCTGACCCAAGTCCAGGTCCCAAAGGTCAGTACATCCCTGCATGGGGGGATCTATCCAACTTTCCTTCTCCAGTCCAAGCAGGGCTCCAATCCTCAAAATCTGACTTTCTCTAAATTCAGTCATAGAAGGCAACAGCTTATATTCATCAAAATGCCTCTGTAAGGCTGGGGCTCTCTCCCTCTCCACTTGTATTACTTTAGGTTCAACAACAACAACAACTTTCTCCCTCGCCTTCTCCACAATTTGCCATGTCAAAGTAGATTCCTGTATCGATTCCTGAATAGTTTCTGTATAGATGTTCACTTTTTGTCCCAAATTAGTCACTTTTTGTCCCAAGTTATCAATTTTGATAGGCATCACATCCGTCTTCTTATGGAGCTGTCCCAATGAATCACTTATCTTGCATAATGTAATCACTAAGGCTTCTTCTGTCGACATTCTTACCGATCCAAGGTCAATCCCTGGTTCTCACAATTTTTTATCTTGCAGCTGGAGATTCCCCCAGCTCAACTCTTGTAACAGTTTCAAAGGCTCCCTCTAGAAGGAAACAATTTCTATTTGTATCAATCCTTTTAAGCACGGTTCAAGCGATAAAATTAGTTTCAATTTTCAGTTACTTTTACTCCTTTTTAAACGCAGAAGGAAACAATGAAAACAATTTATTTCTCTTATTTAACTATCTGTCAACAAACGTTTTATTCACAGTCAATGAACTTTCCCAAAATGTCAGACTTACTAGCAGCCCGTTTCCAGGTTCAGAGCGGTGGTAATTTAACTTTCTTCACTCTCTCTCCTGCAGGCTTACGCGGTCCAAAATTTCCCCCCTCTTCTCCTGCCTCCATGGGGGGTTTAATGATTTTAGCCGATGGAAGTTTAACCCTTTAAAGAGGACTTTCCAAGACTTTAGCTTGCAGCCTCTTTGCTTCAGTCTATTTACAAAAGGGGAAGGTGGACTTCCTGTTTGAAACCTCCCCGTTTCGGTGCCAAATTAAGACGTTTAAAAATTCAATTTTCCGTTCTACTCACGGGTAGTTGTTTTAAGATCAAATTGTCCATAGGAAAAAGTCAGCGCTCTCTGGCAACAGCAATGCGGCTTCACTCCGTGAAAGAAGCAGTCAATTCGAAGCACCACGTCGCTCCGGATCCCTGAAACCGGGTTTCCCTGTGAGTAGGAGAGGCACAAAAGGTGCCAGCCAAATCCCACGTTCACAGGCTTCTCCCGCCTGTGATTTTTAGTGGATCCCCGCCTTCGCCATGGCGGCCAGACCCTAATTTCCACGAAGCAAATTCCTCCCGATCAGAGGAATTCAGCTATTGCTGGAGGCGCCAACCCGGAAGTGCCAGTGAACAGTTAATTTGTGCACACAAGTTTTGAAATGGATGGAAAGGGCATTTAGGCTCCATACATGCCATACATTTATATCACATCTCCCCACGCTTGAGAATTCTGAGAGCTCCGCTATGTTATGGGTGCTGGGAATTCTAGTTCTGTGAAAGATAAATTACAGATCCCAGGAGGGAGATGTGCTTTAAATATGCTTAAAATATATGGGGGGGGTGTTGTTTTTATTTTTAAAAAATAAATTTTTATTAAAGATTTATTAGATTACAAAAATACTTGCATTGTCTCTTTTTTCAAGTTGTGTTTTCCACAGATCAGTTTCATTTGTTGTGAGACATTAGTATTAGATTAGGAAGAAAAGAAGGGGAAAGAAGGGGGGGAATTAGGAAACACTTTGCAGACGCTCAAACTTAGGACGAAAGGGAGACAAGTGCTAAGATGAAGGCACATTTGGCAAACCCTCACCTTGATCAACTCCCACCCAGAAACCTATGTCCCCACTGTGGAAGGATGTGTGGAGCCAGAATTGGCCTCCACAATCACTTACAGATTCACTGTTCAGACTGTGTTCATGAAAGACAAGTTTACTCGGCTATGAGTGATCGGCAAAGAAGAAGAAAGAAGAATAGCAATAGCAGTGAGGAGTGGTGTGGTGAGGAAATGGTGTCCCAAACAGGGCTTTGTGTGCTGCAGATCCGCTGCTGCGTGGATGGCACTATCTTGGGAAAGATTAACCCACCCTAAAACAGCTGCTCTGAGACCCTTAATCTCATGTTCATTTTCCTGTATGTGTATATATTCCCCTGGTGCACCTTAGGATGTACAGCTGTTGGGAATGGGGTATGGAAGAAGCCATGCCTAATAAAAACCCTACCAGAGGGCTCTCTCATTAAGCATCCACCCCAACCAGGTTACCTATGTGAAGCTTGCAAGACCATCTTGGCTGTGAGTCCTGGAAGTCCTGCTCCCTGCCTTGCAGGCCTTTTCCCACCTGGCCTGGGAGGGTGGGGCCCTGACTGACACCAGCTACAAAAGCTGCTGAAGAGGACAGAGACCATCTTGGCTGTGATGCGTGCATGTGTTGCAGTAGCAGTCAGCATCCGAGAAGATGGAGGAGAGGACAGAGGGTGAAGAAAGCTGTGAGTGGAAGGAGACCCTTTTCTCAACCTTTGGGACCCCCTGGGAAATTCAGCAAACCTGCTATACCTGGAATTTGATGTGGATAGTGCAGCTGAATGGGACATAGTACCAACCACCTTGGGCCTGCCCATAAAAAGCAAGTCTAAAGTGAGGCTAGGGTGATGTCTGCTGTTTTCAGGAACTCTCCTTGTTGTGAGACTTTTGTGGGAGAGCTGAGGGTTTGTCTGGGCCCTGGTTGAGAACCTGAGATGGTGTGTGTTCCCTACACAATACTAGGGTCAAATATTTGACATTGCAACTCTGATATATCTTCTGCTTCAAAGGAAACATCTGGGGTGTTGTAACTATAACGTTTAAGGCACTCTACTCATTGCAGGTTCATTAATAATTTCAAAATAAAGCAGGATGGATTTTCATGAAATTTTAGAGCCCGCCATGACTTTTACAACATCATTTTGCCCAAGGTGTCGGCTTGGTTGTATATAATCATTCCTAAGCTTGGCAAACTGCAATGACCTTCTGAAGAAACAGGTGACTTCGTCAGACTTCTATGTAATTAATAATATTCATGGTATTGGCATTAACTTTCTCCTTCTAGATTCCACAAAGAAACTGAAAGATGTTTTGGAAGAGTTCCATGGAGACGGTGTCCTAGCAAAATATAATCCAGAACAGGTAAGAAAGCTTGCTGTAAACGTATTCCTAAATTCTATATCGAATCAACACCAGTAGTCTTGTTGGTCCATTTGAACAAAATGCACACCTTTGGTGAAATAATGCCATTTGTTAGGATCAACCACGTGAAATTTTGAGCAATGCACAACTCTTTCTCAGGCAAGATGTTTAAAAAGGCAGGTGTTGATTTACTGTTATTAATAGTATTACTTATATATTATTTTATATATTAGTTCTCTCTCTCTTTCTCTCTCTCTCCTTTTCTTTGTTAAATTTGTAAATAAAAAAGTAATTGAAAAAAATAAAGGTGCAAATATATTCTCACATCACCATTTCCAGAAGGGTAGTCATGTTTGTTTCTATTGGTTTTGCATTTCATTTTCCCCTGAGCTGATTCTTCTACATTCCCCATATGCATATATATATTCTTGCCAGTTCAGGATTATACTTCATGCCTCTGATAAAATGGACTGTGAGCTTATGCCATAATAAATGTCCCATTGCACTTAGGGCAGTCATTGCCTGTACCTACTTCCCAGCAGCTCTAGGTGCAACCTGAAGCCTGCATAGAATGTAACCAAGCTTCATTGGCTGTCTCCTTCCACATTCTGTTTTGAGACCGTGACCAGATGTAGATTGTGTCGCTTCACCAAGGGCTAGCCTTTTCCGCATCCATCCATCCCTTACTCTGTTTACTATCTAGCCCAATGTTAGAGTTCTGGAAAACTCACATGCTCATGGCATTTTGATTGATGTAATAAAGGCATTGTCCTAAATATGGATTTATTTTTTTTAACATCTGAAGATGCATTCTGATAGTGTAAAAAGAGAAATGGAATAACAGTAACTGGGAGTTGCCTGTATCATCAGTTTCTAAGAATTTGCAATTTCATTGTTTATGAACAAAGGTACCAGCATGAATGAATATAGCTGCACATAAGTATTTTGATTTTCTAATCTGAAATTAGAATTCTCTAACTTGGGGGGAACATAAAGTATGCACACTTGTGTGTTTTCGTTGGCTTAAAGTGGGTAACATTACTACTTTCCCTTTCCACCCACTTAAAACTAACTTTGAACAAGTTGAGCAATCCTCACTGCATTTGCCCCCATGTTGAAAGTGTTGTTCCTCAGATTCTCTGGGGGTGATTCCTCCGTATTTTAAGGAGAAATTAGGATAGTGCCTTTTCTGATACATATTTTTTAGAGAAGTGGAGAAACGTTTCCAAAGAGCAACAGATCTGAAGGCCTATGTTCTCTCTCCTAGGAAAAGCAGATTAGTAAGAACAATAAAAGTGGGTTGCCCCCACTTCCATGCTAAGAGAAGGAAATAGCTGCGGTGCTATTCAAGAAGAACACAAAAGGCTCCAAAACCTTAGAATATCAAATGAAATTAAATAAGAAACGGGCACAAAGAGCTTGTGAGGGAATTCTTGACATGCAAAGTAATTACGAGGACAAGCCAACAAAAGAAATGGCAGGAATTGCAATTGTGCTCCCTCTTAGGAAGAGTGCTTGCTAGGCACTTAGGAGGGAACAGGGCAAGTGCTGTGTTGTGGGTGGCCGTAAGTGGGCCGCACCGCTTTCTACTGAGAGCACATTGCTGTGGTTTGTGCCCCATGGCAGGAGATATTACTGTGATTATTTCCACTGCACAAAGCCCCCAATGTAGGTATAATTCATTATTACCCGCTCTGAGAAATTAATGCATTTGCCATTGGGTTTAATGACTAATTGCCTTTAAAACTGCTTTAAAGAACAGAGCTGCTTTCCAGCAGAGGCTGCGGAGGAAGCTGCCCATAAAGGAGCGGGTGGGGTTGGGGGTTGGGGGGTATTTTCCTACAGTCCTTTTGTGCCGTTTAGCTTTTATTTGTTTAATGGTACTCCTACTACTTTATCCCTGCAGTAATAACATAGGGAGAGGGGGTTGTTGCGATAACCCCCTGCTCCAAATTATACCACTGCAGCCAGCCCGCTTCCTACCTGACTTGGGAAAAGCCAGGGTGGAATTGTTATTTCCTGCTCTTTGAGGGGATATCCCGTCATTTCCTCAGACAGCCGCTTGCCTGTAGCGATGGCAACGTAGCAATCGCTGTGAGCAGAAATCAAGGATCTGTACAGATGTGTCTGGAAGCAAGAGTGGGCGGGAGCTTTTCGGCTCTAACAGTGAACCTGCCTCCTCCTCGCCTCTCAACCATAAGTCCTCTAATGACACGTATAACAGCTTCCAGATAAATTTATTAAGTACCTTTAAACCGTTTGCTCCTCCCTTTCTCCCACATTTCAGGTGGGCTGTCCACTTTTTTTTCTTTAAAGAACCTTAAATGTTGATGTGCTCAGGTCTGGCACTATGCTTCCAAAATAAAAAAAAATCTACCAGGTTTGTATTTATTGGTCAGTTTTCCACCCAAAGGCTTTTGAGATGACTTAGAAGATAAAAAAAGTTTAAAACCAGATTAAAAACCAAGCAACAGAGCAACCTACTAATACAAGTATAACTACTTTGGAGCTAGAATACTACAGTCATAACTCTTGTTATGTCCGCTTCAGGTCGCGCATTTTCAGGTTGCGTCCCACGGCGATCTGGAAGTACTGGAAAGGGTTACTTCCAGGTTTTGCCGCTCACATATGCGCAGATGCGCAAAATGATGTCATGCGCAGAAGCAGCGAATCGTGACCCACGCATGCGTAGACGCGAGTTGCGTTCTATTCAGGTTGCGAACGGGGCTCCGGAATGGATCCCGTTCACAACCTGAGGTACCACTGTAAAAGGAAATCACTTGATGACAAAGGCCAAGCAGAATATAGACTAATCCACCTGATTGGATGCCTACAGTCTAACCTTCTTTTAGAGCAAGTCTAGAGATGAGAAGAAAGGTAGGCATGACTCGTGTGTGATTGCCATTCCCTTTCTCTCCATCTGAGTCAGCCTGTCTGAGAAGGGGTCAGGAAGGAGAGTCTAAGGCAGGGGTGGCCAATATGATACTTTCCAGATGTTGAGGACTATAGCTCCCTAAATGGCCTCAGCCCAGTATACCTGAAGGAGCATCTCCACCCCCATCGTTCAGCCCGGACACCTAGGTCCGGTTCCTCACCTTCTGGCGGTTCCCTCACTGCGAGAAGTGAAGCTACAGGGAACCAGGCAGAGGGCCTTCTTGGTAGTGGCACCTGCCCTGTGGAACGCCTTCCCATCAGATGTCAAGGAAATAAACAACTATCTAACTTTTAGAAGACATATGAAGGCAACCCTGTTTAGGGAAGTTTTTAATGTTTGATGTTTTATCGTGTTTTTAATAATGGTATAAATAATAAATAAATAAATATTATTAGCCCTCCCATAACCAATGGGATGGCTGTGGTGAGTGGCGTTGTCATCCCAAGCATCTTGTTGCCTATCCCTGGTCTTAGGGTTCAGTAGGGTGTGGGATATACACACCCTGCACAGTAGCTACAGATTTGTATTGAGCATTTCATCTAGCCATAAGAACACAAGAGGAGTCCTGCTGGTTCAGACCAAAAGCTCATATACTCTACAGTGGCCAACCAGATGCCCGATAGAAGCCCTCAATGCAGCAACATTATAGCAGCCATCATGATTAAAAGCATAGGTGTTATATCCCGTATTGAAGGTAACATTACCAAGAATGCATTTTTTCAGTATCTTCAGCATCTGTTATTGCACGGTGTAGAATTGGACCCAGAGGGATTTAAACCATAAAGTTCTGGCCTGTTAAGTTCCCTTAGGCTGCAGTCCTCAAGATGCTTTGCTGGAAATGAGCCCCTCTGAACACAATGGAACGTCTTTCTGAGTAAACACACAAGATTACGTTGTAAATGACCTTGGGCATTGTGTTCACTTAGCCCAACCGACCTCACAGGATTGTTGTGAGAATAAAATGCCAAATTTGTGATAACCGCCCTGTACTTCTTAGAGGAAGTTCCAAATACAAGGACAAGAAATAAAAATAATAACTAAATGACGCAATCTTTCATTTAATTCTTTAAATAGCTCTTGCCAAAAATCTGCCTGTTCTCTTATGTCAAAAATTTACATTTCAGGGATAAAGTTTTCCCAAGCCTTTTCTCTAGCATGTAAACAGTTCCATCTGCTGGGAAATTTTGACAAGGGCATGCTTTTAAAATGCAAGGTTTTTAAAAATGACGGATTTCCCCCAAGTGTGTTCTGAAATAATACAGTCGTGGGAAGGACTGTAGCACATACCATCCTGAAAATCTGGTTTGCCTTTGTCCAGCAGAATAGCTGCTTCTGTTCCTCCTGCTCTTCGGTCCTTCTTCACTGAACTTTGCTTTGTCTTTTTTCCGCTCTTCCTTTCCTCAGAAACAAGACACTCTGAACCAAGTAAGACTTGCTTTCCATACTCTAGCTATCACATGTGGTGTTTACATGTTGCCTTGCATGTTTGCTTCTGCTTAAACTGACCCTCCCCAAAAGAAATAGGATCAAAGTTATGACTTGCAATTTTAATCAGTATTCTACAAAAATCAGAAAACCTCAGTACCTCTTCTGTATGCTTAGGGAGTCAGTGTTGAGAGGACTTAAACATACAGAAAAATGTCAGAATAGTGAACCAATGTCTGAATTCTCACATCATCTTCATCCTCTGAGCCTCATCTAGTCCAACCCTCTGCAATGCAGGAATGCTGCCCACAGCCATCGCTGTGTGGCCTTGAACCACCTACCTTCTGCTTAGCAGCCGGACCCATTGACCCATTGTGCCACAGGAAGGGCAGCTTGTGCTGAGCATGCCATCCTCCGTTGCAGTGTAAACTCCTGGGACTCAACTATACAGCTGCAAATAAAGCGTTTAAAGTGTGTTTTAAGTGCAATATACAATGTGGCACTAGATGGCGATGGTGAGCCCTATGGAAAATTCAATATATTTTTAAAAACACTTAAAAAGAAGAAGTATTTTCAGAATGTTTTTTAAATATGTTTGTAGATTCCACCCTGAAGAGCTTTAGCTGCATTTCCTATTTAGGTGTCACTGCTGCCACCCCACATAAGCTTATAGTCCAGTATGCGCCTCTGCTTTCAATGTGTGTGAAAAGTGCACCTCTGCCTTTTCCTGTGTGGCATGTTCTCCTGCGCCTCTGCTTCGGGGTGGTGGGGTGGAGAGGGAGCTTTCTATTTCTATATTAGCACTATATGTCATTTTGCAGTTCCTCTGTATACTTTTAGATTAGCCTTCTCCTACCTGGACTACAACTCCCTGACTTCTAGTTGCATCTGGAGGGCACCAGGCTGGGGAAGGCTTCTTTAGATATATCTGTTATATATCTGTTATGTGAAAAGCTTCAAACAGAGCTCAGTGTATTCCTGCTGCATATAATGTGCCGCTGTGTGTATTTACAATCTAATCTGTTTCTATCTCTGGTGTGTTGGGGTACTTAGGATTGCACAGGGCCCCAGATGTGGGGGAGAGGATACATTTTATGAGCGTCCAGAGATCCAGGGGGCCCTATCTCAAACCTTGCAAGCCTAATTGATGGGGTGGGGAAGGCTGAACTGTACTTTATAGAGAGGTAGGAGAGCTGAAAATAATACTGCCAATATATTTCACATCTGGCAACCAATGATCCCCTTTGGTTGCAGATAGTACATGGGTAGATGAATCTTAAAAGCCTGGAACACAAGATTTCAAAGCCCTCTAATGTGTTGTATATTTTGCTCTAGGAGACTTAGTTTGGTCAGAATACACTTCCAGAGTTAACGCTAAATACATTACTTCTGGTAAATGAGTCACCACAAAAAAATTGTGTTCTAGGCTTTTTAGGCTTGTCTACTCATGTACTAAGGGATGCGGGTGGCGCTGTGGGTTAAACCACAGAGTCTAGGACTTGCCGATCAGAAGGTCGGCGGTTCGAATCCATGTGACGGGGTGCGCTCCCATTGCTCGGTCCCTGCTGCTCCCAACCTAGCAGTTCGAAAGCACGTCAAAGTGCAAGTAGATAAATAGGTACCGCTCTGGCGGGAAGGTTAACAGCTTTTCTGTGCACTGCTCTGGTTCACCAGAAGCAGTTTAGTCATGCTGGCCACATGACCTGGAAGCTGTACACTGGCTCCCTTGGCCAATAAAGCAAGATGAGTGCCGCAACCCCAGAGTCGGTCACAACTGGATCTAATGATCAGGGGTCCCTTTACCTTTACCTTTACTCATGTACTATCTGAAAGCAAAGGGGTGCACTGGTTGCCAGATGTGAATTGTTTTCCAGCTCTCCGATCCCACTTTTATGTTTGAGGATAGTTGTGAATGCATATTTCCTTGTATCAATGTACCTATTGTCCATATCTTGTGATATTTGCTGGAGCTATTCAGAAATAACATTAGAACAGAATAAGCAATATTTTGAACAGTGAGTTGCTGGCCAAGGTTCTTCTCTAGAATAGTGTGTGCTGTTGTTTGAGAGAAAGAGATTTGTGCTTCCTTATATGGCATGCTCCCTCAAGAACTACCAGTCCCAGAGTTCCTGGTGCATGGGAAGGAGGGGGTACAGCTGGTGGGAGGAACAAAGCACTATAATAGGGATACTGATCCCAGGGGCAGTAGGAGCCAGTGCAGCTGGCAGGATTTACTGGCTCAACTATATTTGTGAGTAAATGCCACCCAGCGACTTCGTCTATCAAGTTCAAACTTGCAAGTTAAATTGACACTAGGAAGTTAATCCATGATTTTTCAATGAAAAGAGCCAGAAATATAAAGCTTTAACTTGAACTAGTCTATTTATAAAATGTTTTCATCCATTGGAATCAAAATATAGCAAGAGGATAATACCGTTATCAGGACCAACCAAAAAGATACAAAATAATCAGAAACTTCATAGGACTGTTCATCAGGCTTGACATTATATTTAACAAAAATAGCAAAAAGGGGAGTGGGATTGGAGGTCATGCTAAAGAAACAAGGTGCAATTTCAGAAATGCAGAAAATGTAATTTAATAATACAGTAACTTATCTTTCATGACTCATGAGATTGTATAGGACAGGAGCGTGATGTGGGGAGGGGGGGAGTGTGTTACAAGTTTTTATCAGGTCACCAAAAATTATTCTTGGGCCCTGGTTTCAGAAATGAATTCCTGCTGTGCAGTCTGTGGCTATTTCTCATATTAGGCCTTGGGATATAAATGAGACTTATCTCTGTCTCTGAAAGCTGAGTGCTGCAACTGCAAAATGTGCACTGCAAGCTGGTCTCTATGATGCATCTGTCACAACAAACGTATTTTATTTTGCCTTACTTGCTTTGCCAGGGTTCTGGAGCCCATCACTGCTGCTGCCCCTCCCATGCTTACTTTGAACCTTCATTAAATTTAATAGTACGCCATGGATCTGGAAGCATCCATCTGCCATCCCTCAAGGGGTGATGGGCTGTTCTTGGTGTGAGGGGGAGACAACTCTCAGATTTGTGTTTGGCTGTTTTTGAGCAGTGCCATTCAAACCCTGCTCTGTAGCTTAAAGTTACCAAATCTACTCTAACTGCATATGTCCATTTATTTAAATAGCTGAATTGCAAACCACCTATGGACCAATGCTGAAGATAAGCTAAAAACAGCAATCTAAACATACCAACTGGCTCATTTTTTAAAAATAGCAAGGGGATAGCCTTCTTCTCCTTTCTAAGGTAAATAACCCATGGACCACAGGAGACTGACATCTCTGACCTAAAAGATTTTCACTCATTTTTTCCTGATGCCATTTTGTGGAGCTCTATTGGACCATACATGTTGTTCCAATGGGATACTGAACGCTACCTGTTCACAGTTTGTTAATCACAGGTTACCATGGTGTATATTGTGTAACATGCATTCGCAATAGCCTGAAAGCTTGGTGGTTGATTTTAATTGTTGCATTGTCTGGAAGGAATCCTACTTCTACAGACCGTCCCTTTTTAAAATGAGAAGTTAAACAAATCTAAAGGGCTTTTCTATTTTGCTTTATTCCATTCTTCCCTGAAGCCAATTGACTATGAGGGGTTCCAGCTGTTCATGAGAACATATCTGGAGGTGGATATTCCAGAGGAGCTCTGCCAGCACCTCTTCATGTCCTTCAAACGAAAAATCTGCCAATATTCGCCAGAGAGCCAGCGACAAAGTTCCAGCATTACACAGCTCAGCAATCTTGGTGAGCAACATCCATTCTCCTTTGTCTGCTTCACACACCATCACTGGTACCTGCCATTTGCTGATTTACTGGTTGACTTGTCATTTTTTAAGTTTTTAAGAAGAGTGTTGCATGTTCAGTCAAAACTGAAAATGAAGCTGGGATGTTTTTAGAAGTCGTCTTCTGTGGCAGATTTGTATTTAGAAAGAACAAAGTGAGACTTGCAACAAAATGCAAGTGTGGAGTTCTCTTCCAGTCAGTCTCTTTTATAATACCGTATTTTTCCGTGTATAAGATCGTCTTATACATGGAATGTTACAATTAAATACGGTATATAAATAAATACATGGCGCCATCCATATCCTTTCCCCCCAGCCTCCCCTCGCTATTGGCCTCACAGCAAACCCTGATCTGGTACTCCCCCCCAGCAGCCCCCACTCTGGACATTGTCCCTTCCACCCAGTTCCCTCAGTCACCCCCTGGCTACCCAGACCCCCCCCCCATTCCCCAAACGCACTCACTCAGGCAGCTCTGGCAGTCACAGCTCCTCGATCAGCGTTTGCATCTGCCAGCGCTCAATAAGGTACATACTGTAAATACTGAGACAAAGTGCACCACACAGGCAGGAAAGCTGGATCTGCAGCTACGGTGGAGTTACACTGAGCAGCCGCCATTACGCAGCTTGCCTCAGTGTTTGATGTTTAAATATACGGTACTAAATATACTGGTGTTTTGAATATTTCATAAAATATCAAAGTTGTTCTGTTTGGTGTTTAAAATATTTATTTCTTAGTTTTGGGCTCAAAACATAGGGGTTGTCTTATACATTGGGGGCGTCTTATACACGGAAAAATTCAGTACTCCATTTCACCCGTTGTTATCCCTGGTTTCCCATTTCCACCCTCCTCCAACAACCAGTTGGCATTCTGTGGCCACTGAGCCTACTGAGTCCACATTGGATTCCACCTCCTCCAGGCCAGGATTCAGGTTAGGCCATCCACAGCTTGGGTTCACACACACACAAACACTTGTACTTTGCATTATTGGTGAGACATAATAACATGTGCACACAGCCCTTTCTATTCTAATCAAGTATTTATATATTTGCCAAGAAGAAAGTGTTGACAGCTGTTTACTACAAACTTGCAATAAACGCTACTGAGTGTACGTTGTTAAAGTGTGTGTTTATTTTTCTGTTTCTCTCGGGCTTTCAGAGTCTAAGTCCATTGATACTGGCATCTCTATCCAGACTGAAGTTGCTTGCGCCCCTGTTACAGGTATCTATGATAAGCTCTTTTATGAAATCCCTGTTCCACCTTTTAACAAGGACCTCCATAGCCATAAATGGACAGAGTGGTATTGTACAGAGATTTATAAGTACAAAAGACTATGTGGGCTTCTCTAATTTACTCGACTGCTTTCCCACGTTGGCCAAACAGAAACAGGAAACAAATGCAGCAGTCCTCTCCCATTGTTGTCCTCCAGCAACTGATATTCAGAGACATGCTGAATTTGAGACTGGAGGTAATATACAGTTATCATGTATGTAGTAGCCACTGATAGCTTGAGTCTCCTTTTAAAGCTGTTCATGTTGATGGCCATCAGCACATGAAAGTGAACTTCTTTGTTTAACCATAAGAAACATATGGAAGGGATGAACTCTGGCCTTGCTAGCTAAGGATGATGGGAGTTGTAGTCCAACAACATCTGGGGACCCACAGGTTGAGAACAGCTGCCCTAAGGTCATCTGATCCAAACTGCTGCTAGTGCAGGAAATTCCATCCCTACAGCATCCCTACAGCCATTCACCATCTGCTTAAAAATCTCTAACAAATTAGAGTTCTCCCACCTTCTGTTCTACTGTATCATCAGAAAGTTGTCCTTAGTTTTAAGTCTAAATATATTTTCCTTGAAAATTGAACCTACTGGTTTGGATCTTGCCATCCTTCCTTTTGTCTGTCCTGAATCTCCTGCCTTTATTTGATGTTGCTGGGTTCCTGTACTCTCTTGCTCCCCCCCCCTTTTTACCTGGGACTACCCACTCTCTCACTCTGGAATCCCCGCACAGTCACATGCAGCAGCTAAGTAAACATAGAAAACAAACAGTATTTGAATGCCAAAGCTTTTTACAACTCTATCTCTCTCAGTATTTCAGTGCGACCTGGCATTTGTAACCATCAGGTCTTGTCAGGAAACTGTTGCTATGCAGAGATGGCTCTTTCAACTCTACAATGCTGATATTACATTGAAGTAGCATCTACCATTCTGGTTATGTACCAAAGACAAAAATATTGTGTGTGTGTGTGTGCGCGCGCGCGCAGTGCTATTTTTCTAGAAAAAGAGATGCAGGAACTCACCATGAACGCCTCCCTTGTTCTCTTATAATGACAACCTGAGAGGTTCCGGAACTGACTTCCAGCAAGTTCCAGCTGAAAAAAAGCATGCTTCACTTCAAACCCCCTTTTGGCATCTCAGGAAACAGCCCATTCAGCTCAGGGTCTATTTAAATCTGTTTTGTTCCCACCCCATTCACTATTGGAAAATCAAAATAATGCCTTTTGACAGAAGTGGATGAAATTTGTAGGTGTGGTAACCTATCTGCAGAATTACAAGCAAATATATATATACAGAGAATTTTGTGCTGGAGGCCTGTCAGTCACAGTGTTCTCCTCTTCCCACTTTGGTATTTGGTCTGCTTCTTCCATCACCCCATCCTGACATTATGATAAGCTTAGAGACATTACTTTCACCAGATGCTTGTCTGCAGCATTTTTTCATGTCTGGATCACGTGTGCCACAAGGGGCTTCATGGGTCCCTGCTGCGACTTGTACCACCTTGTACAGATCCTGCTTCATCACTAAAATCCTCCTGAGGCACCCCACCCTCAGGATTCATCTGCATCCAATGCACACTTCTAAATATAAATCTTTTTATCCTGACAGCATAGTTATTGTAAAAGAGACAACTGGAGCTTGTTCAAACGCATTTTATGAAATACCAAGCTGTGATAAGATTAAGTGTAAGGAGTTCTGGGGGAATAGCAGCTTAGGAGCTTCCTAAGAGACAGTCAGTTTGTGTTTTCTTCTCAGGTTCCTCTGATGAAATTAATATTGATAGCTTGCTAGACTTCATAGTTCAGCTATGGCCTTTCCTGACCTACTGAAGGGAAAAATAATTAACTGGCTAAAACCTGATTCTGCTTTAAATGCATAGTGTTGGATGTGATCAAAGTAGGGAGAGTCGTTTCTGTCTGAAAACACTATGAAATGCAGTGACAACACCAGTCCTGTGGTAACAGAGATGGAGATGAGTGTAAGCAGATCAGAGAAGAAATGAGCCTTGTGTCTAATTTGAGAGAACTCAGCAGACCAGGCCTAACTTCCTGGGGACTGAGCTGGCACAAGCAGTACATGAGATACTTCTCCATCTGCACAGGACAGACTGAATGACAGTCCTCATCCAATAGGCTCCAAGTTGGAGTGCGCAGAATAACACACTCCATTAAAGACTTCTGACTTCATGCTGTGTTTGAATTTATAGGGATCAATGGGAAAACTCTCCTAACTGCCACAGGAAGGCACACACCTGAACCCAAAAGCTCCCCGGGAAACCTGGCAGAGCCACAAACAGCATCTCTAAGTCCTGCTCCAACTGCCCATGCCAACGCCCTTGGGAATGCCTCACCTAGCTGGTCCAGGTCATCTTCACAGAAATCCACTGCTGGTACCCCCTCGGCTCAAAACTCCTCAGGGTCCTCCAAGCTCTCCTCAGGTTCTCTGCTTAGCCCACAGTCCCCAGGTGAGTCCCATCTTTGCTCTTCTGTTCCTGAGGCCTTGTATGAACACTGCAATTTCCCTGCCCCAACTCTCTGTAGCTGTGAAGAGAAGCCAGGTCTGCAACATACATTTACGTTGCATTTAACACACATCTGAAACATGTGACTATCTCCGAAGAACCCTGGGAACAGTGAATTGTTAAGTGTATGGAAATTGTATTTCTGCAAGGGGTAAACCACAGTTCCCAAGATTTTGTGGAGAGGGGGAGCCATGTATTTTAATGGATGTGAGGTGTGTTTTTAGGGTGTGGATGTGACCGCAGTTGTTACAGGCCAAAGCCACAGCTTGGAGTTCTCTGTTTGGTTCTGTCAGCAAAGTCTCGTTAGGAAACCTGAAATGGAAGTTGAACAGAAGCACTTTTGATCTCTGTGAGAGTTTGGGAAGCAAACACATCAGCATCAGGACAAGAAAGTGATTTTTCAAAAAGCAATTCTCTCATTGGGTCAATAACTAACTATGTTACTTCCAGCATTCTCTCTCCACAGGCCCAGCCACATCCATCTGCTGCACAGTGGTAGTCAGGGACTCCTGAGAGTTTCCTCTGAGACGCTCTGGGAAGCACATTACTGTTGCCTTTGCAAACATTGGAGTGTATTTGCAACAAGCTAATTTATCTGAGGTGGTGTCACCAGCTGCCTCAGCTCAGTTGCAAAGCCACATTTCTATTTCAAGCAGAGTGGATTCTGCAGCATCTTTAGATGTTGTGGCGGGGTGGGAGGAAAGTGTCTTGTTTTGCTGCTGAAATCCTGTCAGCCAGTATCTTTTTTACCATGGCAATAGGAGCCAGGTTGGGGAAGCCACAGAGTGTCTTATTGCCTCCAACCCACTCCTTTATGTCAGGGAAGCATAAGTGGAAGAAGATGCGAATCTCCTCATTTCCTAAGGGCCAGCGCTCACATCAAATGTGCATGTCTACACTGCCTTATGATTTACCTGTTGACCAATTTTTAGTTGCTAGTCTTGAGCCAGCTACTTCTCTTTCAGTATTTGGTTGTTTTTCCTAGGTCTTCCTTCTCAGAGGTTATATAGATGAATTTGTATTCTGATACATATATACCTCCTCATACCTTATATACCTCGGCAGACGTGTAGATTTGGGATGTTACGCAAGAGGTTTACTCATATGAGCACCACTGGCCGTGCTGGCAGTGGCTAACAACATTTGGGGAGCACCAGGCTGGGGAAGACTGCTGTGGAGCAGCAGCAACAACAACAACAACAAAAGCCAAATTTGCTCCATCATCTACATGTGATGGCTTTTCATATATATAAAGTTGGCTCACATATTAATCATTTCTTTCCCAGGCCAACAGATAAAATACAATGGGATATGAAACCCCATAAAACCACCCTCCAAAAGTAATTTTAAAAGTACAAGCTGAGTAAAACAGAAACACAGTAAAAAAACAACAACAACAACCCCACACATATACACACACAACTTTGACATGACATGCTTAGCATTTCCTCCAGAGGGTTAAAAAAGGAGGAGGTGCATTGACACACTTCCTTGGAGTTCATTCCAAAAACTTTACACACTGTTATGAGGGGTTTTTGGGGGGGTAGGTCCCCCTAAATGTGTTATAATTCAGTAGAAGTTAGAATTAATCAAGGTTTGATTAAACTTTGTCAAACACTGAAACCCCCTGGATTTAGTTATGCTAACGGGCCAAGACAGCTTGCAGAGCTAGGTGGATGGGTTATTTTGTTGTTGTTGTTTAGTCGTGTCCGACTCTTCGTGACCCCATAGACCAGAGCACGCCAGGCACTCCTGTCTTCCACTGCCTCCCGCAGTTTGGTCAAACTCATGTTAGCAGCTTCGAGAACACTGTCCAACCATCTCATCCTCTGTCGTCCCCTTCTCCTTGTGCCCTCCATCTTTCCCAACATCAGGGTCTTTTCCAGGGAGTCTTCTCTTCTCATGAGGTTGCCACAGTATTGGAGCCTCAGCTTCAGGATCTGGGTCTTTAGCAGGGGACAAAGGCCAGTGATGGTCCTTGGAGTCAGTTAGCAGGAGAAGGAGTGGTAGAACTGCAAGGGAGCTGAGGGTGACAGCCTGGAAGAAGGAGACACAGAGGGTGGCTTTTCACTGTCCCTAGAATCCAGTGCTGCTCTTAAGGGGGAAGCCAGAACCTCACAGGATGTGAATGCTCTGCAATCCCTCCATCTAGGCACAAGTAGTATATGAGTGCAAATAAAGCCATATCTCATAAAGATGCCGTAGTCTGTGCTGTGCCTTGTTCCCAAAAGGAAACTCAAACCCTGAATAAGCCCCTGGAATCCTGCACCACTCATGGAGATTGGGGTGGCATGCAACAATTCATAGAGCTGGAAGGGGAGGAAGCTAAATGGCCTCATTACATTCAGCCACCCACTAGGGAGTGGTGAAAGTTTAGTGCAGTGCTATGCACAGCTTTCCTGAAAGTAAAGAGCAAACTGGAAGGTTTGGGAAGGTTTCCCCTAAGTGGAAGGATTGCTGTGCTGCACTTCTGCTGTTGCTGCCTCAATCAGTTTAGACTGCTAGAGATAAAACAGACCTATAAGGATGCGCTGCTGGCAAGCCCTTCCTGAGGTGCTTGTGCCACTGGTAAAGGTAAAGGGACCCCTGACCATTAGGTCCAGTTGTAACCAACTCTGGGGTTGCGGCGCTCATCTCACTTTATTGGCCAAGGGAGCTTCCGGGTCATGGGCCAGCATGACTAAGCCGCTTCTGGCGAACCAGAGTTGCGCACAGAAATGCCGTTTACCTTCCTGCTGGAGCGGTACCTATTTATCTACTTGCACTGCGTGCTTTCAAAATGCTAGGTGGGCAGGAACAGGGACCGAGCAACGGGAGCTCACTCCGTCGTGGGGATTCGAACCACCGACCTACTGATCAGCAAGTCCTAGGCTCTATGGTTTAACCCACAGCGTCACCCACGTCCCATTGTGCCACTGGTAGGATCAAGCAAAAAAAAGGCCCCGAGTTGCTGTTGTCTTTTTAATCTGACCTGATCGCATATTCCAACATCTCTTTTGGGGCTTTGTAACACCTGTGCTTATTTTTGACCTCCTCTTTAGGCTCCAGAAGCTTGGAGAAGAAATTACCATTCAGCCTTCGAAAGAGCCACATCTCCCTGAAAACAGCCAGTCCGCATTTGTCAGCCCCACTGGCTCAGGTAGTCTACCTGAAGGACATTGTCTGCTACCTGTCACTGCTGGAAAGGGGACGGGCTGAGGATAAGCTGGAGTGTAAGTGCTTGGGTGACAGGAAGAGTGTCTGTGACCACAGCACCAGGTCTCAAGACTTGTTTTGTGCTGGGGTTACTTGGAGGCAGTGGTGTGGTATGGGGGGGGAATGGGAGGGTTTGTGGTTTCAGGGGAAGCAATAATGGCTTTGAGCTTCAAGTTCTGGCAAGAGGCGTGTGTGTGTGTGTGTGTGTGTGTGTGTGTGTGTGTGTGTGGTGAATCAACTGGGTCACAATCCTCCATCCCTCTCCACTCGTTTTCCATCCATTTCCTCTAGAGCATCATAGGCAGATATGTTGGTTAGGTGGCACCTCTTAGTTGACCAGATCAACTTAGGTCATATTTCTATGCTGCGTTTGCTTCTCTTGGGTCCCTTCTTCAGAGTTTAAAAACAGGCCTGAGGTGGTGGATCCTTTTCTTATATTCAAATTATGGGATAAAAGATACCGTGTGTGTAGGGGGCTTTAATCTAATCCACAAGCCCCACACATATGATTTCCTGCAACCTTAGATCATTCATGACCCCCACAAACCTCTTTAAAAATGTATCTTAACAGAGCATCACAAAAAGTAAACGGACCAGATCCCCTCAGAACCCTGCTTGTTATAATTTGGAGTGCTGCCTTTAAAAGGAAAAAAAATATGTCAGTCTCCAGGAGAAAACATGATCCTTAACTTTGGAGAAGTTTAGAGACTTTTCTTCTCAGAGGAATTCTGAAAATTCCTGGATCCTGCAGCTCATCTATCCTGGCTAGCAGAAACAGACAGAAAAGGACAACTAAAATGCCAAACTCCTGGCAATCCCTTAAGTCAAGCGTAGGGGGTGAACCACCAACTCCTGTGTTGGGCTACCTATGTATGCCATTTGGGTGTATGTGTGTATCTGCCGGCATATGAGCATAAGCTGTGCTCTCTGGATGGGTGGTGTATGTCAAAGTGTGAGTGATCCTGGTTAGCCACCCCTGCTTTAGGCCTATCCAACTTAAGTAGACATTGTGTGTGTTTAAAAAGCTGAAACGTCACACAAATTCCTAGGCAAAACGTCAGAATTTAAATTTGATTTTGCATATTAAGCAGTTTCCAATTTGATCTGGAAGGGACCTTTTAATATTTAAAAAAACCAAAAAACTTTGGGGACAATCCAGCTCTTTTGCATGCAGTATTGATTGCTCCCGTTAAAAGAAGTGAATTCTAACATGGAGAGAGATGAAAGCTCATCAATCAGTTTCCATACAAACTCTTTGCAGAGCTGACTCACACAACCACAGAGCTTATCATGGCTGTTTTCCTTCTCCTTCTCCCTTGGATGGCTCTGAATTTGTGCCAAGCTGACTGTGTGACTCATTTGCCATTAGAAACCCCAGAGTCATTTTGCGCACCAAAGGGCAGGTTAATTATGAAAATATTACGAAGCAGAACGCTGTAGGATCCTCCTCACAGGATCAGCTTGGGAACCATAATGTGGATAACCCGCTCCAGGGATAACATTGTGCCCAGGAACTTTTCAAAATGCCACAGCAGGAATGGAAATGTGTTGTTGGAATTGGCCTCTGGAAAAAGCATCACTGACATGTAGACTGATGAATAGGCACCCTGGTAACAGAGCTTGCCTGTTTAAAAGGATACTTACATGTCTAAGAAGAGGGGTGTTTCTGTTTTTCGTTTTGTTTTTTGTAACTACTAAATAGGTTTTTTCTAGGGCAAAGTTGCTCATCTCTTCTCATTACCTGCACAGTTCAAAGGTACCCCTGCCCGTACGGGCCAGTCTTGACAGACTCTGGGGTTGTGCGCCCATCTCACTTAAGAGGCCAGGGGCCAGCGCTGTCCGAAGACACTTCCGGGTCACGTGGCCAGCGTGACATCGCTGCTCTGGCGAGCCAGAGCCGCACACGGAAACGCCGTTTACCTTCCCGCTGGTAAGCGGTCCCTATTTATCTACTTGCACCCGGAGGTGCTTTCGAACTGCTAGGTTGGCAGGCGCTGGGACCGAGCAGCGGGAGCGCACCCCGCCGCAGGGATTCGAACCGCCGACCTTTCAATCGGCAAGTCCTAGGCGCTGAGGCTTTAACCCACAGCGCCACCTGCGTCCCGAGCAACTGCGTGCACAGTTCAAGTACTGCATAAAAATTGTGGTTTGCTTCATGGATTGAGCTGGTTATCATGATCTGAATGAAAGGCAAGAGATGAAAGAGGGTACCTAGCAATTGTGCTATGATGAGGAAGAGGAAGGCAAGCTGCTACTTATTTATTACTCTCCACAATGCACCGAGTCAAAGCCATGGGAAATAATTTATGGCTCTGTTACATTAGCATTTCAGGAAACTGTGCAAGGCTGCCCTCTGGTGCCCTTGGCTTGTTTTTCTTCTGCTTTTTAATTGTTCTTAAAAGACACCACGTACTGATGGATGCGACATCTCTGTTTATCAAAGAATTTTTGCACGAAGCTTTCATAAAAGAAACGCCACACAGTCAGTTTCTTTCAAGTGGTCACCTAAGAAAAATTATTTGAAACTGACACAATATGGAGCAAGCCAAACAATTGGAAGAGTCATAGCACACGAAGAATGTGGAGGTCAAAAGATAGATACAACTCAACATGACACCAGGAATACAAGTGAGGATTGAAGCACAGTACACAAAGCAGCACTGAAATCAGCGGGCAGGATAGCTCTGATGAAATAACATTGTCATGAAGATAGGACCAGACAGGTGTTGCAACCATTGAACGCTATTTTTTTGCCAGTTAAATCCCTGTTTTGCTAGTTGGTTGATTTTGGCATTCCTTATTATTGTTATTTTCCCTGCATGTTAAATCAGCTGTTAATGATGCCCAAGGCTGGCTCCAAGCAGCAGCGGAGGAAGCCGCTTGGACTCCTGGGGCAGCGCACCTAAGGGTGGGGCAAGCCACCCATAGGGGCAGGGCACACCGCAGGGCCTCCAGAGTCTGCCTGCCTCCTCCCACTCAGCCGCCCTACAGCTGGGGGTGGGAGGCAGTGGGCGGACCGTATGGGCAGCACGGAGCCTGCATGCGCCCAAGCCACCGCGTCTCTCCCAGGAGAGATGCGGTGGCTCCGGTGCACTGCAGGCCCTGCTGTGAGTGCTGCCCGGCATTTTGTCAACCCCCCCCCCCCCGCCTCAGTGGTGACACCCGGGACAGACCACACCCACTGCACACCCCATCCTCCGCCCCTAGTTCTAAGTCTGAGGAGCAAAGTGCTCATTGTGTTCCATCCTCCATCAGTGGACTATTCAGGGCTTACCTGGCAGCCCAGAGTAATGTTTCTGGAATATCTCCTCCTTGATCCAGACTCAGAATTCCATAGCACTTGGGACTAAGCCTAGGCTGCTCAAGCCCAAGACTTACAGCAGGCAAAAAAGGGGAAGGGGAATTCTGGAAGGAAGACCGCCAGGCTGCGTGTAGTTGTAAACAAGGAGGGGACACTGAAATAAAGGTGCCATCTAATAAGCACAGCCCAGGTTCTTATTTCTAATAATCTTAGGCCTTTTAACATGACACTCTGCACTCCAAGCAATGCTAAACTAATGAGTCTAGTCACCATTTAATACCCCACAAACTTTAATTAGGGGAGGGATGTGATAGTGGCTAGATCCCACCACCTGATACTGCTAGGAGACCAGATCACACACATAAAATCAAAGTGGCATCCATAGTTGTTCCCACCAGGCTTTTGGCACCCTGGCAACTGCCTAAGGATGCCAAGTGTCGGTGCTTGCACTGCCCAAGCTGTGCACTTATATTAAGTTCACTGATGAGCATGTTCAGAAAATGTAAGATATATAAAATAGGTAGAATGGTGTCACTTGCTTGTTGAAGTGCATGTAGGGTTTGGTGTGTCATAAAATCTTTTAGTAGGGCCTCTGTTTGTCAGGCCAGAACCAAAACCTAAACCTGACTGCACTCAACCCTAGGCCATTGTCTAAGCTTGCACATGACTTCACAGGGCAACTATTTCTGTCTAGGTGCTGACGGGAAGTGAACAGTGAAGGGCTCTCAACATCAATGAATGCGCTACTCCAATAGGAAGAGCGTAGCTGAAAGAGAGGTACCCAGCCGATCCCTTGGGCGTTGGAAAGTTAGTGTGGTTTAATAACATTCGCTTTCTTTTAAAAGGTACATGTAGAGTATGGGACCAATGGACACTCCCCCCCCCCAAGGCCAAAGATCCCCCTGGAAGGCAACTTGGACAGCTCCCAAGAGCTGCAGTTTCATTCCAGCCAACTCCAGCAACAAACTTTCAGCCTGGTCTCTCTCGCCACCCTCCCTCCCTTCCAGGGCCAAACTAGACGTGATGCTAAACATGCCATTATCAGACATGTCTATGGATTTGCTTTCTTTCTTTTCTTTTTTTTAAAAAAGCAAAATATGTGGCCCACACCACACGCCTGCTCTTAATTTGTGTTCTCTTGCAGTTATGTTTCGCCTCTATGACACAGATGGCAATGGTCTCCTGGACAGCTCGGTAAGCCATCTCTCAAAGCAGTACCCTTCTCGAGAAGGGGAGGACACAAGTCTTTCTAAATGTTTGGAGGCCTCCCCATGTGCAGAGGATCATATGTGCATCTGTGATATCTGATT
This sequence comes from Podarcis melisellensis, assembly GCF_964234715.1. Classification (NCBI taxonomy): domain Eukaryota; kingdom Metazoa; phylum Chordata; class Lepidosauria; order Squamata; family Lacertidae; genus Podarcis; species Podarcis melisellensis. The sequence goes on from NC_138537.1 coordinate 38,380,909, forward strand.
GGTCTCTGGGTCAATCTCCTAGGCCTCGGGGGGCAGGTGTGGCATCAGCAAGCCATTCATGAGCCATTCCTATACTGATAGGTCCTGGCAGGCTTATCTAGTGGCGGCCGTATGGCTGAGTTTAGCTATTCAGTTTCCCAGTTTTTCAGATGTAGGCTTGCTCCAAGGCATTATTGGAAACACAGCTGCTCTTTTTAAGGGTGGGACAGAGGGAGCCATTGATGTTGGTGGTAGTGGCAGCAGCACCAGTGGAGGGAGGGCATTAATGGCAAATGCAAGGGGACCTTTAGCTGCCGGATGCCCAGGACCCACTCCAGCCTGATGCCACACTCACACACACACACAAATCTTTGATACAGCTTTTGAGGCTGTCAAGGCCTTTAATGAAGCTTAGATATGCTAGACTTCCTATTTCCTTAACAGTATATTGGCTTGAGATCCCATATTTCTTACTAGAAATTGCATGCAAGTCCTGTTATTTTTCTGCGTGTGACACATGGTATTATATATTACCCTTGAGCAAGTTCCTCAGTGGAATTATCCTCACAGCCTCCAAGAACGAGAAACCGAACCCACCTAGCTACATCATAAAGACAGGATGCCTTCCTTGTGTTGTGATATATGTTTGGAATGTCAGCATATGCATATTACTACATTACTGTAAATCCAGGGTGGGGAAGCTGGTGGTCCTCCAGGTGTGGCTGGGCTGCAGCTGCCATCATCTCTGTCCATTGGTCATAATGGCTGGAGTTAATGGGAATTAGAAGTTCAAGCAACATCTGGAGGACCACAGGTTATCCTGCCCTGCTGAAGATGTGCACACATCTACATCCCCCCCTTTACCTTCCTTTTTGTCTTATTTCTGAAACCAGGAACTAGATCGTATTATCAACCAGATGGTTCATGTAGCAGAATACCTTGAGTGGGACTCCACAGAACTGAGGCCGGTGAGTTTCGAGTCTCTGCTGAGCATGGTCAGAATTAAATCATGAAAGCTCTCTTTGCTGCACCTTTGAAGATCTGCTATATATTCTACCAATGGAATAACTTTTGTTTGGTGGGTTGAGGAAGGATCTGTTGATTCTAATTAAATTTTGTCTCCTTCTACAGATCTTGAAAGAGATGATGGAAGAAATAGACTATGATCATGATGGAACTGTGACGCTGGAAGAGTGGATTCGGGGTGGCATGACCACTATTCCTTTGCTGGTTCTGCTGGGCATGGAAACTGTGAGTAGCTGGCCTAACTTCAGAGAAGATGAGCCAAAACATGTTCAGTAAAGGTAAAGGGACCCCTGACCATTAAGTCCAGTCATGGCCGACTCTGGGGTTGCGGTGCTCATCTGGTTTTATTGGCCGAGGGAGCTGGCGTACAGCTTCCGGGTCATGTGGCCAACATGACTAAGCCACTTCTGGCAAACCAGAGCAGTGCATGGAAACGCCGTTTACCTTTCCACCAGAGCGGTACCTATTTATCTACATGCATTTGACGTGCTTTCGAATTGCTAGGTTGGCAGGAGCAGGGACTCAGCAACAGGAGCTCACCCCGTTGCGGGGATTCGAACCGCCGACCTTCTTATCGGCAAGTCCTAGGCTCTGTGGTTTAACCCACAGTGCCACCCGCGTCCCTATAAAAGATGTTCAACTGAGTAGTAAAAAAAAGTAGCTAGTCAAGATTTTTCTCCTCTTTCAATGAGGGTTTAAATATGTGATACACCCAGTTTCTTTCTACTTGTATATTTGGTTTAATAATCTTACGGCACTTCAAAATGTGAGCAGTTTCAACAAATGCTTGTATTTAAAGCAGTTATGGGGAACCTCCAGATGTTCAGAGAATCATAGAATTGTAGAGTTGGAAAGGACCAAGGGTTATCTATGCAATGCAGGAATCTCAACTAAAGCATCCATGACGGATGGCCGTCCAACTTCTGCTTTAAAACCTCCAAGGAAGGAGAGTCTTCAACCTTCCTAGGGAGTCTGTTCCACTGTTGAACAGCTGCTACCCGATTAGTAAGCTCTTCCTGATGTTACTTGGAAACTGAATCCATTTGTTCGAGTCCTACCCTCTGAAGCAGCCCAAAACAAGCTTGCTCCATCTTCCACGTTGCTGGACTCCAGCTTCCATCATCCCCATCACCAATGTTGTAATCCGACAACATCTCAGGAATCATTGGTTGCCCACCCCTAATTTAAAACATTGATGTGTATAAGGGAGGAGGCACCACCGCTCAGTGGTGGAGCACCCACATTTCATGAAGAAGATCCTTTCAAAAGGATCTCTGGCAGCAAGTGCTGAGAAAAAGAGGCTTGCTTAGAACCACGGAGAGGTGCTGCCAGTCAGGGAAAAGAAGAGGTGAGTTATAATAGGGTTACCAGACGTCCCTGGTTCCCGGGGACAGTCCCCAGATTTGCACATCTGTCACCAGACAAATTCCGTCCCCGGAATGTCCCCAGATTTGCAAATCTGTCCCCGGGAAACATGGCAGCGGCAGCCTCAGCAGCCCGGAGCCAACCTGGTAGCGCAGTTGGCTCTGGCTGGCTTCAGGAGCTCCTCACTTCCGTGGTGCCCACCATTTTCCCTGCGCCACAGCAGTGAGCAGCAAGCAGCTCTTGAAGCCAGCCAGAGCCAACTGCACTACCAGGCTGGCCCCTCCTGGGCAACGGCCAGTCGCCCGTGACTCCTGAGCCTCCCTGATCTGTCAAAATGGGGGGAAGGGGGCAGGAGATCAGGAAAGGCTCAGGAGTCACGGGTGGGCAGCACGCCGTTGCCCAGTTTTTTAAAAACTGCACATTTATGTTCCACAGGGTATGAAAGAAGGGCTTGCACCTTTTAACAGTATGCATGTGTGCTTGGGCTCAGGGTCTTTTGCCTCACCATCCCCACTACTGACTCCCTGTTGCTACTCAGTTTTTTTAAAAAAATTGTCCCTGCATTCATTGAAAAAAATCTGGTAACCATAAGTTATAATGTTATAAATGCATTGTAAATATGTGACACCAGGAGGCGCTGTACAGCAGTCAATGGACAATTGCTTTGAGAGCTATATAACGGTTTCTTTCTTAGCATTTTCAAAGATCAGTGTAGATCCAGCCTTAGTGTTCATGTAAAGGGAGAGTGTTGGGTGACTATCACCCACAGCTTCTTGGTGGGATAAAAAAGATGGATAGAAAGACTGATAAAAAGTCAGATCCTTTATTCAATATCAATGTGTATTTGAGGAACAGGAATTCTTTGGGAACAGGAATCAACTTGGTGGATCCACGTTTGGCAAGGCAACTAAATGTGTTAATGTTAATGCATACCATTGCTCATGCATACCAAGATGCTTTGCCTCCCCCTGTTATTTTGACTATAAATATTGTTCACACAGCACAGATGATAGCTCTACTACATTCAGGAAAAGATACTTACCGTATTTTTTGCTCTATAAGACGCATTTTTCCCCTCCTAAAAAGTAAGGGGAAATGTGTGTGTCTCTTATGGAGCAAATGCAGGCTGTGCAGCTATCGCTGAAGCCAGAACAGCAAGAGGGATTGCTGTGCAGCGATCCCTCTTGCTGTTCTGGCTTCTGGGATAGCCGCATGAAGCCTCTTCAGGGCAGCGGGAGCGTTCCTCCTGATGCACTGAAGAGGCTTTGCATTGCTTTCGCTGAAGCCAGAACAGCAAGAAGGATCACTGCGCAGCGATCCCTGGCTTCTGGGATTCAGAATTTTTTTTTCTTGTTTTCCTCCTCCAAAAACTAGGTGTGAAAAATACGGTAAATCACTTGTGTTGTCAAGGTCAACAAACATAGGTCCTAATAGCTTACAGGCGCAGTTCTCAAGGAGCATTTTTTCCACAAGCCCTTTTGAGACAAACAGAACTTTAAAAAGAGCACAGAATAAAGTCAATGATAGCAAAGGAAAAGAAGAAAGGTTTTTGTTTTTTAATACAGCTACTTTCAAAAGTTAAACCACACGAGGGCAGCAGAATGTCAAAAGTCAGTTTCTCAAATAACATCTGTTTTATACAAGGAAAATTAATGAACTGCTGCTGGCATTCCATAAATTTGTTAAGAGAATGAACAGAATTATAACAAGATTTATAACAAATATTAAAAAGGAGGTAAATGTAGCTTACTTTAATAAAGATAGAAGTTAGATGTAATCAAGTAATTTTGGGTTGTGAACCACTTTTTGTTTTGTTTAATTTCATATTCTGCCACTTCAAAGCCTGACCCCCCCCCCCGATCATTCAGAAACATAGATAACCAATTTCAGATCCTGAAGGAAGCGCTGCCTGGAACACCCAACCTCAGGAAGTTCTTACTCTGCCTCAACTCTCTAATCCGGCAACCCGAGAATCCCAATTGAGACACCAAAGACCACATTTGGTGGCAGATGACCTATCCTACCTGGCCACATGGATCTCTTAAGTCCTTGAGTCTAGGAACTCCTGGAACTAGTTGACCATTCACAGTCTCCCATTCATTTGTCTCCTGGACCATGACATCAGTGGATTTCATCCAGTTCTAACATTTCTTGGCTGGCTCCCATCAGCCCCAATTAGTAGGCATTGCTTTGCCTGTCCTTACAGAGTACTGCCCATCATATGCCTTTCTATAGTGAATGGTTTGGTTGAAATGCATTTTTAAAAAGAAGAATCATCTTCAGATTGTACAATGGGCCCTTGATGGCCATGCTTATGAAGCTCATGTGATGCATATTGGGTATTTGTGTGACAGTTTCTCAATTTGGGGGTAGAGATCCCTGTGCCATGACAAGAACTAGATGTTTATAAAGACATTTCACAATGGGAGGAAGTTTGAGTGTCGCTCACTCTATAAGGGGGCTACTAAAGCCAGATTTTTATTTTTATTTTTTTAAGCTGCTAAGCAGAGCAGTATTTTGCAAGTATTGATGTGGCATACGTAGGCGTGTGTAACTTTGGGGGAAAGCACTTGGAGGAATCCATTTTCACACATTCTTCTTATGTGCACAAAGGAATAGCTTTTATGAGTAGGAGGTGAGAGAGTTATTTTGTTTGGTGCTTAGAAGCTTCCACTCATGTTCTTATATGCCAAATGGAGGTACCAGTTACCACCAACATCAATCAGAAGAGAGTATTTTAGGTCACCTAACATTCACGCCTGTAATAAAGGATGCCTAGGTGCCTTTGTTCTGTTTGCATTCATGCTGTCATATTTGACTCACCGTACTCTCCATGGACGCAGGTGGCGCTGTGGGTTAAACCACAGAGCGTAGGGCTTGCCGATCAGAAGGTCAGCGGTTTGAATCCCCGAGACGGGGTGAGCTCCCGTTGCTTGGTCCCTGCTCCTGACAACCTAGCAGTTCAAAAGCATGCCAGTGCAAGTAGATAAATAGGTACTGCTCCGGCGGGAAGGTAAACAGCATTTCCGTGTGCTGCTCTGGTTTGCCAGAAGTGGCTTAGTCATGCTGGCCACATGACCTGGAAGCTGTACGCCGGCTCCCTCAGCCAATAAAGCAAGATGAGTGCCACAACCCCAGAGTTGTCCGCAACTGGACCTAATGGTCAGGGGTCCCTTTACCTTTACTCTCCATCAAAACTTTCTTCTTCAGATAATACCATTTTAAACTACGATCGAGCCTTTATTGCCCATTTATTCTTGATATCTCTTCAATGTCCCTGGAAACTGGTGAAACTTGCCTGGCTAGAAAACATGGTAGAGCGAAAACAAAAAACAAAAACTAATTTGTGTGTTACAGTGATAATATAGAAATAATTTTGATAGATACTGCCTTCAAGCTGTGGAAAATCTAGCACCTTTACAGACTTTCTGGTTCCTTTGTAAATGGTTATACCACATTAAACAAGTAGTATAGATAATGATACACCATAAAATCTTTCTTTTGTATGTTAATATACTTTGTATAATTTGTTTCATTGGATTTCATAGTTGCTTGGAAATAGTAGGCTTACAATGGTGTAAGCAGTGCAAATTTTAAAAAATGCGTAGTCCTCAAATTTGGCTTGATAGTCCACAGTCATTGACAGCGCAAAGCTATACATGTCTATTCAGAAGTCAGTCCCATTTAGTTCAGTGGGATTTACTCCCAGGTAACGGCATCTATTTATTTAGGGCACTTGTATACCACTTAATAATTAGCATTTCTAAGTGAGACTTGTAAAAAAAAAAAAGGAACCATATACAGCACATAAAGATTGCAGTCTAAATAACATCTCTTCTATGTCATGGCAGCTTATTTTATTATTATTACGGGCTTTATGAAGATCTGTGTACATCGTAACTAAGTTATTCTTTTACATTTTCTAACGGCATCCTCAAAAATGTTAGTAGGCTGTGGAGGCTGTAAATGGACCAGTTCAGACAATCAGTTTGCAGGTAGTTTACATCGCGTTTCTGGTCATCCTGAGTTGAAAAGGTTATCCTGCAAAAGGTGCTGCATCTCTCCTCTGTATCTTCCACTCCATCTCAGTGGGCTTTTTTTCCTCCCTGTAGAATGTAAAGGATGATGGACAGCATGCGTGGAGGCTGAAGCACTTCAAGAAGCCTGCCTACTGCAACTTTTGCCGCACTATGCTGCTGGGCGTCAGGAAGCAAGGCCTGTGCTGCTCCTGTAAGTGCCCAGATAGGCTGCTTGTACAATGCTCATGTGAGATTCACCCTTGTTTGTTGACCTGCATGCGAATGAAGTGGAGCCAACAATGCCAGAATCCCCAAGACAGATGAGGAGAAAGATTTCCTCGTTTATTTTGTTCCTTTTTAATTTTGACGCACAGCAAGCAGGGATTCTATATTTACTTCTAGTGGGTTCCTCATTCTGGGAATGTTTGGGGATCTTTCTAGATGCGCAACTCCCAAAAGTGGTGGAACGGATGAACCATAAGCCAGGCCTCACCTCTACTTGCTGAATAAAATTCGTACCCTTTCCTAGGATCCAAAGGGATCTAGGCAGTGGCAGCAAAGTCTGTGTGCCAATCCTATAGCTACTACCATGCACTGCAAATGGTCATCAACATTCTGTGGGGAACCTCAGGCGCAAGGAGGGGGCAATTGTGGGCCTCTATGTCTTTCTATCTGGCCCTCAGAAGTCTCCCTGGGCCACACTCCTCACTGCTTTGCACCCCAAATACTTTTGCCTGGCTGGAATGAGACCTTGATCTCTGATAATGCCTTTCGGTTGTCTGGATGGATGGTGGAGCAGTCTATTCCACCTGTCTGTTCACAGAGTCCAATAATCCACATGAAGGTTGTTACAGTTCCACAGAATCTTTTCACAGATTCTAAGACAAGGATTTCCGGAATATTGGCCTTGTTTCCCCATCCTAGGCTTCATCAGTAAAATGAAGTAAAATGTGTGAGATTACGATATTGTATTTATTTGCATTACTTAGAGCCTGTACTACTGGGGAACAGACAGGTGGAATAGACACTTGTACATGTATGGACCTTATGCATGAACTGACTAGAGAATAAACTGATCCACTGGGTCTTCTGCTTTTTTGTTGAACTTTATGAGACTTCCGTTGAAATTTACAATTTGATACAATGAATAGTATACCTTATTTATTCAAAAGTACAGCTGGTTACGTCTTGTGTGTTTAATGAAATAGCTAGAAACTGCTTGCCTTGAATATAGGGTGAACTTAGAGCTGCTCTCTTTTTCTTTTTCTCTACAGTTTGTAAATACACAGTCCATGAAAGATGCGTGTCCAAAGAGATTGCCCCCTGCATCAGCACTTACGTGAAATCAAAGAGAAATACAACTGTGAGTAAGGCATTCATGAATGCCTAGTGCATGTGTTCACTTATTGATGACCTTCCATCTAAGGCAGGCCATCTGCAATGCAGACCATGCTGTCCACACAGTCATAAGAGCCCTACTATTGTGCCAGGAAGGACCTGTATTTTATAGGCTACCACCAAATTGCCATACTGCTGGAATAGTTCATAAGTATCAAACTGAAAAGGGAGGAATCTGCCTTCTGGGCAACTGTTGCAGATATGGCTACTTCTCCAGAAGAGGTTAGGCAAGCAAACGCTCAACAGCAAAACATCAAGGCCCATTTCTGGCAGCAGAGTCCTACATTCTTAGAGCTCAGCAGCTCCAGGTTCCCTGAACTCTGAATGAAAGCATCTGCCCCCAGGATATGGTCATCCGCCCTGTCATTCAATGTATAAGGACATTGTGCTGGAACTCTAGCTGGGTTTGTAGTCGGAGAAAGAGCAAGCACATCAAAAAACATTGGCCAGAGTTGCAGCTGGTACCAGAAGCTGTACTAAAACATAGCTGAGAGGTCATGACAAAGCAGGAACAGAGGCTGCAAGACTGGAAAAGAACTCAGAGAAGCAATGGAGAAAGTCAATGATTTTTGGATTGTGCATGCCCATGTGAGCAGTTCATTGTGGCATTATAGCTAAAATATCCATCTAATAATCTATACCAATGGCATTTAAGATTGTGAGTAGCCTGCCTTATAATACAGTGAGTTTAGCCAAAGGCTCAGGAGACACCACAATAGTTGGATCACAGACTTCCCCCCAAAAAAACTTTCCCATTCCTTTCTTTATCCCATGCTTCAAAAGCATATCCTGAAACATTTGAAGGAACAATGATTCTCACGCTCATTCAGGAGCATTTCTTCTCCTTTGTTGCCTCATATTTAGTGCCTGAATTTCTTTTCCAGCATGGATCACCTTGTCTCATGCATTTCTAGGTCATGCAACACACATGGATTGAGGGGAACTCCCCAGCCAAATGCGATCGTTGTCATAAAAGCATCAAGAGCTACCAGGGCATTACCGGACTACATTGTGTATGGTGCCAAATCACAGTGAGTACGTGAAGCAAGTGTGGTGGTGTGTTTTTTTTTAAAAGAACGCTAAGCTGTTCAAGGCAAGTCACCTCCTACATCAGCAGGCCATGTTTCTTCCATATTGGCAATAAGCACGGCATGCCTGTGAATAAATAAGAAATCTGTTCCTCGGTTTTTCTCCTGATTGTGAAAATGGCCACGACACTGAACATTGTTGAGAAGCCATGGAATGTGACTGAGCTTTGTTACTTGCTTGATTTGGTACAATGAGCCTGGGATCATCTGGCACATATAGAAGTCATTCCACTATCTATAAGTTGGTTTATTCCACTCACCCTGAAATATTTCCCCAATTCAGGAAAGGCTCCATTTGATCTTCGAGTTCCCAAGTCAGCAGTCCCCCATCCACAGGGACCACGCATGAGGCTAATTTTTATATTCATTCATCTTTTACCATAATGTTACCATAACTGAGCCAGTGAATCCTAGGATGCTTTCTGTTTGATAGTTACCTAACCCCCAATTCTTCCTTTCTCTCCCCCCGCCAAATTTGCATTCCCACTATATATGATAATAGTCCCCTCTTGTCTTCTGATATTTCCAACATGTAATGTAATATTAGCCAGGTAACATTTATTTATGTTGTTTATTAATGCCAGTTAGAGAAACCACCTTGCCATTACATGTAACAGCCTTCCTTTTTACAGATATATTTAAAGAGAATCTTAGTGCTGTGTTTTCTCCTCTTGCAGCTTCACAACAAATGTGCCTCTCATGTGAAGCCTGAGTGTGATGGTGGGCAGCTCAAGGACCACATCTTATTGCCTTCGCACATCTGCCCAGTTGTTCTGGTAAATGAGTCTGCTTGACACCTATGAAATGGGCTTAATGACTGGCATTTTCTGTCTCCCATATGAAGGCCGCTAGATGATGCTCTCTCAAAAACTTAAGATTTTCAACCCATCCAAACTGATTTTGTTAACTTAAAACCAAGGTAAACTTAAAACTTTCCCATAGAGCTGCTAGAGAATGCCTCTTACGTCCATTACTAGAAAGCTGGTGTGTCCCTAAGAAGGCTGAATGACAAACTGCTTGCAATCTGGGCATTTCGTACTGAGCCACTGCTACTGCTACCATACTTTCCCACTACTCCATTAACTATATGCAGCTATCAGTTTACTAATAGTGAATTGAGGCTTGCTAGAAGAGGAAAATCACTCCAATTGTTTCAAGCAAATAATCATTAGCATACAGCCTTAGGCTTTGTTGCAGGTGAGAAAGTAGCTGAAAATAAAAACTCAAAGGAAGAGTGTTGTGCCATATGATGTGGTCTATGCACAAGCATTTTCTCTTGTTAGAGCAGGCAGGGATAATGAGCAAAATCAAGCGATCTAGCTGGATCCTGAGCACCACATAGATTATTTTGGTAAGTGGGTAGGGCTGTCCGCCTGTCAATCACCTTATGTCAGGATGACATCAGATGACCCAAAGGAACATTTTTTCTCTCTTCAGGTGCTGCTCAAGTCTTGCCTGAAGAGGAAGGTCCTTTGCATTCAAAGGAAGAATCGGAAGCCAAATCTTCTTCATTTTAGCTCCAGCTTCATTTTAGCTACAGGTTTCCTGCACTTGACGTCTTATATGATGTCAAGCGTTGGAAAGGTGGGCATGGTCTGCCCACAGTGGCCTAGTGGGCCAACCTCCAAGGCCTGTCAGGCCTGATTAGGCTGTAGGTTGCCTATCCCTGTGTTAGAGCCACTTTGTAATTACTTGGAATAGGCACAGGCACTCCAAGGTGTGCAAGATTGTAAGATGGACAGGCTCAAAAACGACAATTGCTGAGAGATTTCCACACTTTTTGTAGTTTCCTTCTCAGGTTTTGCATATAATCTACCTCTTATTTTTGTGGTTTGTGGTTTTGCATATGCTTTTAAAAGATCATTCTATCTTTGAAGGTCCCAGGGTGGGTTGCAACAATTATAAGCACAATATCTAAAACACACCTCTGTGGAAAGAGTGCTCCACAACTTCCACAAATTAAGAAGTTTCCTCTTTCCTAATGAGGAAACTGTGGTGGTACAAACATTGTACTTTCAAATGCTATGTCTACTTTTTCCTGTGTTCAGAACTATGAGAAATGAGGAAATAGTGAAAGCTGGTAATTGAGTCCCAATGAAGAAAATGTATATGTGAGGTCAAAAATCATGGAAATGCCAGTGATCTGGATTGCACATTAAATATGGAGAACAGTAGCAGTTTTTTTAATTAAAAACCATTCTGTGAATAAAGTTTAAAAACAGGAAACCAAGGACATTATCTATCTCTCTATTGTCAGATTTATGTCCCACTCCAGAATCTATAAACTTGTAAATCCATGGGGGAAGAAACCATTGGAACTGGGAGAGAAATTAAAACACACCTTATTACTTGCTAGTAGAAATGTAGCCACCCAAAATGCATAACAGAAGACCCAAAGTTAATGTATAATATATTAAAAGCTGTCTGTCAAACAGTGCCATGGTGATAAGCATTCAGTAATACATTTCATAAAGTGCTAAACAGTAGTGGACAGATTGTTTGGGCAAAGGCACTTACCCAATCTCCCAGAAAGCAGGTCATTGCTTCTTAGTGGGAGGAGGGGGGCGAGGTGACAGCAAAGTCAGCGCAGTGCAAACGCAGCAGCTGAGCCAATGCGTTGTTCCTGCCAGTGCATTGACACTGCACTGCCTTCCCCACTGCCTCACCTTTCCCTCTCTCCCTCCTGGTAATCAGCCGAGCGAGGCGTTCAGGTAAGCACCTTCGCCCCACCATGCCATCCACTACTGGTGCAAACAATCTTTCTTAATTTAGTGACCCTGCAGTGAATCATATTGAATCAATTGCTTCAACAGTGGCTTGAAATGATGGACACAATGATGGTTCCAAAGTTCAATATTTCACTTGCTCCCTGCTCAGGGCTTGACATGAATCTCACAGTTCCACCATCTCCACATTTGCTTCAAAAAGGGGCTGTTGGACATTTTAAAATATGGCAAACACCATACTTGGACACCTTAAAACAGGGAATGGATTCAGAAGATTTATAAGAGTCAGCTCAGTTTTTGTTTTTTAACCCGATGTGGAATTCACTGAGCTGGCTGAGCATATGGCTGTTATAATTTGGAACCCCATCATGCTCCAGGGTTTCCCTTTTGCCACTGCTAAAGAAAAACAGAGCTGGGACTTAGATTCTAGTGAAGGAAGCCCTTGGAGATACTTACTAAAGAAGAAAAATTTGGCAATTTTATTATGTGGTGCTCTTTTCTGGATTTTTCTCATATTTACTTATTCCTCTGTTACTATTGCTATTCAGAATAATCTATGAGGTTTTGTGATGCTTTTAGTGTTGTAAGGCTGCTTTGAGATCCAGTTTTGGCTGAAAACTGCAGTATAAATATGATTAAACATAGAATAGTATAAATATTTTTGATTCATTCACTTTTCAGGTATCTAAGCATCATGAAAGCTGCATCAGTGTTTAAAAATCCACGTTAAAAAGCTTAATATGTATATAAAAAGCTTTTCTTAATATGTGTATGGGCCTCTCAGGAAGCTTTTCAGCTGTGCTGATTGTGGAATTTTGAAGTTAATATAAATCTTGGAACAACATCAGCCTGGGAAGCAAGTCAAGTATTGAACTTTGGAGCCATCGTTGTGTACACAACTTTCTAAACTACTTTTGGAATGACTGATTCAGTCCTTCAGTGCCATTCACTATGTGCTCACTATATTCAGATACGGTTTGCACTTCATACAATGTATTATTGATGGTTCATCTGCATGTTTGTATTCTGTGTTGCTTGACAGACAGTATTTTAATGCAAAAGTTTAATATGATATTAACTTAACTCTTGGGGCTTTCGTAGTCTTTCTGTTGCATTTCAGTACAGTCGGGAGGAAGTCATCCTTCCCACTTTGTTTATGTTGTCAGTGCTTCCTTGTTATTTGCTGGCCTTCATCCATGCTTCAAAGTCCTTTATGCATTTTCCCTATTCCAAAGGATAGGCAATCCCACCCAAGAAGATCAGACAGTGAATCGCCATCCAGCACATCCCCGGATGATACAACCCTGGCCTTCAGATACAACACCACCACGGTGGATGGGCATGGACTACAGGTAGACAGTTCACAGCTGCTGCTATCGTATCTATTGATTTGACTTCTGTCCTGCTCAACATGTATGGTTCTTCCCAGCCCTGCTGTATCTCAGCACCAGCCTGGTGAGGTAGATTAGACTGGAAAGTGGTGACTACCCTAAGGTCACCCATAGAGCTTCATGACTGAGTGTAGAGTTAAACCTGCCCTTGTCCAGCATTCTAACCAGTATATCACACTTGCTCTCTCACTTTTCTCTTACACTTGTGTGTGTGTGTGTGCGTGTACCTGCAGAATTATATTTTGTGCCCCATGCCTAAATTGCAGGCTAGTTGTGGAGGAAGGCATACCAGGGAGAAGATGTCATTCTGCACTGATCTCCTAGTCCATGGGTAGGAAAACTAAGGCCTGGGGGCCGGATCCGGCCCAATCGCCTTCTAAATCCGGCCCGCGGACGATCCGGGAATCAGCATGCTTTTGCATGAGTAGAATGTGTCCTTTTTTAAAAAAATGCATCTCTGGGTTATTTGTGAGGCCCACCTGGTGTTTTTACATGAGTAGAATGTTTGCTTTTATTTAAAATGCATCTCTGGGTTCTTTGTGGAGCACAGGAATTCATTCATTTCCCCCCTCAAAAAATATAGTCCGGCCCTCCACAAGGTCTGAGGGACAGTGGACGGCCCCGGCTGAAAAAGTTTGCTGACCCCTGTCCTAGTCTCCCCATGAAGCTGGTTCAGGAATAGCCTTTGATAGTCGCCCTGTTGAATTGTGCATGGTTAACAGATTAACCCTTGGATCCATCCTTCTGCAGCTCTCCCCATAGAACCCAAGCTTGCTGAAGCTCTGCTAACCTAATATTGTCTCAATAGCAATGCCTGCCTTGTCCTTTAAAGAGTTCAGTCTCTAGGCGTATATCAGGAAGCGCACAAGAAGATATTTGCGGAGCATAAGGCAAATAGTATTGAGTCAAAGGATGTATATATTAAACAGAGCCGAGCTCCTGAGGCTATGGCTCGTGTGCTTAGAAGGCCCATAGACAGAATAGGTGTGGATAAGAATAAGTGCACAGATTGGTGGTTCCCAGCTTTCTCCAGATTCTGCTGATCCAACATGTTGCCAGTTGCATGCCTTACTTCCTCTGTGGCAGTGCCGTATGACTCATTCCCCCCCATTTTGCATGAATGATGTTTTGTATGCTGTATAAGGAGGCTCTTTGTTTGCTTTGTAATTTGCTTTCTAGATCACCCCTAAGCCTGGAACACATCCACTGTTGGTGTTTGTGAACCCCAAGAGTGGAGGGAGACAAGGAGAAAGGTATGTTTCCCTTCCTCCTATTGGAAAATTGTACCCTCTGCAGGATAGAAGTTTTTGGTACAGTAAATGCAATTTTAGTAATCATTGCAAGTAATGCAAACATCTTCCCTTAAGGAAAGAATAGCAGAGAGATTGCATTTCCCTGCAACCAGACAGCAATATTGTGCTGCTTGGGAAATACCCCAGATAGCACTGCTCAATGGGGTTGCAAGACCGTCACTGATACCTGTTATCTGGTGCCTGGGACATCACCAAGTCTTTGGCTTGGTAAGGACAGCTGTAATTCAAAAGTATTTATGAAGCAAACATTTCAGAGAGGGGGCTTAGAAATAGGAGAAAAGATTTCCAAATGGAAATGGTTTTATTTGTCTGCTTGATGATTGTTTGTAAATCTGAAAATTTAAATAAATTTATAATAAAGAAAAAGGAGAAAGGATGGGTCCACGGTGCAGTAAATATCAATCGAAAAGCACCCTCCATTTTCTGAATATGAAGGTGGCAACTTTTGCTACACTTATGGAGCTGCCCTGAGCAGGATGTGGTGTGGATAGAGAGTAGCTGATGCTAAGAAAGTGTAATCATCTGCCTTGGCTAGGGATAGGGGAGAAATTGGAATCCGTTCATATTTAAAGGCAAACTTCCCTAATTCTCACTTTCCAAAACTATGCACAAACTGATGCACAAACATCCTTTAAAAATGTGCACTTCTTCAAATCTTGTAGTGCAATCTTCTGGCCAAGTAATGAGTACAAAAATGCATATACTGCAGTAAAGTGTGCATTATAATAGGGGGAAATTGATTTGCAAAAATGTGTGTTTGGGGGCAAAATTGCTTGCAAACATGGAATATTAGGAGAAATTTGCACTAAAATTCTGATGAATTTTCATGAGGACTTTTTTTAAACAGAAAAATGAAAACTGGTATGGAAATGTGGAGAACTTAAGACTGGAAAAATGAGAAATTGAGACATAGTGAAACTGACAGATTTCCCTCCTCCTAGACTTTACTCTCCTTTTTAGGGGCCATCATTTATGGTTTTTCTTACTTACTTTCAGGGTTCATCGGAAATTCCATTATCTACTCAACCCCAGACAAGTTTACAACCTGGATCGAGGAGGACCCACTCCTGGGTATTGAAATCCATTGATCAACCTGCATCCATTTTGCTATCCTTACGATTCCCTCTTAGTTGTGCTGCCCATTCTCACTCCCCATTTGCTTTTTGCTCACCTTCCCTCTCCAGTTTCCCTTTCCACCTCCCTTCTCGCTGAAGCTTCTTAACATGCCTTAGCTTGAGGAACTCAGCCTGCTGCCAATTCTTTAGAATTACGCGTGGAGCTCGTGCTGGAGTTTATGATATTTGCCATGTCTGTCTTAAGGCAATAAACCTTTGGGCTCTGGGACTCTACATCCTCCTGATGGAATACCTGTGGATATTACCCCTGAATACAAATTATACAATCCTGCAAAAGTTATTTGTGGCTAAGGCCCATTGCACTGCTGTCAATTGGATGTTGTTGCAGCAACTAGCTGCTGGATCTTGTCCAAAGTTTGCATGGATTTTACAACAACAACAACTATTCCCCTTCATGCAGATCTTTCTTACAAATGCCATGTATTCCTTTATGGGTGTTCTTGAATGTGTGCTGTGCAGGTTGACTCTTCACTGGTTTTCCTTGTTTTGTTTGATTGCAAACTTGAAAATGGGCAAGAATTGCATGATTTAGGACTTTGGAGAGCAGCAGGGCTGCTGTGCCTTTTTTCACATTTGCTTTTATGTGAATTTAAAAGCAGTTTAGATGTGGTGTTCTTTCCCATATATGGGAAAGCAAGCTATTCTAAAGAGCTTCCCTACCTTTTCCTTCTGCTTTCTCTTAGTTTAAACTTTTTCCGTGATGCTCCAGACTTCCGTATTCTGGCTTGTGGAGGAGATGGGACCGTTGGATGGATCCTGGACTGCATAGGTAAATTGGGATCCAGGGATGCTGCATGGTTCAAAGTACATTAGGTTCGTTGGATAGCTGATACACCTGGGGTCACTATTGTGTAAGAGAGAGAAGGGCTCCTGTAGTGGGTCAGTAGCAGAGCACTTGCTGCCCCAGGCTCAGCCCCTGGAATCTGCAGGTAGGGCTGGGAAAGGCTACTTGCCTGAAACCCTGGACTTCCACCAGGTGTGGACTGTGCTGAGCCAGATGTACCACTGGTCCAACTCTGACTCCAATATAAGACAGCTTCCCGTGTTCCTTTGAGGGGCTGAAATTAGAGTTCTTCCGCTAGCCAGAGTGAGGCAACCACCTCAGCTAGCAGATGCTGGGAGGCAGGGAGGGACAGAGTTTTGTTGCACACAGCCTACTCCGCTGCCCTCTAACCTAGCCTGCTGCTAGAGGACAGCGTCCCATTGCTAGGATTGGTGCAAGAGTCAAGTTCCAGTCCAGTCAGCTGGAGCAGGAGAACATCTTGGCCTCAGGCAGCAAAATGTATTGGGCTGGCCCCATCTACATACACAGACTCAAACATGCCTCTGTCCCATACAAGGATAATGAGGGTTTTGGAGCTCTGATGAGGATTCCAGATTGCCCCATGCTTCAGACTACAAAATATCTTGGACCAGTCCTGTCTCCATACACACACCTCATCCACCAAGAAGACTCAAATGCATGTAAAATGTACTTTAAAAACTTTTTTTAAAAAAAAACCACACAAGTATTTGAGTGACCTTGGTGGTTAATTTTTCTTACATCGATCCTCACTGTGTTTAGAACTGTATGCCCACACGCACCTCTGCCCCATATAATGATTATGAACAGAAATGGAGCGCTGAAGATTCTAAACTGACAGCCTGGCCACAATGATCTTCTCCCCCTTCCTCTGCCAGAAAGAGTAGCCAGACACTCTCCCCCCCCCACTACCGCCCCACCAATTTGCATCTCCGTTAATATTGTCATTATTATTCAGCATCTAATATTGAATGAAGTGTTGTGCAAATTGGAACAAAAGACCAAGCCTCTGCAAATGGCTTACAACCTGAAAAAGCAATACACACAGGTGGTAAGAACTGAGAGGAGAAATGCCCGTGGTATCCATTGATAACAATGGGCCTTGCTCCCAAGTGAGTGTGCATGGGTTTGCAGACATATCATTTCTGTCCTCCCCACAACAGAACGTCCTTTCGCTCCTTCAACGGAGTTCCCTTCTTTTGGCAGCATCATGCCAAGGATTTCCCTCCCTTGAAAGAAAGATGGATGTTGGCAATGAATGAGAAAGCGGGGGCAGCTGAAAGCATGTCTCTCATGCAGCCTGGAGACAGGGAGAGTTCTGTACTGTTGAAGTGCGCACAAGGAAAAGTTTGTAGCCGGGAAGA
The DNA here is from genome assembly GCF_964234715.1 of Podarcis melisellensis. Taxonomy (NCBI): domain Eukaryota; kingdom Metazoa; phylum Chordata; class Lepidosauria; order Squamata; family Lacertidae; genus Podarcis; species Podarcis melisellensis. The sequence continues at coordinate 38,398,516 of NC_138537.1, forward strand.
CTCTGTGGCAAGGAGCCCAAGGAGGTGGACCTGCAGCAGGAGAGGGCTGAATTTCATATTAATAATAATAATAGTTTATTATTTATACCCCACCCATCTGGCTGAGTTTCCCCAGCCACTCTGGGTGGCTCCCAATCGAGTGTTAAAAACAATACAGCATTAAATATTAAAAACAGGGCTGCCTTCAGATGTCTTTTAAAAATAGGATAGCTGCTTATTTCCTTGATATCTGATGAGAGGGCGTTCCACAGGGCGGGCGCCACTACCGAGAACACCCTCTGTCTGGTTCCCCATAACCTCACTTCTTGCAATGAGGGAACCAGCAGAAGGCCCTTGGCGCTGGATCTCAGTGTCCGGGCTGAATGATGGGGGTGGAGACGCTCCTTCAGGTATACCTGATCGAGGCCGTTTAGGGCTTTAAAGGTCAGCACCAACACTTTGAATTGTGCTCGGAAACGCACTAAGAGCCAATGCAGATCTCTCAGGACCATATATTGATTCATATATTGATTGGCATTAACCAGCCACATCTTTGACTGCAGGCTGCATTATAAAGAGGCTTTCCTGCCTCCCTTTTCTGAAAGCTGCACACATAGATAGGGTTGCAGGCTTGGTCTCCTGAAATTCTGAACTGAGGTCCAGCAGCTCAAGGAACTAAGGATGGGGGTGGGAGGGAAATTAGTTTGGTTTGCCTTTTTAGGCAAACCTACTTTATTCACACTTGCTGCACCAATAAGCTAACTGAAATGAGGTTATCCTTTGAAATCCACACTTCTCTGAATTTTGTGATGCAGTTCCCCAGCCAGACGTGTGCTCAGAAAGGTGCATGTTTGCAAAAGCAACATATAAAACTACAATATATTAGGTCAAATTGCTTTCAAACACCAACACACCATGTACAGCTGTGGTTCGTTCTGCTCTTGGGAAATCCTGTCCTCATTAGCTCTGCTATGGCAGGTGATGTAGAAAAAGGAAAGTTGACTCCAGCACTCTGTTGGCTTCTAAAGTCTGTTTTTCTTTTTGCAGATAAGATAAACATAGCAAAACACCCTCCTGTGGCTATCCTGCCCCTGGGAACAGGCAATGACCTTGCCCGCTGCCTACGATGGGGCGGAGGTAAGTATTTTGAGTCAGCCTAACACTGTAGGGTCATTCATCACGACCTCACACCATGACTTGCCACTGATCCCTCCTGACAGCAGTCCCATGTGCTGTTGAAACCTGTCAGCTGCTTCTAATACCACTTGTCGTTGTCCGGGCTTTGCACCACTGGAGACTGTCCATCACTGACAGCTCTTCAAAGTATACATTAAAAAAGAAAAGAAACCTTACCACACCCACCATGCAACTTGCAATCTTACCCAACCCACAGCCTTATCTACTAGAAAAGAGCATGGTTCCCCATTCACCATTGATATTGTTGGGCCCAAATCATTGCCAGGATTGTTTCTCCTTCTCTGCTTCTGATCACTTGGCCTTCTTTTATGGCTTTGCATAGCGCCGAGGCATCCATTACCAGACTCTCTGTAACACAACTGTTTGCCCCATTAGTGCTTGGCCTATTCCACCGCTGACATTCTGTTCCTTACCATATGCCATCCCTTTTTCCACTCTCAAGGTTATGAAGGTGGCAACTTAATGAAGGTCCTGAAGGACATTGAACACAGTGCAGAGGTAATGCTGGACCGATGGCAAATTGATGTCATCCCTATTGACAAAGAGGAGAATGGGGACCCTGTCCCTTACAGTATCATCAACAACTACTTCTCCATAGGAGTGGTAAGCACTGTCTGTACAGCTCTTGTTCCCATTATCTCCCTCCCTATTTCCCCTGTAGTATCAGAAGCCCTAGATAACATTGTGTGTCAAACTGGAGATGGACAATAGGATTTAGAGGTGATACAATGGCAGCATCGTTGTCCATGGTGTACATACTATTCTGTCCCATTGTCACCTAGGGACAAATGGCTTCTGCGTGTTTTTGAAGTCCCCCACATCCCACAAAACGTGCTAAGTAAAGCAACAGCAGTGAGATATATGCATACCACAAGCAACACCTTCAGCCAACTCACAGCTATAAGTTGGAGTGCAGTTTTCTTGTCTTATGGGCATGAGGTCAAAAGCTCATATTTGAGACTGGAAATTATGTTTTGTACTTGAGAATGGAGATTGTGGAGATTGTGATGACTCTTAAATCTCAGTAAGAATTTATTGCAAACTTGTGATCTAAGAAGACTCACTTCTGTCTGCATCAATAATAATTATTATTCGTTAAGACAGTCTTCTTTATAAGAGAAAAAGCAGTTAGTCTTTATCATGAAGTCTGTGATGCAAGAATATGGGTAGTTGACCTACAGGAGTGTCATGGGACTTAGCCAGTTTGGTCAGCTGATCTTTCAAAGGCTCACATGACCCAGTCTTGTGGGTAGTGTGGTCAGGAACAGAGCTGGATAAAGGAAGGCTGAATTCCTGTGTGAAAATAGGATTCAGCTACAGGGAACTGTGAATCCTGACTTGTGAATCCTGAAATGTAACTGGGCTCCCATTCTGAGGCTCTTGACTTCAGAGCTGCCTAGGAAGATCAGCTTGCACATAACAATGGCTCTTTGTCCTATGCTGATACTCCCTTTCCCATCACTTGATGGAATGGGAAGCAAAAAATTTGCCTTTTGGAAGCATCAGCTATCTGCAAGGGGAGTCCTGTGTGCAGGTGATGTTTTCAAAAGGCGGCTTTTTCTCCCCTCCTGATCACAGGATGGGGAGAGAAAAGGGTTCCTTGTGGAAGGATCACCTACACGCAGCAGAAGTCCCTTGAACCCCTCCCATCAGTTGATGTCACAAGTAACATCAGATGATTGACAGTTGGGTGGGATTTTGAGAAAATGGCCCCATGGTCAAAATTGGACTCCTTGGTGGGTCAAAATTGGCCTGTGAGTCTGTCTAGCTTATTTAACCATTGTTCTTTCCCTGGGATCTCTCTTTGTTTCTTGTATCTTGTGTACACTATCCTTGCAGCTGTTGCTGCATATAGGAATAAGTTATTGCCTTTTTTTTGGTAATTCATTCCCAATTATGCCAAGAAGGAATGCTTCCGGTTTCTTGAGAAATGTGAATTAAAAATAAAATAAAATAGCTTGTTATACACCATTTCCCAAAATTCCTTTGCCCTGTTGCATTTCCATCATAGGTGAATAAAAGTACTCTCAGCCTCTAGACATTCCCAACAGAGTTTTGAATCTCTTTCATACATTTTGGCCAGTTTGACTGGTGTCAGATACCATCTGCATTGCAGTATTTGCACATTTTCTCTTACTTGGTAACATGCCGAGAAGTTCATTGTTTGGTTCTATAATTTTTCCCACTCATCAATTTCAATATTATGCCTGATATCAATGGCCCACTTAACCATTGCTTCCTTTATAAGTTGTTCCTCACTAATTACATTAGCATGAGCATATCTGCACTATTGAATTTGATTTCTTGCTATAACATTAGCCGCCTTTTCCTTTCTGTACCTGAAATTTAACTACCTGAATTTCTATTCTACCCAGTTAAGAATTCTGTGTAACTTAATGGATTGCATGCTCCTTGCCTGATTGAAGTTGATCCAATGAAAGATATCACTTTACCTGTGTTGTAGGGTTGCTAAGAAGCTCCCCACAACAGCTGCCTCATTTTAGTGTTCTGACATGGTGGGAGAAACAGCTGATTAAAAAAAAAAGCACTGAAGCATTTGTTTAAAAACAGTCTCATGTTATATTGAGGTTCCATTTATAAGTGATTGATTGTCATAAATGTGTTACAAACATGGCCAGTATGTCTTAAAAATGGCTATAATTGAAGTGCTGACCTTTTAGATTCCAAAGTCCATGCTTAATATTGCATTAAATAATTTTAAATTGTCTTAACACTTTGCAGATCTTTAAGGAAAGTTACTTTTGTGTAACTTGTGGCACAATTTCCATAGTGCATTATAGTCAATTGCAGGGTGCTAGCAGGTCAATGAAAGTAAATTGGAGGGATTTGGTGCTACGAAATCTCATTGCTGACAAGGTGCCTTTAAATATTACCACTGACGATGACAAGCCATTTCACCTCTGAGTCCAAGCTGCCACATGCTGCTTCCCATCTTTGCCCCCTTTATTTTTGGGCTGTGAGAAATGTGGGCCAGCAGCAGCTATATCACTAACAGGAAGTTTTGGATTACAAATAGATCAGGCCATGGGCTTGCAAAGTCCCTGAGACTAGTGACACCTCTGCACCCCATCACTGAGATGTGGATGATGAACAGCCTGCTAATCCCTGGATGGAGTAAAGCACATTCCTTGGGCTATCTGAACCCAGAGAGACTGCAAGAGGGGCCCTTGTGTTACTATTTGTGACCTCTGTTTATGTATGTGTGCATTATGTGGCCATTCAAAAACTACTTGAGGTTTATGTCTGCTCAAATGCAGCAGACAACCATGATAGATAAGTGGGATAACAAGTTTTCCGCTAACTAAAGAAGGCTTAAGCTAGGTCATTTCATAGAGGCCTGTTTTGATGCATTCTTTGTTGATTTATTATGCTGATCAGGGCTTCTGATGATCTTCTAAAAATGATTATGTTAATATTCTAAGGGTACAAAGGAGATTACAGTGAATAATATGCCTAGACAAAATGGATTCTTGTGCTTTCAAAAGCTGTCATTCTAAGGGTCTGCTACAATTCTTTGCCTGCATCTTAAAAACTCAAGCTGGGGTTGCCTCCATACAGTCAATATTTTGCAGGGGAGATTCAAGTACCGTATTTTTCGCCCTATAGGATGCACCGTCCCATAAGGCGCACCTAGTTTTTTTTGGGGGGGGGAATAAAGGGGAAAAAATTATTTTTCCCCCCAGGCGTGGGGCTGGGGCAGGGGAGGCCCGAGCTTCCCCCAACCCCAGCCCCCAAACAGGCAGCTCTCTGCAAGCTGTGGGAGCCCAGCGCTGGCTCCCGCTGCTTGCTGAGAGGTCCGTGAAGCCTGGACGTGCTGATCTCAGGGCGTGCAGGCTTCGGCATGCAGGCAACTCTCCGCAAGCAGCGGGAGCACTCCTGCTGCTTGCGGAGAGATACGCGAAGCCTGGAGAGAGAGCGGGGTCGGTGCGCACGGCCCCTCTCGCTCTCCAGGCTTCAGCGAAAGCCTGCATTCGCCCCATAAGACGCACACACATTTCCCCTTCATTTTTGGAGGGGAAAAAATGTGTCCTATAGGGCAAAAAATACGGTACATACTGGAAATTTACTTTTGTGCAATTAAAGTGTATCAAACCACTCTGTGACCCTGATGCAACAAATCCACGATTTTTATTTTTCTAAGGGATTCTATGATTCTATTAATGTTGGCAGTTAGGAAAGTGACAGGGAAAACACACTAAAAAGTTTGGGATGAATGAATGAATGATGCATAAACACCACACAAACAAAGTAGAATGATTGCTCATTGTCACATAAGTGCCAAGCAAACAATTCAGAAGAAATTCTCAATAAAGACTAGTCACAAGTCTTGTGCAAGCAAATCAGAATGCATATCCAGTAAACAGGTCCTCTGAAACAGCTCTCCGAAGCATGGGAAAAGTGGCAAGAGTACACAAGGATTCATAATGTTGAATTAACCAGATGTCCCTTTACCTTTACTTTTTAACTCTGTCACGAATAACTTTAGGAGGTGCTTTGGGAAGCCCTAGCATGACCTCTGAGTACTCGGAAACAGAGAAATGTTGTATTTCCCATAGTGTTCCTGTTTCATAACTTTAAAAAAGTAACTTTAAAATCAGTTACAGTGGTACCTCGAGTTACAAACGCTTCAGGTTACAAACGCTTCAGGTTACAAACTCTGCTAACCTGGAAGAGTTACCTCAAGTTGAAAACTTTGCCCCAGGATGAGAACGGAAATCATGTGCTGGCGGCAAAGCAGCAGCAAGAGGCCCCATTAGTGAAAGCACGCCTCTAGTTAAGAACAGTTTCAGGTTAAGAACGGACCTCCGGAACAAATTAAGTTTGTAACCAGAGGTACCACTGTATAAGGTCTGTTCCCCACAAAAACTGAAAGCACAATTTATGGGTGAAAAGTGCTAATTGTGCAGTTTTGTGGGACACCTGAATCAATGAAACTGTCTTCAGTATTTGGAAGGCCTCATTGACTAATTCCCCGCCCCCCCATCTCTCTTTATAGGATGCATCCATTGCACACAGATTCCACATGATGAGGGAAAAACATCCGGAAAAGTTTAATAGCAGGTAAATATTTTTCCCCTTCTCCACTGTCATTGTAGTGCTGAAGAAGGCAGTGTTCAGTAACTTTATGATGGAATTAATGCCATTTGTTTACATTGGATGATCTTCAACTATGGTTTACTTAAGAGTAGGCCCTCTGAAATTAATGGATCTAACTTAGTGGGTCTATTCTGAGTAAGTCTAAGGTGGTATTCAGCTATTGTGTATTGCTTGGAATTTTCCTGAGTTGGGGAGAGGATGGGTGGTACTTCTGCTCTGTGTTTGTCTGAGTTGGTGATATGGTGTAATGGGATGCAACAGATCTTGGTAGGAAGCCACCACCTGACTCTGTTCTGTTCACCTGCTGGATGGCTAAAGAACCTGGCACGCTGGCCAAACATTTCCCCAGGAATATCTGTATGACAGTATCTGACCCCTGTAAGCCTAGGGTAGCCATCCTACTTAGGGACACCTCCATGATTTTAACAGCTGAATGGGAGGAAGGAATCAACAGGTGATGCTTTGCCCAGCATGGAAATAGCAATTTCTGTGGGGTGCAGCTGTCAAAGATAACCCACACATAAGCTGAAGTTTGCCCACATTGTTCTCTCACCAATTTCTGTAACAGGCAAGGATGAAGTGCAGCCAGTAAAGGCTTCCACATATGAACAAAGCAAGGGATACTGATGGTTCCTTTATGTTGTTTCACACCTTGTAGTAGGCATGACTTTTCCTGTGCTTCTTATTTGGTACTTAAATATGGGAGGCCAACATGTACTCATTATATATATTTGTGTGTGTGTGTGTGTGTGTGTGTGTACGCACACACACATGCATGTCACAGTGCAATGAAACCATGAACAAACCTTTTACCAGTACAAAACCACATGTTGATTAATATTTGGTAGGGTAGCTGGGTGTCTAGTAATATGTTCCTGAGGTGGGATCCAGCCCATGAGCCACCAGTTGGCCTTCACTGGTGTCGAGTATGATGGCTAAGGGATGGTCCTCATAGAAGCAGAGTTGGAAGGGATCCTGAGGAGCATCTAGTCCAACCCCTGCAGCAGAGAAATCTTTCCTCTTTTTTTGTTCGTATCAGCCCATAAGTAAGCGAGGTATCAGTCAAAAGGTATTTTAGCAAGGCAAAGGTAAATAATCTACTTCACTCATCTCTGTAAAACAAACATGTATTAGCATTTCTGTCTCTCCACTCCCTCAGGAACAGAGCCATTCACTGAGAAGGAATGTCCAAATAATGGCCATCTAGGACAATGCAAATATTATTTGAGGATTCATATATAAATCTGTATTACCTGGCCATCTCTGTTTGAGCCCTTCTCTTTATCTTTAACTCAACTGTAACTTGGTGGTTTGCTTTTTGTTTGTTTTTACCTGAAACTGTAACTGAAGAAACTCATTTCCCTCTGTACAGCAGTTAATTACGTCAGCCTCATGGCATGCAGTCCTGAGGCAATGTGGCCTATACCATTGTAGGATTTGCAACTATTACTATTTGCAGCTCTTTATACTTTAATTTCTGCATAGAAAGCTGCTAGAGCTTGGCTGTAAACCCAGTGCTATTCATTCACACTTCATAATTACATAGAAATTCCAGGGCCAGCAGGAACAGGCTATCAAGGCAAGGCACAACATCAGGTTAGAACTAGCTCACATTTCACTTGCAGTTCATAAAAAAATGGTCCTGGCTTGCAGTTCACAAAAACGGGAGACTTGTCACTAATGGCCTGTGCAGGAGACATTCAGAGAATTACTCCTAGCATTCTTGTGTTCATAGATTCCTTAGAACTTTAACACTCCTCCAACCACACTCCAAGCTTAAAGTGAAAATCTCTCTTATCCTCTAAAATGTACCCCAGGGATAAAATCGCTAATATGGAATGAGAAACCTAAGAATGACGTAATGCTTTAATGTATCCCCTTTTCTTCTAACAGTTCACACAACTGCTCTGCCCCCCTTCACTGATGTTTAGCTCAGCTGTATATGTTCAGATGGTAGCCAGGTTGAATCATTTGGTACCTGCGCAAACATCAGGTTGGTGCATGCGCTCAGAAACCTTCCTGATGAGCTGAGCAATGCCATGATTTGCTTGTCACAAATTACCGTACGTGGTGCTGTCCAAACTAGAGAAAGAAGCAGCTGCCTATATGTGGAGTGATTGCATGAACGCACACTTAGATGATGAAGAATAAATAGGGAAATTGTACAGCTATCTCACACATAATAACATAAATAATGTCAAGTCCGTTACATTTCTGGTCTGTGTACATCTCATATAGTTCCTTGTGGGTTAATGTTGAAACCCATAGCATGCATTAGTTCAGACACAGGGTCTTCCAAGTGAACCTATGAACAAAGTAATATGGGGAAAGTTGATGGATATGAGAAACAGTTGAAGAATCTGGGCTTCAGGTGCTATCAGACGGGCCATCACATAGTCAAAGACTTGGACCACATTCACACCATACATTTAAAGCACTGTGATACTACTTTAAACAACCATGGCTTCCCCCCCAAAATGCTAGGAGCTGTAATTTGTTAAGGGTGCTGAGAGTTGTTAGAAGACCTCACAAAACTACAATTCCCAGAGTGGTTTAACAATCAGACCTCCTTCACAGAGAACTTACCTTTCAGCCAGTGCTATTTTTCTAGAAAAAGAGGTGCCAAAGCTCACCATGAACTTTCCTCTTGTTCTCTTAGAATGGCAATGGCGCCCACCTGAAAGGTGCTGGAGCTGAGCTATGGCTGGAAAAAAAGCCACTACTTTCAACTCTCCTCCTTTCCCCCCACTGCAGTCTATAACTGGAAGTTCTGCTTTCTGCAGAAATCCATATTCAACAACCTTTTAAAAATGATTTAATATAGACAACATCATTTCTTCTGAGTGTTAGTTTTCCTTTAAGAAGGTTTTTTTTTTCATTACTGCACACATCCCTGCCAATAGCATAGCTGTGTCATTAGACTCCTTGCAGATGGGTTCATTTCCCATTAATACTAATGGCAAAATGTTACATTTTTGCTTTGGCATGTTTGGCATATGTACACTGCTTCTAGGAAACTTAAGAACGGGTACCAGAATCATAGCCTGAAATGCCAGCTAAGTGCTTATGCACCTGAGTGTTTCTTGGCCCATGCTATTACTTCTCTCTCTCTCTCTCTCTCTCTCTCTCTCTCTCTCTCTCTCTCTCTCTCTCTCTCTCTTTCTTCCCTCCCATCCAAAAATACTTGGTCTTCATCCAGTTTCCTGATCCTCTTGTGAAGCCATCCTCCATGGAGAGCAACCCAATCAACATCTCTACTTGCCATTTAGTTTGCTATGCCTTCCCACCTCTTATTAGTGGTTTATTTTGGTTAACCATGGATTTCCTCTCCAGGACCTGTGGACATGCATTTCTAACCAACTGTCTACACAGCTTTGGCCCAGCAGCAATCTGGGAACTTACAGAGCAGCTCTGAGGAAGGATGGGGCATTAGGTATAAAAACAGCCTGAGAGTATCTCATAGTTTTCAAACAGTGTTTGAAATCCTGGGGTTCTCTGCAGGTTTTTCAAGAATTCCTCACAGGGGAAACATAGCTCTGCTGTTGGACTTTGCTTGCAGAAGGTCCCAGGTAATAGCTTTGAGAAAGAGACCCCCTGCCCAATTGGAGTAAGGAAAACTGGACTAAATGGACCACCTGGTGGATGATTTGGCTCAGTATAACGCAGCTCTATCTATCCTCCGTGTGTGGATAAACTTCCTTAAAAGTTTGCTGGTCCACTGCAACTAATCTGTTCCTGCAGTCTTCAACTAAGTGTGCATGGATGCATTCTCATTTCATGAAAGAAAACAAAAGGCTCAAGAGTCCCAGGCAATGCTCTGCATCATGTTCTGACTCAATATTCTAGAGCCTTTTAAGAGTCTCAGCATTTGTGTGTTAAGGGTGTGTGGTTGTGCACACATCTGGCCTTGACTGGTTTGGGTCTGATCACCCCATCCACTGCCTAGAATGCAACTCCCCACAGCTATCCACAGAGGTAATACAGCCACCAGGCCAAAAAAGATTTTTCACCCCTGGCCTAGGCCATGCCCCTGAACCTTCTGTAATGCATGTAGAAAGTTTCACTAGTAGTCTACTTCATCCAGAGTCCTGCATCTGACAGACAAGCTTTGGACATTTAAGAGAAAATGCATAAAGGAAGGTCTGCTTGACTTTCAAACGCTTGTGGCGAGATGTGTGTGAGTACCTTGACACTTGCTGAACCCATCTTGTGCACTGCTTCCAAATGAATTTGTGAGCAGAGCTTAGTAAAGGTAAAGGTAAAGGTGCCCCTGCCCGTACGGGCCAGTCTTGACAGACTCTAGGGTTGTGCGCTCATCTCACTCTAGAGGCCGGGAGCCAGTGCTGTCCGCAGACACTTCTGGGTCACGTGGCCAGCGTGACGAAGCTGCATCTGGCGAGCCAGCGCAGCACACGGAACGCTGTTTACCTTCCCGCTGGTAAGCGGTCCCTATTTATCTACTTGCACCCGGAGGTGCTTTCGATCTTGACAAAATAGTTAGGCTAAGCCTTAAATGGCTTCTTTAAGTTTGAAAGCAGACAATGGAAGAGGGTGGTTCCTCCAGAGCCAACACAGTTTGAAAGAGGAATTGCTGCACGTTTTGTTGACTCGTCCATTTTTGCCTCTGGTAAACAGGTTTTGACATTTTTGTATTTTTTTTAAAAAAAAAAACAAACCTGCAAATCTTCACCAGACATGGCAGCGGAAGAATAGAAATGGCTGTGTACATGATTAAGGTTAATGGGAGTTGTAGTCCAAGCCATATGGAGGATGCCAGGTTAGGGGAGGCTGGTAATGTACAGAAGCCTTTATAAACCCCTTTCAAGTCAGGCAATGGTTTTCTGGATGTTTTCTCCAGCCTAAAATAGCACAAAATGCCTGTTTGTGCTATGCAAACACATTCTGACAATTGTTCCATTGGACAGAAAGGATGCAGGCTGTGGCTTTACTTTCTCACATGAATTCAAACCCAAGCCTTCTCTCTTCAAGAAAGCTCCAAGTAGACAACGCTTTTATATACTGCTTAGAGGTTTTACTACGATCCAACGGTATAGAAATTTGGTTAAATTAAATAAAAAATCCAAAAGGCAAGAACGTGTGTTTGTTTTGTTTTTTAGGAAGGAGCAGTGCACCACACAATGCGAAGAAGAGTATTTAGCAAGGAACCTAGTGAGATGCACCATACCTCTGAGCTGCCTTATTTAGTTCTGGAGATGTTTTTACACCTACAGGTGGCCGGGAGTGGAACAGCTGCTGTTTCTGTCTTTACAGCATTACAGCAGTCCTTAAACCTTTGAAAGATTTCTGGGGACTGAGTAAGAATTTTGGTACAGGGAATGAAGCTCAGACATGAACACACTTCCTGTAAACAATCTCTATTAGGTTACCATGGTCTTAGGACTGCACTGGAGTCATCTTAGGCTAGAGAGGTGCCATCAGACATGCAATTAAAAAGAGAGAGGAAGTCCTCAGGCGCTGGGGTGAGAGTAACAATGCAAAGCATATTGGGATGAAGAGGACTCTCCTTTCAGCCCACACCATTTTGCTGCCTGAGGCAGAGCAGCAAATCCCTCTCCTCCAAAGTCAAGCTGCATAAAACCCAGGGCTCTTTAAGGTATTCTGCAATGCGAGGCAAAAAGTTGCCTGAGAACCCTAACACATACACATACCCCATCAGTAAAAATATAATAACAAACTAAATAACAATTTTCTGCCTATTATGGAATCCAAAATCAGCCACCTGTGGTAGGGCTGGCCCTGTTTCATTCTCTAGATTGTCTGCTGCTAACCCCTATCTTCTGATTCTCTTCCCCCTCCTGTTTTTTTTTTTTTTTTAAATCCTTCAATCCCAAGCACTGGATGTAGATGGAAGCCAGCTCCACAGCCCAGTCTTAAACAGCATGGTCACTACTGATTATAACACAGTATGTTTATTGTAGGAGGGATGCTGTTCATGCATCCAGTGTTTTGACCAAGTCCTCATAATGTCATTGGCATAAAAATGCCAGCCAGTACCCTCTACCCCAGTGATTTAATCTGGAGTGGAAATCCAATCTGTTTAAAAACAACTACTACTACTATTACTACTACTTGTTATAAATGACCTGAATATCTGAATGGCTCATTTGCAACATTAAGCTCTCCTGTGTGGAAATAAGCTTTCTCAACATTCCTTGGGGGCCCCTCCAGACTAGAATTTTATTCTGTACTGTATGTATTTTGCAACGTGTTCTTTATAGGGTTGCCATAGTTCAAAAAGTAAATCTGGACACAAAAGTTGTTCAGGTTTTTTTGCGAAATCTAAAAAAAACCCCATGCGTTTTCAAGCAAGGAGGGCTAAATACCAGCCATGTTGGGACATATGGCAACCCTGTCTTTATAGTGCAATGTTCTACTTCCGTTTGTTGTGCGATGCTTCCCAAATATTACCACATAGTTGTTCAGAGTTTAGCAGAAATGAAACAAGAAACCAGAACATTTGCAGTAAAAAAAAAAGTTTTGGGATTTCAGTGGGAAATTATGGGATATGCACTGATGTAAACTGAAGCCATGTGACCACCCCAATACTTTTGGAGGTGTAAATAGCTTTGAAAGCATGATTGCTTTCAAACCTAATCTGGAGTGGGGGCAAGGGAGTGGATGTGCTTATGGGTTGCCCTTCACAGAATTAGAGAGAAGACTTTGTGGACTCAGCATCTGGAAGGCCACAGGTTCTTCAACTCTAATCTCAGATCTGAAAGTCCCTCCTTTACATTAGGATCTCCCTGCTTCAGTCTAGGAACAGCAAAGGACCAGAACTGTATGATTACTCCACGTCCAACAGTTAAACCCCTGGGTTCCCAAGAGACGGTTTGCAGCTGAAGTCTGTTGTCTTTGGGTGAAGACAGCAGGCGATAAGGGCTATCGGGAGTGTAAGCAGGAAATAACATTCATTGTCCTGCTCCACATCTTACTGATAAGCTGAAGAGCAGTGGTCAAGGGTCAGAGGCAACATGTACCAAGCTGATCACACACTCTTATACTGACACACTTTGCTTTGCTATAATAGCCCTTTCCATATGTAGCCAAGGGCATTGTTAAGGGCTCAAGCCATGGGCATTTTGTAATGAAGCCCAGATCGTCGGCTACTTCCCCACTGCTTTTTAAAAAACTTTGACTTAAAGGTGGCTGAGAACCCTGCAAAATGCAGTGCTGGTGCAGACACACTGCATCTTAACTGCCCAGAGTCATATCTGCATTAGCATATGCAAACTTAATGGAAATCTGTGTCATAGGTCTGTACTTAGCAACCCCTCTGCATGTAGCGGTTGAGAAACTAAAGCCTCCGATAAACTAAAGCCTCTGGTTCTAAGAATCTGCAAGGTTGTCTGCCTTGCAAGATGCAGGATATAGTCTCAAGCACTAATGTCTGAAACTTGATTCTAAAAATGTCAGCTGTTCTGTGCACAGAGCACATTTCTGAGACATGTCGCATGATTGTGGAGAAATACCTGAAAATGTTTTGGTCGGTTCCTCTGAGACTGGGCACAGCTCCCAAGAATCGGGGACTAGGAAGCCATCACTCAGCACAGCTCTTAAGTGAGTGCTTCATCAGCCACACCCTCCTTCCACTTATTGCTTTTAGGCTTTTCCCCCTAGTCTCTCCTGAGCACTTCCTCCCCTGCAAAAATAAAAATAAAAAAATGATGGGGATGAAAAAGTATAAAATCTGCAAAGTTTTTTTAACAAGCCGCAGTTCAAAATTATGCACACTTTATTCAGACATGCATAATTGCCTCTTCAAAAAATTAACCGTGCAATTTTTGAATCTCTGACGACAACTCTAACAATGTCAGGATGAGGCGCGTAGCAGGGTGAAAATAAATACTGCCTGACATGTGTGTTTGCATTTAGTAAATCAACCTGTCTTCTCTGCCTTTTCTTTCTCGACTGAACGTGGGCGGGTTTCTCATCCACCCCACACCTCCTTACATTTTGCTGTTCTGCTCTTATTTGCCAGTGAGACTATGGCTTCACTGTAGTCCTCATTTAGAGAATCTAGGGGGAGGGTGGGTCTTAGGTTGGTTGTTCAACTCAGAGCCCCTGAACCTCTCAGGCCTTGCAGTTATTTGTGAGGAAACTGGCACAATCACTCAGAAATTCCTCCTAAGCAAATACCACTGAAGTGACTGAAAATAATGTAATATCCCAATTCCTTTTCACGTAGTTACTTTATTTGGTTGATTTGGAGTTTGGTGGGGTTGCTGTTTTAAAAAAAGATTGCTTTTTATTTAAAAATGCTCAAGGGAACATATATCAAATAAAAGCAGCAACAAATACAAAGGACACTGTACACATCCCATTCAGTTGGTTGGGCCCATTCCCAATGCATTATCCCTATTATTGGGGCAGGAACTAATTTCAGCTAAACATATAAAGTGTACACAAATGTTTGCTCTGTGTCCCAAAATTACAGCTGTTTCAGGTTGAGTCTGAGTGTATTCATTGAGTTATCTAAGGATATTTTACACTTAAAGTAGCAGTAGGGAACTTCTGCCCACCTTGCAATGTTGTTGGACTGCAGTGCCCATCAATCCTATCCAGCATAGCCAATGATGAGGGATGATGGGAGTTGTGATTCAGCGACATCTGAAGGGCAGCAAGTTCCCTATCCTTGAGCAGGTGCCTTATTTTGCAGTGCTGAGGCGACTCTTAGAAACTTCCAAGAAGATTCCATTGCTTTCCCTGTTGCCAAAGAGTTGGTGCTGCTGAAGCAAGGGTTTGGAGTCCTGCTCAATTCTGTAGCCAGGTGTTGTTACAAAGACAAAAAAATGTAGTCACTCCCCTATCCCTTCCTCAAAGACACTTCTCTTCTCCTCTCTCGCATTAGCTTTGTTCTGCTGACTCCTGTTTAATCAGCTAGCTGTTCTAAACATGGCAGCATTGATTGTTCTCGCATTCTGTGCATGAGAACCATGATTATCCAGCAAGGACACAGAGGCACTGTTCTTCTGGTTGTTATTGCATTTAGCGTTCGTGATTTCAATCCCTTTCTCCAGGACCAAATTGTCCCTGCAAGGATCAGCGAGGTTCCCACACAGTTTTATTAGCACAAGAAATCAGGTAAGCCTGATCTCTGTCCCCAAAGGCTCTTAGGTCAATCAAAAGGCTAGTGCAGGGCAATAATCTTTTGCCAGTTTTAGTTGAAATTTTGGATCTTTCGCAGTGGAGAGCCATAGCGATCATCAAACTAACTGGGCCACGTTTATTATGAAGAAGTGAATGGTAGAGAGTACAAAAGTGCACATTTGTTCCATGGCTTTAGCCCTCTTGCCGGGACCTCCTTGCAAACATTTTGCACAAATCTGAAATTAGGCAAAATTTTCAGAATTTTAATTGGTTTTATGAGTTTCAGCAATTGAGATTCTCCTTTGAAAATTTCCCTTTTTTGCTTATACTTCTTAAAATAAAATATCAACATGAAGCCTTGTTGATGACTTTGGGGTTCATCCACACTTATCTTTGTTCCTCGCTTTCTAAGCAAAGGTCTGTGGTTTCCAGGTCTATGTCTGAGCATGGTTTTGTGTGTGTGTCCCAAAGCTTTTCCAGGGGAAATTTGTGTTTTACTGCTAAATCAGAGCAAATGGCAATCCGTAGAAAACCCAATTGCTGTTTGGTTCAATTCAGCAGTAAAATGTGGGGCAATCTCTCTCTCTCTCTCTCTCTCTCTCTCTCTCTCTCTCTCACTCTCTCTCTCTCTCTCTCTCTCTCACACACACACACACACCATGCTTGGACACGGACCAGGAGAGCCCAGATCTTTGCCTAGAGACGCAGAGCAAAGCTAAGTGTGTATGAGCCCATAAAAGCAATAATGTTAAGTATCAGCTTAACCTTGAGCTCTTAAGAAGGTATGTACTGCCTGCTGTTATTGCACCTGCTGTCTTAATTACCCCACAAAGGAGGTGGACCATGCCACCATTCCATGGTTGTGGTGCAAAACTCGCATTGGGTTCCAGGACAAAGCTTTGCATGACCCTCACAGGAACCTCAAATTGCTGTATTCTACCATCATAGACAACAGCCAAGGAACTAAGGAGCTGTTTTCCCTGAGTCTCTTGCGCGTGCACACAAGGAAAGGAAGCTGCTGATACTGACCCATTATTATTGCTCCTGGTACATTTGCAGTGTTTAAAGTCATGTGCATAAAAGCTCAAGTTTTTCGCAAACATAGCAAGGTGCCACATGGAAAGCTGTCTTTGTGGTATTTCTCATGTTTCCAGCCTGGCACCCAGCTCCAACCAGCTTTGAGTGGGTGACTCTTGGTAGTTTCCCAGAGAGTTGCCATCTTCCTTGGGATGATCAGTGTTTAGCGTGAAAAGCATGCAGTTTTTACCATTTTACTGCATGCAGTCTGGATGGCATCCCCTGATGTTTCATGATGCTTCTGTTTCAGGAATAATGCCTTTCTCTCCCCCCCAACATGAGATACGCTACATTCGTATAATCTAGGAAAATCTGACTCTTCTTTCTGGTAGCACTGAGAAGGCAGTCAGAGAATGCCTGTGGAGGATGATAAGCAATACCTTCCCTTTCACCAAGGCCATTTTGCACACACAAACAAACACAAAATACATTAGAGGCTGACATTCTTCCCACTACACCAGTCCAGGTCACATGTGATCATCTACCTCCCCCACTTTTTAAGTGGCAATAATCACATCACCAAGCTTACTCTCCTTTCGAAATTTCTCCCCCCCCCCCACACACACCCTTCATGAAAAACAGAGAAATGCATTGTTTGCATTTATTTTGTTTTATTCTTTGAGGATTATGGACACCTCATCACCTCCTCTATGCTTACAGGAGCCCAACAGCAGTGTGGCTGTCTCTCTACAGCAAGGTGATTCCCCCTGCTACCTATTCTGGGTGGATTACAGTACAGAGAGATCTCACTGGTCCCAGTCTTTCAACTAGGATTTGCAAATTTATTGTCCAAACACAGATATTTTTGAGTAAGCCTGGATAAGCACTCCAAATTTTTATTTCTGCGGAGCCTTGGTACTCCCTCTGTGTAATGGTTTAAAAATGCCCCCGTGAATTTAGTCTTGGATCTCTTCCCGTCTCCTGCATTTCACCAGACCACCCTGCACAAAAGATTATGGTGCCGGCTGAGAATTCAATCGCACAATGGCCCTAATTTTATGGGAGGCAAAAGATGTTCTTTTCTAGCTGTTTCCAGTGACAGTGTGGTAGTTCTCTGCATGCAGACATTTGCAGTAGATATGGTGCTCAGTGACTGCTGGAGAGGAACAGTATGTTCGGAAAAGGAGACGATGGAGGGGATCTCTCCTTCTGTAATGCCCCCCTCTCTTTGTTCTCTCTGTCAGAATGAAGAATAAACTTTGGTATTTTGAATTTGGCACAACGGAAACCTTTGCCGCCACCTGCAAGAAGCTCCACGACTATGTAGAGATTGAGGTGAGTTTCCAGGGATCCTCAAATTGCCGCTTCTACTGGAGACTGTTGTCCAGGTGATTGCAGTGCCTCTTTGTTGCCCAGGATGTGGGTAATTCTTAATGCTAATACAAGCTTCCCTTCCGGGGCCCCGTTTCCATTAAGCTGATCCTACACCTGTCACACACAAGCTGCTAGGAATACTCCTTAATGGGGTTTACTCTATGTAGCAGCTGTAACGTTGAAGAGTACCGTGGAGCTCCTGCTGCCACCACCTTGAACCGTTTCCAGGAGTTATGACATGGCAGGAATGATGTAGGGATCAGCTTTCAGAGTCACTATAAATTCACTGCTTCCGGAGGAGTAACCGTGTTAGTTGGTTGCAACAAAAGCGATGAAGGGCCCTAAAAACTGATGGGTATATACTGTATTATGGCTTCACCATTCACAGACTAGACTGCAGTTCATCAGATGCCGTGAGTGTTATAGCTATGAATTTAGAGGAAAGGGGGGACATGTAAAAAGTCAGGTCAAGTGGCAATGAACTGGAAAAGGTAGAGTCTGTGTCACTCCAAATTAAGGGTTATCCACACTTACCTTTTGCCCCACACTTTCCAGTCACAAGTCCACACTTAAAAGCTCTTTGTCTGAGCATTTTGAAGGGGGTTCTTTTGCCCTGGAGCTTTCCCTGCAAAAAGCCGCTCTTTAGTGCGTAATAGGTGCAAACGTCAATTTGGGGTTTCCACGGATTGACGTCTGTTCAAATTGAGCTTTAAAGAGCAGATTTTTGTGGGGAAAGGTTGATTGGACATGCAGTTTTAAAGCGTGCACTGTGCCTGGAAAGAACAGAGAAAAGAGAAATGTTAAATGTGGGTATATCCTAAGTGGCCATTCACAACACCAATATTTTGTGATAACACTTCCACTGTAGCATTTCTTGGCTAATTAACACTAATAGCAGGAAAGAAACCCATTGTCCTTTCATGCCCAAAGCAGGTATGGATCAAATCCATTAGGCAACCATAAGCTTTGCAGGCAATTAAGACTTGCCCACAGTGGAGATCTTCCAAGATCTGAGATGCTGAGTCAAGGTACCTATTATTTAGCACCTGTTCTGCTCCCATGCTGGTTTCCTGATAATCTGTGTAATAGACAAGGGGGGGGGGAGGATTTATACAAGTGGCTAAATCCAAACTACAAAGGGATCTGCTTCCTGTATTTCCAAACAAGCCCTTGTACTATTAGTCAATGCTGAGAGTATTTTTGATAGGCAAATAACATCAGCGACAGAGCTCCAAATTTGATTGAACTTTCCCCCCCAGATTATAAGAAATAATAAAGACTGCAATGTTTAATCAATTCAATCAACTGGCTGGTTAGATCAATAGATTAAAATGTTAATTGGCTAAAATGGTGCCACTGTTTAACTGGGTAGCGGGGTTGGGGAGTTCCCAACATACTATGAATATATAAAGGTAAAGGTACCCCTGCGCGTACGGGTCAGTCTTGCCAGACTCTAGGGTTGTGCGCTCATCTCACTCTAGAGGCTGGGAGCCAGCGCTGTCCGCAGACACTTCCTGGTCACGTGGCCAGCGTGACAAGCTGCATCTGGCGAGCCAGCGCAGCACACGGAACGCCGTTTACCTTCCCGCTGGTAAGCGGTCCCTATTTATCTACTTGCACCCGGAGGTGCTTTCAAACTGCTAGGTTGGCAGGCGCTGGGACTGAACGACGGGAGCGCACCCTCCGTGGGGATTTGAACCGCCGACCATGCGATCGGCAAGTCCTAGGCGCTGAGGTTTTACCCACAGCGCCACCCGCACCCCCAAGAAATAATAAAGACTCCAATGTTTAATCAATTTACTCAACTGGCTGGTTAGATCAATAGATTAAAATGTTAACTGGCTAAAACGGTGCTACTGTTTAACTGGGTAGCGGGGGGGGGGGCCGTTCCCAACGTACTATGAATATATAGTTAGATGCATATGAAAACTGCAGGTGTTGTCCCATTTTAAAAGAGGCATTCTCCCATACACAAAGGAATGCCTCTTCTATTGTAATGTCTGCTATGATATGTAAGTGCATCACCTAAAAACAAGGAAAGCATGTTGCTGCATTCAGAAAGTATTTGGCCCAAACACAAAACAAATGTGTTAATCAGCTAAAACTTTGATCTTATATATTTTATTTAACCAGCCGTAGTAATAACTGAAGAACAGGTTTGTTGTATGCATTTTTTCTAAATATCATGGCAGAAGTTTCAAAACATCTTGTAGCACCTTAAAGGCTTGGCCATTTATGGTGTCATAAGGAAAGTGACGAGAAAAAGCACTGGGAAGGGTGGAACAACACTTGCTTGACTCAGTGCCGTAGAACCTCTCAACAAGCAAATCAGAATGAATGTTCAGTCAGAAGCCGATGGTGTCTAACCTCCCTGCACACTTTGTGCGAGCAAATCAGGATGAATGCTCAAATAAATAGGTTGTCAGGAAATGACCAGATTAAAAGAAAGTCTGGTACATTCTTTTAATCTCCACTGTGCTTCTGAATGCAGTGAAGAGGGGAGGCTAAGAGGCAGGTACATTTTGCCTCTTTCTTCCAAACATGGATCCACAGCCCAGGAGAGAGTCAAGAGAAAAGTTCCCAGGAAAGCTTTGCCTAAGGGACATTACTGGAGGGCCACTTCCTCCCCCCCCCCCAGGGTTTATGACTTCCACAGCCTTCCTGAAAACAATCCCCATCTTATTGCTAATTGGAGCTGGAATCCTGCTTCGGGCTCACAGTTACAGATATGAGCAAGACTTTGGACTAAAACACATTCAGATCCAGCTAACAATAAATATCCTGTTGCCCTTCATTGTTCAATGTGTAAACAGAAGCTTTCTTTTTCTGCAAACAGCCAGAAGTTCAGTCCAGCCTATCCTTTCGTGACATTGCCATCCACTGCTAATTTGGGTGCACGGGGACAGTTTCTTTGCCGTGGAGGAAGCTCCTCAGATACCAAAGGCAGCAGTTCTGTGAAAAGAAAAGCAGCCATAGACACTAAGCAGCATTTTAAAAGTGCATACACATCACTGAGGGATCCTCCTTCAAGTGTATTTGTTGGTCCCAGCATCTGGGCTCTTGCCATCTCTGAAGTCAGTTGGAGGAGAGCAGAATTTAGCCTCTTCCCCTCCTCCTTACAGCTGTACTTCAGAGCTTGGCTGGAAGTGTGTGTGTGTGTGTGTACACCCCGTGTTTGCATACAGCAATCTTTGGGCTAGATGGAAACAGCCTTTAATTAGAGAGGAGTGTGAACAGCTTGCCAGGGGTTGCTAAGAGCCCTGTCATTTTACACTCTCTTTTTCTTTTCTTTTCTTTTTTACACAGTTTGTATTGGGGCTTTGGGGAGGTGTGTGTTTTCTGTAAACTTCCTCCTTTCCCCATCGGTGGATAAATGAACCTTTCATTAGTTATTCATTAAAGCTAGAACGCAGAAACGTCAGCTGGCACAAAAACCTTGCCCTGGCGATGGAGTGTTTTGCAAATGACTCCCCCTGTCCAACACAACAGAAGATGGCCTCCTGTCAAAAGCTATGCTCAGAACTAGGTTGCGTGGCAGTGCTTTTAAAGGCATCAGGGAAGCGCCACCTGTTTTGAAGGCTTGCCCCATGATCCTCGGAGGAAGGGCTGTTGATCACTGGTGGAGCAGCTGGTGGAGTACGTGCTGAAGGTCCCAGGTGTAGACAAATTCATGGAGGAAAAGGCTATCCATGGCTGCTAGTCATAATGATCAGAGACAGCACTGGGAAACAGCAGCAGGAGAGCACAGCTGCACTCATGTCCTGCCTCTGGGCTTCCCAGAGGCATCTTGTTCACCAGTGTAGGAAGAAGGATGCCAACTAGATAACCCACTAGGGTTCTTTTTGCATCCTTCCCTCCACCGTTGTGTACATAGCCCTGTCTGTTCTAGCCTTGCTAATATTCAAGTATTGTTTGCAGAGCAGGGAGGTGCCAGCCTAGATTAACTCTGTGTATATGTGCAGCTTTTGGGAATTCAGTGCACTGGATGAGGTAAAGGTGAGGACATGGGTGGCGCTGTGGTCTAAACCACTGAGCCTCTGGGGCTTGCCAATCGGAAGGTCGACGATTTGAATCCTCGCAACGGGGTGAGAGCTCCCGTTGCTCTGTCCCAGCTCCTGCCAACCTACCAGTTTGAAAGCACGCCAGTGCAAGTAGAAAAATAGGTACCGCTGTGGCTATGATTGCCATACATTTGGAATTTCCCAGACATATCCAGAATAGAAGAAGAGGAGTTTGGATATGATATCCAGCTTTATCACTACCGTAAGGAGTCTCAAAGCAGCTAACATTCTCCTTTCCCTTCGTCCCCCACAACAAACACTTTGTGAGGTGAGTGGGGCTGAGAGACTTCAAAGAAGTGTGACTAGCCCAAGGTCACCCTGCAGCTGCATGTGGAGGAGCGGGGAAGCAAACCCGGTTCACCAGATTACGAGTCCACCGCTCTTAACCACTACACCACACTGGCTGTAGTCAGAACTGTACTGTAGTCGGAAGCTGTGTCCAGGCAGAAATCAGTAAAATGTCTGGGAAAATATGGACTTATGGCAACTTTGGGCAAAACTAAAAAAAAAAAGCAGCTCATCAATTTTGCCCCCCCCCCAAAAAAAGCTCAACTATTTTTGTGTCTGGATTTTCACTGTGGCAGGAAGGTAAATGGCATTTCTGTGCACTCTGGCACTCGTCACAGTGTTCCATTGTGCCAGAAGCAGTTTAGTCATGCTGGCCACATGACCCGGAAAGCTGTCTGTGGACAAAAGCCGGCTCCCTCGGCCTAAAAGCAAAGATGAGCACCACACCCCATAGTCGAATTCGATTGGACTTAACAGTCCAGGGGTCCTTTCCCTTTTACTTTACTACACTGGGTGAGCATATCCAGATCATCTCAAAAGCCCCATGTGGACATGCTCTACTGCTGATTGCTGGGTTGTTGTTGCCCTTTTCCTTCTCCCTCAATTTCTCACTCTACAACTCCCTTTTTTCCTTTCAGCCTTGGTAGGGGCTTTATAATAAGCATGCTTTTTATAAAGCACAAAACTTATGTGCAGTTGGACCTGAGCCATCCCCAACACATCAAGTGTCTGGGTCCCACTCATCTGGACACTTCTCCTGACCTTCCCTTCTAGTAATTGTATCTCTGATCTGTTTAGTAACAGGGTGCAAAAAAAACGAAACACCCTGCAGGATTCCACAGCTTCCCTAGGGAACTTTTTCCCCATTGTCCAACATTACTTAAAATTTAGGGAGGGGTGCTTTACTGGTTTGGTTTTTAAGTGAACGCTACTATTACCTCCTACGTCCTGCACACCCAGTACATCTATAAAATAAGTGCAGCCGAAAATAGCATTTGCCTTTCTTTTCCAGGCATTGACTGCTGAGATTGTATTCCGTTTGTGAATCACTACAACTCCTTCTCATCTGTGCTGGATCCTAGCAGGCTTATCCTCCAGTGGTGGCTGGTGACCATTGGGATTGGTAGGGTGGGACGCAGAGAGCCCAACATTAGGCAGAGTCACGGCCAATCGCAAGGCTGAGCCAACTAATTCTAGTTTTGTCGCCATCCTTCTCCTTTCTGAGTTCTAAAAAGGGCAACACTGAGACTTAAGGCTTATCCACACCAAGAGGCTTTGCCTTTGCCCTTCCACTTTCACCCAGCAAACCCACTTTTTATCACTAAATTGAAGCCAGTATCAATTCAGAGAAAACCCAGTTGACGTTTGCTCTGATTCAGCGGTAAACAGAACGTTTTCCTAGGGGGAAAGTGGCAAGGAAAGCGGAAATGTGGGTGAGAGCTAAAGGGATTAAGCAGGCAGGTCATGCCACTCTCTGGACTGGTTGTAAGTAAGAAGGACAGAAGTTGGGGGCTGGCTAAGGGCAGGCTGAGGTTGGTGGGGCAGAAACCCCCCTTGCCCAAATACTGTTACTCTCACATTTGGGATATGTATGCTATGTACATTGCCATTTACTTTCATGCTGTTTTATGTTGCTTAACGGTCATTTTGAATCATTATAAGAAAGATAGGCACATTTAATGACCTCATCTGAGCCCTAAAACTAGTGAGACAGCAACCCAGGTCAGAAGTTGCACTAATTCAAAAGACCAGCAGCTCTTTAGGAACCAGGGATTCCTGTCACCTGGTATCAAAACAACTCACTCTTCAATCACAGCACTGACTCTTTGGGTAAAAGCAGTGAAGGGTAGAAGCAGCCAGGCAAGCTTATCTCACAGAAATATGTTAGAAGGGTATCTGCACATTTTGCTTCCCAGCGTTCTTTCAGGATGGTGTGATAATTAATTTTCAAAGGAAAGCTCAGAATCTGGGGACTTTGCTGGCTGTGGGCCCATTACATCAGTACCCAGTTGTCAAAATTTTCTGACATATTCCAGTGGCCTCCTAACAGTTTTAAGAATTGCCAAATAATATTGCCCATCACCAGACTTCTGAATTTAATCAAGAACACATGTTACTGTTTAAAATGGCAGACTTAGTACTTACACCTGGGCAGACGCAGATACCTTTTGTTTCAAAGTTCGTCCTCCTAAAATGCTAAAAAAATTATCAGACAGTTTCAAAATTTCCTAAATTCTGATATTTGCTTAAACTTGCAAAATCATGCTTAAGGAAAGCAGGAGTTCCAGTTCTTTAGAAACCATGTTAGTAAGTGGGGAGACTTTAAGCTAAGCATTCAGGGGGAAATTACTTTCAGAACAAGGAGGCAATAAAATACTTCATAAAGAGGCATTCCAGACACAAGAAGGGCAGATATTGAGGAATAGTATATAGGAAGCCTTAGAAGTTGCCCTTTCCAGCTGCAGTGAGGTATGGAAGATGCCCTATCCTGCAGCTCCATCCCATCCTCAGAATTGGTACCTTTGATTCTTCTTTGGGGTTGCTTCTCTGCAAGCCAGCTGGCCTAGGGGGAAAAATACAAAGCTGTCTTTCAATTGAATGGTTGTCTTTGACTATTTTGTTTAACACAATGCAAAAAGGGATTCATGGCTGAGAATTGAAGTCAGATGTGGAATATACAAACAGCAAATCTTGCCAGAAGCTTTTGGGGCAATATGCAGTGAGCAGTGCCCAGCTGGTGCTTGGCCTTAGCCCCAGAACCTGTTTTCCGTCCCATGGCTGAGTCATGGGGCATGGGAAGTAATAAAGACAATAACACTTTTGATGATGTGCAAAGTAACCATCACTCACCCAAACGATCACAATAGGATCTGCAAGAAAAGTTTCAAGGTCTGTTGTTATAACCTCCACACAGACTTGGGTGCTAACACTTGTCACGGTGTGATATACCGCAGTTTTTGCTCTATAAGACTCACTTTTTCCCTCCTAAAAAGTAAGGGGAAATGTGTGTGCGACTTATGGAGCAAATGCAGGCTGTGCAGCTATCCCAGAAGCCAGAACAGCAAGAGGGATTGCTGCTTTCACTGCACAGCGATCCCTCTTGCCATTCTGGCTTCTGAGATTTAGAATATTTTTTTTTCTTGTTTTCCTCTTCCAAAAACTAGGTGCACCTTGTGGTCTGGTGCGTCTTAGAGAGTGAAAAATACAGTATGTTCTGAGACAGAAAAAGACTTATTGATTACATACAAGGATTCTACTTACCCAGCCAAATTATTTGAGCCTTTTTCAGGTTCTGTACTAATGTACATCAGTAAAATGGGAAAGGCACCTAGATGTAATGCTTGTGGAAATAGATAGCCCTCATTTCCCACTCTCAGGGCTGCAAAGTGTTAATCCGGTGGCATGAAAGCAACAGTTTGCCCTCCCTCTGGCTCCAGGCATCTGTCATGAGCACAGTGAAATGACAGTTTTGTTTTGGAAATTGGCATCAGTAACGGTATAGACTCCTGGAAATAAAGTTGGTTTTTTCCCCAGCTGCAAATGTCTACTTCCAGTCTCCCTGCCAACAGCCTGTCAGCTGCCCCTTCTCAAAGAGGCCATTGTACCACACTGGCACAGAGACAGAGCACGGTTAAAGAGGGAAACATTCTCTCTGCCCATTGGATGCTCGTTCCTCTGCTGTGTGAATATATGGCATCTGTATCACGTTCTGTGGCTGCCAGACCTTTGCTTACCCAGCAGCACAGAGAAGGTTCAATCATAATATTCCCGTGAAAAACAACAGAACCAAGTTTAACTGTTGGCAATCATTGTTCCTTCTGAACTGAAGCAGTGACCCTATTGCTGTTTATCTACCTTGTATTTAGACCTGCTTTTTTAAACATAGCTTTCTGTTGATGTCTGGGTCTGTTGCTCCTGTGATGACTAGCATTTCTAGCAAGCTTCTTGAGTCAATTAAAAAAAACTGTTCAAGCCTCCCTCCCCTTTTATAAAAGGTGATGCAAGTACTGTATATTTTGCTCAATTTTTGGAGGATATTGTAGGGTCATTCGTCCCTGGAAGTATCCTTTAAGGCTATGTTGAGAGAGGGTATCTGGAAGCAAATGTGTTGGTGATTTGCCACTTTAACTGTCACAACTTTAAGTGAGGTGAGTTTATCTGTTGTTGAAAGCATTTTAGTTACCTTATCAGAATAATTTTGCCATCAGGCTTTGCCACTTCACTAGCAGACATCACACCAAGGAGTATCTTTCATGCATTTTGCATCAGATGCACCAGCTGCACACCCAGCCTCTTGCTGCCGTTATCTTTGCATAATCTTCAAAATTAATTTCTGTAGATATCTTACATGGGGCGGCCTTGTAATGTTGCCCATAAGGCTTTTGCAGGTTCAGAATGCTGGGACTTGCCTCCATGTAGGAAAGAGGAATTGAGAACATATTCAGCCTGTTTTATGTCAACTGTACTTGGTTCATGTTTGTTTCTGGGCCCAATTCAAGCTACTGGTTCTCTCCCTTGAAATCCCTCGTGGCCTTTCTCTTCGGAGAATGCCTCTCTCTACATATGCACACATACACCTCTCCACTTGTTCTAATCTTTCAGCAAGGCCCCATGCAGGATAGGTCCTTTCAGTAAATGCACAAAAACAGCTGTAAAAAAAAGTGTGCAGAGTTGTTTTCCTAGCGCCCTTGAGATTTTGGAGTGCACTTCTAAGTCATCGCTCAGCTTTCGGCAGGAGGGAGAATTCAATGCCTTTCTGTTTCAGAAAGCTTTCCACAGTCTTAGAATGATACTCTTGATTGTGCATTAATGCTGTGATGTGTTTTGATAAAGGTGGTGTTTTATTGGCTCCTTGGCAGTTAGAAGTCACCTTGGATTTTTAGGAAAGTGGGATAGAAGTGTTAAAATAAATACATAACAATGCAGTGCATTGATGCAGGGCATTCTATGCCTCACAATAGCTTCCTTTATCTTTGTCTCCCACCATTACCTGCCAGTGTGATGGAACAGTTCTGGATCTGAGTAGCACTTCACTGGAAGGTATCGCAGTCCTCAACATTCCCAGCATGTATGGCGGCTCCAATCTCTGGGGGGAGACCAAGAAACAACGCAGCTATAACCGGATGAGCAAGAAGGTACCTGAAAAGTTACAATCCTCAGTGGTTACTGATGCCAAGGAGCTCAAGTTCTGTGTTCAAGGTAAGGGCATTTATTGTTATGATTGCAATAGGATGAGTGGATGGGTAGCTACAGACATTTTAAGAACTGGCCTTCTGCAGCTGCTGCTGCCCCATGTGTAATCCATACTCAAAAAACTTGCCAGTTTTGAAGGGCCAAAAAGATGTGTTGTGGCTCTCAGCTCAGTGAAAGTGATGGGCACGCAGTGCTTTTTTCCTTTAAAAATGTTTAGGGGTACTCTCATTTTCCTACTCATATTGAAATACTGCCCCACAATGAGGCCAAATTTAAGATTCACCCCTGCTTCCCCCCAGAAAAAAAGCACTGTGGGCATGTATGCATATGCGTTGAGATATTTGCAAGCAACAGTAATGGGCTGAGAACTAGCAATAACAGAAATTACCAGAACACATCACCTCTGTAATGCAAAGCCGATACAAAAGGGCACAATCCCTCTCCATTTGAATAAATGGGAGCTGTGCCGTAATCCCTGCCAATGTAGAATTTGATGGAGGATTGCACTGCTAAACTTTAGTTATGCCCTTATCAAGTGTGTTTACAAACTCCAGTTCTGCTGCTTCTGACTTCTTTGTCCTTTGAAATAGAGTATAACAACCAACCTGTAAAAGTGAATGTATGCACTTTCTGCATCTAGTTTGCGTAATTTGCATATCTCCATACTACCATCCCACTATATAACATTTTCAAATTAGGAGAGGTCAGGTCCCTGCTCGCTAGGGGCTTACAGTATTGAAACTGACATCAGGTAGACCACAAAGGAAGGGGAGGGAGAAATAAAGGCTGGGGTAAAATTGATTTGTGTTCATTTTGTGTTGCTCACTTATATCACAGCATCCCCATTTAACCTGTCAGCACTCTAAACTAGCAAAAGGGCATTTCTGGCACATGGTGGCACACATAACATTAAGGGTATGTTGGATGAACGAGTCCTTGATGCTTTGACTTGATGTCATTAAAGTTGGTGATGATATTACTGCAGCAGGTGAAGAAACAGAAGAAGCATCCAAGTTTGTTGCAGTGCTGGGATCCCTGGTCTGTATAACTCTGCTGGGATGCCCAGTCTGCCGCTTGGAGCTGGCAGCTCTTCTGGCAGAGCTCTCGTGCCTCTAATAGTTGATTGACATGAAGCTTTATTCTTTTTATTGCTATGATGCCATGTGGAGAAGATACCCAGAATAAGCTGGAAATTCTAGCGCTGCAGGAGCTGCTTTTCCAGTTTAGTGGGCAAGGATAGGGCTTCTCTTCCCTCAGGGACTTCAGCTGATACAGATAAAGATAACTGATCTGGTTTGTGTCGTTTTTCCCCCCTCTTTCTAGCCTAGTAGTTCCTCTCTTGCAAAACTTGGCTCACTTATGCTAATTACCACTTGCTTTGTTTAGGAAACCTTCATGAAATTTACGTAACACTTCCTATGAAATTAGAGCAAAAGCAGGTTACAAGATGGGTAGGTAAGATCCCAGAATGATAAGGAAGGAGGTTTTGTTTTGCCTCTCATGGCTCCAGTGGCGTAGCGTGGGTTGTCAGCATCCGGGGCAAGGCAAGTAATTTGCACCCCCTAACCCGTGGATTTGCGCCCAACCCGTGGATTTGCGCCCCCTAAACCTAACCCCCAGATGTTGCGCCCGGTGCGGCCGGCCCCCCCTGCACCCCCCACGCTACGCCACTGCATGGCTCAGTAGAAGTTGCTGCATGCAGGGTGGTAGCTGTCGCCACAGGAGCTCCCAGAGCAGACGCCTTATAGGTTATCAAGACCAGGCGCATTGTGTCACTGTTCACTAGATTTGCTAGGCCCAAACCACACGTGACAGTGGCAAGCCAAAAACCAGGTCTGAACTGATCAAGTCTAAAGTGGAAGGTGGGATTTAAAGTTCCCAAAAGGAACTGAGAAGAGAGCTGGGTTCAAGTGGTTGCAGCTGACATTTGGGGTTACTGGCAAGATCAACAGTGTTTACAGTTCAATGGAAAAAACAGCAAAAGCACTATGATTTACAACTATAAGAAAAGTATTGCATATTACATATGTAGCTGGGCTTTACGTGTATAGCCACACAAAAACTCTCGCTCCCACACTGGGCCAGGCCCCTGCAAACCCTCTCTCTCGTTCTCCCCAACCCATCATTTGCCCACACAAAAGCTCTCTCTCTCAAACTCTTCCTCCTGGCACCACCCCAGTCCTCTGCTTGCATCCCATGATAATTCTTGTTCTTGGCTCTCCTCCTCCCACTGGACACACCCTTTGCCCACGAAATTTGGAGGAGGAGGAGCTTGAATACATGAAAAAAAGGTGTCCTGTCTGAAATCCAAACAGGACAGGAGACACTTTTTTTCCAAAAGAACGATCACATTTTTCTAGGGACGGGCAGAAACCTGAGCCCAGAGACATTTCCAGTCCTAACAGAAGGTGGAGTTTATTGGAATCCAGTCAAGATCAAGCACTGAGGATCAGTTTTCAAAACTGAGTAGCAAGTGGGAGTGTAGAGCTACAACTTCACATCAACCAAGCTCAGCAGCAACTATAGGTACAAATATAGAAGGGAAGTGGGCAGTGCACTCTTAAGCATGTCTCCTCAAAAGTATTCTCCATAGAGTTCAATAGGACTTAACTTCCAGGTCTGTGCCGTCGTATAGGACTGCGGCCATAGTTACTTATTTTTTGCTCTCATGTTGAGAGCCAGCCTGGTACTCCTCCTCAGGTCCCGATTGCCTTCCAAGATTGCTCAGCAAGGCAGAGGCTGAAAAGGGTGGCGTGAGGCCAGCTAGAGCTTGTGGACGTGGCAGGGCACACCTGATAATTAGCCAGCCCTCCTAGTGACAGTCTACCATGCAGCATTCAAAGAGCCGTAATTAACAGATCTAAATAATCTTTTAATGTAAGCAACACGGCTGGCTTCCAGCTGTGAGTGCGAAGATGTCTCTTGAGAAAGGGCACAACAGGGCACGGACAAAGAGGGAAAGATGCAATAAGAATAAGGATACAGTAAATTGACTGTCTAGTTCAGGGGTAGGCAACCTAAGGCCCGGGGACCGGATGCAGTCCAATCGCCTTCTCAGTCCAGCCCACGGACGGTCTGGAAATCAGCGTGTTTTTACATGAGCAGAACATGTGCTTTTATTTAAAATGCATCTCTGGGTTATTTGTGGGGCACAGGAATTCATTCATTTCCCCCCAAAAAATATAGTCCGATCCACCACATGGTCTGAGGGATGGTGGACTGGCCCACGGCTGAAAAAGGTTGCTGACCCCTGGTCTAGTCCTCCCACCCCCACACCCCCACTATGGAACCTGTTCCAAAAACACAATCACCATTTCTGCTAAAGAAACAGTCAGGTGCAGCTTGACTTGTTTGGATGAATCATTTCAATCTGCTAGTCTTATAAGCAACTTTTCTGCAGCATGCTTCATCTCTGCTGCCAGTACACAGTGCTCCAGATTGCCCCACTTAATCTGTGGTTGGATGAGTGGATCTTGCTCCTGGACTAAGATTGAGCTAAATCAGGAGTAGCCAATGTGATGTCTTCCGGATACTGCTGAACTACAGCTCCCATCTCTCTGGACCATTAGCCATACTGGCTGGGGCCTGATGGGAAGTGGAGTCCAACAAGATTCCCCCTCATTCCTGCCCCCTGTGTTTTTAGTCATTCCTCCCTATCATCAACATAAATGCATGGATTTCAGGATGAGGGAGTTAGTTACTCACACCACACTTTAAAATCAGCATTTTCCACGGGGCAGTTATTTTTATGTTTGTCTTTAACCTGAATTTCATTAGAGGTTGCATATTTAATTTCCTTCTACCCATGCTGGTCTCCTCTGAGTCTGAGTCTTTACAGAAAATGGATCTTGTAGGTTAATTAAATATTAAAGGGCTTCAGCTAATAACGATGCTGGCGCAGCAGGGCAGGGCTGAGCTGCTGGAAATGAAAAGGAGGCTCGGATTCATGGACCCACAGCCACCAGTTTCTCTGAAATGCTCTTTTGGTGAGAGTGCCTGGCTGAAAATAAGAAAAAGACCTATCTATGTACACGTGGGAGAAAGCGGAAAGCATTGGGAAGGAGCCTGACATAGCAGGTGTTACTTAGGCATGGCAGAATGACTAAGAGGATGCTTTAATACAGCTACAATACAAGCAAAGGAAAGGAAGTTACAGAGGTGGGGAAACAACACTCTCTCCAGAATATTCCATGGTGACTAATGCAAGAGAATTTTCTGAACGGAGAGGACTGAAGCAGAATCAGAGGCAGCAAGCCTTTGGGCATCTCCCTCATTTGGAAGAGTAGATGGCACCTTTTCAAATTACTTTTTCAAACTGGAGGTAATTGTTTGAAGACTGCAACTTTAAGAGCACTAAAGCAGAAGCTGGCAACTGAAGGCCTGCAGGCCATATTCAGCCCACCTGGCTTTCCCTCCTACGCAAGTTTTTCCACTTCTTCACCTCCTGGAATGATTGGTTCACAAGTGAGCTGGCACACAGCAGCCTTGTGAGCTTCCATGCTGCCTTTACAAAGCATGCACAGGTAATAATGGATAACTAACCTAAAAACAAGCACCATCCAGCATATCAGGGTAAGGTTTTCAGGGTTGATTCTGAGGAATGTCAATTATTGCTTTTTGGAACAGCTACTTCTGCAGTACATAAAAACACAGATTATTTATAAACTAGGCTTGAGTCACACAAAGGAATTGGTTTAACAATGCAGCTTTGCATGATCTGCTATCAGTCTGATCTTCAGACTGTCAGCAAACACCTCCTTCTTGCCCAAGTTAGCATGTTACGGCAGAGCCCTTTGAGGTTTGAGGTGCAAGTAGCTCATATCCACAGCTTAATTACATTTCTTGTGTCCTGGAAGAAGAAGAAGAAGAAGAAGAAGAAGAAGAAGAAGAAGAAGAAGAAGAAGAAGAAGAAGAAGAAAGAACCACACCAGAGAAAAACACTCTTGACTGTGTAGACTGTGCCATATTTCAGAGATGGAACATATTAGTCCAATGGGCTCCACTGAGCAAAGGAAGGAAATTCAGGCTGTGGGATAGTCTGAGGCCACCGGCGCCAATTTCTCGAGGCCTTTCAAGCCAGGCCTAGCTTTGGAGAATTAAAAATGCTGGTTCGCGGCAATGCAGAAGGAAATGACTCTTACTATTAAGACTGCAGGTGCATCCTTGGCATGGACAAATGGTTGGGTGTGAATTAGGCAAAAGCCTCCAGTTTGCTCCGCTTTCACATTTGTTTCTCCTTGTTTGCTATTCATTGTTAATCTAGGACATGCTTTTTTCCCTGCACAGAAAAGGAAACAAAAAAATAGACCACACACACACGCAGCTGAGCTTAGGCAACAGGATTTGCCAAACAAACACCAAAACAGGACAGGGCAAGGCCCAGCTATTTATCATTAGCTGCCGCCTCATTTTCAGTGCCTGGAAGAAATGCTATACCCTTGAGCCAAAAGGCTTCTTCTTAAGATATTTGTGTGATGTGCAACAAATGAGCAACCATCGGTAGCGCTTTTCGGCAGCACAGTCTACCAGTGTGTCACCCTGCACACGCCCCTCTGAAAATGAGTGGGTGCTGCTCCAGAGTGCTACCCCATGTACAGTTGATGCTCCTGCCAAGATGGTAAAGGGTCTGGAAACCAAGCCTTATGAGCAACAGTTGAAGGAGTTGGGTATGTTCAGCCTGGTAAAGAGGAGCCTGAGAGGAGATATGATAGCCATCTTCAAATATCTAAAGAGCTGCCACAAGGAGGATGGTGCAAGGTTGTTTTCTCCTGCTCTGGAGGGTAAGACTCGAACCAATGGATTCAAGTTACAAGAAAGGAAATTCTGACTCAACATCAGGAAGAGCTTTCTGACAGTAAGAGCTGTTCAACAGTGGAACAAACTCCCATGAGACATGAGAGGTGGTGGAACTTCATTGGAGCTTTTTAAGGAGAGGTTGGGTGGTTGTTTGCCATGGATGCTTTAATTAAGATTTCTGCATTGCAGGGGATTGGCCATGATGCCCTTTGGGATCCCTTCCAATTCTATGATTCCTTTTGTATTGGATCAAGACATCTTCCTCCAAGGAAGGGCTTCTGTTTCAGGGATATTGCGTTTCTCAAGCCCTTGAAACATTTCCCCAGAAAATGTGATTCTGTTCCTAGCTAGATCATTGTGATCTGGAGTGGCACTAGTAATGTGGTGGCATGAGAGTTGCATGCACCAATAGATGGTGCCTGTAATATAAATGGTGAGTGGTATGGCTGGTGCCACAACACCTGTCCCATATTGTGACGTTAAGACTGGTGAGGTCTTCCAGGTGAGGACCCACATAACTCATCTCAAGGCAAAGAATAATGCAGAGAAACTCCTTTCCAGCTCTGAATTAATATCCCTGCTTTACCTGAGAATTCAATTACAAGGTGAGCATAGGAAGGTGCTATTTGACTGGACTATGTATTGTATGGTTTAACCTGAAACTTATTGAAACAAAAGTATATCATACACCAAAATGCTCAAGAGGGTAAATTCTGTGACACACAGAAAGTCTCCCAGAATTACAAAAAACACACCCCAAGTAAATTCCTCACACCCCCTTTTATTATTATTTTTCACTCTTTTCTGTATGCTCTTAAACTTTTCCATGGAAATTGCTGCTAAATTTGGCTGGGTTAAATACTTTTTAATGGTATTGCATGTACATTGCATGTATATATCCATCTGAAGCTTGAGAGGTGCTCTTTCAGATGGCACTGGGCTCAATTTTTTCCATCTTAGCTACTTCAAGAAATATTGAGCTGCATACAGCACAGAGTAAAACACTCACACAACACCTCAAAGGAGATGATTTGAGGCAACTTTTTGTATGTGACTAAGCTCATCTTCTTGACCATTTTGGTGTATGATAGTGTATCTGTTGCAATAAGTTTGAAGTTGATGTTCTAGACATTGCCTTCAGACCATATTTTCTGCTCCTAAGTGCATCTTCTCTTGCTCACTCCTCCCACCCTATGTGTTATGTTCGTGGAAGGCAAAGCCCATACTTGTATTTGTTTTATTCACACATTACCCTTTCTCTCATTAGATCTCAGTGATCAACTCCTGGAAGTTGTGGGCCTTGAAGGGGCAATGGAGATGGGGCAGATCTATACTGGACTGAAAAGTGCTGGCAAGAGGCTAGCTCAGTGTTCCTCCGTTACCATCAGGTACCAATCACCCCAGGCTCTTGGTCCCTGCATCTTGCTTTTGCTCAAGTCTGCTGACAGCTCCGGATGGTATTCAAAGCATGAAATCACAGTACAGGCAGGAAAGCATCACGTGGGGAGTGGGGGAGAGCAGAGACAGACATCTGTTTTTTGTTGTTGACTCAAATTGATGTCTTGTTGGGCCTATGCCACACATAACATTGTAGAGCTCAGGCAGCTATGGCACCCATAAAATGCAGCACTCAGTACTATAGAAGGATGGATTCAGGTTGTGTTGGAAGGGCCAAGAAGTATTTCCACCTCCCAATTAGTCCTGGGTAGGGAGATTGCTAGGCAATGGAAGCAGCAGACTGGCTGTAGAGGTGGTAGACAGCCATGCCTACTGGACAGTCCAAGGCGATCAACACACCACTGGTCACTGCAGCGCCAAATGCTCCTCCTGACGGCAACTGGGACTATATCCTGCTTGTGAGTAAGGGCTACTGACTGAGTGCCTATTCGTACATATGGGAAACAGTAAAGACGTGTGGAATAGATAGTCTAAGAGGTAGGGAAGCTGAGAGGACCCCCAGGCCCAGGGGAGCATAGTTGGGTTGAGTGACAATCTCCTTCCAGGACCTTTGGCAACTGGTTGAAGCAATCAGGAAGGAGAATGTTAAGGGTTCCTTTGGGCAGGTTGTAAGAGGCTTCAAGCTGGACTGTGAGAGACTTAAGCAAAGAAGAAGGTACCTTGCACTCCTCTCCCTTGACCTCTGTTGCAGGTCCTTGTTGCAATCCTCTCTGTTATTTTTAATACTAAGTTCAAATTTTCTAGTGGTGCATTTGAAAACGAGATGGCAAATGTCCTAAATGGGCAGAAATATAGAGGTGTATTTGAGATTAGAACAAAAGTCCATTGCACACACAGTGTTCTAGGAAAACAGGTAGCAGGCTCACATATAAGGTGAATGACATTTAAGAGGTGGATCTGAAATACAGAAATTGACTGTGGTCTTCCTTGCACTCCTCAACAGATTGCTAAGCCATCTCCATTGTGAGTAATAGAATGTAGGGCTAGACCACCTTGTTTTTCTCCCTTTTTGCCAAAAATGTTTGTTATTATCAGCTTGCAACAAGATACAGTTTCTGCCCCGGCTTATCCACTTCAGTCTTGTTAACTTTTTCGCTGTGCCTTGTTTGTGGGTTCCAGGACAACCAAGCTTTTGCCCATGCAAGTGGATGGAGAGCCCTGGATGCAGCCACCTTGCACAGTGAGTAGTTGCATGTCATGAAAGGGATCTGGGATATGCAAATGTAGCTCATCTGTCAGTGCTAGAAGCAATGGAAGGTTGATCTCTAGAGCAGGGGTGACCGATGTGATGTCCTGCAGATGTTGTTGGATTACGGCTTCCATCAACCCTGGCCATTGGTCATGCTGGCTGGGGTTGATGAGAACATCTTGAGAATACCATGTTGGCTGTCCCTCTTCTGGAGAATGAACTGCAGGTGAGACCCAGATCTCAGTTGTGGATCCTGGAAAGGGACTACGTTTCAAAATAAGCTTTTATTTCACATGGAAACAATGAAGCAAAATAACTATAATATCCTAGCAAATAGCCCTCTACAATTTTAGAAGGAGGAAGCATGATTTTCCTGTCTCCTTTGATGTCATATTCTCAAACCCTTCCTCAGCAATGACAGACACATTTGTATTCCTAATGGAAAATCAAAGGGGAAAGAGGGAGAGACCTATGGTGGTTGTACACTGCTACAACATTATGGGCATTGCTGTACCTTCTGTGTCTCCACACCATTGTACATCATCTGAAGATCAAAGGAGGATGGGTTAGACATGTTAAAAAGACAGATTGTCCTCTGTTATTTGCGAATGAGTAGAACAGAATGTTGCAATTTCAGCTGAAAATAAAGGATTTTAAGATTCATGTGTACATACAAATGTCACCAGTGGTCAGGAAATAACATTAGGAACATTTTTCTCATCGGTTTTTGAAAACCTTGTATAGTGCTTTTTCTGTTTCCTAGGTTCCCCTATGGGAGTTGAAACCCTTTGACAGAGAAGCATTGGTTGTAACTGTATACTGGTGGTGGTATAAAAATCTTCCCAAGAGCAATTGTGCTGAGCACCTGGAGGCATCTAGGGATGCAGTTCCTTTTTCGGTGTGATGCTAGATACCAGCCTCCATCCTTCATATTGCATTGAGGCCTTATCCTTGTGGCAGATGACTTGTCAGACAGGAAATGCTTTATGTGGCTTCCTGGGAGCCTGCCTGACACCCCTGAACCATCTCAGGGGGTTGTCCTGATCCTCTGCTGCCTCCACACCCACCCAGAGGTCTTAAGGTCGTATCACAGTGCTGCCTCCAGTTTGATTGGTATTCCGATAAGCAGCCTTGCTCATGTTGCACAAGGAACTGGGCAGACTCGTCCTTCCTTTCCCTGCTTCCTGATGCAACAGGTGTGGGGGTGGAACTTGTGAGCAGCGCCTCTCCTGACGGTGGCTTGATTGGGTCACAGGGGGGCACTCTGGCACCCCATACATTTAAAGCAGTCTTATACATCAACATCTGGATGGCCACAGGCTCCTCATCCCTGTTTCCATCCGTGAAAGCGAAAGCACTGTTGCAGTTTATAAGGGCTGCTGGATAAAATCAGACACAGGTTCAAGTGCAGGTGTGGCCTACTGGAACTGCCCAGTTTTCACTCCCCTGCTCCCCACACAATCCACAGCAAGGTGCCCACTTATCCAAGGCATCTTCACTTGGTTGCGAGTGGTCAAAAGCCAGGTGCAAAATACGCCTGGCTAATTTCGAACACTGCTTGTACCACTTTAAAAGTCCTGGCTTCCCCTCAAAGAATCCTGGGACCTGAAATTCATTAAGGATGCTTCAGAGACCCCTATTCCGCTTGCAGAGCTACAAGTCCAAAAGTTCCTTAGGATGAGGGATTGATTGATAAACCACTCTGAGAATTATGGGTCTCTGATGGGAATAACAACTCTCAGTGCCCTTAACAAACTACAGCTGCCAGGATTCTTGGGATGGGGGAACCATGACCCTTAAGGTGATATAGGTATAGGGCAGAAGGTCTTGGGATCAACCCCTGGCATCTCCAGCCAGAACTAGGAAAGGCCGCTGCCTGAAATTCCAGGGAGCTGCTGCCAGTCAGTGTGAACAGTACTAAGCCAGGTGGACCTGCATTGCTGGGGTTCGACTACAAGACCTTTGGGGTCCCTTCCAGCTCTACAATTCAATGATTCTATGGCCAGTGGGTCAGATTTGGCATAAGGCAGCTTCCTATGTTCCTTGAGCTCTTGGCATAATGGCTGTGCAGAAACAGCAATGCTCTAATCCCGATGCTATTTCTTTCCGTTCAGATCAAAATCACCCACAAAAGCCAAGTGCCAATGTTACTGGGACCTCCCCAAAAGAGCAGCTTCTTCTTCCTGAGGAGGAGGAACCGAACTCGAGACTAATCTGCAACCAAGCAAAAGAACAATCTTCCAAAACAGCAGTTCTCCATTCCAGAGGCAGCCGACCGCACAGGGGGAAAGCCTATGGAAAGAAACCTTCATCTCTTCAGATCTCCTGGCTTCTGAATCTGCTTCGGAAACATCAGTCTGGAGGCAGCATTATGAACTCTTAGTGGAAAATAACAGGGTTGGCATTCGGCAGCCGAACTGAAATAGCGGTGTGGGTTTGTATATACATGCACACATAGCCACATTCTCTAAATATCACTGGCAGGGATAACACTAACATTGATGGTTCAGGGGGATTTTTCTCCTCCGCAGCGCCACAGTCTAAGGAGGAGAAACTCTCAAAACTGCTCTGGTTGGGACCGTTCTGAGGAGAGCTGTTCTAGGCAGTCATGAATTGCACAGCCCTGTCTGAAAGCAAACAAACAGACATGGAAAACGGCATGTCTGACGTAGCCCTGCAGATGGGATGTGGGATCTTTTCCATTTATTCGGACTCTTTAGAACCCCAGAAGCTGCTGTTAAAACACCAAACTTGGCAAAGAAACCAAGCTTCACTTATTTATTTATTTTTAAGTATGTCAGAAGACTTTTGGCATCTCGCTGTGCTGCCCTCTTGGGTCACCAAATCCTACACATGATAAGAAATGTTCTTTATTTATTTTTTCCTTAGCTTGGGGGGTGGGGAAACACTGGGGGAGGTAAGAAGGGGAAGGAGGAGGGCACATTATTATCCACCACCCCCAAACTCTTACAACAGCAGTGTCCTTTGCTAGCTTGGTTCTAATTTTATTTTATTTTTTTAAGCAGAAGCTGGTTAGGCGTTCCATTTCAGAGGCTTATGAATGCAGAAAGCAGAGATTGCCAAGTGAGGAAACCAGAAAGAGTGAAGTTGACAATAAAAAAGGCAGGAGCCTTTTTTGGCAGTAAGCAAACTCAGGGTACTTTAGATGTAGGAATAACAAGTCAGTTTGGTCTATGATGACAATGACAACCTCACCAACTTGGGGATCCTTTCAGCTTAGATGTAGGCCACGCTTCTCTCTGTTAATATTTTTGCGTTCTCCTTTCAGTTCTGGATGCTTTTCTTTTCTTCAGTCTGACCACATCTGACACATGTGAACATGTTTTTAAGTTTTCTCTGGCAGCACTGATTGAGAGCTCTGCCAGAACACACTCTCGTCATGGGACTGACTTTAGTCCAATGGCAAAAATTCCAAATCAAGTGCTGGATGTGTTACAACGGCCTAAACATGCGGCAAGGATTGAACCCCAAAACCAAGAGCCAATTCCATGGCTGGCATTTGAATGTCATTAAAGGCCAGCTTGGTCCCATGATGAAATGTAAGCATACACAGAGGTCATCCTAAAGAGCTAATATTCCCCACCACCACCATGTATTTGTTCCTGTAACAGAACAGCACAGAAGAGAACTCTGAAAAACTCCCAAAGAGGAGAGATTAAAATGGCTCTGTGTTTCAATATGAATTAAATATCCAGGTTAGCTGCTATTCTTCCACGCTCTCTTTTAACTGCATAGACTGTGAGTCAAATTTTGAGTTGTCCAAAAGCAAAACTTGGCAGTCAAGCCACGTTGGGTTTGGATCCACCAGTAGCCCACATGCCACCTTGGTTCAATTCCTATTTTTTCTTCAAGAGAGGAATCCATGAACAGCTTGAATAGCCTGTAACATAACTCCTCTTCAAAGCAGACCAGTCATTGGCAAATGGGCCTATGAAAGATTGTTTTTATTACATCATCAAAGGAAAAGAGTCTGAGCCAGACGATGTTCTTAATGTAACCTTCTTCTGTGTGAGATAGCCTTGCAGGATTTTGTTTGGGTGGCTCTTTGCCCTGGTTTGAAGCCGCTCAGGGTCAGCAAGCATGCCTCATTCACATTTAACCGCAGAAGAATAAGGAAGTGTTAACTGACTCTCCTTGTTGGCTGACAGGACCACGTGGAAGGCTCGCCTCTACATATCTGAAAGAAAGGAATGCAATCTTTGATTTATTCTTTGAAAGTGGAAAAAGCTGGTGGCACAATTCCAACTATTATGCCTATTTATTTTACTGCTTAAATAATGAGGAAGGGTGTTCTCTGCTAATGTAATTCTTTCTAGATGAAGTCACTTGGCTTCACCTAGAACAAACCCTGCCTAACACTCTCAATAAGCTAGGAAATCTGGTGGAGACCTTGACATCCATGACAACATGACTGTATTTTCATAGATAACTGCGTTGCCGTCACGAACCCCACAGTGTTACATTTGGGACCCATTCAGATGATAGCATTTATCTGAGCAAGAAGCAAAAGGCAGAACAAACTGTGGTGGCTGTGCAGATTTGTTCTTACAGCTGGAAATTGAGGAATCTCCCCAAAGAGGGATATTTTGGCTTTGTGGTCTCAGGAATGATTAAACCCTATTTACTGTGTTACCTCTTTAGGGCTGCATGACAGCTGCTTCCACAGAGGGACCATTTACACTCAACAACCGAAGTCTTCATGTGCTGCTTATTTTTGTGGGGCAGAAGATACCCCATTGGCTGCCAGCTACATTATCCTACCTGCTTCCCTTTCTCCCTTCCCAAAGCTCCATTTCCTTCCTGCTCAACTCACCTGTTTCTGAACGTTTTTGCGTCACAATATCTTTGTCTCTTTTCTTTTCTGTATTCTGCTTCTTTTCGGGCGGTTTTGGTTCAATGCTGCAAATATAGCTTGTTCTCTCTTTTCTCAAATAGCAATTCAATGGCAGAAGATAATTATATTTGGCTTGGTTTGGTTTGGGTTTAATTGACTGTACAGCAAAGAACAAAGGAAAATAATTTATCCAGAAGCCAGCAGCTAGAAGCTCAGGATTCTTGAGTTGCCAAGGAGAAAAACAACATAGCACAAATTCTGTCCCCCTTGGGGATTTCCATGCAGTTGCAACTAGATCTTAGCCCACTTTATCAATCTGGTGCAAAAGTAAAGGAGAGGCAAGTGTTAAGCACTAGGCATTTCTGTCTCCCCCAATCTGGTACCCTCCAGATACTCTGGACTGTAACTGACCATCATCCCTGACCATTGTCCATGCTAAGCTATAGTCCAAAATACATGGAGAGCACCAACTTGGGGAAGACTGAAGTAGATTCTTAACAATAAAGGTAGTAAGATACTAACCAAGAAAACTAAACGCAATGGGCCAGGATTCAGTACATTGAAAATATTAGTTTCTCCCTCTCTGAAATATGAGGACATGCCTATGCCACAAATTTAAGCTGGGTTGTTGATGAGTCCCTTCCTCAGGGAACTATCATTCTATGAAGAGGACCAGTAGCAGAATTCTCAGGCCCCTAACAAAAACTATAATGCTTATCATTTGTTGGGGGAAGTCATAACAATTAAACTGGCATAAAGCACAACTATGAAACTGGTGTTTGTAGACATGCTGTGGGTGATTTGATTCAGGACTAGCAAGCTGGCTTACTGAGGAACTCAATATCTTGTTTCTTATAGGACTGTTCAACTGATAAAATTGCACTGGTTTAATTATAACTAAATCCACCTTCTGACAAGGATTACTGGTATCTGGATTTGAAATAATTCTGGAAAACCATCAGTGGCTCAATTGTTAAAATGGAGCAGGAAAACAATCACAGAAGGAAGGAGTCTATATAAACAGTAAATAAATGTTCAAAAAAAAATCTTTAACCAGACAGGCAGTGTAGAAGTAACTGAGATTTGCGCAGAAAAGAAATCAAGTGCTCAGAATGAGTTATGGGCAACCAAAGGCATATTAAAAATGAACAAATTCTCATAAGGAAAGCAGCTGGGCTAAATTCATATCTTTAAATCAGATATTAACAAAGGCTGGCGGAGATTAGGTAAGAATAGGAAATAGATTCTCTTCCAGACTAGCAAAATGAGATTCTGAGGGTCCTGGAGAAAATGACAATTGAATGGTTCAGGGGACAAGAATACCTAATTGTATTTGCCAGATTCCATGCCTAAGTACTCACTAACACTTACCAGTTGTTCAGCTTTAAACAACTGACTGATTGCCACAATTATTATGGGCCAAATAGTGCTTTGCTGTCAGGTGTGACTGAGGCTTTGCTACATTTCTGAAATGTCAAAGCATCACAGAGATGCTTGGTGATTAAGAAGGAAGTAGGAAGGTGCTGTACTTTCAGGGGGGGAATAGCAAAGTTAGCTCCAATGGCATGGGAAGACAGCAACCTTGCTGAAGCGAATACATCTAATTTTAGATGCCTTTAGAAAATATAACAATGAGCTGGGTTGCATGTAATGTAACCCTAAGTGAAACCATGGCTTAGCTTGAACACAGAAGCATGAGGGCTCCTGGTGAGGAGATCACAGCAGCTCCACTCATGATCCTCCTGCTGCTGAGCTAAGCCATGGTTTGGCTGAGACTGTCCTTTGAACCCCAGGCTCATGGCTTGTCTCCTCCAGACAAACCACAAACTGTAAACACAAGAACAACATTCAGTTGCCCCTCATGTTTAGTCTGGAGTGACACCAACCACAAACCTGGGATTGGATGAAACTAAGCCAAACCATAGCTAAGCTCATGGCAGTACAGGAGGAGGAGGAGTTACAAAGGTGCCACCGTCTCCTCTCTGGGAACTTGCACATTCAAACTAAGCCACTGTTGACAGTTCACTTAATATTAATCAGGGCAGCCAAAAACAAAGTAGCATTTTTAGTGTTTCCCATTCAGTAACAAAAATAATAATAACATAATCTAAAAACCACAGTATACCAGCCAGGCTAGACATCACCTCTTATTTGATACTCTAATACAAATAAATTTAAAAAGGATATCCTGGATATCACAGGAAACATTCTGGAGAACAGCCAACAAGAGGCATGAAATGACACGCTGCCTGATGTTTACTTGGAAGTAAGTCCTACTG
This sequence comes from Podarcis melisellensis, assembly GCF_964234715.1. Taxonomy (NCBI): domain Eukaryota; kingdom Metazoa; phylum Chordata; class Lepidosauria; order Squamata; family Lacertidae; genus Podarcis; species Podarcis melisellensis. Next base: position 38,441,428 of record NC_138537.1, read on the forward strand.
GAATCGATGAGACTTACTCCCTCCTAAACATACACAGGATGCAGATGACAACCCAATCCTAAATCTGGTGCACTTAATGTGAAAATGAACATTTGTGATCAGGCTGCTCTGGGACAGTAGGCAAGCCAAGAAAAAGATTTAGATGGCTGAAAAATAATAATATTGTCCAATCCAATTCCTATAGGGTTAGAGAAAGGTTGCTGAGATGGCTTATAAAAAAAAGGTTAAGAAACAATGCATTGTTTGCCCTCCAAAAATCCACCCTCCCATACAGGGAGAGAAAAATAGCCGGAGGGCAGACATTGAATGAAGGAGAGATACTTAAACAGCAGAAGTGGTTGCAGAGCATCAGAGCAGCTTTAAAACCCAAATGATCTGGCCACACTCAAGATTCCCATAATTTAAAATAATCCTTGCCTTCCACCCAGTGCCAAGTATAACTTGGCAAATTGAAGGCTTTAACATGCTCTTTTATTAGTACACAGCTCTAGAGGCATCTCAACAGTAAGCAGTAAGCTACAGACATTTGCACAAATGAACAAAACATGAACTAGCAAAACCTTTGCAGCAGTATGTTTAAGTAGGGTAGCAGCTAGGCTTTGGTAATCAGAACAATCTGGGATAGTGTCATTTTCTGTCATTCCCCCCCCCCAAAAAAAAGCGTATTAGTGGATAGAGCATGGGTCAGCAACTTTTTTCAGCCGTGGGCTGGTCCACCGTCCCTCAGACCATGTGGTGGGCTGGACTGTATTTTGGAAATACAAGTAACCCAGAGATGCATTTTTTAAAAAAGCACACATTCCACTCATGTAAAAACAAGCTGATTCCTGGACCGTCCGTGGGCTGGATTGAGAAGGCGATTCGTTGCCTACCCCTGGGATAGAGCAATGTTGGTGAGCAAAACATTCTGCAGTGTCCACTCATCCCCTCTGCAGCCCCAAGAAACAGGTTGCTGCTCATCTTTTTTATAGAAAGGAACCTGAAGATGAAAGATATGACAAGCCTGGGAACCCACAGCTTCCGGTGTGCACCTTGCAAACCTCAGAGGACTTGCTCCGTGGTGGCACCCCAGTTTTTGAATGCCTTCCCTAAAGAGGTATACCTGGCACCTACTTTACAATCCTTCTAGTACTAGATTAAAGCTACAGCCCTAACCCCACTTACATGGTAGTAAGCCTCACTGAATCCAATGAGGGACTTATTTCTGTTCTGAGTAAACATGGTGAGGATTGCAGCCTAATATAATCCCTTGGAAGGTTTCCTTCATTGGAGGTATTTAAGCAGAGGTTGGATTGTCATCTGTCACTGATGCTTTAGTTGAGATTACCGCATTGCAGGGGGTTGGACTAGATCATTATTTCCCAACCTTGGGTCTCCAGCTGTTTTTTCTGACTACAATTCCCATCATCCCTGACCACTGGTCTTGCTAGCTAGGGATGATGGGAGTTGTAGTCCAAAAACAGCTGGAGACCCAAGGTTGGGAAACACTGGACTAGATGACCCTCGAGGGTCCTTTGAATTCTATGATTCTACGGTTTTTATTTACCCAGGCATGTAATGTGTTTTGCATTATTTAGCTGCTGTCATTTTCTATGGCTGCTATCGTTGGTGTTTTACTGTATCGCATTAGGTATTAATTAATTCGTTATCTGTTGTATACCACTGTGGACTCCGTTTTGAAGAAGGGTTATATAGAAATGCTTTGAAATAAATAAAACAGGCTTTTAAATCTCCCAGCGTGGCAAGAGACATCCTGCCTGTTCTCTTGCCAACTCTCTCATCTGCTCCTCCTCTTCTTTCTGTGAGGCATACCTGGCGCTCTGATCAATTACAGGAAGCAGAGGAGAGGGTGGATGAAAGAGCTAGGAGGGAACAGGCAGGAGGAGCCATAGCTGGCTTGCCTCCTCCTGCAGCACTTGGAAATTGAAAGGGGGTTGAATATTCCGCACTCCCAATCTGGCAGCCCCACCTGCCTCATATAGAACCATTTGATTTTCTTTTCCCTGTGCTTAGATCTAAGTCAGATATGGGGAATGTGTGACCCACTAGCACTTGGAGTCCAGCTGCCGTCAGCTCCAGCCAGCATGGCCATGGCCAGGGGTGAAGGGACTTGCGGTTCAGCAAGACCCCTAAGCAGGCACATTCATAAGCTGGTCTTTCACTTATTTTTTGCCTCACAAAGGCAAATTTAGTATATGGAACCATCATTTAGGAGCTCATTAGCGTGAGAGAGCTTGGGACAGGGTTTTTTCTTCCTTTTCCATTTTGTTCTTTCTTCATTTACTAGAACTGTTAGTCGTTGGAAATTCTGGCTCGTATCAGAATGGCAACTCTTTGTACAACAGCCCTGCTCCTTGTGTGGCTGTATGCTTACTGTAGTTTGTTCCTGAGCTGCAATCTCTTTTTCAGGGCGAGGTTATGCCTTTTAGGCAGAAATGGGTCTGGTCGAGTGGTTTCCATCACTGCATCTCTATGCTGCAAAGCAGGGCGCCCATTAGACTTCTGCCCCTCTCCTGCAGGAGGCAACAACCTGTCCTGTTCACTCTGCAGGCCTGGGGGAGCCCAGGCAGAAGCAGCAGGAGCCCAGTTTGGCTTTTGCATTGTCAAGAGAGCAACTGATGTGAATTCCAGCTGTGGGGTTTTTATTCCAGGTGATGACTCATTAGCCCAGCTTGATCTCCAGCCCAGGCAGAGTATACAGGCTGACAGCCAGACAAAGCAGCGTTTATTTGTGAATGTCGCAAATGCCTTCTGCATACAGCCAGTGCCCAATTCACAGAGAGCTCCTCTAGGGCCATTGGGGGGGGCGTGTTGCTGTGCTGGCTTCTCCAGTGACATTAGCAGCTTGCTTTATTTTGTGCGGCAGGCAATTTGTGGACTTAGCACTTTGCAAAAAAGCAGGCCAAACTCTCTGCTCACTGGGGTAAGGTGCTGTTTACTCTCCTGCAATTACATCAGTGTAGAACTTTGGCCAAGGAATCTGGGGGTCTGCAGCTGGAACCTTTTGCATAAAGTAAAGGCAGTTTCAGTAAGAGACCTTGTGATACTCCAGTATCTCCACCATGTCTGTTCCTTGCTTATTTCTCTTTCTGTCACTCTGCACATTCAACTTCTTTTCTCCTCCCATTCTCAATCTGCACATCTACCATAGTTTCGCCTCCCATCCCTGATCTTTCTGCCCCTCAGTGCTCTGAAGTGTATTTTGGGATATTGCCTAGAAGATAGATTCTGGGGGAATGTAGCTTGCTGAACAGCCATCCAGGATGAAACTTTGAGTCAAATTATTTGCTGTTCTCTGCTTCTCCATGTCGTGAAGGACTGTGCCAGAGCTTCCGATCTCTTGTCAGTTTAGTGGGCTGCCTCCTTAGGCCTGGTCACCATCTTGCAAAATACCAGCAATGTGCTCCTTAGACCAGCTGGGCAAGATTGCTAAACAGTGCCACCTCCACCACTGTACAAAATGGCTCGATGCACCACTTTGGCGCCTAAGGAATCGCTGCCCAGTTAAAACAATTCCACTCCAAATAAATGCAGTCCATTCATATGGCGGTGCTAGAAGCCGGCTCACAATCCACATTCATCACATAATGACCGTTGATGAAACCAATATTTGCATATATGAATGAAACATGAGCCTTTACCAATTAATCCCTTCAGCGAGAACATTTGCACCATCCAGTTCCACCTCAAATGCAACATTTCCAGGTGGAGACATTTCACACGTTCAGCTGAGTCACCAGGTGTTGGGTAATCCAGTTCTGAGAAACTGAATTATATGTGTGCATGCCTGAAACAATCCAACATATATAAAGTACGGAAGCAGTTCCTCTGGTTTTTGGTGGGGCTTTCTTTTTGGTGGAGTGCTGTTAGTGTCATTCATGGGATTGCTTAATTCCTAGGGGTCCATCCCACCACTGCTAAGCACCCGCCACCTACAATGCTTTTATTCGGGAATCATGGCCTTACTGTTGAAATCCATGCTGACGGGGAATGTAGGAAACTGCTTTTATCAAGTCAGACCATTGGTTCATCCACCAGAGTAATGCCTGCACTGGCAGGCGGCAGCCCTCCAGGGTTTCCCAACCCTGCCTGGAGACGCTGGGGATTGAACCTGGGACATTCTGCATGCAAAGCATGGGCTCTACCATTGAGCTACAGCCCATCCCTCAATGACACGACCATCCTTGCTCCTGTCACGCTCGCTATCTGGTGGATGAAGTTGCTGTGTTCCAGTTCGGTTCATGCTCATAAACCTTCTGAGGAAACAACACAGCAGTCCCGCGATATAAATTCAGTGTATGATGACACCAAACCACAAGCAAAACTCCCGATTGAAAACTTGGTATGCACAATGTTTGCCTCTGTTGCAGAAGCTACCAGACTAAACTGCACTTCACTAGCATCTCACTAACCAATCTTCGGGGACTCTCAGTGCAGCCAGAGAGAGGACCAGGTACGTAATGGGGCAAAATGGGCATCTCTCCATTTAGGCTGTAATCAATGCACACCTCCCGCCTAGTGTATTGTGTGAATACAGGCAGCTAGAGTTAATCCTGTTCCTCACCATGAAATGTACTGTATATCCTCCTGAGCATGGACTGCTCTTCCTCCTTTCCCATGGATCTCGATGTAGTTCCCTGCATGGAATTGTGTGAATTCGTAATGTAGCTCATGTTTATATGTAAATCCTAACCGATGTGGTTTTACATCAAATAAAATGACGATGAAGTAATGGCTACTTCTGGAGCAACTTTTGATTGAGAGCGCCAGCTGGGGTATCACCGACTGCACTTTTCCAGGCACAATAGCATGACAGTGCCGCTGTTGTCTCGTGTGAATGAAAATAAGCATCCTGTGTCCGGATTGCAGTAGTTCTCCAAGAAGCTTTCTGATTGTTCAGTGTTCAAGGGCAACACAATTGCAATGAGTAGAAAGGAGGACCTTAAAAAGCAAGGGCACCTTCTGCAAAACAGGCCATAGCTAGCCCAGGTGCCGGAAAACAACAGCATCAAAACAAACGGTGATGACAAAACAGAGGAGAACCCCAGTCGTGGGCACAGAGTAGGATGGTGGTGATCCCATTGTCCTCCATGCAAGAAAAAGAACAAAAATGACACTTGACCTGCTCAACCACATTTACAGTTGCCTATCATTCAAGTAGCCATTGGTTACAAGTCATTAGGGGACCAATGGCAACCTCAGTCTCTCTGTTTTCTGGTGTTGGTGTAGCACACATGCGCCACTTTATTGGCGTAATTGTAATACAACCCAGCCACAGCAGAGTCCTTGGCTCCAGGCTATCATTACATTGTCTGTCTTGGGAAAGCGCTCATCATAACAACCCATTGCCACAATCAAGCCCGTAATACCAGCTGCAGTCAACAGCAACGTCAGTCCAAACCAAAATGAAATCTGAGGCTCCTCTAGCAGGCAATTGGCAAAATACACTCTAACCAAGGTTCTGGGAGTTCCTTCACTTTTAGCTGGTATGTTCTTGAAGACCACATGTTGGATCTACCAAGTCATTCATTCACAGTTTATTGGAACATAGTCAGACCACTGGTTGGTCTAACTATGTATTGCCCAATTATCATTCATGGCCATTAGCCATGGTGGCTGATGGGGAATCCAATAACATCTGGAGAGTACTGCATTGGCTTCCCCTGGATATTCCAACCTGAACAGAGCTGTTAGCTCTTGCTTCTAGCCCTGACACCTAAGGGAGACTTTAGATCACCTGCCTTCCTTGAAACTGGGTGAAGGGCATTGGACTGTCACTTGTCCTGTAAATAACAAATTCTGGATAGGAAGCATTTTGCCCTTGAGCTCCCATGTCTTCTACACATACTTGGCCCATCTCCAGCTATGACAAAGTCATGAAACAATTGTTGGGATGCTGTAGAAGCAGGGGACTTCCAATCATTTCATCCTCTTCGTGTTTTGGAAGTCCAACAAAAAAGCAAGCCCAGTTGTAGCAGTGACGGAACATTTCCATTCATATTTTTTTTAGGGAACATTTCATTTTAAAATAAAAAGACTGATTTATGTCATTGTAGCCGGTATAAATCAAAGCTCCTGGTTTAAAAATAATCAGTTTCTTTCCCCTCCCCATCACCCTCCACCCCAGGAGAACAAAAATAAAAGGCAGCAGCAGGCAAGCTCACGTGTCTCCAAAACCAAAGAAAAAACTCCATGTGAAAGGTATTGTGTTAAATTTAGAGCCTATGGTTGTTGGGGTTTTTTTTTTTAGAATGGGTTATATTTAGGCAAATTTATTCTACCCTCTCTCCAGCAGAGCTTCAGTGGAAAAGTATAATGTAGAAGGCAAAGGATGACTTCAAACAGTTTCTTCCATCAAACCAGCTAATAAAACAGGCTTTGTCGAGGCTGCAGAACCATCATTCCATGGGTCCACCACTTAGCCTTAGAAATAATTTTATACCCGAAAAATTGCACAGAATGGACATAATTTTAGAGGCCCAGCCTGAATTATATCCTCCTGGCCACTTGCCAGAACAGATGGGTCCAAAGCTTCCCCCCCCCCACAAAAAACCCCCAAACCCATTGGAACTGTTCAAGCTGTCACTGTAAGGTGTCATAGCATATGCACAGCATATGCATAGCTAAGGAGGCCCAGAGGTCAGTTGCATGCATGGCCCATGAATGTATTAACAGACCCACATGTGTTCAATACACATGACTCCCCCCCCCCGAATTCTGGGGGCTGTAGTTTGTTAACGGTGCTGGAAATAGTAGCTTTGTGAGGGGGAGACTATAGTTCCCAGGGTTTTTTTGGAGGGAGTCATATGCTTTAAATGTGCATTGAATATGTTTCAAATGTATATAATGTGGATCTGGAGTTATGGAGGTGGATATTGTTCCTACATATTCACACACCCATAACAACACCTTGCAAAGAATACTGCCCATTTAAACCTTAATAAATCTTCCCCAGAGTTACTTAAGAAAGTCCTGAAAGGAAGGCAGAAAAGAAGAAGCCCTGGCCAGGGAGTTCATAACCATCACTTCCTGGAAGTGGCCTCAGAGAAAGATTGGGGCTTCCTGACACAGGGATGGACAAATCCATCTCTGTTTGATCTGCGTCATTTTTGCGTTTGATTATTCATAAATCTGTTCTGTCCCATTCCTGTACATTTGTTTACGGAAAGCATATGCTGTGACGTGCATTTTTGGCACGTCTCCTGAACATATCACAAAATTTGGAGAAGTGCAAAATCAGAAAGATAATCACATTCTGATCTCTGTGTTAATCCAAGAGATGTGAATTAGGTCGGTTCACTTAAAACACAGACCAAATTATTTTTTTCTTCAATTATATCCTGGGGCTACTTAAGAAAGACTTGTGTGCCTTGAGAGAAGGCCGACAAGAAGAAGTACAGGCCAGGGAGTTTGTCATTGGCTTCTGAAATCAGTGTGAGATAACACAGTCCTGTATGTTGGGCCATTTGTTTGTTTTTATATTTTTAAACTGCAAACTGCCTTGGCAAAGCAAGCGGTATATAAGTACAATGAATGAATGAATGAATGAATGAATGAATGAATGAATGAATGAATATCTCTCATGTGATTCTATATTAGTTCTCCAATTTTGCCATGGTGCCTACAGACAGCATAAAGTACAAGTAGCCAATGCAATGCCCTAAATATGCTGAGGGACTCCAACTCCCATCAGCATGGCCAATGGTCAGGGGGAATGAGAACTGGAGTCTAATGACGTCTGGCTTTCCATGGTTCCTTCCAAAAGATGCCAGGGCTCTGTTGCTATCAGCATACAAAACTCCTGTCACCCCACCAAAATGTGGGATATCTACAATGCAGTCAAACCAACAATGCACGTTTGCTAGATAGGCTGAAGTTCACAGAGTTTTCCTGTAAGTTTGCTAGAGAGAACGCTGTGAGATGCTCCAACTGTGCCCTGACCCAGGGAGGGCATAGCAGATATATACAGTGGTGGAGCTTCATGCTCTGGTACTGGGGGCGGGGAGCAGGCGGGGGTGTGGCTGGCACACATCCTGGGGGCATGGCACCCAGCGGGGGGGGCAGCTGTGATGGCACCCCCCTCTTCCTCTTCCAGTGGATATATATACCAGTATTCTGAGTGAGTAAATGTTCTTTTTACCTTTTTACCTTTTACAGGATTGTGGGATTTAAAGAGGGAGAAAATACCAGGAGAATCCAGTCTGCCTTAAAGCATCCTGTATTACTTAAATTAAAAAAGCTAAAACTAGCCTATCTAAACTTTCTTTTAAGTGATATACTCTGCTGAATTCACAAATGTGAGGAAAGAATGATAATATCTAATAAATATATCCTCTCCTAGCATCTGTACTTATTCCTACACAAAGCCTCTAAGTAGCCCAGCAAGTACAGTAGAGCTTGCCTAGGAACTGAACCCAGGACCTCTTGAACCCTAAGTGACCATCATGCCCCTAGACTAGCAAGCTCAACTTGCCTTATGCTTTCATTCCTGACCATATAGGTGTATGTATATATATGTGTGTGTGTGTTTGCTCTTAGAGAAAGACGTGAAAAGACGTGAATTAAAGATAATCCTCGCTAGGAAAAAGATAAAGTAACTCTCAGCAAAGAGAAGGCGAAACCTCGCAACAAGCTGCTCTGCTTCCTCGTGCAACCCGCCTGTCTGTCTGAAACAGCAACTGACGCCAAAGCATGACTTGGAAGCACTCACTGGCCCGGACCCAAGTGTTCCCACAAGTTTAATTACATTGCTATCAGTTGAACAATTCATAGGAGCATGTTAAGATCAGAAGAACTCAATGGGTTGTGAATTGGTAGTGTTTTTATAAGTCACCAGAGCAGCCTTTGCCAATGCAATGCCCTGCAGATGTTTTGGGCTACAACTCCCATCAGCCCCTGCCCATCTGCAGGGCATCATGATGGCAAAGGCTGAATCAGTGAGATAGTGGGGAAATGTGTGGAAGTGAAATGGCATGGGTCAGCTGGTGGGGCCTGGACCAAGTTTGCCTTCTCTTTTTCCTGCTGGCTTTGTCCCACTTTTCTGCCTCTTCTTACTCAGAGCTACTCTTGCAAGCCCTCTTTCCTCTTTCCCATGCCACAGTCTGCAACTGCTGTCGCTGCCTCTACTTCTGTATGAACTTCAGGCCCATGCCACCTCAACTTCCCTTTTCCCTCACACTGTTTCTTTGCTTACTTGCCTGCTGCCGCCATGTGCACCCTGTCCTGTACCTCCCTTTTAAGGCTACCTGCATTGCCCAACAAACCTCACTTGTCAGGCATAATGGGCGTCCATTCTGAGATGATCTGTGCCAGTGCCTTAGACTCACCCTCCCAGTGTCACTGGCGAAAGTGGCTCCCTCCAGTGGCAGAGCTTCATGCTCTGGCACCGGGGGGGGGGCGGAGAGCAGGCGGGGATGTGGCTGGCACGCGTCCCGGGGGCGTGGCTCCCAGCACGGGCAGGGGGGCAGCCATGATGGCACCCCACCAGGATCACGCTGCCAGGGGCGGTGCGCTCCCCCCGCTCCCCCTTCCTCCATCAGTGGCTCCCTCTCCACTTCAGAACTGAGTTTAGGGCCCTAAAAGATCTCACTTGAGCAAACTGAAATTCAGGCAATCTGGGGGACCCATTGACTTGCTGACTAGTTGTGCTAGATATATATGCTACCTCCAGGATTAGAGGCGCTGCCTTCATGGGCAACCTTTAGCCATCTGTTTGGCTATTGTGGGGAACAGGATGCTGGACTAGACGAGTCCTTCATTGGATCCTGCAGGGTGCTTCTTGTTTTCTCAACCTGTAAGTAAGAATAGGGTCTCTGAGTGGGTGCAGCCCAAAAGCACACTTAGAGCAGCAGAAGAGAAGCTGCTTTGCATATGGGGGTCTAGTTTAATCCCTGGCGTCTCCAAGCATGGGCATAGCCAAGGAGGCAGGCAGCTGTCCCCACTAAATCTATCAAAATCAATAAAAATCTGAGGTTCTGCCCCCCCCCAACAAAAATCATGGCTACGCCCATGTCTCCCAAGTCCCAAAGGAGTCCTGAAATGCCAGTCAGTGTAGGAGGGCCAGTGGTCTGACTTGGTTAAGGCAGCTTTCAAGCAAGTAAACAGGCACAGGACACTGTAGTTACAATGCAACTCTATGCCTCTTTACTCATAGGGAAGACCCCACTTCATGCCAGGTTAAGTGTGTACACACTGGGTTGCAGCCTGAGGCTATTCCAGAAGTCCCAGGAAGGACTCGCAGCAGTTTCTGCAGCCGGATCCTATCGCACTTCTCTTTTGAGTTAAGCATTACTGGCGCGACCAGAGCATGGATCTGTCCAGCGACCCAACAGTCTAAGCCTATGCGTGCATGGGCTGAAATGTTAACAGCATGGGGAGGCAAACTAAGGTCCAGGGGCCAGATCCAGCCTAATCACCTTCTAAATCTGGCCCTCGGACGGTCTGGGAATCAGCGTGTTTTTACATGAGTAGAATGTGTCCTTTAATTTAAAACGCATCTCTGGGTTATTTGTGGGGCCTGCCTGCTATTTTTACATGAGTAGAATGTGTGCTTTTATTTAAAATGCATCTCTGGGTTATTTGTGAGGCATAGGAATTCGTTCATTTTTTTTCCCCAAAATATTATCTGCCCCCCCCCCCACAAGGGACAGTGGACCGGCCCCCTGCTGAAAAAGTTTGCTCTTCCCTGGTTAACAGGCTTTGCACTGAAAAATGCGGTCGTTGGATTAATGCCCCAGACGAAAGGCCAGAAGATTTTGTTCCTGCCATTTCCCCCTTGAGCTGAATGAGCAGGGCAGTGCTGGGGGCACGGTGTTCCCTCACTGATTTCTGGTGGGGGTGGTAATAAGAATGAAGTTCAGGTGCCAAGATCGAGGGCGACCTGCTATGGCGATTGTTTCTTATTCCGGCCGCCGCCGAGCTGGCCGGTTGTCGTGAGATGGTCCTGCGTGCGGCCACGAGGCGAAAAAGAAGGCGGCGGCGGCGGCACGGGACTGTGGGCAGCCAAGAAGCGTTCACTTCGTAACGGAGCTGGCAAAAACAGACTCTCTGCCGCCGAGCTGCGCGTTCCCTTTAAATCCCTCCCTGCGCCTCTGCCTCGCCCTCGGAACGCGACCATTCTTTCTTTTCCTTTTTTTATGAATGAAAACGCTCCTCGAAAAAAGTATGTAAATCAAGGCCGCCTTGATTGGCTATATTTCCCTGGAGGAAAAAAACATTAGGCAGTTCATCGTTGCGAGGAGGCGGGCTTAGAACGCACTGGCTGGGCCGCCGCAGCCATTCAGGACCGGGAGGCGTTGCAACATCCGAGCGCCATTGGGTGCGTGGTAGGGTAAACAAGCTGAGACTGACAACCTCTGGCGGGGCCGTGGGCCAATGGGGACGGGGCGGGGCGGGCTCTGGAGGCCGCTCGGGGGCTCCGGCAGCAGCCCGAGGAAGAACCAGGGCTTCTAGCGACTGCACAGCGGCAGCGCGCTAGTTCTATGGCCAGGTGAGGAGGGGCGAAGGCGACGCAGCCTCCGGGGACTGGGGTCGGGGGTCCTGAGCGGTGGGGTGCTGGGAGTTGTGGGGTCGGCTGGGCGGCCTGAGAAGGAGGCTGGCGGGGGCGCAGGTGTTCGGGGGTGCAAAGTAATGCGGGGGGGTTGTGTTTGGATAAGCTTGGGATGCCGTGGCTGAGATGGAGGCAGTGATTCGGTCTGCTGGAGCCTGGGGTAAGCAGTGGGGCTGGATCTCAGGTGCGGGAGGGGGCAGCTCTGGGGGCTGCAACAGAGTGCCGGGAGGAGAAGCTACGGCGTAGCCTTTCCAAAGGAAGGCTGCACAGCCGCGCCGCCACAGGCTGCAGCAGGCACTGGCTGGGTCGGGAGGTGGTTGCTGGTGGCGGTGATGTGTTTTTTTGTGAATGTGGGCGATTTTATGAATGGAGCTGGTTTTGTGTGAATGAAGCCTTGAGTGCGGGGGCGGGGGCTGCGTCTCCTCGCGGCGTTCTGCACAGGGCTGTAGGGGTGGGGGCGCCTCTGAAGGCGTTTCGTGAATGGAGCGAGCTGGGAAGTGCGTGCCTTGTTTTTGTGAATGGGGCCCTACGCCGGGGATCTCGTTACACTCTACCTGCTCTTGTTGCTTGCTCTGCCATTCATAAAACTTAAGCCAGATTTGCACACGGGGGAGGGGATGCTAATTGTATTGTTTGGCTGCGTTAAAGGCTTTTCCTAGGGATATGGGGGGGGAGAGGGGAGGCGAATCGCAGCGGCCAGATAGAAAAGCGGATTTAGTACGCGCGACATAATGTTTTTAAAGATGTTGCTTCCAATCGCCGTTTTTGCAAAAAAAAAAATGCTCTGAATCGACGGGGCAAGTTCGGAATGGAAGATATTTGTGTCCGCGGTGATATTTAGGAGCAGTTTGCAATAGTTGGCCAGCTAGGCTAGATAAAGAAGTTCATAACCGATCTCGCTACCACCACCTTTCTTTCGTCTCTCTCTCCCCCCGCCGCCAACCCCATGTTATGAAACGCACTTACTCAAGGTTTTTTTTTTTAAGACCACAGATTCTGTATTTTTGAGAGGAGTTCGTAGAAAATACTGCTTTTAAAATACTGCTTCTTTTAAACAGGCCATAAATCTCTCTTGTGTTTAAACTTCACGGTGAATTTACTTAAGGGGTGACTGAAAACTGCCCTTTGCTTAGCAGATTTCTTGAAGATATACGAGCTGTTCAATAGCAGCAAAAGTTGCATCAGCAGAACAAGGGACCGAGCAGTTTTCCAATTCGCGCTGGGTCTTATGCCAGCCTAACATGGATATTTCTTGCAGTGTGTTTTTAAGCTTTCGAGTAAATTATCCGAGATTTCCTTGGCGATCAAAGGTTTAGATCAGCAAAAAAATAAGCTACTTCAAACAATGCTTGAATGGCTTCAGTACTAAGCACAGTTTCTAGTAGCATTGAAATCAAGGGATCTTTTCGGTTTGCATTGGTTAGGCATAAGTTAAAAGAGCATTGGCTCTCTTTGTAACCTAGAGGAGTTGCATGCAGATAATTATCATCTCCAGAAAGCCAAGCTGTTTCACTAACTCCAGTCGACTTTCCTGTGCACTTGTTGCTATTTATATTTTATCTTTCGACCATGTAGGGAGAAAATGTACTCCAAGCCATGTGATCTCTGCCTTATAATCCATGCCGTTCCCTATGTTTGTTCTTAAGCGGTTGTAATTCGCATTTAGTGATGTCACGACTGTTTCCATAGTAACTCTGTGACATCATGGATTAAAGGTTGGGGCTTTGGTGTGTTGGTTTAAAAAGAGCAGCAACTTAATGAATGGATATCATAGCAACTAGCTAGAGGGGGGTAATACTATAATTTGTCTTCCTCCCTCCCCCATGTTTAATGTGTGTTAACTAAGCACAAAAGATAACCCTCAAAGCTTGCAGAACATGCTCGTGTGCTGTTAGAGATGGTCTCTTCAGGTGCCTTAAAGGCAGAACATTGTCTGATTCCTCTGTCTTTCTCTTCTCCCTTCCAGCCTGAAATCTGCCAGAACTAGATTCTGAAAACTCTTCTCATCCTGGAATTACTCAATGCTAAAAACGTTCGAGGGAATATTAAAGAATTTGCAAGCACAATGGATGGTTTTTATGATCAGCAGGTCCCTTTCATGGTCCCTGGGGTAGGACTTCATTTTTTTTTAATGCGGTTTTGTTTTCTTATCATGTGATGCCCCCTGCTCCTTTGTACAAAGTTCATGTTGCTTCTGCTCTTTTGTGTTTTTGAATGATTGCCCTTCATAGTTACATTTCTTTGCTTCTACCAGAAACCTTGCACAGATGAATGTCGAGGCAGGCCAGTAAATGACAGAAAAAGGAAGTTTCAGGACACTGACTTGGCTCATGATTCTGAAGGTAGCGAAGAATTGCCTCCTTTTTTGTTGTTGATGTTTGAAAAAAGCATCTTTGAAACATCACCATTTTAAGCAGCATGTGAAAAAAGCATGTAAGCAGAAAAAAAATACGCAATTTTTTGTTCTTATTTTCTTTCAGAATTGTTTCAGGATCTCAGCCAGTTGCAGGAGGCTTGGTTAGCTGAAGGTAAATCCTTGTTGATATCACAATTCTGTGTCCCATTGAGCTTTGACAACCTATTGGCTATGATAATTGGTCGTGCTTGTCATTTCTATGGAATCTTTTTTCTTTTTTTCTTTTTTTGCAACGTATTTTGTAATGTATGTCGTTAATATTTATTTTGGCTTGGGAGCTCCTTTGTCTTTAGATAAGGAAATGTAGGCTTTAATTTATTAATTAATTGGTGAAAAAACCTTGTTTTTCCCCTTTCTTTTAGCCCAAGTTCCTGATGATGAACAGTTTGTCCCAGATTTCCAGTCTGATAACTGTAAGTCATTCTCTTGTTCATTTGTCTGCCTGCTGTGAAATCTGTAGTGTCATTGCAAAATGTGTGACAGGTTTTAGTTGCTCCCTTGGTTTTTGCTTCTGTTAATTTAATGTAGCTCCAAAGTGTATTTTTGCAAGTTTCTTGTTGAATCTGTGGATCTTGACGAGAAGGGAGCAGACAGAAGGTGTGGACACTGACTGTTCTGTTAACGGCACTGCTTTAATTGGCAGACTTAGGATATTTATTTGAGCATCTCTGGGGCTGCCTATTAACCTTGATCTCTGCAGAACCCTTTCAAGCCCCCATGAATACTTCATAATGTAAGAGATATTAAAATCCATTTGACAGCAAGCACAAGAGCACTCTGTCTCTCACCAGCCCTGTGCCTTCCAATTCCCTCAATGACTTTTCTGGCTATTATAGCCGCAGCTATAGCGAAGCTGTGAAGGACAAAGCTTTGCTGGTGAAACTTGAGCAGCTTTAGGGAGCATTCGTCATTGGCAAGCCAGCAGCTCTGAGAAGGCGGCTAGAGCAGCCGTCCCTCTCGCACTGCACCACCCCCAAAACTCTCCCTTACCTGCAGCATCTGAGAGCTCAGCACCTGGGCCTCTGCAGGCAGCAAGCTATTTAGGCACGCATGCTTTCTGCATATTTTTTGACTGTGACTTGGGGGCGTTGGAGGTTAAATAAAAGCAAGGTGATGTTCTTAAAAGTGTAAAGTGGAAATGTCACTCCGCATCCACTCAGGGTGTGTGTGTGTGTAGCTGTTCCGATTGCCACAGAATTTGAAGGGAAGAAAACATAGCCTGCAGTGGAACGGATTCTTGATTCAAACTCTGTCACAGCATGCAGTGGTGTATCTTGCGCTACAGTAAATGCATGTTAATTATTGCCCTTTGATTACTTTGAAGTAAGTGGGAAGCTTGCCATGAAAGCTTCCTCAGACTGGTTAGTGTGTGTGTGTGTGTGTGTGTGTTTTCTTTCCTCCTCCCTGAGATGAAAGGCAGCCCGGAGTAAGAAATTTTCTCTCTGTGTTGACATTCTAACCCAACCCTTCCAGTTCTCCTGCTCGGAGCAGTATAAACTGCAGCCGGGCTGTGTGGGAGGAGATGTTGTTGGCAGAGGCGCGCTCTCTCTCAGCAAGCTTTTACGGTTCAGGAGCCTGAAGGATTGTGGGGGAAACAAAATGTCTTCTCCAGAGTTCTGGGCCTCCACAGCAAACCTTTTGTGAGAGGAGTTCTGTTTGGGTTAAAAAGACTTTTCCTTCTGGACTGAGCATCCTCTATGTATTCTGTGTTTGTGGCGAGCAAGTCGATGGCAGGAGGGGATTCTCAATGGAAGCTGTTTATATATCAATGAGTTGCTTCCTGCCTGGAATGGATCTAGTAATGCCAAATTTAAATCTTACTGGAACCATGTGTCTGCAGGGGAGACAGGCTTCCCTTCTGACCTGTAGAGGTCTTTCAAGCCACTCAGGCTAGTGAAACCGATTGCCAGGGGTTGGAGAGAGGATTGTGCCCTCTGTATAGCAGAAGGGCTAAATTCTGAGTGAAGGTGAGAAGACATATCGCTAAAACCTGCTAAAGTTCCCAAAGGGTGAGGGGATCTGCAAAGTGTAACTCTATGGCCTTTGAGAGCCTCAGTAATGCAGTTTGCTGTATAGCACCAGAATAGCTGATTGAATAGATGAATAGAGAGAAATGAACAGGGCATCTTTTGCACTTGAAAGGGTTTCTGGAGCTCTTGCTTAATATGTCATAGATGGATGGATGATGATTCATGGTTTGCATTATTACTGTGGTTTCTGGCACAGAAATCAACTGCTGCATGAGTAACATGCTAATCCTAAACACCCTGAACTAGAGTTCTGTTTAAAATTGGTGCGACTTGGTGCCAAGTAAATGAGTTTAGAATTGGGGCTGTTCAGGAGACAGTTGGTGCTGTTTTGCCTCAAAATGTTTGCTTGGAATGTGTGGTCTTAGAATTAGGACCAGTCCTATGTATTTTAATTTGGTTGATGGTGGTGGGTTTTCATTTCTTCTGCTGCTTCCTATTATGTAATTGCATGAATGCATTTACTTGAGTACCCTTGTAGGTGGCACTTAGAAAAGCTAATTCTTTTGCAAGGTCTATAAAAAGCACAATATGTCTGCACACATCTCTGCCTCTGTTCTGACTCTCGTTCTCTAAGAATGGCACTGTGACAAGCTTTAGGTTAAGGTGCCTGTTTCCTATTACTTGTTGGTCTTACTGTCCTATTTTTATTTTTCTACTATTTCTTCCGCTTTAATGAGGGTCTCTTCCAGATGTTGGGTGACATCCAATGCTGTCTGCACACTTGCGTAATGAGACTTTTGGTTTCTCTTTGGGCACCCATGTGCTCCCCAAATCTACTCTGAAGGATTGGGGGTTGCAAGGGGGAGGAGAGTAAGGAGAAGCCCCACAACACAAGAGGATGCCTGCTCACACTACCTTGGATCTCGCCCACTGTGTTTTTCAGACAATTGTTAGCGTTTGTTGAGCAGGCTCCAGATGGCTTTCCTCTATGGTAACGGTTCTGTTTTGGTGAGAGAGATGAATTCCCTTGGCTAGCAAATGACATAAAGGTTAGCTCTCTCCGTGTTTGTGTGTGTCACCTCTGACATCGCCAGTGGACCACTCTCTTCCCTTATCCACACATCCTATCCTGTGACAATTTAAAAATGCTTGGGAGTTTGAGCTCTCCCTTTCTGTGCCCAACAAGCATCTTATTGCTATTTGCTATTTCAGGGGTTTCTTATTGCTCATATTGTTTACATTTTAAAATGTGGGCTACTTTGGACAACTGATTGAAAAAGTGAAATGTACAATGAAAAGAACAAAGAAATGAAGAAAACGTCAATGGTTTTTTTTAAAGGAAAAGTGCGATATATACATGAATTGTAACTTGCCCAGGGATAATATGATGGAGGTGAGGTTAAACGTAGAGTTAATACATAAAATATTGATTAGAATAAATGATCCTCAACCAAAAAAAGTTGCAGGAACACTTGTGTAGCCTCAACATGGGAACCCAGCCCAGCTGCAACTCTTCCCCACCCCAGCTTATAGCCTGCCATTTTGTCAACTTTTTTTTCTTCCTTTGGAGCAGTAAGGGTGTATTTTCTCTTGAAGTAGCCTTCGATAACCCTGTGAAGGTTAAAAGGGTGAACAGTTACAACCTTCTTCCTGTACGTTCCTGATAATGACTTGAATTATTAAACAGGCAACGACTTCCTGTGGCTAAGGATGGGTTAGTGGATAAAGATAAAGGGGCCAAGGGAGACAATGGTATTTCAGAGAGTTGATAACAGTCTTGAAGAGGGATTGCGGTTCCTAATGTATACACTCGAACTTGCTTTACTTTATGATTTATTGTGCTGCATTTGGACCTGCCTGCTATATTTAATCTCCATTGTGGGTCTTAAGTTAGCCATCACTAACTTAGCCCTTTGTTGTTGTTTAGTCATGTCCGACTCTTCGTGACCCCATGGACCAGAGCACGCCAGGCACTCCTGTCTTCCACTGCCTCCCATAGTTTGGTCAAACTCATGTTGGTAGCTTCAAGAACACTGTCAACCAACTCGTCCTCTGTCGTCCCCTTCTCCTTGTGCCCTCCATCTTTCCCAACATCAGGGTCTTTTCCAGGGAGTCTTCTCTTCTCATGAGGTGGCCAAAGGATCTGTCCTTCCAGGGAGCACTCAGGGTTGATTTCCTTCAGAATGCATAGGTTTGATCTTCCTGCAGTCCATGGGACTCTCAAGAGTCTCCTTCAGCGCCATAATAACTTAACCCTATCTTCTATGAATGGGTACTGGCCATGATGGCTTCATACTACCTCCAGTGTCAAAGAGGCAATATGTCTCTGAATACCAGTTGCTGGGAATCACAAGTGGGGGAGAGGGCTGCTGTGCTCAAAGCTCCCATTGTTTTCTGTGCATTTTGCGACAGGGAATTTCATCAGCGCAGTTTCTGAGCTCTGGGTGCAGTACTGCGCCGAAGATTTCAGATTAAAACTGCAGAGTGGAAGGAAAGGAGGGCTTTTTCTGCCTCCCCACTTCTAACTACTCTCTGAAGACTGGAGAAGAGACCCTCTTAAGAACATTAGGGGGGTGGGCAGGGGAAGGACTAGACCATGTGAAGAATGAACATAATGTTTTAGCAATTCATTCATTTTCAGCTTTGTATTCTTGTTATAAAAAAGCACGCCTAGACATTCCGTTGTTGTGCCCTTAACCTAGGTGTAAGATGCCCTTTAGCTCCTAGCTTTCATATCTCAGATTCTAACACAGGCTGTCCTGTGTCCTGCTTGCAGGCTTCCCATAGGCGTCTTCTGGTTAGCCACTCTGAGAACAGGATACTGGACTAGATGGGGCTTTGGCCTGATCCAGTGGTGCTCTTTGCATCTTCTTAACTCCCATTGTTTTCAATGGTTCTACTCTTAAATCAGAATTCAAGCTGTTGCTCCAGTTAATGACTTTATTTACAAGGTGGCTTACACAAAATCAACACAGTGAAACCTAAGACGAGAGTGAGATGCAACAAAAAACAAATACAGATTATTTTTGGTAAACTGATCTGGATCAGTGTACACCTGCTTAAGGAATGACATACACTTAGGGCAACACCAGCTTGGCATTTGAGCCTTAATCGCCTTGCCTCTTGTCTTTGCAGAACGGATGAGGTCAGAGATCAAGGGGCAAGTTTTTGTATCCTTTTGTATGGGGAATAACATTTAACTTTCGTTCAGAGTCGGCTCATTGAAATTACTGAATGTATGTTTGCCATGGCCATTAATTTTAATGGGGCTACTCTGAGTAAAAATCTGTATAATGCTACTCAAAGTGTATACGTCATAGGAAGCAGTTCCCTTCCCAAACAACTTTCAGTTCTCTTGAAAATATTGTTGGTCTCTCAACAATGATCTCTGTTTTGTGACAACACAGCTAAAGAAAGTGCCTAGATTTCTGCTGATCAACTCCTATCTCTTTCCTCATGAAGTACCGGTATTTTTAACCACCGGTATTTTTAACCACTTCAGTTGGGGTCAATTCACATGAAAGACTATTTTGATAATACACTAGTGCCAAGAATGGGTAGAGAATGTTGAAAACTCAGAATTATGCTTCCTGCACTTCACTTTTCCCTTGGTGAAAGCATACAGGTGCATTACTGTGTGTGTGAGAGAGAGAATTTGAAGAAATTGGGGCAATTGTTTTCTGGTTTGCGTCACATCTATTTGTAGACACCCTTTGTGGGTCAGAAAAAGGGGAAAGAAGAGCAGAGTTCAGAGATAGGTTCAAAATTGCATGAAAAGCCTTGAAGCATAGAGACTTTGTCCCTTGCCCCTTGATCTCTGACCTCGTCAGTTCTGCAAAGACAAGAGGCAAGGAGATTAAGGCTCAAATGCCAGGCTGGTGTTGATCTGAGTGTACGTCATTCCTTGAGCAGGTGTACACTGATCCAGATCAATTGGCTTTCCATACCCACAAAGCCACACTGTTACCAAGCAACCTGTTTGTGTGTACAAGTCGCTTAGGAGTTGGGAGCAAGCCGCTTCAGTGTGGAAACCAGGTAATGATGGCTGCACATAAGGTCATGGGCAGGTGGTTGGTATCATGCAAGCAAAGATACATCCCTGCATAGAGTCTTAAATAGATATCACCAGCTTTCTAAGTGCAGTGTGAGGATTTGAGCACAATGCAGTATTGGCAAAGAGTTTGCGGCCACATGCTCTGATATAACCCATGCAGGCGCTACAAACAACACTGTGACTTCTGAGAAGTCGCTGTCCATAGGGAAGTATCCAACGAACACATCCTGTCAGCGCAAGGGTTTCCATTTGTGCAACACAGCTTCCCCCCCCCGTACACCCCCAAAATCTGTTCTAGAGGTTTCCCAAGCCCTCCAAAACAGATTTGGGAATGGCGCAGGGTATGCGCAGGGGGAGGAGGGGGGAAGTTCCATTGCGCAAGCGGAAATCCTATGCGCTGACGGGACACGTTAGTTGGCTACTGCCCAAACAGATTAGATAATTTGTCTCCTTCGGGCCACAGGCTCGTCTTTTGACTCTAGTTCTGTTTTTCCAGCTTATGGATGTGTGTTTCCTCCTCTGAAAAGTGTGCGAGTCATCAGACTCACGGTGAAAATGCATATTTCAGCACAGGCCTCCATCAGGAAAATCACATGGTGCAGCTTTTGCTGCACTGTTCTGCTTGAGAGTGTGGATGGGGAATTTCATTCCCATCACCCGCCCCTCAAAAGGATTCCCAGCAACTAGAAAGAAAGCAAATCCAAGGAGAGGAGTATCAGGCCAAACATTCTCCTTGAAGTGCTAGATTTCTATATGCAGGGAGATGTCAGGGGGAGACATGCATTTCAACATGTGATCCCACAAAGAATCTCTAAAGCGGTGCAGTCTAGCAGCACCACGTGACTCTGCTGATGGTGTATTCCAGGTCATTCTATTTGCAAAGTTAGAGCTAAGGCAGGAGGAGAGAGAGTGACTAATTTTGAAATTTGGACATTCAGGATCAAATGGGACACCTGTCTTCTAAACATCTTTCACCCTCCGAAAGCTTACCTCTTTAAACTGGCAAACTGTACCATGATAACTCCTGGTGAAAGCAGTATTGTGGTGTCTCTGCTATGGCATCTCTGAATGGGGTAGAGAGCTCCGCTGGCACAAAGCTCTTTGCATGCAAGTTCCTGGCTGATTTCTTGGTGCTGGTTCAGCATCTATTGTCCTGCTTCACTGCCAGTGCACAGATAAACAAGGCAAAAGCCCTTGGCGCCTCCCACCCCAAGCAGCGCTGCATTCCTGACTTCCTCTCTACCTTGGCGTGTTGAGACATAACCTATAGTTGTGCTGCTTGCTTCTTTCTTTCTAGGTTCTAATTATAGTTAATGTATTAGAACAGGGAAATGAGAATGTGTGCTTTCTCTGAGTGCTGGCATAGGTGTCAGCACCCAAGGAAGGCCCTTTAGGGATGGGCTGCTTCTCTTGTTGCCTGGTAAGGTTTCAGAGGCTGCCGTTGCTAGTACAGTGGTACCTCAGGCTATAGACGCTTCAGGTTACAGACTCCGCTAACCCAGAAATAGTGCCTCAGGTTAAGAACTTTGCTTCAGGATGAGAACAGATATCACACAGTGGCGGCGGCAGGAGGCCCCATTATCTAAAGTGGTACCACAGGTTAAGAACAGACCTCCAGAATGAATTAAGTTCTTAACCCGAGGTACCACTGCTCAGTAATGGATTAATATATAGTGGTTAGGAGGGGTGTGCAAGGGGGGGGGAGAGAGATAGTACCTTGGTTTTCAAACAGCTTAGTTCATGAGCAACTTGGAACTCCAACGCCGCAAACCCGGAAGTAGGTGTTCTGGTTTGCGAACTTTGCCTCGGTTTCTGAACGTTTCAGAAGTTGAATGGACACATTCTGTTCGAAATCCAAGCTATGACTATTAAAAGTTTGATTTGCTTTGGAGGTTTTTAGCTGGAGGTGGTGTTTTGTTCCTTTTCCCCTTTGGCTGCTCAGAAGCAGCATAATGCATGTCTGTCACTTGCTTGATCAGGATTTCCAGACCTGTCTCAAATGTGCCTCTTCAGTGCGGATGCTGCCTGCCTTATTTTGTTTGATGGAATGCACACTTGGATAAATGACCCAGTGGGCACCTTGCTGTGGATTGCGGGGGGGCAGCATCCCATTGAAAACTGGGCAGTTCCAGTAGGCAATGTCTGCACTTGAACCTGTGTCTGATTTTATCCAGCAGCCCTTTTAAATTGCAACAGTGCTTTGGCTTTCATGGATGGAAGCAGGGAAAGGGAACTTGTGGTCATCCAGATGTTGTGAGGAGGGACTTCTTTTAGATAAGCATACTAGAGAGGCCTCTTCAGTTTGTGAGGACTCCTTCCAACCCTACCCCCGTCTCTCTTGTTTGCACCCAGAGTTTCCATACAAGAGACATCCAATGGGGTGGGATGAGAGGGATTTTTCAAGCTGAAATATTGTGTGGGTGGGACATCAAAAGCCAGCCTGTACAGGCAAGTCTTGGCTGGGCTCCTAAAAGAGTTCATATGGGCAAATATCGGTGAGCCTGTGCAGTGAGGGAGTTGGCAGAGGGATGTGCTATTGTACTTTGTTATCCTCTGTCCTGGGAAAGGTGGTATCAGACTTAAAGAAACCAAGCCATGTTTTGAGGTTCAGCACTGCCCACCTTCCTAGGAGCAGGGCGTTTGGTGTAGTATCATCTGGCTGTCCGGATGAATGATGGACTCCATCTTCCATCAGCTCCAGACAGCATGGTCAATGGCTGGCAATGATGGGAGTTGGAGTCCAATGACACCTGGAGGGGCATAGGTTCCCCACCTCTGCCGTAAATGGTGGGTGACTTCTGGAGAGAGAGGGGCCAATAAGAGCTCTGCAGATTGAAACCAAAAACTGGGGCTGTCTCCAGAAGCTAATGTGAGAGCCCATGTAACTTGCATAGGATGTTACATGTCTTAAGCAACATGTTACAGCTTCCAAATATCCTTAAAATCATAGAATCATAGAGTTGGAAGAGACCACAAGGGCCATTGAGTCCAACCCCCTGCCAAGCAGGAAACACCATCAGAGCACTCCTGACATATGGTTGTCAAGCCTCTGCTTAAAGACCTCAAGAGCTGCCCCTTCTTGAACTCAGTAAGAAAGTGCTTTTTTCCCTAAATTGTAGGTGTTTGTTTTTATTTGGCATTATACTAGCAACATCTTTTGTCTTTCCTCCTCCGGGACCCCTATTTGCTGCCTTTTTTCCTTTTGTGAGCAGTTTTTGAGCAATTTGCACCATTTTCACAATGCTGTAGTCCTCAAGAAATGCTATTTTTCCTACACTGGGGATAATTAGCCCTTCTTTTAATCCTCCCCATTAATGCAGGGGCTACAGTAGCTGCTAATAGATGGAGCTGAGAGTGAGGGCACCGTTAGCATCAAGAGGAAATATTCTGTCCACTGGCAGGCAGCCGTTGTTTTGAAGGGAAAAAGTTGATTTTACAAATTATTTTTACTCCCCACCCCCACCCCGGCCAAAGGGCATTTCCGGACCTCACCACAAGTGGGGTTGCACAATCATTTGCAATGAACTCTTTGGAGAGGCTGACTCCCTCCTAGCTATGCAGGCTGTTTCTGCAGTGTTTGAATTCCTTACATAAACGTTGCCCGCAGCACAAGCTTCTCTGTGCAGGACAGCTGGTCTCTGTTATGATCTTAAGTGTCATTTCCCTTCCCCTGATTGGTAGCGCTCAGCTGTGGGGAGAGAGAGGGGTTTTTTTTGTGAATGGATGGAGTATTCCAAATTGGTTGTGAATGGAGGGTGGTGCCTGCTTGCAGATTCTCTCCCCCTCCCTCAACCTCCTTCTTCAATGAATAACTAAGCCCCATTGTGCTGCTGGCAGAAAAACAACCGCTCAAACAACACAGAGACTGTTGGAAAGAAACATGCTTGTGACTGACAGCTGGAACACCTCCAAAGTGAGTTTCCTGCTGTTTGCTGCTCAGCAAGGCCATGCCTATTAGGAAGTGGGGGTGGGAGAGGACAGAGAGCAAATTATAGGGAGTGGGGGGACGGGGACACATTAACACTTGAAATGCCAGCATACTGCCAGAATGAAAATGTATAAGAAATGCAGCTGCTGGTGGTTTTTTTTAAACAAAAACACTAGAGTTTAATGAAATGAGTTGTACTCTTGACTTTTTTGTGTAGCCTTTTCAAACAAGCAAAACCTTATCCCTAAAAAAAAAAAGGCAGCTCAATCCAAGGCACTCTTGGCTCTTCTCTTTTGCCCTCCCGTAGAAAGAAGGATTTGAACAGGTCCAGGGCTTAGCACTAAATGTTCCCTCCCAGATGTGTCCCAACTGCCCCAAAGGAGTGGATGTCTGTGCCCATCTCTGGGAGGCTTTGACAGCACATAGAATGCAGGGAACTGCTAATTGGCGGTGATGGCTGGAAGCTGTCACACCCAGGCTATCCTCTCTCACAGGCAATGGCTGTGCGCTTAGCCTTTGTGGAGATAATACTCCACTTCCGACTAAGCCAAGCTGTTCTGTTCTGTCACTATTTAGGTACAGAACTCTGACGCACTTGCCTTCTCCTAGAACGTCTTCTTTTAGAAATTAATTAGGCTAAGCATATATTAGTTGGTTTAAAAATTATATATAGTAGAAGAACTCTCTGCTGTGGCATGAGGGCCATCGCCAGCCTTCCCTTCATTTTGAGTTCAGCATTTTGGCATTTTAGAGGGCCTGGGTCCTTTGAACCGTTCCCCTCCCTCCCCAGTTTATATACCTTCTGGAGACCCCTTGCTCTTTCTAACTCTAATCTGAAATCTGCTTCCAAATTGCAAAGTGGCAGAATGTGTGCAAGTTGGAATGCATCCTCTTTGGTGATTGCAGAAGGAGAATAGGGTTTGACTTCCATTTCTCTTTGGAGGATTATTAACTGGTCTAGCCAGGGCAACGTGCAATCTCCCAGCAACTATCCGGTGTGCTCCAAACTGGTCTATATTTTTCTTGATGCCCCCACAAAGCATGGGAGAAGGGCCACAGCTCAGTGGAAGAGCCCAAGCTTCCAAGACCTAGCATCTTCAGGTAGAGCTGGGACAAAACCCTGGTCTGAAACCCTGCAGTGCCACGACCAGTCTGCTAGATGGACAAATGGCCTGATTCCATATAAGGCAGCTTCCAATGTCCCTATGCTTCATCTGGAGTGAGCTATTCTCTTGTGATGGAAAACCAGGTTTGGTCTCCTTCAGAATACATTCATCCAGATGCTGGAACAAATAACCTGCCATTCTGGGCTTTGTGTTTTCTGCAGCATTGCAGTGAGTAAGCCCCTGCTGTTATCCCTCTGCAGGGGTGGGGAGGTGTATGCTGTAAAAGGCAAGTTCCTCTAGTAGGACAATTATCTGTGGAGTAAAAGGATGGGAGCCAATTAGACTGACAGCTTCCACCAGAACTAATACTAGGGAAGCCAGTGCCTGGAAAACGTGGTGGTGCAATATGGTGTAACAGTAGAAATTGTATTGGGTGACGTTAAGGAATGAGGCTCTAACCTGCAGATCTCAAGTGTAGCATAGTGATTGAAAGGCACCTGGGAAACTAGGTGGAATAATGGAAATTATAATAGAAGCTCTTAAACAGACACTACTGGTGACTAATGACACTTCTTATGTTAACAGGAGTAGAATGGTAGCTGGTCCACCGGGGTAATTTTGGTATTTCTATATAGAATAGATGATGAGGGGTGGGGTGGTTCCTTTCCCTACCCCATCCCTAAATATCATGGCACCTTTTGCAACAATATTAGAGGCAATGGCCAAATCTTAGAACTCTAGGATATAACACTTCCTTCTGTTATTTGGGGCTCAGGCAGTCAGGCCAAAAGCTTCCAAGGGCTTTCCCCCCTGCTGTTGAGATACGTTTTGCTGCAAGCTTTAAAGATCTTGCCAGTTTGGCAGTACATTCCTATATGAGGAGGAGCATGCTGCCGCAGTTGCCCAGATGAACAGATGATGACAGAAGTGATTCTGATGGCACATAATCTTGCTGAAACAGGAATCTGGGACGTTCTACACAATTCTGTCTTAAACCTAGGAAAGACCCATTCTAGCTGAGATTAGGGTGTGTGCTTCGTGCCTGTTGGTTAAAAGCTTCCTGTGAAGAAACTACATTCATGCAGCTTTTGCACAAGTTTGGTACTGCCTTGTGTAGTAACACGGAATGCAAATAATGCTGTCAACATGATGTTCTGCGTGCTTCAGAGATGAGAATGTACCTCTTAAAATGAGGGATCTGATGAAAGGGCCAGCTTAGCCAATGACCAAATGCAGACATTTGTTGGATTCAGCACTGTGTATTTTTAGAACCAGTTAAGCTGAGAGTTGCTGTGACCCTTGTTGAGGCGAGGTGTTTTTTCTAACAAGGTCGTTCCCTGCTTTGTAATTTATCACCCGGCATTGGCATAGCTGCAGCCCTTGCATCCTCGGAAGTGGACTTCTGTTGCCAAGTCTTGTTTAGGCAGTATAGCGATGTGAAGGATGCATCCCTCTCAAAGGGACATTGGAATGCTAGTAGAGCAAGATTGAACGATCCAATTACAAGCCTAGTTCCCTTATTTCTCTCCATGGAAGCTCAGGACAGGTACTTGCCCAAATTAGCCACATCCCTTGACATTTTTCGATAGCATTTATTTTTGTTGTGTTGGCATAAAATGAGGTGGAAGACACAGAGGAGTTGTGTTGCACTCAGAGTGATCCTAGAAATCCTTATGTGTGAGACAAGAACAGTTGGTGTGATATGCAAGTAGTGGAACTCATTGGTGTGGAATCATTTCTGCCTTACAGCTCTGTATTTCAACCACAATGTTTTTCTCAAGCTGTATTCCATAGAGGTTTAGTGGAGTTCCATAAAATGCAGCTTGTGTACCATTAACCATATTTCCCTGCAATACGCAGCTTGCAGCCAAGGGCTGAGTTTGTTTCAGAGGCACCTGAGGACATGCCCTAGGCCTAGAATATGCCCCAGAATTCCCTGCAACATGCATGATTACTGCTGGAAAGGAAGGGTGGTTAAACTCCATGGTTCTAATAGAATCCTATTCAAGATGTAGAAATCTGCCCATGCTTATGGTACCAAACATGTACCACCATGTTCTCAGTTCCTCTGCATATACAATCTGGTATCCTGAGTTCTCCTCATGTTCTGTTCATGCTATCTTGGAATATGCCAGAAAGTGGAGGTTTGGTCCTTGGGAATGAGAAGTTGTAAAAGCCATGCAGAAACAAGTGTTCTGTGACAATTACCACCCCCACGTTCTCATTCATACCCTCCTTTTCCCCACCCTAAAATGCTCTTGCTGCTGCCAACAGTTAATCTTTTGCTTCTGTGATGCAATGCCTGCTGTATCCAAGTCTAGCAATGTGGATTTCTGCCATTCGCACAGCCTCCGTAGTTCTGACACATTGCTATGGAAGTCTAAATGTGCACCTCTCCAAAGACAAGTAACTCTCCTTAAGGCAAGGAGAGAGCTGTGCATGCATGCTCATCACTGTGTAGTGCTGTGACACTAGTATGCACAACTTTAGCTCTGGGGCAGTGAGCAATGTCTGGTTGCATGTTTTTGGTTATTCCAATCCATGGGAATATGGTTAAGTGCTAAATTACATGATTGATTGATTGATTGATTGATTTGTTTTTCTTTCACTTTTAATTTTTATTCAGTGGTACTTCATGGACCGCCCCCAGCTAAGATCAAGAGGGAACTCCACAGCCCTTCTTCTGAGCTGTCTACCTGTAGCCACGAACAGGTGCTCTGTGCTAATTATGGAGAAAAGTGCCTCTACAACTATTGGTAGGTTGGATGAATGGTGCACAGCTTAAGGTGCTTTTGGATGGCTTGGGGAAGCATGGAACCTGAACTGGGTTCAGTTACAATTTGCCTCAGTTATGCTGATAAAAACATTAAGAACCACTTAGTTGGGAGCTGAGCTTGGTAGGCAAAGTTGGGACCATCAGGAAAACAGAAACCAACTTAGATTTGCATTCCATTTCTAGGAAACCAAATACATGCCCATGTTGTAGTGCTAGTTATTACTCAGTATTCAGATGATTTGACTAATGGGCAGAAAGTTTAGACTCCACTCTTCAAATCCTTCTTGTGGTTAACCACATCCCTTGGCAGTAGGTCACACATCCAAAGAGCATCATATGTGCTGGTGTGCATGGTACCTGTGATCTTCTAAACTTAAGATATTCAGGTAGCTTCTTTAACTATAAAGCAAATGACAGTCTTAACATTTACTGCTATTGGGGCTGAGTTACACCAGGCCCTTTCTCGTGTATCAAAAATCTTCAAATAGCAGTGGGGAGGGACACATAGTAGATTGCTTGTGTCTTATCCGTACATGCAATCTCTCTGAAGCAGACATGCGTGGGTTTTGCACACAAGTGTACAATAGGTATATACTCCATCTTACACTCATGTAGGCGGGAAAGCCACATTTGAAGCAGCCTGTGGGCATGATTGTGTGTTGATGAGTGACAGGCTTATGTGCCATTCAATCGCATCAAATTCTTGTTGGTTATCACAAATGGGGGAATAGAAAGCTTCCCCCCCCCCCGTGTTTTTCAATGCAATGAGTTTGTTCCTGAAATAATGGTGATTTTTTTTATAAGAAAAACCAACAACAATTGGAAGCTACAGTTATCTCCGAGAAAATTGTGAGCGAAGTGTTTTCGAAATGAGCCCTATGACTCAGCCTGTTTTGTCGCTTGCCTGAAGTACAAAGATTCCCTTGAGGCTGTGAACAACCTCGACTGTTACTTCCTGACAACCATGAAATGCAAACAAGCCAGAGCTGTCAAGTGCAGCCAGCAGAAGCTGTGGAAATGGCTGCTACCCATATTTATTACGGCCCTCTCTGTCTTCTGTTCACACAGTGCCTACGACAGGAAGCCCCCTGCTGCATTCAAGCCATTAACTCCGCCTGCCACCCCAGCCTCACCTGCGCTCCAGAGCACCTCCCTTCCACCCCCGCCTCTGCCAGCAACACCTGCCCAAACTCCTGCCCATGCCCCCAGCACAGGCCCTCTGCAGGGAGCGCCCCCTCCACCTGTCCCTCATGCCCTTCAGGAACCAAGGCAGCAAACCTTCGCTGTTCCCCGGCCGCCTCATCAACCTATTCAGATGCCAAAGATGATGCCTGAAAACCAGTATCCAACAGAACACAGGTAAAGAGAGAAAAGTACATTGGTTCTTTGTTTTCTTTTTTAAACATCAGCATTCAAGGGCATTTTTTTTAAATGGAGCTAAAATATAAACTTGGCAGCATTGCTAGTGCACACAGATTGGCACACTGAGGTGCTGTGTGTCATTCTTGAGTGCTGTCGGGAGATTCTGAGGGACAAAGTCTTGTTCTTATTGCAAGAAGGCATGCAGCTATATCCTGAAGTCGCTGAGGAATGCCATGTTTGATTATTTGAAGTCAGGGGAAGATGTTCAATTTGGAATTGAGGCAAAAGTTCACGACTTCAGAACTATGACTCATAGCTGAATTTACTTCCCTGGTATCTAAGGAATGTGGCTTTCTGGCAGGCAGCATCCCACTTTCTGGTCCTGCCATCCCAGGCACATTGTATGCTGGATGGATGCTAAATTAGGGTTGCCATATTTCAAAAAGTAAAAACCAGGACACTCCAAAAGTTGCCCTTGCTAAATTTAATAACTCCCGGCACTTTGAATCTTACCATTTTAATATTGGGTACTTGGGTCCCTTTCAATTGCCTTCCTCCTCTTCTGATGCAGGAGGCCAGCCTTTTCCACTCTTCTTCTCATTTGCCTTGGGAGAAAATGGCTTGGCTTCTTCCCTTTCAGGAGTAACCTACTCCTACAAGAGACCATTGTTTCAGCTTTACAGAATACGAATTCATCAACAGTCAGGCCTGTCTTTCAAACTGGAACACACTATTTCATTTATTATTAAAGATTTATGTCCTGCGCTCTGATAAAATGGAAATGGAAATACAATTTAAATAGATAAATAGATAAAACTGAAATAGATTCAATTCTTATCTTTTAATAGTTTCTCAGGGGCTTATTTATCCTGCTTGTATTCACAGTGGCATTTGCCATCAATGAAACCCTCATGTACTTGGTTGGTTTTGTTTTTCCATAAAGTTCTCTAATCTCCTTTTCCTTTCCTGGTGATTCATTGATCCACAAGACAAAACAGTGCCCTGGTTCACACAACACGCTAAGCCAAACCTTGGTTTAGCAAGACAGTGTGGGCTCCGGGAGAGGCCATTTTGCTGCTCTGCCACACTGCACAAAGCCAAAGTTTGGCTTAGCATGTCATCTGAACTAGGACTTGTGGTTGAGCCCTTTCTCCACTAAACACAAAAGGTGCTTCCCTGTCCTGTATTTTATGATTGCTCTCTGTGCTGTGGTTTAACTGATTTAGTATATCTGCCAAAAAGATGGTTATAAATCTCCCTCATTCTGAGCCTGCATTGATATTTGCATTTCCATTGATCTTTAGAGCTATCACTGTTTTCCAATTGCCAGCTCCCTGTGGTGAATGACTCCCATTAGTTTTAACAGAAATTTGTGCACTTGATATTGTGCAGTCTATGTCTCCTGTTTTCATTCTGTGGCTTGCCTGATACTTCAGCCTTCCCATCTTTACTAGCATCCTTTTTCTCTCACAATTGGGATTGGTGACCTTGTGTAATTACTGCAAACTCCTTTGACACTTGCCCAAATTTTATTCCAACTGCTTACATCTCGGAGGTTCTTGAGACACATCCCAGTTCCCCAAGTGTTGAGCAGAAGGCTAGGATCCTAAGACAACAGGCACCCCAAGTAATGGGATTTCACCACTAGAGCTGAGGATAGCTTCTGTTTGGGTTCTTTGTTTTGCTGTTCAGGAAACTACTACTTTTTGGCCACTGTAGATGTTCCAGATTTGCACAGGGCGAGCTTTTAAAAGTGCCCTGAATTATTTGCATGGATGCAAACCTTTGCAAATGGGCCATGAAACAGCCACCATTTG
Source organism: Podarcis melisellensis (assembly GCF_964234715.1). Classification (NCBI taxonomy): domain Eukaryota; kingdom Metazoa; phylum Chordata; class Lepidosauria; order Squamata; family Lacertidae; genus Podarcis; species Podarcis melisellensis. Next base: position 38,472,405 of record NC_138537.1, read on the forward strand.
GCATTTGGCAAGGAGGCAATTCTTAGAAATGCAATCAGCCCATGTGTATGTAGCTCATCTGTGCACGTCTTCCCCATAAAAAAAGATAGAAAATATTGGGTAGGGGACCAATGTGAAATGAGCTCTTAAAGCTGGAGCAGGTGGGGGGGGGAGGACTTGAAGGTCGGTATGCAAAGCTACTCAAATCTGTTTTGTGCAGAATGCCGTGAGAAATGCTCTGCTAATCTACACAAGAGATGAAACCATAGGAACATAAATCAACATTAAAGCTTCAAAAGATGAGCTTACCTCCAGAGAGAGATCTGTGCTCATCTGTCTCTGTGACCCTATCTCCACCTCATTTCTTTCTTTTTCTTTCTTTTTCAAAAAGCAGCTTCTCTCTATCACCAGCATCTAAAATTGCTTTTTAGACCCCCAGGCCCTGAGCTCCCAATGACCTTAAAGCTATGCTAGGGACACTCTGCACAGTCCCATCTGGAAGTCCCTCTTCCTGCAGAGGCCATACCAGCCCAGCTCTAGAGTTACATTCTGGAAGGTTAGAAGGAGGTGGATCGGAAGTTGAGTAATCTGGGCCTGTCAGCTGCAGAGGATCATGTTACAAAGCCAAATGGAGCCTGTGCGCCTCTGGGTGCTTGGGAAAGGAATTGATTGATAGCAATCGCCTTTCAAAGTGTGAAGATGCCTCAGCAGAGCGGAGGGCAGGGAGAGGGCGGGCCTTGCTTGCCAGGCTCTCAGACTTCAGAAGGAGGACTCAAGGGGCTTCTCCCCTTCTACAGCTTGCTTAATCCTTTTAGGGGCTCACCAAGACACATCTAATTCGGGAGATATAGAGCTATTTCAGGTGCCCATCATCCAGATGTCCAGGTTCTGCCCCCCTCCCCCCGCAAGCATAAATAACTGATAGGGAGATGTGTCTATTTTTATTTTTATTGTTTTTTAAATTTCTATACCACTTTATATTTTAAAGAAAAATCACGGTTACAAAGCGGTTTACAGCATATTAAATCAATAAAACAATCTGAAGAAAGTCAAATATAGAATATATAGTCAAAGCAACATAACAGAAAACTAAAATCTTAATTTAAAGATTTCAAAATAAAACATTACAAAGGAGGTCAACTACAGAATACGTATTTAACCTCTCCAGCTGTTTTTAGACTCCAGTTCCCATCATCCCTGACCACTGGTCCTGATAGCTAGGGATGATAGGAACTGTAGTCCAAAAACAGTTTGGGAAACCCTGGTCTATACATTCCCCACAGCTGGTTCCTGTAAATAATGGAGGCATCCGCGGAAAATGGTCCTGCCTATTTCAAGTCATTTCCCATCCTTTTAAGAATCCAACCAAGAATCTGGTCCACTCCAGGAAACTAAGCTAACATCTGGACATGCACTTAAGAGTAATTTCTTCCTAAATGACTCTTTTCCTTTTATCTCCAAACCCTTTTCAAGACACTGAAAAGCCCCCGGGCCAGAGTGGCATTCTGTCAATAGGTGTTCTGTTAAGATCTTAGATCTGAGGATGAGTGTTGCTGCTCTCCTGCCAGGGCTCTGCTTTGTTGTGCCTCTGTGTGTTCCATATAGCCTCAAAGCATTTCAGAAAGCACACACATTTTCTCCTGCATGGACAGTTAAAGGCTTTAATCCCTCGCCTTATAGACAGATTAGCAGCCACTTTGCATTCATAGATTGCTGAGTGGATTCAAAATTACATAACCACTTGTTTGGTTTACTAAAATGTCGCCATAGTGAAATAGTCCTGTTCCTGTTCTTTGGCAAAGGGCAAGCTGCTTCTTCCTCTCACTGGAGATGGTCTTGCCCAGTTGATGGTCTAGCTCGATCAGTTCTAAGGCTGCTCCATCGTAGTGGTGTCCCCCAGGGCTGTCATATATTATGTCAGTTGTGGGGCAAGTAAAATGACTGGCCAAAGGGAGTTTGCAGGTGCTGCTGATGGCAGCAGCTACAAAGCCCATGGTGCAGTGTTTTGCAAGTGCTGCCAATCTGCATGCAAAGCTGAGCAGATACCTCTAGTCTCATTCCAGCTCCTTCTAGCACTTCCTCTGGGGGCACATCCTCAAGAGCCATAACAGCTATTCTCCAGCAGCATGTTGGTCAGCCTGCAGCTCCGTTTGCGGCAGAATTCCTTTTCAGAGCACTTGTTATCCCACAAAATGATCCAGATGTTGGCTCCTTGCATGTAGACAGGGCTGTATGCCTCCAGTTTGGTCATGCTATCACAGACACCCCAACTGGGGTTCCACCCCTTCATAACAGATGGTTGTTGCTATATTGGACAGGACTCTTGGTGTTAAATATGGATTTCTGTAAGCTACGTATGGTGGGCTGTTGAAGAAATGATTCTGCATCTGAATGAAAGTTCAGCATCAGAACTGCTCCATTTTCAGGGGAGTGCAGCCTGGAGGAAGGTTGTAGAATGGGGGTAGCCAAGGCACTGCTCTCTAGATGTTATAGCTCCCAACACCATTGGCCATGTTGGCTGGGGCTGATGGGAGTTGTGGTCTACAGCATCTGGAGGTCCCACATTGGTTGTCCTGCTGTAGTGGGTCGAGTGTGTTAACTGTGATTATAACTCTCTCCCTCTTTCTCTCCCTCTCCCTCTCCCTCTCCCTCATATTTCAACCAAGGTTTCAGAGACAGATGTCTGAACCTTGCCACCCATATCCTCAGCCAGGACTTTCTGGGGACAATCGCCCTGTCTACCACAGGCAGATGTCGGAGCCTATTGTTCCAGCAGCTGCCCATCCTCCTCAGGGATTCAAGCAGGAATACCACGACCCGCTCTATGATCACGGGGTCCCAGGCATTCCAGGGCCCCCAAGGCATGGGTTCCAGTCTCCAATGGGAATCAAGCAAGAGCCCCGGGACTACTGCATTGATTCAGGTGAGTCAATTCACTTGAATCCCTCTTAGCCACATGCAAAGGCTGGCTTGTTCCCACTACATCTCATCAAGCACATAAAGTAGCCTCAGTGAACAGTAGTCGCTCTGTAGCCCAGGAAAGGGGGACGCTGTGGCTTTCCAGATGTTGTTGGACTTCCATCTTCCACCATCCCTGACCATTGGCCTTGCTAGCTGGGGCTGATGGGAGCTGGAGTCCCACAACACCTGGAGAACCACAGGTTCCTTATCCTGTGCAGCCAGTGGTCCAATCTTCAGGCAGTCCTTGGAGTATGGAATAAATCCTGTTGTGCTTGTTGGATCACCCAACAGTTTGGAGAATACATCCTTCCTTGGCAACAATGCAGGCACCGGTGAGCCCTTGCGTGGTTATGAGAGATGTCTCACCTATAGTATGCATTTGTTCTAGACCCATGGTTCTCAACTTGTGGGTCCCCAGATGTTGTTGGACTACAATTCCCATCACCCCTGAGCTCTGGCCTTGCTAGCTAGGGGTGATGGGAGTTGTAGTTCAACAACATCTGGGGACCCACAGGTTGAGAAAGGCTATTCTGGACATTCCACCAGGCTCCTCCCATGTTAGTTTTCTAAAACCCCACCCCTTTTTCCTGTTCCTTTAAAGCTCCGCTGTTTTCTTCACATTCTAGCAAAGGGAGAGGGTGGAGCAGCTGTCTATTGTGGCAGCGTTTAACCGATTTAGAATGTTATATTATCTCTTTCTGGCTTTGGGGGGCGGGGAAACAAATGTTAAAATCAGGCATTCAACAGATGTAGCAGAGAAACTAAGCTTCCATAATCTGAAAGGCATTACTGGTGCGGGAAGTGGAGCAGGGAAGAGAAGGCAGCTTTTCACCTTTCTCTGCAGCAGCTCTTTGTCTTCCCATCTTCTCTCTGGCAGCTCTAGCGTTAAGCCAGTGTTTCCCAACCTTGTGCCTCCAGATGTTTTTGGCCTACAACTCCCATCATCCCTAGCTAGCAAGACCAGTGGTCAGGGATGATGGGAATTGTAGTTCAAAAACAGCTGGAGGCCCAAGGTTGGGAAACACTGCGTTAAGCGACCGGCTCCATGGAGCAGCTATGAACCTGCAGCTGAGCACTCACCTTGGGACATGCAGGGGGGAAAGGAGGAGGGGGTGCCTGATCACTTTAGATTGTGCAGCTGCTGTTGGTGCAGGGCCCACTACATATCTGCAAATCGCCTTAGGCCTAAAAATACTGTGACCTCTTGGAGGCAGAGTGGAACAGATGGGGAAAGATCTAAAGTTAAAGGCTTTCCCACCCCACCCCCCTCTTTCCCTGCTTCTCACGTGCTATCGGAGGGAATGCAAAATATTAAGCTTGACTTTTTCAGTGTGTCCAACCTCTCCTGCAGGTTCATTAAGTTATTTTCTCACATGCTCTTGGAAAGGCTTTGCCTTCTCGGGAGAGACAGCTGCAGCAGCAAAGGGGATTGTATTACAGCTTCCAGGAACAATATGATGTACCTGATTTTTCAAGGGATCGTATTATTGCCCACAAATTCAGGTCATCTATTTAGCTGTTGATTCATCTTGTCTCTTGATGCCAAATCCCAGAAGGTCCGGCCTCTCAGATGAGGGGAAATTCATGGAAGGGGCTGTAGCTGAGTGGCAAAGCACCTGCTGTGTGTGCAAAGGTCATGGGTTCAATCCCTGCCATCTTCAGTTAAAAGAGTCAGTTGCAAGTGATGGGAAATGGCCTCTACCTCAGATTCTGGAAAGCCACTAGCAGGGAGTGTAGACGGGACTAGACCATATGCTCAGGTTTCTCTTCCATTACTACTTTGACTTGCTCATGTGAGTTAAGTTGAAAGATCAGACCTTCAAAAATTATATATTTGTTTTTGGATAACCACATTGCCCAGTCTTCCACTTCAGAGATTGCTTCCGGACCACCATTTGTGTCATAATGGGTTTACCTATGTAGTCTGTGTGCCAACCTTAAAGCCATGTAGAACAGTGTTGGGAAACCAGATGTCACTGGACTCCCAACTTCCATCGGCCCCAGCCAGCATGTCCCAACCATCAGGAATTATGGGAGTTGCACTCCAGCAATGTCTGGAGGGCTCCAGGTTTCCCATCCATGAATCGCTTTAGCCTATAGGATCTTGGCACATAGAAATGTGAATCTTGCTATGCATCTACAGTTGATTGTTGGGGCCAGGCAAAATGTGCTTCACCACATAGCTGGATTCTACAGATAACCAGGGTCTCCACTTGGTGAGTTTTGCCGCAGCCTCTGTGGCACAGACTGTTATCTGAATCCAGCCGTGGAGAATTTTCACAGAACCTGCTTCTGTTTGTGGGGTTTGCAGACGTGTAGAAATTGGATGGATAATAATTTGTGCATGGTTTCCATTTAATTTTAAATCCCACCTGGGCCCACTCCAAGGTACATTTAGAAAGCTCTTGGAAAGCCTTGCAGTACAACACTATATATTTTTACTTGGAAACAAGTCTTATGGTTGTCAGTAGAGCTTGCTCCCAGCTTGGGACTGCAGCCTTCAAAAGTAATGGTGCAGAAATACACTTCTTTCCAATCTGGATGGAGGATGCACTCTGCAAAACATTCAGAGAAGCATTACTGGAGAATCGTAAAAATAAATGCTGGATTTCCGAGAAACTGTCAAGTGGAATCTTGCAAACCTAGACATTGGTGCACTGGGGATTTTCTTCATTGGTCTGTCCACTGTTTAACCTGGAGAAGAAGCGAAGTATGTTTGGTTCAGGGTGGTGTTAACCCCGATTCCATCTTTATTTCAGAAGTGCCTAACTGTCAATCAGCATATGTAAGAGGAGGAGGAGGAGGCTACTTCCCCAACAGCCATGATGGTAAGTGGGGAGTCAGGATGTACAACAACCTTCACAAACTTTGTGCCGTCCATAAATTTTTGACTACAAGACCCATCAGGTGCAGCCAGCATGCTGGCTGGGTCTGATGGGAGTTGTAGTCCAAAACATCTGGACAGCACCAGGTTGACCAAGGCTGAGTTACATGTATATGCTTATATATGTCTATGCACATACGTGGTAAAATGGAAATGAATGTAGATGTGATTATCCCAGCAGGAAGTGAAAGGGAAACACCTTCTCCCATGAAACCAGAAGTGCTGGCTTACATGCCTAGTTTAGAGGCCCTTTTGCTGTAACATAAGAGACGACGTTAAGGGAATTGTGCCAGGAAATTTAATAATAGCAAGACACTTCAAGCATTTTTACAGAGCTTAAGGGTGTTGAGAGGTCTTTATTTTTCTGATCCTTACAGCAGCCTAGGGCTATATGATGGAGGAGGCACGGCTGCAAGAGAGTGGCTTGCCTAAGACCACTTGTTCATTTTTGTTTATCATGTTTCCATCTTGCTGTCCTCAAAGGAGCTCAAGGTGGTGTCTACACGATCCCCTCTCCCTTTTAGCCTCGCAACAACCCTGTGAGGTAGATTAGGCTAAGGGTTGGTAACTGGTCCAAATGAGCATCTGAACCAAGGTCTCCCCAAGGTCCTCCTCCAGTGTTCTAACCACTGCACCACACTGGCGCTCACCTAGTGAATTCAGTGGTTAGGTTTGAACCAGGGACTTCCTTGTGCTCTAGGCATTTTCCCGTCTTCCTCTTACTATCTCTGAGCCTGTTTTTATGGCTCTTTCCTGACTCTTCTTGTGCTGTGAAACTCACTGCCCTAATTGAGGTGTACTGATTGCTCAGCAAACTCTGGGGAAGATCAACCCACATTGAGCACTGATCGAAAAGACTGATTGTCTCAGCAACAAAATTCAGCCACGCTGAGCTTTCTCCAATGCGCTGAGTTCTGTGTTAGATCTTCACAGATAGTAAGTGCTCCTACCCATCCCTAGCAGAAAATTGGCAGTTGCCAAGAGTAAGTATGTCATCTTGCAGCTGTTAATTATGTATTTATGCCATAACTTTAAATGGACTGGGGAAGCCAGTTTTATTCAGATTGTGATGTTATCTGCCTCCTAGTAAGTCTTTGTTGTCTTGCTATAACTCCGCTTCCCCCAGCCTGATGCCCTCCAGATGTTTTGGACTAATTTCTGGGATTGATGGGAGTTGTAGTCTAGAACATCTGGTGGGCACCAGGTTGGGGAAGGTCGAGTTACTGCAGGAGTGAAGAACCTGTAGCCTTTCAGATGGTGTTGAACTGCAGCTCCCATCTTCTCTGGCCATACTTGTTGGGCCTGATGGGAGCTTCACAGCATGGCAAGGAGATTGACAGGGCTGTTTTTGGGCCTGTCAGAAATTCAATATCTCTTTCACCCATTTCCTTCCTTGGACACAGATATGGCTCGTTCCATTTTACCCACAAAGTTCCTTCCTGCCTCCTCCTTTGGCACATTAGGTGGCAATGCCAGCTGCAACCGTGGCTCTAAACACCTGACTTCAGTGGAACTTTATCTGAGCAAGAAGGGTCTCTCTCACATGTATACAGATAACGCAGGAGAGAACTATCTTTAAACTCAGTAGCTACACCCTGAAGCAGCAAGCCCATTTTGGCATAGTTTGAATGGAGGGGGTCCATCTAATAATCACTGCCCTTACAATGACAGCCAAGGGCTCTTCCACATGTGACACTGGCATGAAGTTTGCATGTATTCCATGCTGTGTACTGAAAATGGCTATCTTACTGATAAAATACCAAGGAGGTTTGGATCTACTCAATGCCTGGGAACTTTGCATATGCCACCTGTGATTGAAGCGACATAGGAAATAATTGTAATAAACAAAATCAAGTTCCAGAACACTGGCCTAACTGATAAATGTGGCAAAACAGATCCATGTGTATGTGTCACATTTTTAAAGCAGTTTGCACATATACACAAATCATATTTGTGTGAAACATTCCTTCATGTCACATTAACTGTGATAATGACCATAGCTGGAAGGATAATGGATCCATTGGCCACAGCCAAAAGAGGGATTTCATGGCAAGTTGTTGATTGTGATTTTCATAGTGCAGAACTAGAGGTTACATGTCAATGAAAGATTTTGCTTTCAAACCAGTTTTGTAGTCTCCAGGATCGGATCCTTTAAACTGCTTCTTGGATCTGTTTCGAGGAGGCAACCTACAACAGGATCCCTCCCTCCCTTTCTAGTCCAGGGATAGGAAACATGGAGGCCTCTCAGATGTTGGACTACAACTCCCATCACCCTGACTCTTGGCCATGCTGGATAGGACCAATGGGGAGCTGGAGGTCCAACAGCTTTCCCATCCCTGTTCTAGTCAGTTTGCAAGTGTTCTGGCAAGGCAGGTGGTGGATCCAGTTACACATCGCCTCACTTGAACTGGCAAAGCACTTGCAAGTTGATCAAAGGGGATGGGTGGAGGGAGAGTCCAGTATCATCAGTGAGCAAAATGGGCAAAGCCTGGCTTGTCCTCCAGGCCTTACCTGGCATGGCTGGTGTAGTGATTAGAGTGTTAGACTAAGACCTGGGAGACTGGGGTTCAAATCCCCACTCAGCCATAAAGCCAGTCACCCATCTCTCAGCTCCTTGGAGGAAAAGTGGGATATAAATGTAGTTAAGTAAATAAATAAAAATACAGCCACTGACGTTTGTTTGTTAAAATTGTTGACTAGTGGAAATGGCTATAAGTAGGAAAATAAAGTGAAAGTGTTTTGCAGCTGCTGCTGCTGTGTATCCCTCCCTCTGTTGCAAATGCACAGCTATCCTGCAGTCTGTGCTGAACTGGAACTAGACCCACAAGAGTCGTAACAGGGAAGCTGCTCCATGGACACAGAAATCTGTTGACAACTTAAAAGTGATATGATGAAATGCAGTGTAGACATTTGGTGAGACTTAACCAGTGCAGTTGGAGCACATGGGAAGGCTCTTTCTTTTTTAAAAGCAGTTTAAACTGCTTAAGAGTTTGGTCAGATCCAATCAATAAGGATAAAAAGCAACCCTAGGAAGTTCTTAGATTTTTTTGTTTTTTAGGGTATTCTTGAGTGCCACACATGCTGATACTCTTGCAAGCAACATTGGGGTGCTTCTGCGCAGACCCCCATGCTTGTCCCAGCCAGTCTAAATGCCGGCCTGGGGATGGGGAGAGGCAATGCAGGGGACAGAGTTCAAGTGAAGGACTGCAGTGCAAGAAAACCAGCTTCTCAGTACTTTGTTTGCAGTACTTTTTGCTCCACTTGCGGTTTAGCACTTCTGTGTGAAACCAACTATGTGGGAACTTTCTGTCTGGACAAGCCCATGGAGTTGGCAGAAGCAGCAGCTGGCACATTGGCAAATAAGCATTTCAAGGCCTTACCTGTTGCTTTTAATGAATGGCTGAGTAGCTGCCACTGCTGCCAACAAGCAATGCAATGAAGCGAATCAAACCGTCCAGGAAGGAACAGCTTAAGAGAGAGAGTGTGTGTGTGTGTGTGTGTGTGTGTGTGTATGAGCAAGTGCAATACATTGCAGAGAATTTGTGGTGAGCTAAGAGATGTGACATGGTGGCGCTGTGGGTTAAAGCCTCAGCGCCTAGGACTTGCTGATCGAAAGGTCGGCGGTTCGAATCCCTGCTGCGGGGTGCGCTCCCGCTGCTCGGTCCCAGCGCCTGCCAACCTAGCAGTTCGAAAGCACCTCCGGGTGCAAGTAGATAAATAGGGACCGCTTACCAGCGGGAAGGTAAACGGCGTTTCCGTGTGCAGCTCTGGCTTGCCAGAGCAGCGATGTCACACTGGCCATGTGACCCGGAAGTGTCTCCGGACAGCGCTGGCCCCTGGCCTCTTAAGTGAGATGGGCGCACAACCCCAGAGTCTGTCAAGACTGGCCCGTACGGGCAGGGGTACCTTTACCTTTACCTAAGAGATGTGTATTTTATCTTCCTAGGATTCCCCTATGAGAAAGATGCCCGGCTCTACTTTGATGACACCTGCGTTGTACCAGAGAGGATGGAAGGTAAGGGACTGTCTGCTTAGGTTTGTCTGGGGTGAAGAGATTTTGCAGAACTCTAGAGAGGTCAGAATTGGCCACTAAATAGCCAATTCGCCCAAGGGCTTCAATAAGATCTACCTTGTTTGTGCTGAATATTATGGGGAAATTTGCTGCAAGACATAGGGCTCCAGGGTTGGAGCTAAGTACCAATCAATTGGATGCTAAAGCCTATGAAGGAAGTGATGCCAGCCAGGTACAGAGTTGCTTTCACATTCAGCTGCCTCTATAGCATATTGCTTCATGGGGAGAGGAGTAAAAAAAAAGAAGCATCTGCAGCCAGATGTGTAGCCACTTCCTCGCTCACCTGGCTTCTGTCAGACATCCAGAAGTTAATGGAAACTGCAGCAGGGGAGAGGTTGAGGAACTTGGGGTGTCAGTTCTAACTGGTGTGTGTTGCTGTTGTTGGGAACAGGTAAAGTGAAGCAAGAACCCACAGTATATCGTGAAGGACCTCCATACCAGAGGCGAGGGTCGCTCCAGCTGTGGCAGTTCCTCGTCACACTCCTCGACGACCCAGCCAATGCTCACTTCATCGCCTGGACTGGCAGGGGCATGGAGTTCAAGCTGATTGAGCCAGAGGAGGTAAAAGAAATCTGAGAGTGAGCCTGCAAAATGGCTGTGACGGTTGCACTTTTAATTTACTGACTGTCAAAACAAAAGGTTTGAATTTCAGCTGACAGAATGGCTGGAAGCCTACTAGAATGTAAGAGAGGATGAAATGCTTGAAGTTCAAATGAAAGTGTCACTGGGAGAAGGGAGCTGGATGAGACCTTAGGCTGGCTGATGTGAAATGCTGCTGCTTAGCTTCTGTTGACCTCTGGACCAAGCCACTTAACCCAAGGGCCTAGTAGCACTAGGAGACACCTGCCAGAGTGGGAAGGTTTGGGGTCTTGCTAACTGAAGGGGGCACAGGTTGTGGAGTAGGGCTGGTGATGACTTCGGCCTTATAGTGGAAACTGGTGTGTGTATTTTGCTTGGTGCTAAAATTGGACATGTACCAGAAAGATTGCAAAAAGTTGGTGGTTTTGCCCTAATTCCTTCCCAACTATCCTTTTCTGTCTAAAATGACTGATGTTGAGAATCGAATAGCAGTGGTTCAGGACCAGTCACAGGCTAGCCAGCAACCCAGATGCTTGTTCAGGAGCTTCTGTAAGTCAGTCTGGTGGGAGACAATGGCTGCAGTTCACTGATACTGGCGCACCCAACCTGGAATGATGCCTGTTGAGGCAGGGACACGGCATGACAAGTGCTCCCGAGAGAAATACCAATGATGTGTGCCATGCTGGCCGAGCATTGCCCTCATGCAGAGATGCATGAGCACCCGATGTGGTGACAGTTCCTATATCTACCCATGGTAGAAGTGTGCGATGTCACCTTTTGCACACTATGCATAAACAGGGTATCACTTGTTGGTGCTTCCAGTGAAACTTCCAAATCTGCCTCCTTCACTGCTGAGCAGTGGTGCACTATGCAGGCATTTCATGTGGCAACTTGGCAAGGGCACAAGTACATCCATCTCCTCTCTGAGTCCTCATTATTAACTTACTCCAAGTTGCAGGTGGCAGGGCTCAATGTCCAGGGCCGCAACAGTGGGCAGAGATGCTGTAAATCAGGCATAGGCAACCTTTGGCCCTCCAGATGTTTTGGCCCACAACTCCCATGATCCCTAGCTAACAGGACCAGTGGTCAGGGATGATGGGAATTGTAGTCTGAAACATCTGGCGGGCCAAAGGTTGCCTATGCCTGCTGTTAGTGAAGCCATATCTGGCTTTGTTATTTATTTGCTTGTTCATTCTTTCCCGGTCCACATGAAGGTCAGATGGGGAAACTGCAGAGCAGCAGATGGCACAAGGCTCTGCTTCCAAATTTCTTGCTTAACCTGTTGAGCACAAACTTGCTTAGTTTGGCTGTTCCCGGGCCTGATTATTTGCCAGCAATGGCTCCCTGTCTTAACTGCTTGGGTTGTCCAGCTAGTGTGGTTTTATAACCTTATTAGAGATAAAATGCAATTGGATTAGACCAAACACAATGCACCTTGTCTGAGGCTCTGATTCTGGAGCACGACTGCAACCTATTAGACACTGCCTGACTCAACAGAACGTTCTGTTCAGTTCACACTGGGGCCCCTGCACACTTTCTCAAAAGTGGCTTTGACTCTGAGCCAGGTGGGGTGAGGAAGTTGTGGGACTCCACTTGCAGTCTTGGTGTGCAAGAAGAGCATTGGCAGGGTCTGATAATCTCATGGCGAGGGAGGCCCGAGTGCAAAACGTGAGGTTGGCTCTGATGTGCAAGATGAGCCTGAGGCTTCCTTTGAATCCTAGAGCTACAGAGGAGAGGGGATGAACCCTGCACTCTCCCCAGCCCCAACCTGTTTGGATTCTACTCTTGGTGTGTGCAAGCCCAGAACTATAGCAAGCCTTTGTCTCCCATCTCCAAGGTGGAAAGGGGAGGTGGGGGGGCCTGTATCTGCACCTGATGGGTCCCCTGAGATTGGAGCACCCATTGGGCGCAGAGGCAGAGCAAGCAGGGAACCTTCCTCCTCTGGCTCAGAACCACTGTGGAGTCAACAAAGTGGGGAATTGCTCCTATACCTGTTGGGTGTTCCATTTCGGAACACAAGGCACAGAGGGTTGTACCTAACTAAATGCTATCCAGAGTAAAGGTAAAGGGACCCCTGACCATTAGGTCCAGTTGTGGCCAACTTTGGGGTTGCGGCGCTCATCTCGCTTTACTGGCTGAGGGAGCCGGCGTACAGCTTCCGCTTCTAAGCCTTTTCTGGCGAACCAGAGCAGCGCACAGAAATGCCGTTTACCTTCCCGCCGGAGCGGTGCCTATTTATCTACTTGCACTTTGACATGCTTTCAAACTGCTAGGTTGGCAGGAGCAGGGACCAAGCAACGGGAGCTCACCTTGTTGCGGGGATTCGAACCGCCGACCTTCTGATCAGCAAGTCCTAGGCTCTGTGGTTTAACCCACAGCGCCACCCGTGTCCCTTGCTATCCAGAGTAGATCTGTTTAAACTAAGTCATGTTCGTTAATGTCAGTGGGTCTCTTTTGAGTAGAACCAAGTGGCATATAATCCATTGGCAGAGCCAACCTCCACACACCCCAAAGCTCTGAGCTGTTGGGGAGTCAGGGTTTATCTTCTGCCCCTGCAACCACCAGCTCCAAGCTTAGAGCAGGAAAATTTCCCCCTGATTTCATGAAACTTCTCTGAAATATAGCATATAGCCAGATTCTGCCCTTTGGATGATAAAGGGTCTCACTGTGGGACTCACTGGGGATATGTAGGTCCCACCATCTACCTGCAGGTGCTGAGCGCTAATGCTGAGCTATCCCTTACCCTTTTCTTTCCATACCGATTTCTGCTTTGTTTGTTTTTTTCTGTTCTTTTGTTTTGCTGTTTGCTTCTCATCAGCTTTTAGGGAAAGTTGTGGGTGAGTTGTTGTTAGTTTTACAAATGTGCACGATATAAAAAGCAATCAAAATTTGCAAATGTAAAAAGTAGACAGCACATAACACAGAGTCTAGCCAGGATCCATTTCTTGCAAGTTGTTTTCTTCCTGGTCCTTTGGCACAGCTTACTTGGCTTTCCATAACAGCTTCCCAGATAGCAGGTACAGAGAATGTGCTTCTTTTCTCATAACTAGAGGCACAAGAAGTCTACCCCCTTTTAAACAAATAAATATAAAGCTAAACACTGTAACGTGAAAAACAGTTCTGGTTCTTGGTCCACCATGTGATTGGTAAACTGCAGCAATAATATGCAGTGAGCAGGACAAAATATAAAGACACTGGAAATATAAAATAAATGGAAGACCAAGATATACAGTGACCTCATAGGGATAGAATTGTTCAGAAGTCCATCAACGCAGTGGAGCTATTTTCTCAATGTTCTGAAAAAATGCTGATGGGAGGCTAGTTCATTCACCCATTTCGGACAATTCTTATTCATGGGGAACGTATCAGTGGGAAGGCAAAAAAAATAAAAAAAAATACCCATTTGTTAATCAGTTATGGTAGAAAACTATTGCTCTCAGCATTCTTAGAGAGGCTGCAATGTGTGTTTGCTGCATGTCAAATTTTGCAGCTCTGCAGCAATCATAAACTATAACAATATTTTTCATTATAGTTTGAAAGAGTAGTTTGTTTTTGCAGGTCATATTCAATGACTGGGAATAAGCACTTCCTTTTTAAAAGGTAAAATACCTGAAGCACCATCACTGATTAACAGTTTGGTGTGTTTATTTTTCTTGCTGATGTACTTCTTCATTAATAAAGATAACCTAAATTGGTTAAGTAGACTGAGATTGATACAAAACACAAATAAAAGATTTCATAGCGATGAAATCAGGAAACAGAGACTCACATTGGATAGTAAGACCTCGATCTTGGTTTCTACATGATCCTGCTGTGTTGTTGTTCAGGATCTGTCCTTCCAGTGATCACTCAGGGCTGATTTCCTTCAGAATGGAGAGGTTTGATCTTCCTGCAGTCCATGGGACTCTCAAGAGTCTCCTCCAGCACCATAATTCAAAAGCATCCATTCTTCGGCCATCCTGCTGTATTTTTGTCTATTTGTATTTTCAGCGTTTTGTCTTTCATATTGTTCATTATGCATTATCACTGCAGGTATTAAATTACTTTGTGACAACATAACACATCTTATTTTTTGCCATTACACATATGAGCTTCCTAACACATATATTTTTAGTGATGGATTTCTTATGCTTCCAATTTTATTCGTATTGGCTCATCCATCTCTCTCCCCCTACTTCCCCTCTACCACATCCCCCTCTCCCCCCCCACGCCCCACTTTTCTCATTAAGCTTCAGACACTTGGTTGTGCCTTGCAGAAAGGCTTTCTGCTAATTCCCTCTGTTGCTGAGTAGGCTTTGCTCTGTCGTCGCCCTGTGGAGACACTGGTTTTTGTAAATAAACCCTTGAAATTACCGAGAGGAATCTTGTGGTGTGCTGGGTTGTGCTGAATGATACAGAGAAGGAAGCTGTTTGACTAATAATTGAAACCAGCTGCACAGCTGAGCCAGGCAGTGCATGGTGGGTAATTATCCATAATATACAGTACACTCGGCATGGAAATTGTGGTTTTTCAAACAACAATTTGGCAGCCCCCCCTCTAGTCAGAGGTCTGTGAGAGTCGGCCGTTTCACTCCCTCTCCATTAGGAAAAAGCATGGCTTTGATCTGGAAATGCTTGAGCCATGAATCTTGCGCTGTCTGGCAGTTTTCCTTTGGCGAGTACGCCAGAGGAGCGCAAGTGGGAGATGCACAGCCACATTGCAGGGCCCTGCTCCCCACGCACACAAGGTGAAAAGCTTTATACATTTGAAGCCTCTCCTCTCAATGAAGTCTGCCCCAAGTGAGTGGAAGTGGGTTCTCTTATATGATCAAAAGGCTGTTAAGAGACCTTGCTTTCTGACCCTATGGTCCAGCGAGAGGATGAGGGGCTTTGGAGGAGTTTGTGGCTTTCTGTGCCCTGCTGTGCAGCAGCAAGAGGAAGCTCTTGCCGCGTAATCAAAGCCCGTGTGCTGAGAGATGATTATGTAACAGCAGCTCCAGGGCTGCTTGGAATCTGTGCATTGGCAACGCACTCTCCGCTCTCTTCCTGTCGTTACATCCATATGCAAAGAACTTGTGTCTGAACATGCAAAATGTAACCAAACATCCTTCCATCCTGGAGCCTGTTAAGAGAGGCTCAGTCCCCCGCGATACTAAGAAGCCTATTGCTCTCTGTTGCCTTAAAACAACACAGCAGAGCTTCTTGTGCTTTTTCTTCCTTTTGACACTGCGGCAACTGGTGTGCTGTTGAACTTGCTAAGCGCTGCTGTATGCATGCTGCTGTGCTTTGCTCCAGACATGTTCCTCCTCAGGGTACGAGAGATGAGCTGTGCTCAGGGTGGCAGGACAGAAAAAGCTGAGTGCGAAGGGGAGAAAGATGTCAGTTCTGCTGGAGGTTTTCCTGGAGCTTTAATTGAAATCCTGTAATACAGTGGTACCTTGCAAGACGAAAGAGTTTTTCGTTTTTTGAGTTGCTTCGCAAGACGAATTTCCCTATGGGCTTGCTTCGCAAGACGAAAACGTCTTGCAAGTTTGTTTCCTTTTTCTTAAAACCGGATTCCTATGGGAATCCGTGCTTCGCAAGACGAAAAATTCGCAAGACGAAAAAACTCGCAGAACGAATTAATTTCGTCTTGCGAGGTATCACTGTAGATGGAGAAGGGGCAGAGAGGCAGGTAGTGGGAAGTAGATGCTTTTCTCTGTGTTGGAGTTGCAGTGAGGCAGGGTGCTGCTTTCTCTAAGGATGGTGAACCTATTTGATTGATCCTTGCATCTCCATTCCTCTTTCTTTGCTCTGATGAAAAACCAAACCGACTGGGTGCACCATACGAATGTAGCTATCTGCTTAGCTGCTGAGTTCACTGGAAACACCCTGTGTATTGGCTCGGACTGCTGTTCTGGGCCTTTGCGATGCCTCAGGTGGATGCAAGCTGCCTCGGTGCACTTAGTGCAAGGAAATCCCATTAATCTTCTCTGAGTGCCTTGCAGATTGTCCATTCCAGAAATCCCCTGGGAAACAGTGGGTTGGTTGGCAGCAGGCTTATGTCATCAGAACCTGCTCCCAAAGAGAGCTAAAATGAGTAATCCCCTCCACACGACTGCTCCAGAATCATATTAGAATTGAGTCGGTGCTCTTGCAACCCATTAGGAACACACTCACTGCAGCATTGTTGGGTTTCCTGGTCATGCCTTGCTGGCTTTGGTTTCCATTGCAGTCAAAAAGTGTGACATGCTAAAGGTCTGTTGGTCAATACTCTGTGCCTTGGCCAGTAAAGTTTGGCTGGTTGTCCGTGACTTTGTGAAGCATCAAGAAGCAATAATTAACTATGTGCTAAGTGGGGGGGGGGGGAATCCTCCAGTCTTTTAGGCCTATGGACACATGTAGATTTTTGAATGATTTGCCATGGGTACCACCACTTCTTTCCCCTCCCTCTTTACAAATAGAAAGAAAGCATGCATGCACAAATTTTGCTTTCCCAAGCGATCTGGGTAAAATGTGGATCCAGCAGAATCCACATTTGGATTCACCCAGTCTAGGCCTGCATAAAAGTACAGTTGTACCTCGGGTTACATACACTTCAGATTACATACGCTTCAGGTTACAGACTCTGCTAACCCAGAAATAGTACCTCGGGTTAAGAACTTTGCTTCAGGATGAGAACAGAAACCATGCAACAGCAGCAAGAGGCCCCATTAGCTAAAGTGGTGATTCAGGTTAAGAACAGTTTCAGGTTAAGAACAGACCTCCGGAATGAATTAAGTACGTAACCAGAGGTACCACTGTAGTTCAGAACCTGTGGCCTTGCTGGTGGTATTTCTGTCTCCTCTAGGGCTTGATCACAAAGACTTTCCACCCAATATGCCAAAACACTTGACAAGCACTGCAGAGCTTCATGGCTGTATTCTTCACCTTCTTAGGTAGCTCGTCGGTGGGGGATCCAGAAGAATCGTCCAGCAATGAACTATGACAAGCTTAGCCGTTCTCTTCGCTACTACTATGAAAAAGGCATAATGCAAAAGGTGAGCAGCCCACTCCTTCCTCCGAACATCCTTGGTACGTGAGAGCTGTGTGGTTGTAAAGGAACAGTCTTTGGCACAGTTATGGCTTACTTTTCAGGACCACTCTTCCTCCTGTTCCATCTGCCTAATTGGAGGGAAGACAGCCAACACACCATTTCTTGGGGCGTTTCCAGACAATCAGTTTACAGCATGCAAAAAAGCAAATTGATTTTTCATTTCTTTGCACCGTCAACATTTAATTTCCCCAGTCCTAAAGCTGCAATACTATGCTGTGTGTGAGGAGGAGATTCTTCTCTTCCTCCATCCAATAGTACACTAATATCTCTTGCATTTGTTGCATGGAACGTGAGTGTTGCGAGCCACTCCCTGCTGCTTGTTGCACCTGAGATTTCTCAGTACCCTCCCTGGGACCTTTTCCATAGTATGTCTTTTGATGTTTGAAGTTGCTTGGTTAGGTATATACTGCATTGTCTGTAACACTTCTTTATCAATTACATTTCTGCAGGAAGTCTGCCATTGACTTTCTACTCACTATTGATCCAGGGGCAGATTCCAGCGTATAGTTAGCAGAGTAAAAACTTAAACACATTGCAGGATTCCCAAAAAATAGACCAGAGGCAATTAATAGTTCATCCAGCAGAGTTTTACTGCTACTAAATGCAAATGACCATAATGGTCACAAATCCAATACATTGAGGATTGGCACTGTCCATAAGAAATCCAGTTGCAGCAGACTTAACTTAAACTTAAGGTTTAGACTTACTATAAGTTATTTTAACACTAAATATACTATGTACAGAACACCACCTCAGGAGGAAGAAAGAGAAAGAGAAAGTGAAACCCAGGCTCCTTCTTGACTATTTTTATAGTCAGCATGACCTTGACAGAAGAGATGAGAGAGCCAGTTTAAGCCAGCTGTACTCAGCTTCTCTGAAGGAATAACCCAAATATCATGAACCTTCTGCTTGTTTCTTTCACACAGAGAAGCTTCCAGAACCCTCTTGAATTAATTAGAATAGGAAAGATCGCTGCACATCAGATCAATACTTTCTGCACTAAGAAATGCAAACTGACAAACTCCACCACATCTAAACCTGACTTGAAGTTCCCAAGTAGCTTGTCAAGGCTTACTTTTGTTTTCATTGCTTCTCTGAAGGTTGTGTGACATGGGCTCAACCCCAGCAGGCACTATAGTTCAAAGAATGGAGCCTATGAGATTGCCATTCCAATTCTGCATTGTCACCTTAGCAAAGCATTTCAAAGAGTCTGTGGCACCTTAAATACTAAGAAATATATTATGACATAAGTAACTGTGCCCCAACCTCACAGCAAACCTGTTTTCTTACATTATGTCATCTCCTCCAGTTTATTCCTTTTGAAAGGTGTATATTGCAAGTTCTTTGTGTATTCTGTGCAAAAATCTTACTGCACAACGGCAGACTACACTTAGCCTTGCCCTCATTCAGTATATATCATGCCCATCCCACTCTCAGGTTCTGAGATTTCACTAGGCATACTTTGAGTCTATTTTTGCCAGCTTAAGAGCTAGAAATATCCTTCAAATAAACAAATTAATTAAAAGAATGGTTTTCTCATGATGACTAATATACTGCAGCCTACACTTCTGCAATGTTCTTGTAGAATCTCAGCTCTCACACAGCCTAGCTATAATGCTTTACAGACTTGTACGAATATCCTAGAAAGGATAAAATAAAAAGCCGGGTTTTTGAAAGGCGCTTGCTTGCACATGCTCTGCATTCTTTCTTCACAACAGATTTTGAGATGTTATGTTGCTACTGGAAAGTAATAAAGGGCAGTAACAATTAGAAAGAAACCCCTGAAGAACATGTTACAAGTTCTATAACAATGACTCTTCACTTCCTGTCTCTCCTGCATAACTTCCTGCCTGTTAATCCATCTTCACATGGCAATTGAACCATCCATCCATATATGCAGTCATACATACCTGCCCCTTCCTTACCTGTACTGCCCGTCTTCTTTTTTTAAGGTGGCTGGAGAGCGGTATGTCTACAAGTTTGTTTGTGACCCCGATGCCCTCTTCTCCATGGCCTTCCCTGACAATCAGCGCCCGTTCTTAAAAGCTGAACCAGACTGCCATGTGAACGAAGATGACACCTTACCTCTGACACACTTTGAAGACAACTCCGCATACCTCCTGGACCTGGATCACTGCAGCAACCTCCCCTACGCCGAGGGCTTTGCTTACTGACTCACCGGGCAGCTCGAATGCTGACCTTAAGAGACTCCGGTTCCAACAAATAAGGGCAAAAATGTTTTGTTTTTGTTGTTTTTTTTGTAAAGAATTTCTGCTGTTCATAAAACTGCTCTTTGCAAATATTATCGGAAGAGCCTAAAATACTTTTAACGGCCCTCCACCTTGAAGACAGACAGTAGCATGGCTAGTGAGTAGGGCCTCCTGTTGCGGATCGCCACCGTCAAGAACAGCTGGGGAGGGACTTGCAACAGGGGCTGTCTTCTGGGCCCGGTTGCTTAGGGTCGTGTGTGACAAAAAGATGTTCACAGGACTTGAATAGACAGTGTGTGATTAGCAAATGTCAAGAAAATATGCTATGTAACAATCACAATCCTTGTATCTACCTTGTATAATGGAAAGGGCTCACGGATGCTAAGGAGCCAGTGCGGCATAAGCCCTTTTCGGATGGGTCACGGCTTAGTGTGGTGCTTCTCCTAGCATGGCTGAATTAGCTCAGCCCCTCTGGGTTCTCAGTCGACAGCTCTTCAGTCTGAGGAAGCCTTTCCTTCTGATTATTTTTATTTGTTTTGTGTTATAATAATGATAATAATAACAATTTTGGTCCATAATAAGCAAACCCAACATAAAGGACAGCACTTAACCTACCAGATCCCTATGAGCCACACAGGCACTTGGCCGCCCCCTCTGGTGCAAGGCTGCGCATGGATGGCTTGCTTTTAGGGGAAGTCGGGGGCTCGGCCAAAACTCTTTTTATGTTGTGGGGCAACATTTGTAACCAGGTTTTTTGTAGGTTTTTTGTATCTTAAGGCTAAACCAGCTTTTGGCAAAGCTGAGCTGCTGCTTTTTTGCTTCCAGCAGCGCCAACGCGAAGGTTGCTGCGGCTTGGCAGGGGCGGGGGGGGGGTGGAGTCCCTTGCCCTTCCATGTGCATATCTGCTTTGTGCTGTTCTGCAGTGGATGCTGTCCAGGACAGTTTGTACAGTGTGCTCTGCATTCAGAGTATGCTCCCGCGCAGCAACAGCAGCAGCAAATGCAAGCTGCTTGGCTTTCCCTGCAACTGGGGACTGTATGTATATAATACAAGGCAGCTCCAGCCACTGAACTTCTCCCAGGCAGGGCAGTCCTGACCGTGTGGCGGCATCGCCTTGTAACAGCTGAACTACCTTTTCCAGTTCTCCCTAGGCTTGCGAGCAAGAGAGGTGCAAGATGTGTATACAGACATATTTTTTAGCTTCATCTGTAAGTTGCATTACCCTCCTTCAGTTCATGCAAGTTGCATATTTTAAGAGGATTTTTAAAAAAAGGAATATATATATATATATATATATAACTTGGGTTTGTAAAAAAAAAAAAAAGAAAAGAGAAATCAGAGAGGAAGGGGAATTGGTCAGAGTTGATCATTATATGTAAAACATCTCTGGATCCTTCAGAAATTCCCCTTCTTCTTGCTGCGAGCTGCATTCAGCATACACCTGTACCGTGCTTGACCCAAATATGCATATCTTTCCCTGCGGACTCCAATTTTTGTTGTAAATGCTGTATAGGATTTCTCTTTCTGCTTTGATAAATTTGTTTGGGTTTTTGACTAACTTCACTTCTTCTTTTTTAAAGTATGAAGATTAACTCTTTGTAGACGACTCAGCAACTCTCCCCAGAAAGTATCACATGGCCTGTCAAAAAAAGCACAGGGCAGCAGCAAAGTCAGCTGCAGCGCCCCACCCCCACCCCCAAATTATGCCCCAGGGCTTAACCAAAACAGTGGGTTTCGTTTTGTTTAATTGGTTATGGGAAGTCTATAGTGCAGAAAGGGTTAATCTGAGGATTGATGTGAAATGACTGTTGCCTGAGCAGGGCTATATAATATAACTCCTGCAAAGCTGCATTACATTCTGTACTGTGTACAATAAAGGATTTTTGCTTTCTGTTCAGGCACTGCTGGTGTGCTCCCTCTCATTCAGTTGTGTTACCAGCACTGCCACACAGAAATGGATTGACACTGCCCTGTCTGCTCCTGGAGTTCTGGAGAGCTCTATCCCTGGGCAGGATTCACCTAACAAACCCCAACAATGGAGCCCCTATGCAAGGTCTTCCACAATGGGGCTTTCCTCCTCCCTTCTTGTTCCCCTCACACACCCTGAAATTAGCTCAGGGGGAAACTCAGGAATAAAACCCAGAACAGCACACCGAGGGAGGGGGCTTGTTCTGTCTCAGTTCTGCCTTCACCTCAGTTTTGCCTGCTGGGCTGCAGTCCCTCAAGAAAGCAATCTTGTTTCCGCAAAATTAGCACTATTTCAAGGACCTCTATATTCAACGGACATGGAAGTGAGCGGTTTTCGCAGAATGTCTTATCATAAGGTGTTTTGACCCAAAAGTTTGTTTTCCTCTAAAAATCAACATCTCTTGCCCTCCATTTCTTCTTCTCACCTTGCTAGCACTTCTACAGCTTCCCCTACAATACCTGTCCCCCAAAATGTTATTCTTTAATTCCTCACCGGCTGGGGCTGATAGAAACTGGGAATCCAACACTATCTGGAGGGCCACAGTCATGCCCACCTCACCTCAATCCCAGGAATAAACAGGCTGCATTGTTTAATTCTGCCCTTCCTAGAAGGAGCTCAGGACCAGTATATATGGCTGTGTTCTCCTTAGCCCCTTGATCCTCACATCAGCTCTGTGATAGGTTAGGCTTGGAGACTGTGACTAGTCAAGAAGCTTCGTAGCTGAGCAGCATTTTGAATCTGACAGAACAACGCACTGCCCACTGCACTATAGTGGTGGCACTCACTTGGGATGCTCTTCAGTCAAAATATTATTTAGAAGGGCAGGCTGCTATGTCTCTTGCAACTGGGTAAAACAGTGATGCAGTTGAATCAGATCCCAAAATGGACACTTAAAAGGGAGGAAAGGGTTAAGTAAGCCTCAAGTTTCCTATAATTTTTGCTTCTGTTACTCTACATCTGCTCCCTGTCAATAACATGCTCTCCAACGTCTGTGCTTGCAATTAATTGATAAACTATGAACAGTTAATCACTACTAGCCTAAAGGACACATGCTTTCCCTGTAGATGCTGCTTCCAAGATGGACTTTGCAGAGCTTTGGGATGCACAGTCTTTCAGTATCAGCTTTCATTACCTTGCAATCAGGAGGAGAATGTATTTCCAACTTGTTCATTGGATGAGCAGCATTTACCAATGATCTGGATTTAGCAGCAGGTCACTTTCCTATATTGTGCCCCCTCCCTCTCCTGTTCCCTTGCCCCTTGGAATGGGGCTTTCTCCAGCCTTTGGAGAAATTCCATTTCCCAACCCCTGGAAGGTAACAGAAATCACAGCTAAATCCTTATGAACGGCATCAGCTGATTACAGACATGGTGTGTGAGCAGCCTGATAGCAGCTTGAGCAAAGTGCTCTGTCTTGAACTAGGAGATAAAATCTACTTTACCTAAGCATTGCCAACCAAAGCACATTCTGCTTAACCATCTACAGAGAATAGACGCAGAAAGAAGCCTGAATATCTTTTTTAAATCTTCTGTGTATGGTGACCACTTTCTCATTGCTTACAAAAGAAAGAAAATCACCAAAAGACAATTTTGCATAAAATGTGCTCGTGCCTATATACAGTATATACAGAAATAATTAAACTGAAATATAATACCTATGGCAGGTATAATGTGATTAGGTGACCTGTGTGCTACTCGTCCCCTCCTGCTTTCCCCTATCCTTATTGTCCTTTTAATTTCTTTAAAAAATGTAATTGTGAGTTCCAATTATTTACTTAAGGGTCGTGGTAGACCAAAACCCTCCAGTGGTA
The DNA here is from genome assembly GCF_964234715.1 of Podarcis melisellensis. Taxonomy (NCBI): domain Eukaryota; kingdom Metazoa; phylum Chordata; class Lepidosauria; order Squamata; family Lacertidae; genus Podarcis; species Podarcis melisellensis. Next base: position 38,495,923 of record NC_138537.1, read on the forward strand.
AAAGCCCGAAAGCCTTACCCTGAGTCCCATAAAAGAAAGCAGCTTCCAGGACACACACAAAAACTTTCTAAAAAGAAAGCTTAAACCCTGCAGCTCCCAGCAATGCTTCCCCCACAGCCATCATTCATTCAGCTCCAACCACGAGCAGCAGAGATGTCGTCTCCTATCACTGCAAACTACTGTTGGGTTGTGGAGAGGTGCCCATGTACCCTGGGGGACTGTCCAGGGTTAAACAGGGCATGTGGACCTCCTTTTCATCAGCAGTTGAGTCACACAGTTAAGGAGTAGAGCCCACCATAGCTGCCAGTTAGGGAAAGATGACAGAGAATGCAGCTTCTCCTAACAGTGCATAAGACAATTGAAACAGGATTTAATAGCACAATGGATTAGCTTTATAAAGCCCCTTGAGACTAAAATAACTGAGTTGTCAGGAGGGGGGGGAGGGAATAACACATATTGAAGGCTGCTAATGAAGCCTTTGAAATAAGCCTCAAGCAGCAACAGAAAATTTCAATTTGCAGCAAAGGCCCTGCAGATCGCAATGGAGGATCTTGAGAAAACAAAATTGCCAACAGAAACTGAATGGGGGAGGGATGACCTGGTGATTTTCTGAGCTTTTACCAGACCTCACAATTACTGCAGTGTATTCTCAGAGACACTGGGACGCGGGTGGCGCTGTGTAGCCTTTTCTGGGTGGGGGGGGGGTGTTTGAGTCAGTTTTAAACTGACTGCTCAGAAATCCATTCCTTCACTAGGACTTGCCGATCAGAAGGTCGGCGGTTCAAATCCTGGCGACGGGGTGAGCTCCCGTTGCTCGGTCCCTGCTCCTGCCAACCTAGCAGTTCGAAAGCACGTCAAAGTGCAAGTAGATAAATAGGTACCACTCTGGCGGGAAGGTAAACGGCATTTCCGTGCGCTGCTCTGGTTTGCCAGAAGCGGCTTAGTCATGCTGGCCACATGACCCAGAAGCTGTATGCTGGCTCCCTTGGCCACTAAAGCTAGATGAGCGCGCAACCCCAGAGTCGGTCACGACTGGACCTAATGGTCAGGGGTCCCTTTACCTTTACCTTACTCTCAGAGAGCCCAAAATCCGCATTTGCAAAATCTGTTGCAGAAGCAGAAGAAACTTCCATCCCTCTGTGAATAAATTACAAAGAACAGGAATTTCATTTTGTTGGGGTTTCTCATCCCAGCTGATGGTGGTCAGTAGCATCTTGGATAGTGGGGGTGGGGAGGGATTCCAGAGTTATGGAAGTGGTCCAGGATGATGGACATTCCAAAACCGGATTTCATGTCTTTTGGATTATACAGGCCAATTGCACTTTTGAACCAAGACTGCAAGCTGTTTGTAAGGGTTGGGACCATTGTGCACAACTACATTAAGACAGAAAAAAAACAGGATTCGAACCAGGAACATAGTCTGCAAGCTATGTCTTGCTGGTCCTGATTATGGGGATCATACACACAACACATTCTGATGCCATTGCTGTTTAATAGCAAGAGGGAGCATTTCTTAGCAGCAGAAAAAAATACACATGGTAGCCACACCTCTCTCATTTAACAGAAATCACTTAGAAGGTATCTGCACATTTTGCTCCATAACTTTCTAGGACTAGAGACTTGCCCAGGGGACACCATCATAGGCAACTTGGTGCCAGTAGGTACTGGGTTGACAACCCCTGGCATAAACAGAGAAAACCTGAGTTTAATTTAAAAACCCTCCCAAGAGAGACAGGTTGGTGTTTGGGAAGCCTGTGATTTCTCAATAGTTCCATGCAGTTTTCAATACCCGAAAATCAAGAAACAAAATCAACATGCTCAACTAAATAATGTTAATTATGGGACTCTATCCAAAGACACTAACTTATATATTTGGAATGACTTAAACTTATCCTGGCTGAGCTGAGTAGGCGTAATATTAAAATCTTGCCCAAGCTAAACTTACTGTTTCCAGTACTGCATATTGCAATATAGATTGATAAGTGAATGGAGAAATTCACTTTAATCCTGTCAGGTTTGAATAAAGAAATCTGAACACAAAAATCATAAGGTGAGTCTACTAAACTCCACCTACTGTATATTCTGCAAAACAATTCATTGCAGTCCTGGAAATAGACCCAAAATGCAATCCCAATCAGTGGCGTAGCATGGGGGGTGCAGGGGGGGCTGGCCACACCGGGCGCAACATCTGGGGGTTAGGGTTAGGGGGTGCAAATCCACGGGTTAGGGGGTGCAAATCCACATGTTAGGGGGTGCAAATTACTTGCCTTGCCCCGGGTGCTGACAACCCACGCTACACCACTGATCCCAATTTCCTACTGGCATGCACAAAATCAAAGAACCATTTAAAAATGTTATAATATGGGAAACAGTGGATGACTAAAATTTTTCACTTTGGAGGGTTTTTTTGGGGAGTGGAGCTCAGCACTTGCTCAATTCTTTTAGGAAAAGTTTAGAAACCAGATAGGAACTTGACCAGAAAAATCTTTCAGCTACTAAAGTCTTCCCGTACCTCCTAGCTCATTCTATTGCTATACATAGAAAGCTAATAATGCCCTCTCCCTTTAATGTTTCCTTTTCTCCACCTTTTCTAGCTTGCTGACATAATAATTCCACAAAACCCAAATAGACCTGGAGCTAATAAGTTTCTTTAGAGACAAGGCAAGGTTCCTACTTGAACATAATTAGCTAACAGCAGCTAACAAGCCAAAGAAAAAGTGAAACTAAACAAGGCTGCAATTCTATCCACACCAACCTAAGAGTAATATCTATAGAGCGTAGTTGGGCTTACGTTTGAGTAAACCTTTAATAAAAAGCCATGTAAAGCACCTGTGTGGCATGTGGAAGGTCCTGGTGTTGTGCTATACAGCTGCTGACTCATATTTGCGTTCATGAACATGTTAATCTGAGCTCAAGCTGCCAATGTGTGGAGTTGAGCAAACTCAGCCTTTCCTCCCCTGCTCTCGCAGACTCTCTCTTCTCCTACTTCCCAGAACAAGCTGGAGCTGCAGCATGGCTCTGAGCTACATGAAACACCAGGTGAACTGAATCTATCCAAAAAGAGATTTTGACAGCCTGCAACTTTGCTAAGTCAAAGATTGCATTACCATTTTTGCAATGAAACCAAGTTCTTTTCAAGTTTGGAACCTTTTTCTTCTTCGTTTTACTGCCAATGGACAGAGACTTGTTTGCTGTAACTTCTGAAACTTTGTAGGTAAAAATCTTCACTTATTTGCAAAGCTAAGTGTCCGTGATTTATTATCGCCTAATTATTTTCATGGGGATCGTTTGTTTAAAGGCGGATAAGGACAAATGAAAATCTAACCAAGTTTTAATGTGCTTGGAGCAGTCACCATTGTGCTAACTCTGTTATGAAAACATAAGAATCTGTCTTCCAAATCTTTCTCTTCAACATTGGGTAACTATGAGAATATATGTGTGAAATCCTAGAAAGCTGCTGCTGATCAGTGTAGGCCAGGCTTCCTCAACCTCGGCCCTCCAGATGTTTTGAGACTACAATTCCCATCATCCCTGACCACTGATCTTGCTAGTCTCATGGGAGTTGTAGGCCAAAAGCATCTGGAGGGCTGAGGTTGAGGAAGCCTGGTGTAGGCAATACTGAGCTAGATAGTGCATTTCTTAGTGCAGAAAGTGTTGATCTGATGTATAGAGATCTTTCTTAGTCTACTTAATTCAAGAGTGTTCTGGAAGTTTTTCTTTGTGAAAAAACAAGCAGAAGGTTCATGATGTTTGGGTTATTCCTTTAGAGAAGCTGAGTACAGCTGGTTTAAACTGGCTCTCTTATCTCTTCTGTCAAGGTCATGCTGACTATAAAAGTAAGGTCAGAAGCGAGCCTGGGTTTCACTTTCTCTTTCTCTTTTCCTTCTAGTGTAGTGTTCTGTATATAGGTTAATGTCTAGTCTTATTATAAGTTATTGTAAACTTAAGTTAAGTCTGCTGCAACTGGATTTCTTATGGACAGTGCCAGTCATGAATGTATTGTACCATCAAATCACAGCATTGGAAGAGTTCCAATAGAACATATCATTTTAACTTCTCTTAAGGGTTGGACATTTTTATGTTAAGTAGCCTTGAAAGTTTCTTCTTTCTGTCTCTCAGGAAAGAAAATCTTCAATCTCCTTAGGCAGTTTAGTTCCATTGTTGAACAGCTCAACATCTAAACCTAAGTGCAGCACATCCAGTTCCTTTGCCTTTCCTTGTCTTTCCAAACAAGTCTACAAGTCTAGACCTTTTATATTCTAGTTTTCCTCTGAATGTTTGCCTGTTTTTGGAATCGTTCTTGCACAGAAATGCCAAGAGAGGGAGAAGGGGAGCGCAGTTAAAATAAGCATGCAAATTAAGTGAAAGTATGACTTTGGCTAATAATGACAGACACTGGAGAGCTTCGCTAATTGGGGAATTTGGCCTTTCTAGTGAAGGTTCTCTTAATGGGATTGGCTCTCCAAACTAGACAGAAATTATCCAGAAGTTCAAATAGCACTCTAAAGTCTGTTGCTTCCCCACTATGCTGAATTTCATTGTAAGCTGTGTAAAAAGAGTTATTCTAATGCACTTTCTTCCCACTGCGCTATTGCACACTGGGCAGTTTTTTTAAGATATCAGCACAACTCAAATTAGCACACTTTCAGTGGATTTTGATAAGTTTAGCCAGTTTTATGGCTGTTTCAGCACATGTTCAAATTGCAACTTGCAATGTCCTAATTATTAGCCCCATTCTGAAAGTTCCCCTCCCCTCAGGGTATGAAGAATCAAAACAAAGCAAGAGGGGACAGGGAGGAGAGAGAATGGTCATGTGAATCTGCCATTACACTTGCAAAACTACCTGTGCCTTTGGGCTAAAAAAAAAATATCCAGGAATGCAATTTATCTGTTGTTGAAGTCCAAATATGGACCAGGCATCTATAAATATATTGCACTATATTCAAGTGGCAGCTTTGGAATGAGTCAAGCCTCATTTACTTGTGATTTCTTGATACTAATCTGACATGTTTATTGGGGCTGGGGGAGGCTCTGCAGTAAAGCACAGCTGAAGGATTCCAGGAAGTCAGCAGGGGCCAGCAATTACTAGAATTTGTCAGCCAATAACATAAAGCTTCTTTGCGCTGAGAATCTATTTTAACCCAAGCGTTTCAGGAATGGTATAAAAACAAATGTGGTCATTCCAGCACTTCCTGTACCTAAGAATTACTGGTGCTTTTGGAAACTGATAGCCTATATGGTAGACCTTCATATCTCTTGCTTTGTCTATTTCTATCTTCCTGCTTCCAAAACAAAGTGCAACATGCTGGTCTGAGATGTGTAAGTACCAGTACACGAGTGTATCTGTGTGTGCATTATCAGGTTTGGTTTCCATAGTGATTAATATACTTTAATGTGGGGTATTGCTCTTGAAAGGATGAGATGCACTTCCAGGAAGCCTTATTTCCTAGAAGGCGCCTCTATGAGTAGAAATTAACATTATAATGAAAGCACAGGCTTTTCCCTAATTTATCAGTGGCATGAATGCAGCTGGATAACTGATCTGCAAGACAGAGTGGCTTAACCCTTCACCCACCAATTGATGCTCCATTGCAAACGTGCCCCCTGCCAGTTTTGAAATAATTTCCCCAAGATGGACTCATAGATCAGAAGTATGTTGTCTAGCTAAGGCACAAACTGCCGAGGGAACCATTTAAAGAGGAGAATATGAGGGCATATGAAGGATAAAACACACCTCCTTCCTACTCACCAGTCCCCACCTGTGATTGATCTCATTCCTCTTACCTTAGGACCAAACTAGAAGTGTGACACACATGCAATCCATCGTAAGATCTCACATGGGTTTTCATTAATTGGTAATTGTGGGCAGCAGGGAGAAGGCAGAAATCAGGCTGGGATCACAGCACCAAGGGAGGGAGATTTTTAACCTTTCCCCCTGAATTGCTTTCCTGAACTAAAATTCACCCTGAAACTCCTGGTTCCACACTGGATAAGACCTAGTGGCACAGTACAAATATCTGTGCTCCACCTGTGTTGCAAACAACAACATTGGGAAAGCAATTTTAATTGATTTAAAATTAAAGCCCCAAGCACCATTCTCCTGTTCTGATCCACAAACACATCTCATGGCTGCTATGAACTCTAAAATGAATTGCCCTATCTGAAGCATTAGTTGCGTTCCCAGCGAGTACAGATTTGGGAGCACGTGTTTTCCAAGATAATTTCCAGTTCAGTCACTGAGATTTCTGCCCACCACCCAGGAAACCATAAACCTGAGCAGCTCAAGCTCTGTACAAACTGTAACTTCAAAGGACATTTGAAGCCTAAAATATGAAACTAATGTAGGCTCTGCCAAAAGGCAGGAAGGCATATCATGACTGCACTTGCATCCTGATTTGGCCAACATAAGAGGCAAGCACCCATCTGAGCACGCATGGGACTATAGTGTTGATATCACACTGGCAGACGATGCTCAGTGATTAATGCAGCCTCCATTCTGCCTCCTGACCTCAGTAATTCACAGGATGAGACTAATTAGAAGCATAATTTTTTTTGAAGACTTTGGTTGCTGGAATCAGCACTACTGAAGATCTAAGGCACCAAGGGAATTGCTCTCTTGCTATTGCTAGGTAAAATGTTTCAGTATAGACATACTGCTCATCATCAAACAGCCCTTCCAGCATGCAAAATGTTTTACAATTCATCAACAACCAAATGAAGGAGGTTGGCTGAAAATTTATGGTTCTCTTGGTCATCTGGCAAACTTCATGCAATTTGAACCTGGCTTTTCTACTGCTAAGCCCAGTGTGATGCGTGTATTGTACACACTGATCTAATGAGTCATATAAATAATTCCTAGCTAAACTTTAATGAAAAGCAGCCTTCGCCAATCTAGTAACATGCAGATCTTTTATCTCCCATCAGCCCTGACCAGCATGGGCAATGGTAGAGACTATGAAAGCTGCAGTCCAGAAACATTGGAGGGCACCACTTTAGCAAAGGTTATTGTAAAAGAACATTGCCACTAATTTCTCATTCTTTTCTTGATACCAATGATTGTACCGGAACTTTCTGCATGCGAGGCCAATGCTCTACCACTGAGCTGTGGCCCATCCCCAAAAAGCAGAAGCAGATGCTAATAGTAATGAGATCTATTCATCTTTTTTTAAAAAAAAAATCAAAATCACAATGTATTTATTTCAATATACTGAAGAGGGAAGTGTCAAAAAGTACAGGAAAAACTTGGTGGCCAAGGTTATGCAAAGGATGCTCATGCTATAGATGAAGATAACACTTTCTTGCTGTATCAAAACTTGGTATGTTAGCAATGTCTCTCCACCAGCTGGCCTCTTGCCACATCCAGTGACAAAGCCACTGGCTTTTATTCTTCCTAGCACTAAAATCTCCATTGTTTGAGAGCCCTGTAGATTGTCATCATCATCACCACAAGTATGGCTTGAGGAGCTCAGCAAGTGAAAACTGAATTATATGCTAGGGATGCGAATTTTGTAAAAGCAAGCCACTGACAAAAGAGGTAGACTCATCATTGCCATGGAAACACTTGGATTTTTCTTTTTTCGTAAAGCAACCTTGTTCTACTTAAAGACTTTTTGCCTACATTACAAAACATATCTACTGTGAATGTTCCAGACTGAATGAGTCACTGGAAATTATTATATTCCTGAGACACCCAGGAGGCAACTTCTATAAATTTATAGTATCAATGATATAAATCTCCTAACTGTACAGTGATCAAGTTTTTCATGGACTGATCCATTTCCCAACACAATTACGGTATCTACCCAGAGAAGAAGGCTCTTGTAGAGAAGAAATATCATTAATGGTCAAAGCTTCGAATAGACCAGCTAGGGAACTTTTGGGTTTAGCAGAAGCCCCATACTCCAGAGTCTCTCTGCCAATGAAAATATACCAGCAGAATGTTAGGGCTACACACTGGAACACTAGGCTAGCATACCCCTTCCACTGGTACAACTCTGCCAGCCATTAATCCAGGAGAGGGGAATGACAGTGGCATGACAGGAGGAATGGGATTGCAATGTAAGCCTTATATCATTGTAAAACGCTGCCTATCCTTGTGAGGCGAGTCTTCAGCATCCAGTCCTCTCCCCCATATATATTCTGAAGGATCTGACCTCCTCCGCTTCTCCTCTTTATACAGAGTCATGAAGCCCAGCTCATCGCAGACACCAGCCCCTTTCCTTTAATTACCTAACAGCATCAACTTAATTACATAAAGCAATACAACTTGGTCCTTTGTCAGCTTCTGTCTCAGCACCAGGTGTCCTTTGCCTGGAATCAGAAGACGTTGCCTCTAGCTGTTTTTGCTGGTTTCAGTCTCAATATGAGAGGTGGTCATGGCTCCAGCTTCAGACAATGGCCAGACTATTCACACCCTACTGTTGGGGGACTGATCTCCTTCCTGTAGTTTCTAACTTTTCCTTGGCTGCATGTGCTCTTTTTGTACAGCGACAGAGGCTGGTGGGGACGATTGACAACTGGTTGCTGCCATACCAAGCCAATTGCAGCTAAGGGCCACTAATTGATGGCTGATTCAGGATTTAAAATTGTGCTCTTATATCAAATTTCCTTTTCTGCGTATACTGTAATGTTTTATTGTTGCTATGGCCATTGGCTAATGTGAATAAAGTTTTAACTTAAGCCAATTGCAGCCAAACCATGTTTACATCTGAGCAGGGCAGCCATGGCATGGAATGGATACAAGCCTCAACCGTCCTTGACCTCCCACAGCTCTAGCCGGCCCTTCCTTAAACTCTTCTCCTGGTCCCTACACCAACTAAACCTCTCCCATTGTGAGGAGTAGAAATTCCTGCCCTTCCACGCCCCAAGCATTAACAATGCGCTAAGTCACAGCACACCACCAGCAGTATATAAACCAGGGGCAGAGAGAACATAATTCAGTTAGTAAGGCATATGGCATGGGGCTATCTGGCCTCATGTACACACTTAGAGCACACGAAGGGGAGCTTTGGAGAAGTATACTATGGACCAAGGACTCTTTGCACAAACTTTATGTATAGTAATTTGAAATAGGGCCTTCTCTGTAGTGGTGCCTGACCCATGGAATTTCCTCTACTGTGCCCCCCACCCCACATGTATGTTTGGTGCTGTTACTGTTTACTTCTGGTGTCAATTAAAAACATACCTGTTTCTCCAGGCTTTTGTTGTGCACTGCTCTGAGGCACGAGTGGCACATTAGTTGCTGTCAGTTTGCTGTATTATTGTTTTACTGTTCCATTTTAAGATGTTTTAATGACTACTGGTTTAAAGTTTTTCTTTTTCTTTTTCTGGAATCAAGGAGTGATAAAGGCCTAGATTCAAACTTCATGCACATATAATTAAGTAAATAAATCAGTTTTGCCAAGAATATTGTTTAAGAAGTTGCAAGAGACAGAGAAGATTCTAATTCCGAATGACTTTGCTGTTCAAAGTTCTAAAAAGACAACGCTAGTTGGCATCTACACTGGACTTTCTGGATCGAGAGCTTTCATTTTGAGGGCTTGTTCCTAGCCTTTTCAGAAGCAAAAGAAAATCTTCCAAAGGTAAAGAGGCTTGTCTGAGTTAATCAGTACGTTTGGGTTAATATGGGTCACTTAACCCATATCATGCTTGGCTGGATTTTTATTCTGAATTAAAAGTAGCTTTTAGGTTAAACTAAGCTGTCTTCCCAGCCAAGATACAGGGAGTAGCAATGAAGAGAAGACAAAGAATAGTCCTGTCCTAAAGCTGAAAGTGTAAATGAGCTATAAAGTCGTACCTTGGTTTTCAAACAGCTTAGTTCACAAACAGCTCAGAACTCGAATGTCGCAAAGCTGGAAGTAGGTGTTCTGGTTTGCAAACTTTACCTCAGAAGCTAAACGTCCGGCACAGCTTCCAATTGGCTGCAGGACGCTCCTGCAGCCAATCAGAAGCCGCGCTTTGGTTTCCAAATGTTTTGGAAGTAGAACAGACTTCCGGAACACATTCTGTTTGAAAACCAAGGTACGATTGTAGTACACATTTCAAAATTAAGAGGCTGATTTATAGATACCAGGCAACTAAGTGCCTCTTATATTTGATTATCAAATGGGGGGAAGGTTCCTGGCTGCCTTGTTTTACAATTTTAGAAGGCATTTGTCATCTGTCAGACAGGTTTGTACCTGCATAGAGTTGATGAAAGAAATCCTTTAGTAGCCTTATACATCTGGTATATCAATTATGAAATAAATAGTGTTTGTTAAAAGCACTGTTGACTTGCAAGAATGTAGCATTTCAACTTAGAGAACCAACCTACAGAATCTATTTACCTAGTGCAAAAAACATCCCCATGGTCCTGAATTGTTTAGATAATAAACATTATTTGTCTAAAATGTGGTGTCTACTATGGAGCTGATGAATTCCCACCAGTAAATTCAATTAAATATTCTCATCTGCTGAGTGAATTTGTGGTGTACATCATAGAATACTAATTGTATTCAGCTCTGCTGGAGTGGTTAATTTAGGAAGCCCGAATCCAGAAATTATGATATACCGCGGCACAAAAGTGCAAAGTACAAACTAACAAACTAATAAATTGCTAGCTAAGTAGCTCTCCTGACAGAGCACTGCATGTCCTAGACATTTTGATGCATTATATGTTTGCCTCAGGTCTGCACTACGTTTGTTCATCACTGGCAGAACTGCGTCTTTACTTCGGACTGGTTTAAGTACAACTAGAAGCAAAGATTCAAAGGTTCTGAAGTAGGCCCATGTTCGTATTCACATTTTTGAGAGATAGACATAGGCAGTTGTAGAAGGGCAATGTAGGATTTTTTCAGAGCAGAAGTGATTACATCATCTGCCAAATAACAAACCCTCTTTGCTCTGGTATGTAAATGAGAGGATAATAAGACTTTCAAGTTCATTTATGATTGACTAGCATAGAGAAAGTTAGAGAATGATAATTGGCCGAATACTTCTTTCCTTTCCTTTGATGAAGTTGTCATTAAAATTCTACACGATATTGATCCAGAGCAGATTCCAGCATATAGTTAGCAGAGTAAAAACTTAAACACGTTGCAGGATTCCCCAAAAAATAGATCAGAGGCAATTAATATTTTATCCAGCAGAGCTTTACTGCTACTGAAGTCATATGAGCATCATGGTCACAAATCCAATACATTCAGGATTGGCACCATCCATAAGAAATCCAGTTGCAGCAGACTTAAACTTACAATAACTTACAATAAGTCTAAACCTTAACACTATACAGTGGACCCTTGGGTTATGTTACATTCAGGTAATGTAACTTTCAGGTTGCAGACACAACAGACCCGGAAGTGGGATTGCCGCTTGCACACACACAGAAGTGCTCTGCGCACCTTGCGCATGCACAGAAGTGTTCTAGGGCACTGCGTGCATGCGCAGAACAGGCACCTCCTGTTACGAAGATTTCGCGATACGACCAGGCCTCCAGAACAAATCCCGTTCATAACCGGAGGTACCACTGTATAGTATAAGAACACTACACCAGAAGGAAGAGAGATAGAAAGAAAGAAAAAGTGAAACCCTGGTTCCTTCTGGCCTTACTTTTATAATCAGCATGACCTTGACTGAAAGAGATAAGAGAAGAAGTTTAAGCCAGCTGTACTCAGCTTCTGCTTGTTTCTTTCACACAGAGAAGCTTCCAAAACCCTCTTGAATTAATTTGAATAAAGATCTCTATACATCAGAGCAATACTTTCTACAGTAAGACATGCAAACTGACAGAAGTTTCTATCTCACAGGTGTGCCAACTCTAGAGGGCCACCCCCTCAATAGTTGTTTGAAGGGAGGCTGGTCTCCTCAGTGTTGAAGAAGCCTTCTGCACCTCAGCATCCTCCAGAGGACGCAACGTCGTGGTGCACGGTGTCAGGAGACGCCATGGAGACCTGCACACCCTGGCACGAGGTTGCAACAGCCTGTGTAGAGTCAGGAGATGCTGCAGAGACTGGTGCAGCCCAGCAGAAGGGTGTACTGGCTTGTGCGGTGCTGGGAGATGTGTGTGACGTCACACACACACACACAACGCACACCAGGCCTCCCTCAATCTTGGGGTCAACCTGGCACCTCTGCCCTATCAAGTGAGCCTAATGGAGCTTACCCCCCCCCCAAAAAAAAAACAATGCATGGGATTGCAGTTATGCTGAGAATAATAAATTGGATATTATGCTATGTATTGCTACTCTTCAGTGTATGTGTGTAGATAGGTAGATAGAAATAGATCACTGTGACTGTACAGTGGGACCTTGGGTTACAGATGCTTCAGGCTACAGACTCTGCTAACCCAGAAATAGTACCTCAGGTTAAGAACTTTTCTTCAGGATGAGAACAGAAATCGCACAGCGGCAGTGGGAGCCCCATTAGCCAAAGTGGTACCTTGGGTTAAGAATGGACCTCCGGAACGAATTAAGTTCTTAACACGAGGTACCACTGTATACATTTTTACACAGCTATGGACTCTCTTTGTCTACTGTAGTGGCTGCTGGGCATCAGCTGAGGGGGTTGTTCTTATGGGCCATGTTTGACCTGAAACTTAGAGGAGACTGTTGGTTTCCTCTAATCTCACTTGGGAGAGTGGGGGTAAAGTCATAGCAGTGCTGTGGAAAGCATCCATGAGTCCAAAAAGTCAAAGTTCAGAGCATGTAATTGCATAGCTGCTTACAATTTTTTGACATGCCAGTAAGCACCTTGATGGGGCTGTCTCACGAGTGTGAAACAGTCTTGGTTACTTAATCTACTGGAATAACTGGAAACACAATGTTCCTTTCAAGGCTAATTTTCTTCTGGTCTCATGAGTAATTATATCCTGTGTTGTTAAACCTTTCTCTGGCGTGCTCATTAATTTTATTTCTAATGATACTTGGTTTGATATTCACAAATTCTAGTAACAGTTCATGAGCAATTCTTTAGCATGAGGAAATATATCACTCAAGCAGAGATGACAGCGATTTTTAGAGTGCTTTGTACAGCTAATCCCATAACAAGCCCATCAAGACAGCAGTTCTTCATTATTTTTCCCTCATGGTTGCAGGAAGTACAACTTTTGCCTGTGGAAGATTTAGAACTGCTTTTCCACACAGCTACCTGATGCAATGGGGGGAACTGTGCATGAAAAGTGCACAAGAGGGATTGTGTGCATGTTTTGCTAGCCTATTAGACTGAAGGCAATGTACTTTTAGTACAACACATGCATTTTTATTGTTCATTGGACATCATTCATGTCTGTCTCCTTGAGGATGCACTACCTGAGCATTGACTGCACGGTGTATGGAGGGGGGTTACCAGTACTTGGGAAAATACAATTCTGCCCTCTCCCAGATTTGGCATCCATGGGGTGGGGCAGACACTGTGGAATGTAGTTGTGTCAGTTTTATTACTGAAGAACATTATAATTATTCCTATGCCAGTGCCTGGCGTGCTCTGGTCCATGGGGTCATGAAGAGTGGGACACGACTAAACAACTAAAGAACAAATGCCCATGCAATTCTGTAAAGTCTTCTTTGAAATTTATTTGCATATTATTATTTTGTAGCTGTGCAGGTCTGATGCTATTCTGAATAACATAACCCATATTCTGAGGCACTCATTCATGTCTATGTGAGAAAAAGAAAAAGTGACAAACATCTGGCTATACTTCCTATCAAATGTTGCAATATTTTTATTTTTTTAAAACTTATTACTTTTGTGCTTTCTGGAATAGTCATCCAAGGTGGAATCTATACACATTAAAAACATTTTGAAAATGCTTTTTTAAAAATAGTTTTGAAAAATGCATTGAATTTGCTATAGCTCACAGTCACCATCTAGCGTCACAATTGTATGTTGCACTTTACAACACATTCCAAATGTTATATTTGCAGCTGTATAATTGAGTCCTAACTCTGTTTTTAAATGAGGGGTGGACCGAGCACTGACTATTCTCTGTGCTGCAGCTATCTTCCTAGTCGATGTATAGAGATTGGGATTTTCAGCCTGAGAGACACATTCTTTTCTGGGCAACCTTCAAAGGACTACATACAGTGAGATGAGTGAAGCCAGTATCATTGAAATTCTACTTGATATTGATCCAGAGCAGATTCCAGCGTATAGTGAGCAGAGTAAAAACTTAAACATGTTGCAGGATTCCAAAAAAATAGACCAGAGGCAATTAATATTTCATCCAGCAGAGCTTTACTGCTACTGAAGTCAAATGAACATCATGGTAACAAATCCAATACATTCAGGATTGGCACTGTCCATAAGAAATCCAGTTGTAGCAGACTTAATTTAAGCTTACAATAACTTATAATAAGTCTAAACCTTAACACTATATACAGAACACCACACTAGAAGAGAGACAGAAAGTGAAAGCGAGACCCAGGCTCCTTCTGGCCTTATTTTTATAGTCAGCATGACCTTGACAGAAGAGATAAAAGAACCAGTTTAAGCCAGCTGTACTCAGCTTCTCTGAAGGAATAACCCAAACATCATGAACCTTCTGCTTATTTCTTTCACGCAGAGAAGCTTCCAGAACCCTCTTAAATTAATTAGAATAGGAAAGATCTCTACCCATCAGATCAATACTTTCTGCACTAAGAAATGTAAACTGACAGCCAGAGGCAAAAGTAAGTGTAAATTATACCTTTCTGCAGTAGGGTAGTTTCTCCAGATGTTCCCACATCCCACCTAGACCAGCGTTTCCCAAACTTGGGTCTCCAGCTGTTTTTGGACTACAACTCCCATCATCTCTAGATAGCAGGACGAGTGATCAGGGATCATGGAAACTGTAGTCCAAAAATGGCTGGAGACCCAAGTTTGGCATAAACACTGAAGAGTTTCAAAAACACGTTCCATGCAAGCAGCACCAGTCAGGTGTGTGGCCTTGGGAGAGGTGTTGCACTATACACTGGGAGAGGTCCAAGGGTCAGGCCAAGGGGCTTCGAGGGTTGCATTCAGCCTGGTTCTCCATTACTACATTACATGGTAATGAGATACTGTGGTGTTTGCACAGGATTGGACCTTGCAAAAGTCTCAAGGATGTGATGAGGCACAGTTTTCATACTGAAAGGATCTCAAGAGCACTATGGAATTCACATTGCTGGCCACATAGCACAGATTGCTGCCTCGCAGGAAATGTGTGTGGGGGGATGGGCAACCTCCAGCTCAGGAGCCAAATGCAGACCTCCAAGCTAACTAAAATTATTTAATCAGTTGACAACCCTACTTCTTTGCCAAATGTGTGTGCGTGTGAAGCTTGTTAACAGACATGGAGCTTTACATTTGATCCAAAGAATGTGTTTAGTCATTTTCAGTGACTTACTTAAACGTAACCACCAGAAGAAGAAGAAGGAGGAGGACTTTGTGAACAATACCAGAAATCATTAGAAATATGCCCCTCATAATACACATATATGAAGAATCCTCAAGGGAACAACAAAAAGTTCACTTCTGGGGCAGAGAGAAATATTGGCAAATATTGCCCTCTGGTGTCCAAGTGAATTAGTTACTTTCCCTTAAGGCATTTTTTTTTATTTTACAGTACAGTACAGTACTTAACAATGAAGAGCGATAACAAATATTTTATGAACAATCTCTCTTTTTTCCCAAATTTTTTTTATTGGGTTTCCCAAAAAAATTTAAACAAATAAACAAACAAACATAAATCATAACCTTATTTAAACCAATCTTATTGACATTGTTAAGTGACTTCCTCGTATCCCCCTGGTTGAATTTCAGTGTATATCATTTTAACGGTTTTCCAACAAATATTTTATGAACAATCTTAAAGCAGGGTATGCAACACCTAGAATAAAACACCAAAATATATTATTCACAACATCAACAACCAGTAAAACAGCAAGCCCCACCAGGCTGTGTGATGACTAAAATATATCACAATAGCTATCTTCCATCTTTTACAGGCTTTTGATAGAGGTTGCTTTGAAGTAAGACCTAGCCAGCAGCTCAGCCTTGACCAAATACCTTTAATAACCCATAGCATTCAAGTGATTGCATCCTTGGGAACTAAGATGGCCCAAGGAGGCCAGGTGATGGTCAGAGGACATTTCCCTGTATTGACATAGCTATATTTCTGATTGTTTTAAGCATTGAGTATTTCAGATTTTGGTTTTAATGTTGTGGTTTTTTGGTGTGTGTTTCTTTGTGTTTTTTTGTTACCACGCTGTGGTCTGTCTAAGGGCAGGATGTAAGATGATGATGATGATTATTATTATTATTATTATTATGCCTCCTCAGAAGGGAGAGAGGGAAAGCTAGATTTCTGGGAAGAAACAAGTTGCAGAACTGCAGTGTGCACTCAATGTGTATCTTTTTAAAGAAGCACAATTATTAGGAAATTACAATAAGCGTCCAAGCAACTACAGTGGTACCCCGGGTTAAGAACTTAATTTGTTCCAGAGGTCTGTTCTTAACCTGAAACTGTTCTTAACCTGAAGCACCACTTTAGCTAATGGGGCCTCCCGCTGCCATCGCGCCGCCGGAGCACGATTTCTGTTCTCGTCCTGAAGCAAAGTTCTTAACCAGAGGTACTATTTCTGGGTTAGCGGAGTCTGTAACCTGAAGCGTTTGTAACCTGAGGTACCACTGTACCTTCCAAAGGAAGCCAAACCCAGGACTGGAGTGCATCACTGGAAGTTCTTGCTTCTTAGAACAGTGATGAGGGGTCGGTGTAAGACTTTCGTCTGCTCACTGGAGGCAGAATCCCTTGCTTTTGTTAGCTCTATGTAGCTGAGACTGGTACAAGAGCCCTGAGAGAACAGAATGTTGGCAACTCAAGTAGACAGAAGGGAGCTAGGTCAGATTTCCCTTCTGTGTTTCCCACTGGCCTGCCCTTCCCCAGATTCCCCAGAATTGCCTCCTCCTTCTACAGTGGCACCTTGGTTCTCAAACTTAATCCATTCCAGAAGTCCGTTCCAAAACCAAAGCGTTCCAAAACCAAGGCACACTTTCCCATAGAAAGTAATGCAAAACGGATTAATCCGTTCCAGACTTTTAAAAACAACCCCTAAAACAGCGGTTTAACATGAATTTAACTATCTAACGAGACCATTGATCCATAAAATGAAAGCAATAATCAATGTACCTGTAAAGGTAAAAGGTAAAGGTACCCCTGCCCGTATGGGCCAGTCTTGCCAGACTCTAGGGTTGTGCGCTCATCTCACTCTATAGGCCAGGAGCCAGCGCTGTCCGCAGACACTTCCGGGTCACGTGGCCAGCATGACAAGCTGCATCTGGCAAGCCAGCGCAGCACACGGAACGCTGTTTACCTTCCCGCTGGTGAGCGGTCCCTATTTATCTACTTGCACCCAGAGGTGCTTTCGAACTGCTAGGTTGGCAGGCGCTGGACTGAGCGACGGGAGCGCACCCCGCCGCGGGGATTCGAACCGCTGACCTTTCAATTGGCAAGTCCTAGGCGCTGAGGCTTTAACCCACAGCGCCACCCGCATCCCTATAAATGTACCTGTACTATAATATAAATAAGACAGTATTGTAGATGATAAAAAACCCTCGGCACATGTACATTTTATTTTTTTCTCCATAACCATTGATCAGATCTCTTTGAAATTTTACACATGCCTTTAAAAAATATATAAATGTATTTTTTTTGGTGGAAAACCTCAATTTTCAGCGTATGAGTATGATGGAACCCAAAGTTCTTGATGTTGAAAATTATTGCAAAGACATGCTCTTTCTCAACAAAGAATGAAATTTATGTTTTTTTTATTCCTTGTAATGAAAATTTTACGTTTTTTGGACATCGTGGGGGGGAAATGGCAATTGGGTACAACTTTCCTACAATCCATAGCTGTAATAGAAAAAATAAATGAAACAAAGTTGTTCATCATAAAAATTAATATAATATTGGTTATCATAAGTTTTTTTTTCCAAAGTACTTGTTTTAATTTGGGGATATTTGAATTTGAAGTTATGAAAATTGGCAATTGGGAAATCAATAAAAAAATACGTTCAGAAGCTTTGAACGCTGACAAATAAAGTAATAAGACCTAGCATTAAGAGAATTTAAAATTGTGCATTATATTCAATTATGCAACATTACATGATCCCCAATTTGTTTTTCAGAATATTATTGCATACATAGACATGTCTGTCTTACAAAAGAAAAGAAAAAAAAATGTAGCTCAACAAGCCAAAAATAACCAACTAGTGATGTATGGCAGTTCACCAGGGGAACAAATTGTTATTATTATTATTATTATTATTATTATTATTATTATTATTATTATTATTTGTATATTGCCCTATACTTGCAAATCTCTGGGTGGTTCACAACATAAAAACACAGCATGAAAAAAGCATAAATACAAAATACAAAACAAAAAATCTCCCCTCCAACAGCACATTTTAAAAGGGCATAGGATGTCAATGAGCCAAAGGCCTGTTATACAGGTGTATAACAGCCAAACCTAATTTCTGGTTGACTTTCACCATGTTGAGGATGGATTCAGTCGCATACCAGAAATGCAGATTTATGTGAGTAAAGTGGGTTAAAGTGCTCTGGTGTAAAAAAAGATTTTGCGCAGAAAGGAAGGGATAAAGTGTGGGATAATGATCAATTGACAGCAAGCAGTATATATTCCATGCAAACAAATAAGGATGAATTTTCAGTACAGAGCAGTTGTATAACCTCCACAAAAGTTTAATGAACAAGTAGTCTAGGAGGCTATAGCAACAAATTTAGAAATAATTTCTATAAATCCATCCCACCATAGCAGGGCATGCTCAATCTGCTGTCCTTTTGCTGTTGAGGGCCAACTGCAAAGCCCCCTTCCCTCTCCTCTGGCTCTTTGTCTTTAAGCCAGACTTGGACCAAACTGCTACTCAATAGAGGACTGTTATGTGTAAAACAGGAGACCCTTTGGGTGAAGAAATTTTACAAAAGCATCTCCCTCGTCTTGATTAATCTCTGATATCATTCCAAAGTACCACAAATGATCATACAGTACTTGCAAGCGACAGAACATCCAGGATACAGAGCATTAGCATTCACAGGACGTTTGGGGAGGCTCCTCAGGTTTAAAGTGAGGGAGGGTTCTTTATCAATGCTCATTCTTCTTACTTCAGTTGTGCCTGTAGAGTTGAGTGGTTTAAAGTTGTGGAAACCGAGTCCCAGGGACTGTCTGCACGTCTCTGAAACGGGTTTTGAGGGAAGAGCGGATTATGTCTATGTCTTCCTTTGCAATATAATAGAATCTGACCTTTTCGATTTTTTTGTCACAGAAATCAAAAAATGGTTTTGGAGTAGTACTCTGCTTGTCAAAGGGTCTCTGAAGACTCTTTTCTAGCTAGACGTTTTGTATTCCACTAATACCGTCGCATTCTGACTTGCCATGACTAGTGGCAAAGAAAGACCACTGTGCATTTATTTGGTAATCTTCCTGATGGTGACAGAGATTTAGAAAGTTGAACTTATTTTTGTACCGTGCTGCACAGCCGTCACTAAAGTAGTGTATCTGTTTGATGTGAGGAAATTTATCTTTTATATATTTCAAAACTATTTCTTGAGTTTTGTATACCATATTCACATCATGCTTTAAATTATCAGAAGCAGTGCAATGGGGCGAGATCATATTCTCTCCGTCAGAACTTTTATAATGCACTACCACAGGATGCAAAAGGGACGCGGGTGGCGCTGTGGGTAAAACCTCAGTGCCTAGGACTTGCCGATCGCATGGTCAGCAATTTGAATCCCCGCGGCGGGGTGAGCTCCTGTCGTTCGGTCCCAGCTCCTGCCCACCTAGCAGTTCGAAAGCACTCTTAAGTGCAAGTAGATAAATAGGTACCGCTTTATAGCAGGAAGGTAAACGTGCTGCACTGGTGCAGGCTCACCAGAGCAGCTTTGTCACGCTGGCCACGTGACCCAGAAGTGTCTCCGGACAGCACTGGCCCCCGGCCTCTTAAGCGAGATGGGCGCGCAACCCCAGAGTCAGACACGACTGGCCCATACGGGCAGGGGTACCTTTCATCTGAGGAATCAAATGTACTCATCTAGTGTTGAAGTGGTTTTGATCAAGTGTGTTCGATCTGTGGAAATCCATTGTGAAAATTCAATGGAGTCACTTCTCGATAGCCAAACCGTTTGAGATAGAGGGGAAAAAATTAAGGGGTTTTTTTGCAACCTTAAGGAGGTACACCAAGTTTCATCAAAATCTGAGGCGGTGAGTGATATGACCGCGTTGACATGACATCGAAAGAGCCAGCACTTACTTCCGGTTTTTAGGTGTTTAGGAACCAAGGCATTTGAGAACCAAGGCTGCACCCTCCACCTCCTTCCACTAGTAACTGCCTCTTTCTCCTCAGCCACCATGTCCATTTGTGACTATTGCAGATATTAATATTGCATAGCCTGAAGCAACTGGAAGCATAAAAACTGACTCCTTTTGGAATAAAATTTGTCTGACCCAATTGTTCAATTCAAAACTATACTTGCAGAACTTTTTTCAAAACAGAACAAAAACATCAGATGCATCCAAATAATTCCACACACTGTCTTGTGCAAGTCCAGCACAAGTTCATCTTCTTAGAAATACAGTTGTACCTTGGTTTTTTAACAGCTTAGTTCACAAACAAATTGGAACTCAAACATCGCAAACCCGGAAGTAGGTATGTCAATTTGCAAACTTTGCCTCAGAAGCTGAACATCTAGCGTGCCTTGGTTTCCGAACATTTCAGAAGTCAAACAGACTTTTGGAACACATTCTGTTTGAAAACCAAGGTACGACTGTAAAAGATACTGTATTTCCAAACAGATGTGGAAACAAGGGTGTGTGTCTCCTTACAGCCTCCATTAGCCTGAGGCTGTGTGCTGCTGGAGAGCTTCATTTACATCCTTACTCCCACAGAGCCTGAGAAGAAAAGACTCAGCCACCACCCTTCCAAGATGGAAGGCTATTGAATTGCAAATTCCCCAAGTGTTAGCTACTAGAAAACAACACTTAGGAACTCAGAGTCCTATTCTTTTACTTCAATATAGCCCCATGGAAAAACCCCAAGTTAAAGCCTTCGGTAATACACAATGGCATTCTCCATTTCAGTATAAACAATTATACTTACCTGAGACATCACCAGGAGTCAGTAGCCGAAGGCAACAGCCTCCCATTATCCATATTGGAGATGAACACTACTTACTTAAATGTATTTAGAAAGACATTTATTTAGAAATAGAAGGTGGCTTGCTTCAGCCCTGCCATTCTCTTCGTTACTCTCACAGGCTTTTGACATTCCCTAAATTTGCACAGGCTTTTGACATTCCCTAAATGGCGCAAACAGGAACTGTGAGGATAGTTGCAATCTGACAGCATCACCCAGGCACCTCCACTGGCTTCTGCCTGGCAACTTCATCCCTGATGTCAGCCTGCCAACTTCCACTACCTTTCCCCATGAATATCCACTGGTTCATTCATTCTCTGTGCACCTGGAGGACAAACACCCCGCCCCCCACGAAATGCATAATTCCCAATAAGGTCTTATATGGAGGGCAACCTACGCCACTCCTAAAAAGCACCATTTACCTTGACCACATTCAGAACCTCCCATTCACACACGTTTACTCACCAGTCTTCACATACAGTACACGCCCAGCTTCAATCCACAAATATCCACACAGCTGCTGTCAACGGGCTTCCAAAGGTGAATTTCAGCCAGCTTACACACACAAACATCAGCCTGCTTCAGCCTTGTGGCATCCACTGGCTTTCAAATGCAAACTTCACTGGCATCTACTCACCAACATCTACCAGCTTCTACCAGGTCCACTGCCAGACATCAGCAAACTTCCAACTGTGGGTATCAACTGCCTTTAAGCTGCAATCCCACTCAGCAAGCAAACCTGCCTTCTCATTGCTCCACAGCTGGGTGATCGCTGCCATCCATTTGCCAGTTTGTCTCCAACTGGAAGTAGACTGCCCAGTGCTGAATGCCATAGCTGCTGCCCACTATGTTGTCTTCGGGAGGCGGGGAGCTTTTGCCTTGGATTTTCTGTTGGCCCACCTTTATATAGCTACTCAGCTCCCATGTGCTTTTGTGACATCACAAACATCACAAACAGTCCCCAGCCAATGGCAGCAGTTGAGGAATCATCATAACCTCTCCAGCCCTCAGCAGTTCAACCGCTTGTTTATTACTCAAAAGATGTGTGGCCAGGGAATAGTACCCCATAAATCCAGGGGGTAGGGTATTTTTCAATGGCTGCACCCCTTTGTGTCAACATCCCAGGTAATACATGCCAGGGAGTGGGGAGTTAAAAAGGGGAACAGAGTGATGAATGTGACTCTTACTTTGTACAGTGGGCTCCGTTCCAGAAATTTCTACACCACCACCTACTCCATCCAGTTACGCAAAAGACACAATGACATTTAAGGAAACATCCCAACCAGGCAAAAGCACTCAAGGAGGGGACAAGATGTTCTTAAGGCCTCTGTGTGCCATCTCTTAGATTAGGTGTGTACAGCCTGTAAGCCTCAGCCTAATTTTAAAAAATCATCTGCAAGTTCAGACCTCTTGCAAGGACAATCTATCCCCTCGCCAGTAACTTGCTGGGCAGAGTGGGAGAGAGAAAGGGGGAGTAGTGTGGTAGGAAGAGTAAAATGGGACTGCAGCTGAAAAAAGACTGCCTACCTGTCTTAGATGGATAAGCTGATGGGAGTTGTCCAAAATTTCTGGAGGGCATTAGGTTGGGGGAGACTGTGCCATACAATGCTGATATGTATATTATTCTATCTTTGGAAATATGGGCTGACTGCACATTATGCAACCTTAATGAAGCTAAGCACATGTGGGAGAAGCAAGACCTTCTTGAAATGTTGATGCTGAGAGCCCCTCCATCATAGGCTCAGATTGTGTGTGTGTGTATACTGTATATCTGTAAGCAGTGCTTTTTTTCTTTAAAAATGTTTAGGGGTACTCTCATTTTGACTCAAGAAAATCACAATTTTATAGTTCAAATCAGGAAAAATAAATACAGTAAATAGACAAAAGTACAAAGATTCACAAAATGTTTAGGGGTATGCGTTGTCGTCGTCCCCTGAAAAAAGCACTGTCTGTAAGTAAATTGTATATCCTAAAGGTACCACTCTCTCCTCTATCCCTCATTCCAAGTGTTCTAAGAAAAACTGCTCCCTTTCCCTTATGGGTTTTTCCGTATAGAGTGCTTAAGTGGGTTACCTATCAGTAGGAAAAAACAACAGAGGCAAACCATAGTATATTTAGAAGCAAAGCAGCTAATAAGCCTGATGTTTATTAAAAGGAACTGTTGCCTACCCTGTAGTCCAAGACCACCCCCAAAAAACATCATACGTACATCACAGGTGATCCACAGCAGAAATCCGACCTGCCAGGATACCTGATAATGGTCACTGAATGCATTACCTGGGTAGTCTGACCATTTTTTTGTAATGAATACTCTAGGTCCTGAATCCAGGTCACAGGCTCACCCTATTCATACACATATACGCCCTTAAGACAAGATTTGCAAGCAAAAAGACAATGGGAAGGCTTTCCCCATTTGCTTCCCTTACTGCAAAGGAATATTTGAGATCATTGGGAGTGAAAATGGCTTCAGGATTGCTCTCACTATTTCAGACACATGGTTCATATATTTAGATATGTGTGCATTTATGAGTATTTATTCTATATTTGAGACCTTGAAATTCTTATAAGACAAGGAAACCGAACCCCTGGAATCCCGCAACTCTCAAGACTGGGGTGGCGAGCAAGAGTGTTCACAATAGCAAAGACCAAGGCCGTGAGTTTAACAAGGATCTCTGCAAAATGGCACTGAAACTCAAAACAACGGTGACTGCAAAGTAACACACCGGGGAGACGACCCCCAACCCCTCCGCGCGTGCACACAGACGATACGCGCGCAGGTGCTGAACTGGCAGCAGCTACTGGGCAGGGCGATCACTAACTCCGAGCGCCACCAAATATCGCGGGCCAGGCTCGCTTCTCCCCCTAGCGCCGGAAGCTCCGAGCCAGAGAGGAGGAGCGAGGCGGCGGGCGCTCGCTCGCGCGCGGAGGCGGGGCTTCTGTGGCGTCGTCACTTCCTCTGCGGAGAAGGCTCGCGAACGGACGGTTTGGCTGTAGCAACCGCGGTCGGCGTCCAGCGCTGCGAGGCGGAAGGATGAGCGACAGCGGGGAGCAGAACTACGGCGAGCGGGTAATACGCAGAGCCTGCAAGCGCAGCATAAGCGGCCCGCTTGGCGGAGAGACGGAGCCGGGCCTTGTTTTTAGTTCATTCCTCCCCCCCTCCCCGTCTCCTGCAGGCCGGGCGCGGAAAAAACTGCCTTTGGGATGAAGGTACACGCGGGGCGGGGGATGAGGAGGCGGGAAGCGGCTTAGCGGCACCCGCTGCATCTCTCCCTTCCGCCCCCCCCCCCGCCACTTTACCGCGCTGCGTGTCGGTTTGGCGCGAGAAAATGGCCCGCCGTTTCCTGCGAAGCGGTTGCACTCTGACGTAGCGCTCCGCGGCGAGCCCCGCTCCCGGCGCCATCTTGGGGCTGGTGACCCGAATGAGCGCGCCGCCGCGGGGACAAAATGGCCGCGCAGGCCTTAAGAGGAGTGGGGATGCGAGAAGCTCCTTCGTCGCCTCGGCTGCGGCTCCCTCTAGAGAGGTAGAGAAAATGGCAGGGCTCTGGCCCCCGCCATGCTTCAACCCAGGAAAGAGACGCTGTGTCCAGCCCTTTCCGCAGCCTTGCTAACGTGCTTGGGACTGTTCCCGGGCGTGCGGAGAATATAGCTGCACCAGTCTCGATTGGCCTGGATGGCAAAGGAATCGTTCCCGTGACGCTTCTACGTTGAGCTTAACGGTCGCACTCAGCATTTCACGTGGAACAAATTTCTGGCTATCGAATAGCTTCCAGTGTACTTTATTTAAAATAAACAGGCCAAAACCTTAGGGTATCTTAACGAATGAAAACATTTTTTTGCGGTTTGAGATTTCACGGAGTGAAGTCTACAAAACCTTATGCCATAATAAAGTGCAAAAGAACTTTTCTTCAACAGGCTAACTTGGGTACCCTAAATGGAAGGTACTTTTTTGAAAGGGTATTTTAGATTCAGAATAAGTGAAGCATTAGGTTTCATTGAGCTAATTGGTCAAAGTGCTGGAATCTGCATTTCAAGTTGCACTGTGCTTTTTAGGTTATATGTATTGTAATCACCAATAAAGAGCCCAGACTTGGAATGATATTGCTGAATTTCATGCAGAGGCATAAAAGCTTATGTAAGAAAATACTTTGAGTGTGTGTATCAAGTGATAATGAATGATATAGTAATGTCTGTAGCTTATACAGACCAGCTTTACAGGTTCTCTTGACTGTAGACCAAGGAGGCATTTTGGACCCCTGGCTTCCGTAGTGGGAAGGAGGTGGGGTTGCCTCTTTGTTATGCCAACTTCCAGTATCACAGCAAATGGGCCCAAGTCAGGTCTGTTGCAATCACACTATCCAGTGGATTCTGTGATGCTTGGCTCCAAAACACCCAACTTTTTTTGAGGAAGGAGGATTACCTTGTGCCGATTACCTTTGAGGATTGTTCTGATTACCACCTTTGGGCAGATGCAGTAGGATATCCCTTGCTGTGATGTTCTCCCACAGGTAGTACTGGGTAGAGGGATACCACTGCTCCATCCACGCCTCCTCAAGCTTGGTGGATTGGCTTGTTTTGTGAGTTGGCTTCTGTTGAAAGCTGCATTGTAAAAAGTCACTTTTTTGCTCAGAGGGAATGAGCAAGTGATGGAGGGGGGAGGAACTGAACCCACAAATGCTATGAAAGAAGTAAAATGGCCAAGTATACTTCCAGTTCAAATGTCTAGTCTCTTTTACCATATTAATCTTGCACAAACAGATGCTAACAGTAAGTGAGTGTGCAATTTAGTAGTGTTATTGGGCATTGCATGACTTGATTGAGACTCTTTCACATGGGAGCTAGTCAGCTGGTAAATTGCTGAAGGTAAAGTTATGATAATTTGTTAACTCTGATCATAAAGAGATTCTATGTATTTCTCAAGACTAGAGTATGGGTGGAAAGCATATGAGGCTCCCACCTTGCAGGTTGGGGTCTGGCCAGTGCCTGGATGGGTGAGTGCCTGGAAGTCACATGTATGCCAGCTTAAGTTCTAGCTGAATCACTGGAGTTTGGGTTAGGAAATCCTCAAAATGTGCAGTGTACCCCAGTTTCTACACATACTTGTTATTCCCATTTTATCCCCACACAGCTTTTTTTAAAATCTAATTGGGATGCTGAACAGAAACGGAAATGAACCAGGAGAACTTTCTCCTCATTTGGGCACTTTCCCTTCCTGTTGAGCTTCAGAGTATGCATGTTCATGTATACACAAAAACAACAGAGCTAGGAAGGAATGACTTAAGGAGAGGAAACCTTTCTAGTTTGTTTGCTTCCCATTTCTGATGCACTTATGCTTGTGTGAGCTATAAATTCCCTCTAACAAAGTGGTTACCTCCCATGCTGAGATGGAGATGGTGAGGTCAGCAAGAAAAGAGAGTATTGCTCAAGGAGTGGTACTGTTTCCATGTTACATTTTTAGGGGTACATCAACAAAAACAATTTGTGTGTGCATGTGGCAAACATTACAAATTACATTGATCACTTGGCTATAGGCACTGGAACTGGCTGTAGCTCCTTTATTTGCAGTAGTACGCACATCTTTTTCCTGCTGATTAATTGTCCTTAAACTACAGTTCAGTTTAAATTGGACCCATCTAATACTGAATGTAAAGTCTAGTTGGCTTTGTATCTATGTTGTTTTGGTTTTGAGAGACTTGAATGATAATGCAGGTGTTGGGTGGGACAAGGCTATGAATTGTCACTTGGTTAATTTATTATAGCTGCCATTCAGCCCTGACCATTATTTTCCTTGGTTAGACTGAATCTTTCAAATGATTGAAACATAGGGCAAAAATGAGTGCAAATAGATTTTTGCTTTTTATTCAAAAGAAATACAGTGACTGGGGAACTTGGAAAGTAAAGATTACATTCGGAGTATTGTGGGTATGATTACATCAGAAAGAGAATGAGCTTCACAGAAGAGGCACATTCTAAAGAACATTTAGCTTGAAACAAGTCAATTGCTGCTGCTGAGTGGTGATAGTTCAATTTGGGCCACATGGTAGCAATATCACTCATTGTTAAAATGTTGTTACTATCCTGGAAATTTGAATGGTTCTCGATCTGAAT
Organism: Podarcis melisellensis; assembly: GCF_964234715.1. NCBI lineage: Eukaryota > Metazoa > Chordata > Lepidosauria > Squamata > Lacertidae > Podarcis > Podarcis melisellensis. The sequence continues at coordinate 38,523,172 of NC_138537.1, forward strand.
ACATTGTTTCTAAAACCGAGTCTATAGCAGAGGCAAACAACTTCACATGCTGCATTTGCTAGTTAAAGGCCTAGGAACCACCATGATCAGGGGTCAGCAACCGTTTTCAGCCGTAGGCCAGTCCACCATCCCTCAGACCATGTGGGGGGCCAGACTATATTTTTTTGGGGGGGGTGAACGAATTCCTATGCCCCACAAATAACCCAGAGATGCATTTTAAATAAAAGGACACATTCTACTCATGTAAAAAGACGCTGATTCTCATTGGGCCAGATTGAGAAGGCAATTGGGCTGCATCCAGCCCATGGGCCTTGATCATGACCAAGACTTCACTGTGTGACAGTTTCTACTCCTTGGAGTAGCAGAAAAGGAAGAACTGCGCATTAACTTGACTGCTGGTAATTCAGTTACCATTACCTCAGGCAAGAGATTACTGTAGGAAGGGAGTGTGTAAGTGGCAGAAGGAACATGGAAAGTAAGAATGGAAGTACAGTCGTACCTTGGTTGTTGAATGGAATCTGTTTGACTTCCGAAAATGTTCAAAAACCAAGGTGCAGCTTCTGATTGGCTGCAGGAGCTTCCTGCACTCAATTGGAAGCTGCATCGGACGTTTGGCTTCTAAAGAATGTTTGCAAACCAGAACACTCACTTCCAGATTTGCTGGGTTCAGGAGCCAAAACAGACGAGTACCAAGTGTTCAACAACCAAGGTATGACTGTATAGGAGTTGTTCATATGGTGAAGATACAGTAAACGATTTAGCCACTAGACTGGATTTGTAGACTGGAGTAAATACACAAGATTGAGTAACTTGAGATGGCACAACAGGAATGTTGTGCAAGAAGTTGCACATCTGCCTGAGTGATTAATGCTTTGAAGTTGTGTCTTGATCTGTATGAATGGGGGGTTGTTGTGGAGGAATCATAGGTTCAGTTCACCTTTCAAGAATTACAGGAAGAAAGGTTTGGCTAAGAATTGGGTGATTGAGCCAATGCCTGATGAAGGATAAGGAAGAGATTGCAATTTAATAAGACTTGATTGCTGATATAAGAAATATTTATGCATAAACTGAACGTCAACTAAGTAGTGTGTGCTTTGACATGTAAGTTGATGTTTTCCAGAATATGCCTTATGTGCCATTCTGCCATAAAACTAATTCACCCTATGTTCTCCAGGCAAGAGGACTAGAAAAGAAAAGAAATGGAGGGATTTGCCCGTTAACTTTTCCAATCAGAAAGGGTAGTTCTGTGGGCTTACTTAAATCATCAGAGCAATGTAGGGAATAGAGCAATCCACATCCATTCTTGCAGAATACAAATCTATACAGTGGGAAAATAACTCCCATCTTGCAGAAATGATAAATCTATGACCATTTTCTTTGCACAGCATATCTTGGCATTCCTGTGCTACGTTAACCATTTTCAGTGGTGTTTGAACAGGAGAATATGTGCATAGTATTTTAAAAGGAAATTGTATTAACGATAATAGTGTTGTTATAATGGGTGGCTGGTAGTATTTTGTTGTTTGGATTTTTACATTCTGTTGGAAGTTCCCCAGAGTGCTGTGTCAACCCAGTCAGATGGGTGGGATACAAATAAATTATTATATTTCATTTTATATGTTTTGCTTTTTTGTTTAAATTATACTGTTTAGAGTTGTGGGAATCACTTAATTAAAAATCGTCTTTCCTTTTCTTTGGAGTTGTTCCCATAATAATGTCACTGGCTAGAAACCTCCAAAGGTCATGGTGCTTGACTTCTAGATCTAGGGAATGTTAGTTGCTTATCAACCCATTATACTTTCTGTAGTGAACTCAGATTCTTTATTTGAGTAGCCAATTTGTAGTTGAATAGATTTCCCAGCAGTGGGAAATTACAAATAAAAGAGGATAGATTGTTTTAGTCAATATGATTTCAAGTCAAGTATTCAGCTTTTATATTTTCTGAACAAGCATTTCTACTAATTAAAATTTTGAGACTGCATATTCTGCGTGATTGTAACAATCTCTACTCAAACAAGCCAATAGCTATTGCACAGTGTAGATTTCCTTAGGACAGCAATGTGAAACTTGAGGATTTCTGTTTTCTTGTGTCCATATACATTGAAGAACATTAAGCAAAATTACTTGCTTAAGTGTCCAGCCTATGTCATGAAAATAGTTACCTGAGGACAAGGTTGTGGTCTGTCTCCATCCCAACACATTTCGTTTCAGAGAAAGTCCATAATGTGTTCTTATAGTTTACGCTATTTTAAGAATTGGGTTTAGAGGTTGTTAAAATACACCATCTAATTGCATATTATGATCATGCATTGTTTTAATTTTCCTTAGACTTCCTTTGATAGTACATGTGCATCTAGTATGTTGTTCATCAGTGGTTTTGTCAGTAAAATCTTACTACTCTATCATCAATCCATATGTTTTAGGATTTGGGGGCCATTGTCATATGTAGAAAAAATTAATAATATTTAAGCAGTATCCAATTAAGTAGCTCCATTAGCCCAAGGATTTCAATTTGTGCAACAGAACTTCTTTCTACTCACACCACCACCGCCCTACGCTCTTCCCACATCTGCTTCATATGGTGGAGGTGGGGACTCAGAACAGATCTGGAGGTGGGAAGGGAGAGGGAGAGGAAGTTCAGTTGGCAACCAGAAGTCATTCAGCTAATAGAACTACTTGATTGGATAGTATCCTTTTACTACTAAGACAGTTCATCCCTACTGTTAACATGGAAGCTCTCAGAATTCCATAAGAAATAGAATCTGTGAGCACAGAAACATTCTAGTAAGTGCAGAAGTGTTTTCAGTTGTGCAAAGTTCAAAGGTTAATAAAACATTAGCATAAACTAGAGTTGTTATTGTAACAAGATAGAATTCTCCATTTCTTCATTGTTGTAGAGGTTAGGGTACAGTCTACTTACTATAACTTGCAAATATAGGCTTGTTAATGAATGAAGTATCTTAAATTATTTTTTGAAACCTGGTTGGTATGGCTTTTCAATAGTTCTGTATGCTAAAAAGAATAACACCAAACTTCAGCAGAGGTATGTAAATTGAGTTTGGGACATTCTTAATGTTTATGTGAGGAATGGCACATGGAGTTCATGGAGTTTTGGTGTTGCAGTCTAAGATCTCATTTCAGTGGTTACACATTAATTTTGAAGTAGGAATAACTAGCATATTCATAGCTGGTCAATCATTTTTCATTGAATTGCCATCATTTGAAAAAGAAAGTCATACTAGAACTGCATATCTAGTTAAAATAGTGCAAACACATAGCATTTTTTCTAGTTTCAGTCTTGGCACTAGATATCTATCCTGGAGTTTTAAATATTCTTCATCCTGTTCTTTTTTTATTAAGGTTAATGTTGAAGAAGGAAAATGCGGAAGTCGCCATTTGACAAGTTTTATAAATGAGAATTATTTGAAGCTCAGGAATAAGTGAAGCTGAAATTTGAAAAAAAAGAAAGTGAATGCATGCTAATTATCAGACCAGAAGTCCCACTTATAGAATATTGAGCAATTTGTGTGAAGTGGGGAAGATGAAAGAAGTCAGAATTTGAAACGGAAGAATGAAGAAAAGAAATAAAAATGAAGTTAAGATAAGAAGTAATCTGGAATCTGAAAGCACTACGCTAAGTAATTACTAGTCTGTTTATGTGTCCCTGTATATTTTGCTAAACATGCATGCATTATTTGTTTAATAGAAAAAACATGCAGGTTTTAAAAAAATAAGTGCTTAACAGGTGCAAAAAACCCATAAATCTAGGCAGTTCTAATGGCAACTGCCCGGACACATAATGGAGACACAGATCATTAATGTTTTTGATACCTTTTACCAGAGCTTGTTTAGAATAAAGTACTGGAGAAGTAGCATTCAAATTAAACTAAACTATTTTTTTTTTCTACACGCAGGAGTCCCGTTCCGCTTCCAGAAGCGGAAGCGCTCACGGTTCCGGCAAGTCTCCAAGACACTCACCTGCTAGATCTAGGTCCAAGGAAGGTTCAAGGCGATCTAGGTCAAAGTCTAGATCAAGATCTGAATCTCGGTAAGCTTGTCTGGAAGAAGAGGTTGGTGTGTCTAAAAACCTTGCTGTTTTTTATCTATAAGAAAAGAAGTTTTGGAGACAACTGTAAGTTGATGTGGATTTTGTGTGTGGTGCAATTATAGACTAGATTATTAGGTTGTAGCCTTGTCTAGCCTGAAGACACCATTGCAGCAAGGAGTTGTTGTAAAGCTTTCTGTGGAAAGCGGCCTCTTTCAGCAATAGTCTCAGCAAGCATATGGCTGTTTTGTAGGGGCATGGCATAGGCCAAGCCTATTAGCCATTCTCTTACCCTGCTATTTAAGACTACATTGGGTATCTACTAAGTGTCATATTCTTGTATTGATACTTCTTCATGTGGAATCTTTCCCTGGCATTAGTTGAATAACCAGTATTTCAAAAAGTATTTCTGACTCCCAGATGAAGCACTTTTAGAAACCTGTTTCTATTTGCTTGCAAACTTTCAGTTAAGCTTTGTATATCTATTCTAATGGAATTTGCTCAGATAGATATTCTTGCAGGAAATTTTGGTTTGGCTACTGTAAAACACTGAGAATCTGTATATAACGAAAGCAGGGCTTGGCACAGTCACTGCATGGCTGAAATCAAACAGGCTGAGACTCAATGTGCATAGCAACATTTTGATTTAAATAATCTGATAGGAATCTATAGCTCTGCATTTTTACTCTAAACCTCACTGCCTCTGCCTTACGGTCTTCAGCACAGGCCCTCTTCCACATCTCACCTTCATCAGAAACTTGATGGTCACAGCAAAGGACGGGGTTTGGGTTTTAGTGTTCTGATTATTAAAATCCCTTCTTACCATTGTCTGTCAATGGCCTTTAGTGAAGGCCGCATTGATTAGTTGTACCCCAGACTGGCACTTATTAAGACTAAAAATACAGTAGACATAGAAACTTTTGTATGCTATGCAAGTTTCATCTTTGACGCCTGTAGTTCAGCATAATCTTAGTTTTCATATTTACAGATCCAGATCAAGGAGGAGTTCTCGCAGACATTATACAAGGTCACGCTCACGTTCTCGATCCCATAGGAGGTCAAGAAGCAGATCTTACAGCCGCGACTATCGTCGCCGACACAGTCACAGCCATTCTCCTATGTCTACTCGGCGGCGTCATGTTGGCAACAGAGTAAGGCTGGGATGGCAGCAGTTGACCAGAGATAATTCAGCTGTGTGTGTCTTTGGAGGTTCTAAAGTTTTCAAATTACCCAGAAATCATGTAAAAGTTTTAAGTTGATTTATAATATGTCTCACAAATGGTATTTAAAATGTTTGGTGGATTTTACTGTGGGCATAGACGGCATTTGTACTAATATTTGTGCATGGTTAAACCTAAACTTGTATGTTTAAGATTATTATTCTACTGCTTGAGAAACCTTTAAGTTAAGCTTTATTCTAATTTATTTTGTTTCAGTGTGCAGAATTTGGCACTTCCCCCTAAGAATGGTGTATTTTGTCTAGATTAGCTAGTTATGACATAATGGCTGGGTTGATATTTATAATTCAGTGCAGGTAAAATAATGGTTACATAATCAGTTCCAGTTTGTTGTATTGCATTTTGCAGGGCTTTCTTTTGAGGTAGCAGAAAGTGCTTCCTTTGAGGGAGCTCTTGAAATTTACACATTAGGGTAAACTTCAGTCCCCTGACATTCTCCAGCAGCTCCTCAGGGGACACAAAAGATTGCATTGGGGAGGATGGTCTTAGAAGCCCCAGAGTGCAATTAGAAGATCTTAATTGATTCTTCTCATAGCAACCTTTACTAAATGGATTACCTGTTCTAGAAAAATGTTAACGACTGCAATTGGTCTTACAGGAAAAAGCAAGGGGTGAGATGGCTAAAAATAGCTTTATCATGTATAATGAGATAAGAATCCAGTGTCTCTATTCAGACCAGGTCTCTCCATGGTTTTAAGTTTGGTAATAAGTTGCAATTCAGCAACTTCTCTTTCCTGTCTCACCTCTTGCTTTTTCCTGTAAGACCAATTGCAGTCGTTAACAGTCCTCAACAGGTTTAGCACACCTATCAGCCAATCACCCATTCCCACCACCCTTCTGAGTAATTCCCCACCCTCTCACTATATACAGTGGTGCCCCGCAAGACGAACGCCTCGCAAGACGGAAAACCCGCTAGACGAAAGGGTTTTCCGTTTTGGAGGCGCGTCGCAAAACGAATTTCCCTATGGGCTTCCTTCGCAAGACGAAAGCCCATAGGGAAATCTCCGGGACAGTGGGGAAGCACAGTGCGTCTTCCCCACTGTCCTCGGACCTCCTCCGAAGGCTGGCGGTGGGGCGGAGAGACCTCCTCCCCCCGCCAGGCTTAGGAAGGCTCCTCCGAAGGCTGGTGGTGGGGCGGAGATCCCTTCTCCCCGCGCCAGCCTTCGGAAGGCTGCTCCGAAGGCTGGCGGTGGGGCGGAGAGACCTTCTCCCCGCGCCAGCCTTGGGATGGCTGTCCTGAAGACTTGCGGTGGGAGGAGGGTTTTCCTTCCCACCGCCAACATTCAGAATGCTGTTCTGAATGTTGGCGGTGGGGAGGAAAAACCCTCCTCCCACCGCAAGCCCCGGGAACAGAGGAGAAGCGCTGTGCGCCTTCCCCTCTGTTCCCGTACCTGTGCTGAAGGCTTGCGGTGGGGAGAAAAGCCCTTCTCCGCACCGCCAGCCTGGCAAGCGGTCTCCATAGGAACGCATTAATTGATTTTTAATGCATTCCTATGGGAAACCGTGCTTCGCAAGACGAAAAACTCGCAAGAAGAAAAAACTTGCAGAACGAATTAATTTCGTCTTGCGAGGCACCACTGTATAAGGTGACTTCTGTTTCAGTGTATCTGAAGAAGTCTGCATGCACACAAAAGCTCATACCAATAACAAACTTATTTGGTCTCTAAGGTGCTATTTGAAGGAATTTTTTAATTTGGTTTTGACTATGGCAAACCAACATGGCTACATGTAAGGAGAGATTTACATTATTTTAGGGAAATAAGATATTAAACCCAGAAATGCTCCTTGACCAAAACCAGTAAGCCATAGAAGACACTGTACAGAGGCTAAAGGGTTGTCATACATGAGAAATCATAGCTTGTCCCGTGTACCCCCCGCCCCACCCCGGGTTTTGTTTATGCTCTCTAAGTGAACCTGTATATGAATGAGACTTTGAGTGCATCAGCCAGATATGAAGTACAGTGGTACCTTGGTTTTCAAACGTAATCCATTCCAGAAGATGGTTCAAGTTCCAAAATGTTCGAAAAGCGGAAGCCTCGATACAGAAAACTCAAAACAGAAGCTGCGTTTCCTGTTGCGGCATGTTTGAAAACTGAGGCATTTCTTTCCGGATTTTCGGTGTTTGAGTTCTGAAACATTCGACTACGGAGGCGTTCAAAAACCGAGGTACCACTGTATAAGACTGCCTGGAACTTAACAACATTTTGATTTCCTTTTTTCTACCTTCTCTTCTCTCATGAGAAAAGAAAATGAAGGGACACTGGAATCCTACCCAGCAGGGTAGCCCTTAGGCCTGTTAGAGCTTTCTGAATTTACTGGAATAACATTTTTATATTGTATCCCATAGCATTTAAACAATTTTGGGGGACATCTTGAATTCTTATGAAAACTCCTTCTTTTTTTAAAAAAAACAGGCAAATCCCGACCCAAACTGTTGTCTTGGTGTGTTTGGATTAAGCTTGTACACAACAGAAAGGGACCTGAGAGAGGTATTCTCCAAATATGGCCCAATTGCTGATGTTTCTATTGTATATGACCAGCAGTCCCGACGTTCTAGAGGATTTGCCTTTGTGTACTTTGAAAGTGTTGATGATGCTAAGGAGGTAAGTGAGTGTCTGTCTTCTAAAATATTTCATACTTTTCTAAAGCCCATGCTAATAAAGTGTTTAACATTTCCCAACATCAGTAGGCTTTGAATCAAGAAAGTGATTTAAGGTACCTACTTTTGCAAACCATGCATTTCCTGAACAAGGGTGGATCCTAATCAGTTGCTGTAACTATACAGTTTTGAGTTGATAGCCCATTTTTTTATGGTCACGCAAGCCATGTGCCTCTTTGCATTATGTCTTATTTTTATTTGTATCCTGTCCTCCCTTCTAGCAGCTTAGGACAGCATGCATGTTTTCCTTCGTATTTTATCATCGCTACAACCCTGGATAGGCCAAGACAGTGGATTTCAACCAGTGTGCCGTGGCACCCTGGGGTGCCTTGAATGATGGTCAGGGCTTTTGTGGGGTGCAGCGGCCTCTGTTCCTCTTGCCTTCCCTCCCTTCCTCTCGTGTCTCTGCTTCCCAAAGGCTTGCACAGCTGTTTGTTGCAGCAGCTCTGCCCACAAGCTCCCCAGCTGAATGGTGCCTCTGGGGCTGCCCAGGGGGTGGTTCCCAGGCCCCTCTGGGGCAGTGTGAGGAGGCACCTCTCTTTGGGGTGGGGGGTCAGCTCAGAGACCCAAGGGCAGCAGCTGCAGCTGCCCAAAGGGACTCCCAAGTAGTGGGGAGAGGAGAGGAGGCTGAGAGAACCCTCCACAAGGAAGGGTGTTCAAAAAATTAACTAGTTGCTTGGTGGTTCCTTTCAAACTCTCCGGTACTACTGCTGCTGTTATTAACAGGGCTGTGATAAACCCAAGTGAAATAGCACCTTGCCTAGAAATGGTCACTATATATCAGGGCTTCTTTTCCTACAGGCCAGATGGAATGCAGTTCTTGGGTTGTTTTCTTGGGTGTCCTTCATTTATATAGATTTTTGTCCTTAGGATTTATGTAACACATTTCAGATGTCCAGATCTCTTCATGAACATTCATTCTTAGTAGTAATCCTTAAAGCAACCCCATAAAGAAGGCCAGTTCTCATTGCTTGGTTGTTGTATATATGACACAAATAAGATTTGAACAGGGGGCATTTCAGCTCACAGTCCCAGTCACTACTTTTCACCAGACCTTCCCCTGTATATACCAGAAAACTTAATATACTCATGAAAATCAGAGTAGGCTGGTTTGTGATTTGGTGGGGGTTTTCTGCATAAGTGTTCTTACTAATGCAGTTTTGATAAGAAAAGAGTTGAGATTTCCAGATGCAGTATTCTGCATTCCACATAGTTCTGCTCCATGGGCTGCGTGGTGGAACCTCAGCTTTACCAGTTTACATTCCTCGCATGAGCAAAGGTGGAAAACCATTGTACCGAAATCATGGGCTTTTCAAAAGTTCATATAAATGGAGTTTACCTATTGTTTAGGTTGTGATTTGTCCTCTTCCAGATTATCTGAAACAGTAAACAGAAATTTCACTCATTATATTTGCATGGCATGCATGTAAGTAGGCATACTATACATGTGTAGTGACATCCTGTGCCCAGAGTGCATGTATGTCCCATTTGCTGCTCATCTCTTTTAAAATGTATGGGAGCAGTGACTAGGAAACAACAAGGTCCCTGCTTCTGTGAACAGTGCATCTATTTTATGTAACCAACTCTGGTCATAACTAAAACTGCAGTGCAGTGTGGTATGTATTTAGAATAGTTTCAAAATAGAAATGAGCATGACTAATTTTTCCTAGTGCAGTAAATAAAGACTTGTACCTGGTAAAATACCTTTCCAGCCATGCAAGTAAGTTTGTTCCTAACTTGTTTTTGATGTGAATTAAATTGGATTCAGAACAACTTTATTCTACAATTTTAAAAAAATTCAACTCCTATAGGCAAAAGAACGTGCTAATGGAATGGAACTTGATGGAAGAAGGATCAGAGTTGATTTCTCAATAACAAAAAGGCCTCACACACCTACTCCTGGAATATACATGGGGAGACCTACTTAGTAAGTTGTTGTAACTATATTTAATCTAGAAATAATCAGAGTTAACTTTATTTTTAATATTGAAACCCCAGATTTCAAACTAATATAAGAGTATCACCTGTATTTTATTTGTGCTATGTATTAGCATGTGGGAATTTAAAATCTGGGCAGTTAAAATATGAATCTGGATTTCTTCACTAAAGAGCAGGTTTTAGACTAGTTTTATAGCTTCCAGAAATTCGGAAGGCATGTTAACTTCTTGTTTCTCTTAACACTTGCAAGGTTCTTTACAAAAGTTTAAAAACAATAGTCCCTGCCCCTGAGACTTATAATCTAAGCAGGGGTCCCCAGTCGTCTTGGGCCATTGGCACATTTGGACTGTCATGGGCATCATAAAATACCCATTTCACAGGGGGAAAAACTGGTGGTGCTTAGAAACCCCCCAAAGCAAAACACCTACACTCTACCACAAATTGAAATAAGTCACAGTTTAAAAAGCAAGATGCCCAACCAACCAAAAACTAAAACAAGAGGCTCTTGGTGGGCACTTGGGTGGTGTGGTGTCTAAAAGTGCTATGATGCAGCCAGCGTGGATTCCTGTCAAAGCAGGGTCTCTTTCTCCCCCTGTCTCATACAGGGCATCTGGAAATAGATGGATGAAGGGGACCAGATGGCATTTGGCACACCAGTGAAAAATGCTTTGCATGCACTCTCCTCTGCTTTCCTACTAGATGTTTCACCCAGTATTTACTTCCTGTGTTGTATACCTATATATGGTGTGTTTCCTTACAGTGGAAGTTCCCGACGGAGAGATTACTATGACAGAGGTTTTGAGAGAGGAGGCTATGATGACCGTGACTATTATAGCAGATCATACAGGTAAGTCTACTTTTTGCTGATTATTACTTAATGAGATTGCATGAATCCTTTAGAACAGGGATAGGAAAGCTGCCCCCTTCCAGTGATGATGGATCCCAACTCCTGTCAGTCCCAGCCATCATGGCCATGGTCAAGGACAATGGGAATCAGATCCCAGCAACATCTGGAGGGTCACATGTTTCCCATCCCTGCTTTAAAGTATGACATTTTATTGTGATCTGTAATTGTGAGTTCCAACGATGTCAGTCTATTTCGGTCCTTGTTGCTTTCAAAATCCTATTGGCATCCATATCCAGATATGGGCTTAAAAGCACTGGTGAATACATTTCTCCATCATACTGGTACTCCACTACCAGGAAATGACTGACTGGAACAATTTTCAAGGTTGAAAATTTACTGCATCTGTAATATCCTAGTCTTGATGTGACATTTTAGTTTTTTGACATGGTTACAGCATTTAAGTATTTCATGTAGACGTGACTTGACCAATAATCCCAAATATCATTTGTGAAATTCAGTAAATAAAAGTGCAAAAAATGGTTCTGCTTTTGTCTTTGCAGAGGAGGAGGTGGTGGTGGCGGAGGTGGTGGCGGAGGAGGAGGAGGGTGGCGAGGTGGCCAAGACAGGGATCAGATGTACAGGTATGCTGCAAAAAGATTTAATGCCTTTTTATTTTTCAAAAATACATGAATATTGCTGAAATGACCTGCTTGAGTAATGTTTAGAAAACCTGGGGAAACGGTACCTCCAAAACCAATAAAGCAGGTTGATGCTGAGGAAGTTAATATTTGTTAAGCAGCACAGCTTCTGGAAACACCCACCTTTTATAAGCATTCAATGTAGTCAAGATTTACATTTAGAAAAGTATTGTTTGTATTAAGGAATTATCAGTGAGGAAGTATAATCATTGGGAAGACTTCAGTGGGAAAGTGTGCCACAGAACATTTGAGTCCAGAAGTTAAAATCTAACTTCAGATAAAGATAGAGATTGATCTTGCATTCATTTTGAATATATTTTTGTCTGGTCCATAGTAGTAGCATGCCCTATATTGTCTGATTTAAATTAACTTCAAAAATGACAGTGACTTAACTTTAATCAGATAATTTACTCCAAGGACAAGTCTCTTAAGACATTTCTGTGCCATCAAGCCTTTGCATCTGCTTGATTTTTACTATGACTAACCAGCACCTTTAATGGTTATTTGTATTTTTAAAATTTCATTCATTCATTTGTATCCCATCTTGATATGCTCTATGATAGTATAAAATTAATTATATAAACAAACAGTTATCTCATATGGAGATGCTTTTGCAAACAAAACAACAACAACAACAAAACCCCCCCATTGCATAGATCAGTCTTAATGTTTCCATGCTCATTCACCAGTATGTCTCATTGGCATGCCAATTAAGGATGATCTGAATATCCCGACTGCATTTGCAATGGCTTTAATATTTGACATAAGAACAAGCAGATTTCTTACTAGAAAGGTAGCACCGGAATATACTAGTTTCTAACTTTTTTAATGCAGTTTTTTCTTGTGTAAGTGTTGGACTGTAAAACAAATGTATAACACGGTAAAGTCCATGTTCTGGTATCTAGTTGGTATACTTAGTGTGCATGAAATACAAAGGGTACGGGTGACAAAACTAGAACAAGTTGTGTATGAACATCTGTAGTGTAAGTAAACTTAAACCATCATCATTGCTATATTCTCTGCAGGCGAAGATCTCCATCTCCCTATTACAGCAGGGGGGGCTACAGATCTCGCTCCCGGTCTCGATCCTATTCACCTCGTAAGTCACAAGTTAAATATACTAATAGTGTGCAGTTAAGTTTTTCTAAACTTAGCTAATACTTCCATTAAAATAAAAAGTATGTAAGCTTGGATTCTTTGAGTAGTATTCTGCAAACAGAGTGCTTTAGCTACATAAGGGAGAAGGCAACACTTGTCAATTCCTCCTGAAGGCCCTCACCCCCCAAAAACCCATAGCCTTGGAGGTTTGAACTTTCCTGAACAAAATGGAAGGTAGCATGGATGACGTGTGGGAATTGGTGGAAATCACCTCATCTCCCACCAATGGGAACCACCATATCAGACACCCTTCCCTGAACAGAAAGAACCTTGCCACTCCCCGAAGAGCAAGTCTGGATCCAAGCCATTTAATTTACATGGGGAAGTACTCGTGATCATTGAACTGTTTTTTTCTCCTGCAGTCCCCAAGTGTCCAGCTTTTGAATTAACAGTGTATGTAGACTTAGTATACACAAATGGAACCCACCCAGGTTTCTAATGGAGCTCTCAATCTCTTTACTTGCAGGTCGCTATTGAAGTGTGAAACAAAGAACTTTGTAGCTACAGACAGTGCATTGAGATTGCAATCTTGTGGACAATACTTTGTTACTTTTGTTCAAGTCTAATAGTGCCTAGTGAATAGGTGACTTTTACACCTTTTATGGAGACTACTTTTGGTGAAGTTTTAAAATGCTGTTTCATTCTGCATATTTGTGTAGTTTGTGCTTTGTTCAAAGTTATGTTTTGAGAACAGTATGTCTTCTGCATGTGTTTTAGTCTGAACCTTGCAGAAGGGTTTCTATTTCCAAAGTTCTTCGTTCAGTTTTTGGTTTTTTTTACAGTTTCCAAGGTATTTTGAAGAACAAAACCTGTGTAATATGCTTTGAAATGGTGGCATAATAAAGTTTTTTTTAAAACTTACTTTGAAGCCCATATCTCCTACTTAGCCAAAGTTTGAGTCGGAGAAAGAATAAAACCTTTACCAAATTCAGAGCAGTATCCAAAATTCTGTACCCCAAACCTTTCTCAAATACTTTCTGTAATATGAAGTATGAATAAAAATCCACATTGTAACTTGTTATTTCTGTAAGTAGGTTAAGCTTTTCATATTAGGAGATGTAAGTGCTGGAAACTTGTGATAAGGAACGTGTATTTTATGATATAAAGGTGATCTGGAAATTCGGTTGTTAAAACAGTTTTCAAAACAGTCCCTAAATTGTTTGCATTCCATGTCCATTAATGTGGAATTATTCCCCTAGGAGCAAAGCTGACTAAACAGTTCTTGTGTTGTATTTAAGGATATGTTGGCGGGGGGACGACTTCAAGCTCATCAGTTTTTAAAAGCTGCATTAATAGTTCACATGCACTTAACATGTAATAGTGTATTGTGTATTTCACAGGTGCTTCATTTTGAATCCTCCTGTTTATGTGGGAGCTCTTATTTCAGTGCTATCAAATGTATAGCTTTATTACACAAAATAAAAGCCCCAGTAAAATAGGTTCATCTCCATTTCTCACCCATCTTATCCTCTGAAATCAATTTTTAGAATTGAGGAAACTACTTTAGACATTCTCAGTACCCAGTTGCTGGGTGACAACAAATATGTGCTCCTGAGAGCTTGAGAGTTGCACACAATTAAACATGAGAAATGTTAAACTCTTAACTCTGAACCAGGCATTTAAATAACTTGCCTGCTGGCCTTTTAATTTACTGCAAAGCCCTATTTTTAAAACTAAACAAGACAGTTTCACTACCAGGTGAGTTAGCTTTCAACGCATAGTACTTTTCTCTCCTGATAAATGCTATACAATTAAAATCTTGGATGCAGCCCATGTTAAAGGCATTGTGGTTAAGTGTCATCGCATAAAGTGATCTGTTTGTTATACTTAGTAAGAACATTAGCTATATAGGCATCCCTCTTTTTCTTTTGTTTTTACATGGTAGATGAATGACATTCTGGGTTTAAAGAATCTGTAAAAATAGGGAATGAGCTTTACACTTTAAACCAACAGCCCAACTCTTCTCCATTGGGGCAGGGGGGACTAGATACATACCTAATTGCAGTATCCAGAGATGTAATTTAAAAGCTATGTGACACATTAAGACAAGACTTACTGTGGCATAAGATTTATGTGAACTAGAACCACTCACATTACAGGTTCTTTAAGTGTCAGTGCACTTCGCCTGTTATGTCTGTCGGGGAATATGCAACTGAGGATATACATTGTAGATGTGGTAGTTGGTTCTGGTCCACAAAAGGTTACATCACAGGAGTTCTAGTTGGTTTGTGGTCAGCAGTTAACATGTTTATTGTGTGGTAAAGCTGGCCAATTTTAAAACAGGCCTGATCTGACTGACTGAATAAAAATAATACAGTCAAACCTCGATTGTCGAACGTAATCCGTTCTGGAAGCCTGTTTGGCTTGCAAAATGTTCAGCAATCTAGGTGTGGCTTCCGATTGGTTGCAATAGCTTCCTGCACTCAAGCGGAAGCCACGTTGGACGTTTGGCTTCCAAAAAATGTTCAAAAACTGGAGCATTTACTTCCAGGTTTTCGACATTTAGGAGCCAAAATGTACGATAACGGAGGCATTCGGGAACTGAGGTTTGACTGTACACAGAATCATCAGCTCTCAAGTATTACTTGCTTTTCTCCTTACATGATTTGGCACAGCTTTCTCAAGAGCTCAAGGACTCAGGTGGTGCTGTTGCCTAAACCACTGAGCCTAGGGCTTGCCGATCGGAAGGTCGGTGGTTCGAATCCCCGTGACGGGTGAGCTCCTGTTGCTCGGTCCCAGCTCCTGCCAACCTAGCAGTTCAAAAGCACGCCCAAAAGTGCAAGTAGATAAATAGGTACCACTCCAGCAGGAAGTTAAATGGCATTTCTGTGCGCTGCTCTGGTTTCGCCAGAAGCAGCTTAGTCACGCTGGCCACATGATCTGGAAAAACTGTTTGCGGACAAATGTCTGCTCCCTTGGGCAGTAAAGCGAGATGAGCGCCACAACCCCAGAGTCGTTTGCGACTGGACTTAACTGTCAGGGGTCCTTTACCTTTTTTACGTTCTCAAGAGCATGTAACCTACTAGAGTGGTCTTCAACTTTCATGCATACATCAGTTGAATTAGATTTAGAAGGGTCATCCATGTAGGTGACAGTAGCATTACTCAGGTTATTTCAGACTCATTCTCTCCCCATTCT
The DNA here is from genome assembly GCF_964234715.1 of Podarcis melisellensis. Lineage (NCBI taxonomy): Eukaryota > Metazoa > Chordata > Lepidosauria > Squamata > Lacertidae > Podarcis > Podarcis melisellensis. The sequence goes on from NC_138537.1 coordinate 38,538,893, forward strand.
AATCGTAAAAAGATCAAGAAGCAGTTGGGCCCTGCTAAGCAGACAGCTTAAAAAACCTGAGCCATAACTGTCAAGACAAGATTGGTTCAATGAATATGGGGTCTGACTCTAGAAATCAAAGGCAATTAAATATTCCCTGAAGTGAACAAAAAGGGGTTTTATTTAACTTTCTTTAAAGATGAGTTTTAATCTCCCATTGCTCTAGGCAACTTGATACTGTGCTATGTAAAGTTGCCTTCTGGTTATTTGCCAGGCTTCATGAATCGTAAGGATGCTGTTCTTTTAACAACTGTTGTGCAGCTGAAGCCCCCAAGCACCAAGGGACACCATGCTCTTTTTGAAAACTACCATAACCCCATATCATTTATGTGTGTGCCAGTTGCCATATATAAACCTGTTGCCTCTACAGCCCACTTTACTCAGTGTGCATGAAAGCTGATGAAACAAATTGAGAGTGGGCCCATCAGGCAGTAGAGGTACTGACTATACAATGTCTAGCAAACCCCTACAATCAAGGAAGCTAATTGCCGTTCTGTATTCATACTGTCAAGACGTAATAGCCTTCCTAGGCCTGCCCAGGCTTTGCAGCAGAGCATGAAGAGGACACTTTGCCCTTACATTCACCAGCATGGATGCAATCCAAACTACCCAGAAATAATGCTGCAAAGCTATTGTCCTATGAAGACAAATGGTTGACAACCACTTACCCAGTAGAGGTGGAGGCAGTGCTATATAAAACATTGAATACAGCACAAATGTTTCTTCGTACTCCACAGCAGCACTAAAAGTGCCCACTTGCAAGATCTTCCATATGTACACCCAAGCAAAAACTCACTGGGTATGCATGTTAGGCCCTACACTTTGCTGCCGCTTCACCTCCAAAAGGAGTTGTGATCCCAAAACTGTGATGTAGCAGTTGTTAGGCCTGTTTTTTTATAACGTGCCTAAAGCGTATTAAGCGTACACAGATTAAAAATGAATATATTCCAGCCCACACGTTTAGAATTCTAAAGAAGGTATACAAAAGGAAAAATGGGTTTGGAGGGAAGAGGACATTTGTTGGCATCTGTCTCATGAGACAGGAGTGTGCTTCCAGGGGTGAAGTCAAACCGCTTTTTTAGCAGCACCAAAGTGACCTCCCTAGGGTACAAGCCCGGGCAGCATGTATGGAGGTCCTGGGCTGCCCAGATGGTAAGACCTACATCTCAGCCTTGCTGAGGTGGTCCAAAGGAAAGCAGAACAATATGTTTGATACCAGTTTGGCTGCAGGAGTTGCCAGAAGCAGACATACAAGAAGCCAACCATCTAAGGGACTACACTCTGGATTTGGGTAAGGTTTACTCCTCAGCATTTTCTCCCAAGGATATCCCACAAGACAGTGGAGGTATAGGATCAGTTTTCCTTCTAGATGGGCTACCTTCCCAGGGTAAAGAACCTCACCTGTTCCTCACTTCCTTCTACAGCATGTGCTGAAACCACCTCCTTGACCACAGAACCTACTATTGGTCACGTCCGCTCAATCCGCCAGATCCTATCTTTCCATGCAGAGGAAGTCCTTAACTCACAAAGGGTCTGAGACCCATCCGCTACCCTCACCTGATTTAGCCAGCCAGTCAAAGCTGTTCCTGGGGTATGGCCGCTGTTGTTACTAGGCGCCACAGGTGAGAGATGAGTGCAGGGTGAGGACCAAAGGGGGAGAAACTGCCCCAGAGGTACTGAAGGTTTAAAAGGTAAAGGATCCCTGGACAGTTAAGTCCAGTCAAAGGCGACTGGGGTCCGGCACTCGTCTCACTTCAGGCCAAGGGAGCTGGCATTTGCCCACAGACAGCGTTCTGGGTCATGTGGCCCAGCATGACTGAATCACTTCTGACACAACGGAACACTGACGGAAACCAGAGCACACAGGAATGTCATTTACCTTCCTGCCACAGCGATATCTATTTATCTACTTGCACTGGTGTGCTTTCAAACTGCTAGGTGGGCAGAAGTTGGGACAGAGCAATGGAAGCTCACCCCGTCATGCAGATTCGAACTGCTGACCTTCCAATCAGCAAGCCCAAGAGGCTCAGTAGTTTAGACCTCAGCGCCACCTGCGTCCCAGAGGTACTGCCCCTCCCCTAACATCCTGTGCACCTCAGGGAAGAGGAAAACAATGAACATAGGCATCAGTTCCTAAAGTTACACCCTTCTGTCTAATTTGGCATTCACAGGTGAGTCTTGTTGCTTATGCAGCCAAAACAGAATCATCTATGGAGTGAAATACCAACAGGCTTGGGGAACACCAAGGTTGCCAAAGCACAAAAAGGGGGATAGATAAAAGGAGAAGAGAGTGCAGAAACAGCTAAGTGAGAACTGGGCATGCTTGGTGGTCATAAAATGCTGACTTGGATGGGACAAGGGGCAGGGGAACAATTTACTGAAAGAAAGTATGAATGGCTAACTGGAACACTGAAAGCAGCACTGAACACTGCTAGATTTTCAGGTCCCATTTGTAAGCTTCATAATCAGTTGCAGAATTCCAAAAACCATCTACTTCTATCATGGGTTCTATCATTTCACTGTTGCAGTGAAATAGATGGGCCACAATTAATTTCCAGAGCTTACATGGCTGGTACATCCCCAATATTTTCAGAAGCTAACATTTTTAGCTGTCTTCCTATCCTGATCTAATACATGGATTCAGCAACATGCCAGATCTTCAGCATCTACTGTATATATTGGGCAGCTTTTTTAGAGCACCTTGCTGTTCCTGTTCTTCTTGGAGATCAGGGGTGAGAACCCTTTCTGATGGGCCAGAGAGCTTTATCTCCCCCCACCCACGTAGGCGGGACCACACCTACGTCAATCATCGGTGGTTATCATGCTGAAAGATGTTGCCCTGAGCACCTGTCTGAGTTTGAGGACAATAATTTATTTTGATTACTGGAACTGAACTGAGCTCACAGTCCTCCCACACAAAGTTCAATTCCTAATCATCCCAACCATGCTTCATTTCAGCTGTCATAATTTAAAGGGGGAAAGGGTGGGTTGAGCGCACATCCTAATCTATCTTCTGCCTACCTCTGCAATAAGTGTACCATTATCACCTGCAATTTCTCTACCTTTTTGCAAAGTGTGGAAATGCTATGTGCAATGTGCAGTGCTAGTTGGGTGACTATTTGCATGCACTAGAATGCTACCAGCACATAGATTTCATGTTCACACAGCGCACTCTTGTGGTGTTTTGTGAGTCTGGCAGCTGTAGTCTGGCAGTCACTCCTAGAGTGACTTGAGCTCACTGTAGCAGAAAAAGAGACTTGCCAACTCTGTAATTTAATAGCCAAGGAGGAGTCTCTGCCTAGAGAGTGCTGGGACCAAAACCAACCTTGGAAGAATTGCCCAGTACAGTAGTACAGTGGTACCTCAGGTTACAGACGCTTCAGGTTACAGACTGCTAACCCAGAAACAGTACCTTGGGTTAAGAACTTTGCTTCAGGATGAGAACAGAAATCGCACAGCGGCAGCGCGAGGCCCCATTAACTAAAGTGGTACCTCAGGTTAAAAGCAGTTTCAGGTTAAGAACGGACCTCCGGAATGAATTAAGTTCTTAACCCGAGGCATCACTGCACCTCAGGTTACAAACTCAACTCATTCCAGAGGTCCTTTATTAACCTGAAGTAGCACTTTAGCTAATAGGGCCTCCCGCTGCCGGCGTGCGATTTCTGTTCTCCGGGGGCAAAGTTCTTAACCCAAGGTACTACTTCCAGGTTAGCAGAGTCTGTAACCTGAAGTGTTTGTAGCCCAAGTTGAATCACATAGGTTTCATGACTAATCAGTCACACATAAAAAGAGGAATTAGCCGAAACATTGTGTAGCTCAAAGCCATACTTAGAAAAGAGACTGGAGAAATTTTGGGAATGTGGCAGCAGTTAGCAAGTTAGCAGAGAACTACAGGGAATGCTTTGCATGCACAAGGTCCCTGGTTAAATCTCTACCATCTCCACGTAGAGCTAGGAAATAACCCTGTCTGAAATCCTGCAGAGCGTGTGTTAGTCATTATAGACCATACTTGTTCCCATAGTTAACTGCAAATATATATACTGTATACTGGTATATATTAAATGAAAATATGTTGTGGAATATTGACCCAAGCAAGTATGAATGCAACATAATGTACTTCTGAATATGGAGGAAAAAGTTGTGGACTGGATGGATTTCCTAGAATCAGCTGTAACCCTTTAAGAGAAAATCTGCTTTATTATAGTTTTTCCAGGAGTAATCTGGGCTGGTGGGAATAAAGGAATATTTCATCAGTAGCTCACCTCCCGTACAACACCCCACATATAGAAGCCAACTAGAGTGAAACTTTTACAAGTGCTCCTCTCCTGGAGGTGCCCAGTTCTTCTCCATAGTATATGGCAGCAGTGATGTAAGCTGCCCCTGGGGCTGTGCCAGGCCAGATACATTCTGGTGCTAATGGTCCTGTGCCACATCTAGACTAGTTTTGTTTGATGGTCACTGTGTGGAGCTACTTGGAAGCCTCTGAGCTGGTCATCTTCTGCAGCAGTGTCTTGCCTTGCGGACATCAACCTAAAGTTTCCCACATGACAAGGCTTGAATTGCAGTCGCCTTTTTCCAGTTTGAGGGCTCTTCTTCCACTGAGCTACCAGATGGGAGCCAGGATTAGCTCTGTGAGATGTCTGCTGTGAGTCCCACTTGTCCTTGGGTCTTTGGCCCTCTCCTTTGCTTAACAGTTGATTTTCTCATGCAAGAAGCAAGGTGCCTCACTTGTTTGGAGTCTTCTGGTCTGGTGACACTATGACAGCTCTATTCCACACAGTGGTATTCAAACCTTCTCCAATGTTACTTGTGGGTTGTCTGTGCATGCTTCCTCCCAAACATGTAGCGTAATTTTAAGAAAACCTTTGTCCTACACAAGCCACAGGTGATAGCACTGAACCTCTTGACAATTTGTAATTTAGCATTTTCACTTTGCAGCCTCCTTTTGTTCTAAGTGATTTCAGAAGCTGATTTTGGTTGAAAAACAAGGCGTTAAATACAATGCATACAAACTTTGTTAACACACATGTAAAGACAAAATAAAAATAAAAATCAGGTAACCATGTTGGTTCATTAGTGGTGGTGGGGAATACCAAAAAGCAATAGCAGTGTCACACTTTCAATAGGGCTGCAATCCTATTCAAATTTACAAGGGAATAAATATAGCCTGTTGAACAAAGTACTGACTTTTGAATAAGTATGCAGCGGATGGCGTTGCTCATTATCTGCAAAGTGTCTCTTGCAGTCCCTCTTAAGATCCTTACAAAATGCAGAGTTGGTCTTTTCTATTTGTCTAACAAACAAATAAGGAGATGATATTGAGAGTCATGTATGACACCTTGTGCTCCTTTGGAGAAAAGGTGAGCCATTAATGCAACAGTCAATAGACTAGAGCTTTCCAAACTGTGTTTCGCGACACATTAGTGTATCTGCTGTAGTGTGTAGGTGTGTCGCATGAATGCTCCCTACATTCCTCCCGGGGCTGGAAATGGGTTAGTTTAACCTCCGACTTGCTAGTAAAACTGATTTACTGTGTTGCAAAATTATGCATGTCTAAGAAGTATATCACCAACATGAAAAGTTTGGAAAGCTCTGCAGTAGATAAACTCTTTCTTTGGGATGTTTCAGTAAATCCAGTTAGCCTGAATTTTTTAATGCAATATTATTTTATTTAAATATCCTTTTCTGTTATCTAGACAAGGGTCAAAATAAATGAAATATTTCTGATTAATAAGTAGCTAGAGGCAATGAGCACTTAGTTATTAGTCTTGTGATTTCAGTCTATATATATAACTGAAAATATAGACCAATTGTTTCTTGGTTTAAAAAGTATTGTTTATTATTTGTGGAGGGGGGGCTCAACTCTGACTCATCCATGGTTCCAAGACCATGTCTGCTCAGTGGGCATATCCAATCTTTCCGCAGCATAAAATGTATTTTTGAAAAATGTTTTGAAAAAGAAGAGGGGAGGGGGAGGTTTCTTAAAAAAGCAATAAAATAAAATAAAATAGCCCAAGCCTAAGCTGCCTGGGAAATACGTGCAATCTACTCTCTTGGCCCTAACAGAGCGTTTGGAGCCAAGAACCATCTTCAGCATCGTAACACAATCCCCTTGAGCTGTGAAAGATGTCTTTCACAAGCTCACTCGGGATGAATGGGAAATGCACAGAAACACGACGAGGCGCATCGCATCTTCCATTCATCTTTCGGAGCCTGCGCAGAAGAACTTCGTTGAGCCCTCCTCTCTCCTCGCCAACCATGCCTCTAACTTTGGCTCCTCTTCCGAGCACCTTGTGGCTAATCCCGACAGACATGAATAACGGGAAGGAGATGGTCCGTGCGGCGGATCCGCCCGTGACGTCGCCACGAACATCTTTAAAGGTGGGCGGAAACGCGCCGCCGCGTTGCTTTTATTTACCCAGCCAATAAATTCAGGGGAAGCGTCTCCCCCACCGAGGGATAGTTGTGACAGACGGGCTTCACAACAGACGGGACTGCTGAGCCTTCTGCGAAGGGGAAAGGGAAACTCCAGGAACGTCCGTCTGCCCATTCTAGCCACGGATCGTCAACACTGACCAGCAGCAGCTCTCCAGGGTTTTTCACGCAGATCACTTTCCCTGCCCTAGCCGGACATTGAACCTGGGGCCTTTTGCTAGCAAAGCAGATGCCCTCCCCCCTCACTGAACTAGAGCCCCTCTCCCCTACACGTGGCCATCATCGTGCTTCTTCTGCCACTGCTCATTCACAGACTGGATAGCCAGGCGCCACCGCCGTCTTGAGAGGGGGGGTGGGGTGGGCATCTTCTTCACAACGCTGCTCTTATTTCCCCAGCTGACGCCCTTGTATCTCGGTCAGGATACTTTCAACACAGTCGCGCCACCATCCTGAGCGCATCTTCCCATGGAAGTCAAGAGAAATTGCTCCCGAGTAAACGCCGCATGGGATCGAGAGGGTAGTGTTTAAGCAGGCTCTCAAAATCGCACTGACTCCGGTTTCACTGGAGCCCAAACACCTCCGTTCTAATAAATCGTTCCAGATGAGTCCTTGGACTTCCCTCCAAAGAGCGAGCGGGGCTTTGAACGCGGAGCTGGGAATCCCCGGACCTGGACGGGGCCGTGTGAATCCGGAAGTGGGCGAGCAGGAGGTAGAGCGCGGCTTGCCCGCAGGACAGCAATCCTTCGCCCTTTCTGATAGGCTATAATCGCTAACAGAGACACACAGACAGAGCGCGCGAGAGAGAAATCTCACTCAAACCCAGCGGAGAAACGTGGGCTAAGGGGAAAGTCGCGCTCGCTTTCAGAATCCTGCCAAGCAGAGAAAGTAAACAAGGCTTTGTCTTGCCCTCCAGGGGCATTCAGACTTAATAAACACACCCGCACGTAAACATGACCCGTTTGTCCTATGACTGGGTAAAAGTAAGTCGCCCTGCGCTCACGCGCACCCAACGAGCGCGCGCGCGCAAAAAAAGTTGCCAGTTGTTTTAGATCAGCATCATTACTATCATCATCATCATTATTATCTGGGGCTCTTTTACGATCTGGCTCATGAATGCCCCGAAAAAGCATCGCTTCTTCTTGCAACTCGCTGCCAGGAAGAAGGCTTGTCCGGGACCGCCGGCCTCGGCGTGGGCCAGGACTTCTTCTTGCTGCCGCCTCCGTCCGCCGAGTCTCCAGGCGGGAGCGAAGGCTTCGCCCGCTCGGCTCCGGGGCTGCATCCCCGCGCGGCACGTGGCCACGTGCTCCGGGCGAAGAGGAGAGGAGAGGAGCGAGGGGGCGGCGCTTGCTTGGCACTCGGCTCGGCTCGCCCAGCGCGCCGCTCCATCCATCTCTCGGCGGGCGCCCGGGCCAGGTCTGCACCAGACGCGCTGCCTCCTGCCGGTCCCGGGAGTGGGAGACGCGGGCCCCAGCGACCCGGAGCTCGGAGGAGGGTCCGCGTGGGGCTGGGCTGGGCTGGGCTCCGCCCGCCCGCCGCCCGCGCGTTCTCTCGCTCGCTGCCCGCCCGGCTGCGGGGCGCTGTTGAGAGCGGCTGGAGGAGCGCGCTGGGCCGGGCCGGCTGGCGGGGAGGTAGTGGCTTGGGTGGCTCCGCTAGGTAGGTGGGTGGCCGGCGAGCAGGAGGGGGCGGCCGCGGCGGCGGCCTCGGCTTCGCTCGGTCCCTCCCCCCGTCCCGAAGAGGCGGACGATGAACAAGCTCTACATCGGCAACCTGAGCCCGGCCGTGACTGCCGAGGAGCTCCGGCAGCTCTTCGGCGACAGGAAGCTGCCCCTCACCGGGCAGGTCCTGCTCAAGTCCGGCTACGCCTTCGTGGACTACCCGGACCAGAACTGGGCTATCCGCGCCATCGAGACCCTCTCCGGTAAGCCTGCAGGCGCGGCGCTCCGCGTTGGTCAGGGGGGCGTGCGCGGAGACCGCTTACTTTGCTCCCCCCACCATCCCCGGCTGCCGTCCCTTCCTTCCCCCGGGTTGGTCGAGGCCCCTCGGAGCCCGCGAGGCAGCTTGCACGGCCAGGGGAATCCCCGCTCGGGCGGGAGTCGGTGGCGGCGAAGGGGCTCCCCGCTTGACCCAGACCACCTCCGGCGATCGGGGGTCCCTGCCGACCGACGGGGTTCTCTCTTCCCCTCGGAGGGCGATGCTTCCTTGGGAGCCTGCGAGCCGGTCCCCGCGCCCCGTGCGCCCCTTCCCGTTCGCCCCGCGCGCGCGCTGCGCTCCGGCGAGCGGCCCGGCGGGCGAGGGAGGGATTTTTCGCTGATTTTTTTCTCCGATTTTATTGAGCGGCTCCCGGGCGCTGGGGACGGCTCCCTCCAGCTCTCGTGGCACCCACTAGATCTCGGGCACCTTTCTACGAGGTGCCCTGTCCCAACTCGACGGGGACCCGGAGCAAAGAGCTCGAGACGTGCCTGGGGGCCCGAGCGACGCGCAGCCCTGGGGCCGGCAGCTGCGCCGCGAGTGAGCCGAGGCAAGGCCGGAGCAGCCGGAGGGGGGGATTGGCCCAGCCCCGGGAGGGAGCCCGGCCACCGGGATTCAGTGGGCCGGGCTGGAAGCCGCCGGGAAAGGCCGGCCGGAGAGCAGCGCGCAGTCCGGATGGCCCTTCGCTGATGCGCGCGGCTGGGCCGTTTCTTGGGTGGAATCGGGGGGCAGGAAGATCAGGCAGGGCGAGCTCACCCACGCAAGAGCCCTCCGGCGTGGGGATGAGCTGCCCGGCTCCTCGGTAGTTTGCGGGGCATTCATACGAACAGTGTGGGGTAGAAGGCTTCGAGCTGAGGGGGCGGTACGGGAGCCGGACGCGCAGTATTCTCCCGCCTCGAAGTGCGTGTTCATGTGAACGCTCCCAACTTTCAGATCAAAAGGACTGAGCCAAGGAATAGGTCAAAAGGATGGTTTCACGGGCAGAGGGAGGGGTAATTCCTTTGGGCAAAAGGAGTCTGTGCCCCCCACGCCCACCCCGAATATAGACCCTTCCCTCACAAAGTGCTTAAAATCCTTTCAGAGCTGGAACTTACTTTCAAGGAGTTCTCACCCCAAAACTGATGCCTGATGCTACGTTCCCCACAGTCCTCGCTCTGCCGTGGACTGTGGCGAATCAAGAAGTGTGCCACCCTCCCTCAGCTCTGAGTTTCGTTTCTGAGCACCACAAGGCTTCCACATTTCTTTTTCTTTTCCACACTTTTAAGGTAAAGCGGAGTTGCATGGCAAAGTCATGGAAGTGGATTATTCTGTCCCTAAAAAATTAAGGTGAGCACTTTAATGTTCTTTTGTTTACTACAGTCGATTTACTCATATGACCCAGAAGCAGAGTGAGGTTGCGTCACTTAAGTTTAGGCTGTGGTGCGATATGTTGTTTAGTAGCTAGCTGCATGTTTGCCTCTCTCTCTTTTTGGTGCTTTTGAGTCGTTTCATTCTTGAAACCATCAAGGGTTTCCTCCGGTATGGATTCGGTTGTGAAGAATTGTTTTCAATTCATCAACTTGATATTTTCTTAGAAATGTCATGATGCCTTAACAAAAGGCTTCCTGTGACGTCTTGAGAATCCATTTATAGTACAATCCTGCACACAACTGCCTGGAAGTAAAACCTTAGTTGATGGGGTTCGGGGGGGGGGGCAGGGAGGTTTGCATTAAAGTAAACATGCCTAGGACTGCAGCCATTATGCTGGCTAACATTTTTAGCAATTCATTTAGTGTTCCTATTTTGACCAGCCAAAAGTTAACTGAAAATGAGCACGCCCATGGCATGCCCTGTGATGCTTGGTTGGTATTCAGAGCTAAAGAAGTTTTAAAAGATACTTCTTAACTTTCAATCTGCACCTACTTCACACTCCAGAGATGGGAGATCTTTGTTGCCAAAGGACCTTACCACACAACCTGTATGACCTGTACTCCTTTGGAGTAGTTTGGGCTTTTTTATGGATCCATGGCAGATGTGTGATTCTATGTTGTTGTTGTTTAGTCGTCTTAGTCGTGTTCGACTGTCTGTGACCTCATGAACCAGAGCATGCCTTGGAATCTCACTTTCTTCTCAAAGGTTACCTTTTTTTATGTCCATGGAGTTTTCTTGGCAAAATACTGGAGTGGATTGCCAGTTCCTTCTCCAGGTGGATCACATTTAGTCTAAACTCTCAGCTATGACCTGTCCATCTTGGGTGGCCCTGCACAGCATGGCTCATAGCCTCTTGGAGTTATTCAGGCCCCTTCGCAGACAAGGCAGTGGTCCATGAAGGTGTGTGATTTTATATGGAGTGCTAATGTTGCCTTCAGATTTAGTCTTTGTTCTGATTGCTGTGTAGTATTTACTCATCTGAGGGTTTTTCTCTTACTCTATGCAAAGCACATTCAAAAAGTTGTGATATTTTAGGTTATTATAATGTATGGTGCTCCTGATCTGTAGAATTCCAATTTGCTTTATGAATATTGCTGCATAAGCAACTGTTCTTTTACCACTGCAGCTGTCTAACACATAAGCACATAAGTTCTGCTGCAGACTGTTTCCAAATCTCTGACATAATGGGTGAAGTGCTTGTGGTCTTTCTCTTTTTTCCTTCCCTTCCCTCTCCTGCAAGTGTCATTCTTCATCACAAGCAATGTAGCAAGCCTTTGTAGTACACAGGAAAATTAGTTATACCAATACCCATTATTGTTGAAGGCTCTGACTTCATACCTGCTTTGCATCAGAGTAGTAAAATTTGCTTTGCATTTGGGAGGAATGCATTGAACATGCAGTTCCTGAGCGTGTAGAGACATTTATTGACTTCCTGAGTAGTGTGCAAGCTCTAGACATATTTTTGAGGTTCTGTCTAAGAAATAGCTTTGGCATGTTACTTTCTCAAAATGCACAGTTTAGTTTTAGGATTAAAAAACTGAAGTTAAAACTGGTGTTTGAAAAGAAGTACTGTAGGGAATTCCCTATAGATGCCTTTAGTTAAAAGAAACTACTCCAAAGTTTAAAAGAAATAGTGCAGAAATATGAGAAATGTTGTGTTTGAAATATTTGTATAGAATTTTGGTAGTGTGATAATCAAGTGGAGAGAATATTTAATGTGAGAAAACTTATGCAGTCCGGAACTTGTTACTCAGATCATTTGTATGAGTAGCTTCAGAACATGAGAAATGCCTTACCATTAAATGAAATAATATTGTGAGATTACATGTAAACTGCATTCTTGGTGTTAGTCTGTAGCAGCAAAAACACTGATTTGCAACAGCTGCTTAGAAATTCTAGACTTCATACTGACATTTGTACCCCAGTGTTTTTATTATTTTCCACATAACTAATTGTAACGTCCTAATTTTGTCATGTGCTATATGGAAATAAACTGTTTGATCACAGTGTTGTTGGTAGGTGTTAAATTGGTAACAGTTCTTAGTGTACAGCGTATACTTCTCACTGATAAATCCTCACTCCCAGTCCTTTTTCCCCCCTGGGGGTACGCAGGGGTATGCATACCCCTAAACATTTTGTGAATCTTTGTACTTTTGTCCATTTATTGTATTAATTTTTCCCAATTTGAACTATAAAATGGTGATTTTCTTGAGTCAAAATGAGAGTTCCCCTAAACATTTTTAAAGAAAAAAAAGCACTGCTCACTCCTAAAAGTGTTGAATGCTAGATAAAGAAGGCCAAGCTAATGCAATTCTGTGCATGCTCATTCTTACATTTGAGTTGTCTCTCTTCTTACTCCCAAATAAATAGGCACTGGATTAGGAATGCATCAGAAAATTTTGATTATTTTCTTTTAAAATGCATAAGTGGCAGAAGCTTGTCACTCTGTGGTCAGTTCCAAATATTTGCTACACCAACAAGTAAACAAGTTTAGGATTGGATATTCTGATTGCTATTTGCAGAACATGATTTCAGGTAGTTAGACTGGTGCAAATATTTAGTGTCATATGATTAGCAGCTTTTCACCCAATTAGTTCTGTTTTTCTAACACAACACTTGTTTTAACTTTTTACTATGCAAAAAAAAAAAAGGCACAAGAATGGCAAATTCTTTGATATTATTAACATTGAGGGGAGTTGAAACAAGGGAGACAAATTAATAAAATTATGTTCTAATACCCTTTCACCTGCCTGTCATGCCTAAGGTTCTGAAGGTTAATTGTCCTATAATTAGTTGTAATCAATTTGGAGAATGGGAACTATCTATATGTTTCAGTAGGACTATTACAATGCTCTTTAAGGTTAAATTCTCAGAACCTGAATGCACGTCCATCTCCGAATTCAGTCAGATCTAGGTATGCATCAAACAGCCCCAACACAGTTAGCTTTCTAAATGTTTTCATGGGCTTTGTTGGGAAAGCTGGTTGTGTGTAGACATGGAGATGGTTTTGAGACAACTTTCCAGATCAGATGTCAAGATATGGTCATCTTTAATTAGAATGCAAAAATGTTTATATTAATAAACAATAAGTACCTTTCACACCATGGTAAGTTAAACACAGCTTGAGGATTTTCTTTTTTTAAAAAAATGGTTAGATTTTGTAATGAGGAGTCATTTTTCGCCGTTGTTTGGTGGGAGAATGTTTAAATTCACAAGTTTACCTGTCTGATCAAAATATAACTTGTTAAGGAAACCTACTTTATATGACACCTCAAGCTACTCTCAATGCCATGTTTTAAACTTAAATTAATTGCTGCTCAAATCCATTTGGATTTAAGCCTACTATCTTAAACTTTTTAAAATGTCTGTTCCATCCAGATCAGTAAAAAAATAACACCCAAGAGCCAAAGTGTACTCTGACCCACAAAAGCTTATGTCACAATAAATACGTCCATTTGTAAAGTGCCACATTTTGGTATGTGTGTGTATTTTGTAGCAGATTAGCTCTCTACAGTTAAAGCCAGTGAGGCGTATTTCCAGTTAAACATGCTTAGGATTTGCAAGAGAGAGTAGGCTGCAGATATGGTGTATTTAAGTGGGTTATATAGCTTTGCCTTGGTGTATAGAAGCGCCTCATTCTTTCCACTCCTGCAGTAGAAAACAAAGTTTTCAGAAAGTAGCAAGAATGTGAGGATTCAATCTGGATTTGCTAATCTGCATTGTGTTCTGGTGCCTCTCTCTCCTCTCTTTATTTCTTAGTGAGCAAGCAAGCTAGGACTCTCAGGCAGAGGTAGCTTTGAAAATGGTGTCTGCCATATGACAATTCTGGGGGCGTGGGGCCAGAGGCTGACAAAAGGCTCTTAATATATTTCATGAATTCAATATTGCCAGTTTTCGGTGCTTGGGGTGCAAATGTTTTAGGGAAGTGCCCTGTTCATGTTGTTGCTTTCTGCTTCTATTGTTTTGTGCAGAAATGGTAAATAAAATAATTCTCCTCAAAATGTGTTTTAAATCCAGATGTTTTACAGAACATTTAATTTGTTGAAAAAATAATCCAGTTTGTTTAAGGAACTTTTATGAATTAGAAGCTTTCTAAGTATAATTATTATTGGAATGGAAAAATTTACACAAGTGTTTTACATTAAGCACTGATTTTGATTTAGTTGCACACCCTGAATGGAAAGTTTGCAGTAATATCATGTTGTGCTTTCCTGTAGAACAGAACTGATAAAGTTTACTTGTATAAACTCACAGCGTATACATGGGGAAATATAGCAGTAATGTAGCAACTGGTGTAAAATGTTCTTGTTCTCCTATTTGGGGGAAAAAAGTTATTTTGTGGGCTAAAATATTTAATATTAAGAACATAAGTGAATTTGCAGTATCTAAATAAAAAGACATAAAATGGAAGTGAATGGAAGATTTGAAAATGCCTTGATAAATTTTAGTTTGCAGCTAAGTTGCATTAAGAGATTAAAAGAAATTAGTAACATGATTATTTTAAAATTGGTTAATCTTTTTTTTGTCTCTTTGAAGAGTTATCCAAAAGTTATGTGTTCTTAAAGGAAATAATTTCTGTTGGAAATGAAGTGTATGAATCCTGAAAATCTCTCATGTATTTGTAACAGTTCCTCATGAGATGAAGGCAAGGCGCTCCTGTGATCCTGTTTTAAAAACTATTGTGTAATAGAAACAGTTTTCTCATCTTCCTAAAGCATCAGAAACTGAGCTTGATTTTGCTAATGTATGGTGGTCTTGTGGTGCTCTTTTACAAATCTATTTTACAATTTATTTGAAAACTCTTGTTTTCAAATAAATCACATAGAAAAGTGTCAGTGAATGTTTGTTAATTACAGCTGTGCAGTGGCGTAGCGTGGGGGGTGCAGGGGGCCGGCCACACCGGCCGCAACACCTGGGGGTTAGGGTTAGGGGGTGCAAATCCACGGGTTAGGGGGGCGCAAATTACTTGCCTTGCCCCGGGTGCTGACAACCCACCCTACGCCACTGCAGCTGTGTAACTGAGTTGTTCCTAAAGCAAACCAGATCTATGGTTTCAATGAGTGTTATCGAGACAGAGACAGAGGAGAGAGACTTCTGTTTAATTATAACATGTTGAATCACCTACCGTTCCCATCCGACAAAACAATTTTTTAGACTATAAAATTGGTTCCCCAGGAGTGTCTGGAGTGTCTGGTCTGGATTATGTTGTTTCTGTGAGTCATTTCTGTGGTAGTTAACTGGATGTAAAGAAACACAAAAGTTAGAGGGATGAGGGAGTTGTGGAGAATTTGAGAATTCTGTGAATAGAAGTCAATAGTGAATATTCTAGTGGAGGGATATTAAGGGTTACTAGAGAGACAATCCATATTTTTAAATGTTCTATCCCTTGAATGTGATTTTTGTGATACAAAGGATCTGCTTATGCTTGAAATAGTGGCAGTGCTGTAAACCAAAATACCTGTCCTTGGTCCAGGATAGAAGCAAGAGAATCTGACACTCCATTTAGTTATTTCATTAGTGGCACAAATGAAAATCAGTGATGATTTTCAAATGGTCTCAACATGGTTAAAGCCCTATCCTGAAGTTTGTTTTTCTAAGTTCTTGCCCATTATTTTTAGAGCCAGCTTCTCTACAGTGGGAATTTTAGAAAGATGTGCATGTGCAACCAGTTGTCATCCTATGTTAAAAAACTTAACTGATAAAATGTGCTGAATAAAATCTTGCCACTGAGAGTGCAGGGAGTATAGTTGATTGGGTTAGGATTGCTGAATATATTGATGTGCATGTATCATTTTCATGTTAGTTATGAGTGACACCATTTGTATACATTTAAAAGTATATATATGTGCAGAACCCGATACTGTGGAGTTAGTGTTAGTCACATGTATAAACTCAGCACATATTATCACATCTTAACTATTGAACCAATGATAAAGCTGTAAATCCCTGTATGGGCCAAAGGGGTGGTTTTAAGAAATGTTAAAAGGTACTACTGTATAGTAGTTGGAAAGATTAATTGTCAACTCTCACACTGGATTTGCTGGTGCAAGTTTTATTTAACACCGTCTACGCAGTGTTCGAAACTCCCATTGTTCTAGGCACATTTTGTGACAGGGAATTTCATTAGCACGAGCAGTTTCTGAGCTCTGGGCGCAGTAGTGTATCTAAGGTTTCAGATTAAAACTGCAGAGTGGAAGGAAAGGAGGACCTTTTTCTGCCTCCCCACTTTCAGCTACTCTCTGAAGTCTGGAGAAGAGACCCTCTTAAGAATATTAGGGTGGGTAGGGAAAGGACTAGACCATGTGAAAAATTAACATAATATTTTAGCTGCAGTTCATTCTGTTGTTGTGCCCTTAACCTAGGTTTAAGGTGCCATTTAGCTCCTAGCTTTCATATCTCGGTTTCTAACATTGACTCTATGTGCCTTCAAGATTGTGATATAACTTGATGCCATGAACAAGCATTTTCCTTCTGGGCTAATTTTTTTCAGTATGATTTTAAAGTTGATACGTTCCTGCTTTTGATAATTAACACATTCTAGTTTCCTACATATTAATTCGCATTGATCTGAACATTCATTCATCAGTTGAAAAGGGCAAGAATGCTTTTTCTTTACCAGCATAAAGGTACAACCACTTGGAGAAGATGTTTAGGGTATAGGATAATTGCTTTTGAAAATCTATAAGAAATCATAGCATAACCATGATACAGTATACAAAAATGATGTGAAATTAACATTATAGTGTGTATAATGGGAAGGTGTAATGTAAATTTCTTTCCTGCATTTACTAAAGACTTATGAGAAACTATTCCAGTTCCCTGAATATTTCCATTCTTGCCTTATAAGCAACCCCATTCATTTTTCCACACCACAGTTCATTTCTAACCAAAGGTAGACTGAACTTGATTTTATAATACCTTTCTGTTAGGAAAGGAGAGATTGGACTGTACTTAATAGTTACGGACTTTTTAAATGAATGCTAAAGCTGTTCATATTGATGGACGCATTCTGTGAGATGTTATGAATAAGATGTTAATCTTTATTCACTTCTATTTTGGAAATCTCTTTTATCTGGATTTCTTTAATCCAGTTACCTCCTTCAACAATGCCTCATGCCCCTAATTGTATCTAGTGCAACTACTCCCCCCCCCCCAAAAAAATGATGTCGAGATTTTGGAGATTTTTCTTTGATGTCCCAGTCTATTGTGCAGCATTTATGTTTTGAAGCCTGGAAGATCACATAGTAGACTTAAGTGCACAAGTAGGTATACAGCCCATGTGCAGACCAAATCATAAAGACTTGTAGATACTTTTGTACAATTCATTCTTCCTATTTTTAGGTGTATTCTAAAGTGTTTAGCCATGCTAAGCTTTCAAACCTCCTTAAAAAGTATGATAACTGGCAGATTAGAACAATTAGATTTTCTTAATTGCAGTCTGTAAAGACCAGCCCAGATAGTAAGGTCTTGCATAACTTCCGTAAGGTACTCAGACTTGGGCTTTGACAGCTCTTTAGGTGAAGGGAAGTATAGAAGAATCACCAGAGATACCTCTCTGTGTGCTTTTGTCTCATCAACTTGGTGACATGCTTCCCCCTTTGCTTATTTGAAGTTGTGCTATGTGAGAGTCTGGCTAAGCTTTGTACAAAGTATGCGCAAATGAAACGATGTAAAAGAAAGGGCGATGGAAACTGGGAGCATGGAGACTGAGTTAAAGGGTTTGAGGTTTGCCTATGCATGAAGCCATACATAAGTGACTCTGTGTGGTGTAGTGGTTAAGAAAGGTAGTCTCGTAATCTGGGGAACCGGGTTCGCGTCTCCGCTCCTCCACATGCAGCTGCTGGGTGACCTTGGGCCAGTCACACTTCTCTGAAGTCTCTCAGCCCCACTCACCTCACAGAGTGTTTGTTGTGGGGGAGGAAGGGAAAGGAGAATGTTAGCCGCTTTGAGACTCCTTAAAGGGAGTGAAAGGCGGGATATCAAATCCAAACTCCAACTCCTACTCCTCCTCCTCCTCCTCCTCTTCTTCTTCTTCTTCCTCTTCTTCTTCTTCTTCTTCTTCTTCTTATTTCAGCACAATGAACTATCTCTAGTGTGAGATTCCTGGTGAAGTTATATCCGTTACTGTATTTGAAGATAAAGACAAAATTTAAACAACCCCCCTCACCCCTTTTGACCAGGTGAAAATATAGGAGATGGGAGGGAGCAATCTCTTCTTTGTGCATGAGATATTGGTCTTCACAAACTGAGCTGGGAGCAACCAGTACGGTGCCCTTCAGATGTTTCCAGAGCAGCCAGACTACAGATCCCATCATTCCTAACTACTGACCTGAGGCTGATGAGAGTTGGGGGACCAGTATTTGAAGTGCACTGTGTTGGCTACCTCTGAGCAGGAGCACTTCAAACTGTTTCTAGGAGGCTGAGAGAGAATGTGAGAGCAGCAGTGTGTGTTCCTGTTTGAACCTCTGATTGTAAAAAAGAAAAAGAAAAAGGGGGGTGATAATTAGAAATCTTGCAGTGGCCTCTGTGACTCAGGCTGAACTAGCACTGTTCAGAAAATCTGTAAGTCTCCTTAGCCTTAGCACATGAAAGTTGAGAAATCTGCTCTTATCTGAGGTACTGCCTGTGTGTGTGTGTCTCTGACACCGTATCTTTTTCATTTGCAGCCTCAGCTGCTGTATTGCTAACTATGGGTGCTTGAATGGCATGATTCAGCCCTGTCCAGAATCATAAGACTGGTTGACTCATGCTATTTTACTGTAATCTGTTTGGGGTACTAATTGTTCACAAGTATTGGCGGGGGGGAGGGGGGAGTCACTTTGAAAGAAACTAGCCACAGAGGGTTGTTTTCCCACCAATTGCAAACTGTAGTTCATACATTTATTTGCCTCCAGAAATTCAGCTGATGGTGCTGATGCTATATCTGGTTTCACCATACTTGGTTCATTTCAGATTCCAGTGTGGATCATTCATTCAGCTGTGGTGACTGTCGTGGGGAGTTTTCCAAAGCACTCTCAGTTTCTCATACAGCTCTGGCCAGCAACTAGTCTTACCCAGGATGGATCTGAAAGGGAGACATTGCCCCCCCCCAATCAAATTGAAAATAGTCCCCTCCCTTTGGCTGTTCCATTGTGATTGCATCAAAATGAGTTGATAAAGTTTGCCTGCTCCGAGTGAGAGCTATGGTTTCTGAATTGCCTTTGTTTGCCTACATACTGTTGTGATGTCACCCCACTCACAGTAGAATTCTTCATTGGCTGCAAGAAACATTGCCCCCTCCCTTCAGTAGCTTTTATTTGATGATATCAAATAAATGATATCATCAAATTATGCTTAATGATATCGCATAATCGAATATAATGGGCTATATCAGTGGCTGTCAACCAGTATGTCATGGCACCCTGGGGTACCTGAATGATGGTCAGGGGTGCTGTGGACAACACTTGCCTCTGTCCCTTTTTCCTTCCCTCCCTCCTCTGATGTCCACTCATGCCTCCCAAAGGCTTGCACAGCTGTTTGTTGCAGCAGCCCTGGCTACAAGCTTCCCAGGCGAATGGTGCCTCTGGGGTTGGCCAGGGAGTGGTTCCCAGGCGTCTGTGGGGCAGTACGAGGAGGCACCTCTCTTTGGGACAGGGTGAGGTAGCTTAGAGATCAAGGGCGGCAGCAGTGGCTGCCCGGAGGACTCCCAAGGAGATGGAACAGGAGAGGAGGCTGAGGGACCCCTCCACAAGGGAGGGTGTTCCAAAAAGGATGAGATGCTAAAATTGATAGAGCTACATCTACTATCAGCAAGTTAACAGATCAGGTTTCGCAGCACACTCAGGCTATTGAGAAACTGCAAGGAGCTACGGCGGAGAACTACAAACTAGCTGCGGAAGCCAATCAAAAAGCTGAGCAAGCGTGCAAGAAGGTGGAAGAGATCAAAGGGGAAGTAAGACCTTTGAAAAGACAGGTAGGAGAACAGCAAGCCTACCTGTCAATGGTGGAACTGAAAAGTAAGGAATGTAATCTTAGGCTGAGGGCTGTCCCAGAGTTGGAACAGGGCAACCTAGAGAAATTCTTGACGGAGTTGTTTTCTAAATTTTGGGGGGTTGAAGAAGATAAAGATTTCAGGATTGTGACGGCCTTCAGACTGGGAAGATCGGTTAAGAAAGATAAGTCCAGAGACTGTTTGGTTTGTTTGAGAACAAGAGAGGAAAGAGACAAGATATTAGGCCAACATTTTAAAAAATCCCTGGAAGTTGAAGGCAAAAGGGCAGAAATTTATAGAGACATTCCTAAATATTTGTTGGACCTTAGAGCCACATACACAGACTTGGCCAAATTGTTAAGATACAACGCAATCCCTTATAGGTGGGAATTTCCTCAAGGTCTGTCATTCACCTATAGAGGAAAGAAGGTAAGAATTAAAACACCAGAAGACCACCAGAAGTTCCTACACGACAACGAGGAGGACCTCCAAAAGAGAGCTGCAGATTCCTGGCCTCCACCACCGGGATTGCCACCAGGATCCATACCATCTGGAGGCGGCCCGGCACCACAGCTTCCGGAAAAGGACGACAAATTAGATACCCAACTGTGATACCCAAGAAGTAGGCCGGGATGTCTCTACAGCTTCTTAGTTGGAATATAAATGGCGGGAATTCTCCAGAAAAACGCAGAAAAGTATTTCATATTTTGAAAAAAGAACAATTGGACATTATTTGCCTGCAAGAAACGCATGTGACAAGACTCCACAGAAAAGTGTTAATCAATAAAAGGTTAGGCCAAGAATTTATTTCATCGGATAAAGTTAAGAAAAGAGGAGTGGTGATTTATGCAAAGGAGAACTTGTCCCCAAAATTTGTATTTAAAGATGAACAGGGCAGAATTTTGGCAATTGAAATCCAGACACAAGGAGAAAAGTTTTTAATTCTAGGAATCTACGCCCCAAATGATGGAAAATCGGAATTTTTTAAGAAGCTGCACGAGATTATGCTGGACTATTTGGACTACAACAACATTATCATGTTGGGAGACATGAACGGTGTCGCCTCAGTGAATATGGATAAGTCACAAAGTGCTAATATAACGAAAGATGGCAGACTACCAAAAACCTTTTTTGAAATGACTGACAATTTGGATTTGATTGACGTATGGAGGATCAAGAACCCTCTAGGGAAAGAAGGAACTTTTTTTTCTGAGGCCCATATGACATGGACGCGAATCGACCAAATATGGATAACTAGAGGGCTGGCACCTAAGACCAGAAAAGTGGAAATCTGCCCAAAAACCTGCTCCGACCACAACGCCTTGAGAATGGAACTGAGACTAAATACAACCGGATCGTTCAGATGGAGAATGAATGACGCTTTGTTAAGAGATCAGGAGATTGTTAAGAAGGCCCAAAAAGTTTTAAAGGACTATTTTGAAATAAACTTAAAGACAAATGTGGAAAAAAGAATAATCTGGGACGCAAGCAAAGCAGTTATAAGAGGGTTTCTAATACAACAGAACACGATTAAAAAAAGACTCTGGAATGAAAAGAAGGAGAAGATCTTGGAGAAAATAAGAGAAGGAGAGAGAAAACTGAGATCCAGGCCTAAATCAAAGGAAGTATTGAGAGAAGTGAAGTTTTTCCAGGCACAATATTCGAAACTGATAAATCAAGAGGTGGAATGGAAAATTAAACAAATGAAACAAAGATCCTTTGAATCTGCTAACAAATGTGGAAAATTGTTGGCTTGGCAGTTGAAAAAGAGACAAAAACTTAACACAGTTACAAATCTAGAGATTGAAGGGAGAATGGTTCAGAAACCCGACGAAATTAGAAAGTCCTTCCAGAGATATTTCAAAGAACTTTATTCTCAAAGGCCACAAAAAAGTTCAGAGGTGGACCAATTTGTTATAACTAATGGATTACAAAAAATACCCCAGGAAATGAGAGCAATCCTGAACTGTAATATTACAACTCAAGAAATTGAATGCGCCATTCAGAACCTTCAACTGGGCAAATCTCCGGGACCTGATGGGCTTACTTCCAAATATTATAAGGTATTGAAGGATTCATTGATACAACCATTGCTGGAAGTTTGCAACCAGATTATGGAGGGGAGGAAGGCACCGGAAACGTGGAAAGAAGCTTTCATCACGTTGATCCCAAAACTAGAATCTGAAAAAACTCAACTTAAAAACTACCGTCCTATCTCACTCCTAAATGTGGATTACAAAATTTTTGCAGACATTTTGGCAAGTAGGTTTAAGAAAGTCTTAAATGAAGTGATTCATAAGGACCAAGCAGGCTTTCTCCCTGGTAGGCATTTATTTGACAACACAAGAAACATCATCGACATTTTGGAGTTTTTACAGATTAATTCAAACACAAGAGCGGTGTTGATTTTTATTGATGCGGAGAAGGCCTTTGACAACATTTCTTGGCTGTTTATGAAGAAAAATTTGGAAAGGATGGGAGTAGGGCGGGGGTTTGAAAATGGAATAGAAGCAATTTATTCAGAACAAAAAGCTAAATTGATAGTAAACAACGTGGTGACAGAGGAGTTCAAAATTGAAAAAGGGACACGACAGGGGTGCCCTCTATCTCCTCTGTTGTTTATTTCAGTCCTGGAGGTGCTATTGAACATGATCAGAAATGACCGGTTGGCACAGGGAATTGTGGTCGGAGAGAAACAATATAAACTGAAAGCATTTGCAGATGACTTGGTATTAACACTACAGGAGCCAGCCTCTAGTACTAAAAGAGCGTTAGAATTAATTTCTGACTTTGGTCGGGTGGCGGGATTTAAGCTGAACAAACAAAAAACTAAAGTCCTAGCAAAAAATTTGACAACTACTGAAATAGAGGAGTTCAGAAAAGAAACGGAATTAAATGTGGTTAAAAAAGTAAAGTACTTAGGGGTGCACTTGACCTCCAAAAATCTGAATTTGTTTAAGGACAATTATGAGAAATGCTGGTCAGAGATCAAAAGAGACTTGGAAACATGGTCAAGACTGAAACTTTCCTTGTTGGGTAGAATAGCTGCTATAAAGATGAATGTATTGCCGAAAATGTTATTTCTGTTTCAGGCCCTCCAGATCGTGGACAAGGTGGAATGTTTTGGAAGATGGCAGAGGGATTTATCTAAATTTGTCTGGCAGGGCAAAAAGCCCCGAATAAAGTTTAAAATACTAACAGATGCGAAAGAAAGAGGGGGGTTTGCCCTGCCGGACTTGAGGTTATATTATGAAGCAGCAGCCCTCTGCTGGTTGAAGGATTGGATTTTATTGGAGAACACCGATGTCCTTGATCTGGAGGGATTTGATAATGCTTTTGGGTGGCATGCATATTTGTGGTATGACAAGGTTAAAGTTCATAAATTGTTCAAAAACCATATTGTCAGAAGGGCAATTTTCATGGTCTGGTCAAAATATAAAGACTTATTGGAGAGTAAAACTCCGAGGTGGCTCTCACCGATGGAGGCCAAAGCACGTAAAAGACTCAATATGGAGGCCCACTGGCCTAAATATTGGGAAATAATTGAAAAAATTGGAGATAAATGGAGGCTACAGAGTATGGAAAAGTTAAAAAACAAGGTGCGAGATTGGTTGCATTATGCTCAAATCCAGGAAGTTTTTAAAGCAGACAAAAAAGTGGGTTTTCAGGAGGAAAAATCGAAACTAGAAACAGAGTTGCTTGAGCCAAAATCTAAGCTAATTTCGAGAATGTATAACTTGCTGCTTAAATGGAACACACAGGATGAGATGGTCAAATCCTCTATGATAAAGTGGGCACAGGACTTGGGGCATAACATTATGTTTGAAGACTGGGAAAGGTTATGGAACACCGGAATGAAATTCACGGCATGTACTGCCTTGAAGGAAAACATTATGAAAATGATATACCGGTGGTACATGACCCCAGTCAAGCTTGCAAAGATATATCACCTGTCCGATAATAAATGTTGGAAATGTAAGGAAGAGGAAGGGACATTTTTACACCTCTGGTGGACCTGCCCGAAAGTGAAGGCCTTCTGGGAAATGATACATAATGAACTAAAAAAGGTGCTGAGATTCACCTTACCTAAGAAACCGGAGGCCTTCCTTCTGGGCATGGTAGACCAGAGGATGGTCAAGAAAGATAGAACTTTCTTTATGTACGCTACTACAGCAGCGAGGATTTTGTTGGCAAAGCACTGGAAGACACAAAATCTACCCACATTGGAAGAATGGCAGACGCAGCTGATGGACTATATGGAGTTGGCTGAAATGACTGGCAGAATTCGAGACTCGGGAGAAAAAGAAACGGAGGAAGTATGGGAAAATTTTAAGGACTATTTGAAAAAGCATTATAAGTTGTATGAATGTTAAAAAATGCTCCTATCTAGGAAGGTATAGCTTCAGTATCGGCAAATTCCTGAATTGATAAATAAGACACTATAAGACAGAAGTGAGATAATGAAATATTTTTATTGTGTGGATATTAAAAATTAATGCAATTGTACTGAAATGTTTACATCAGATAACACGATAAAATGGAAGATATATTGTTATGTATAAAATAAGTTAACAAATTGCTGAGGTTTTGGTTACACAGGGAATGCAGTGCTCGGGAGATGGGGGGAGTCCATTGGATCTATGGAAGTTTGTATTTGAAAGTGGAAATTTGTTTATTAAAAACCTAATAAAATATTTATAAAAAAAAAAAACAAAAAGGATGAGATGCTGCTGGCTCTGCAGACAAGGGGTGACATAACTGGGCTCCTGAGCCCCACAGGGGTGCTACAGAGAGAACGTAGTTGGTCAAGGGAGCCATGGACCCAGAAAAGTTGAAAACCTCTGGGCTGCAAAATATAATTACTTTCACTAAGTGGTTCCCTATTGACCAGATTGCCCATGTGACTAATCAAGAGAGACAACTTGGTAATGAGAATGGATAAAACGGCACTGGAGAAGCAGATAGGTGAGCAGCAAACAGAGTTGGGAAAATGGACAATTTTCTCACAATTCAGTTTTGGGGTTTTTTATGTTTACCGAAAGCTCCACTTTTGGCCTAAAGCTTGAAATGGGTGAGCATTCAATGCAGCCCTAGTTTTATTTAGTTAATTTTTTCAACCGTTCTTCATTCCAAAAGGATCTAACAACAAGCAGTCTTACTCACAACATCCTTTCCCATATATATCAAGGGCCCTGCTGGCAGATATGGCCACTGTATTTGAGGAGGGAGGAAAGCATGAAAGCCAGCTATAGCAGGCAGCAGTGCACATGAAGAAAGGAATGATATTTCCCCCATGCTCTGCTGGGTTCCTGTTGCAAAGCTGGCAGAGACCTCTCCCTGAGACCTTGTGAGCTGCTGACAATGACGGAGGAGCAATGACCTGCGTCGGTATAGGACAGGTTTATGTAGGATCACATGAGCTGAAACACAGCTCAGAAAGGCCATTGGGAGTGGCCAAAGAGCTCACTATTTGTGAACCCCTCTATGTGCCTGGAGAGCAAGAATGTTTTAAGAGAATTGATGAGGGAGCCAGGCGGACCCATGTATGCATGGTATGTGCTTTCCTCTTTCCTTTTGTTCCGCTGTTGTATCTGGTCAAAATAGTTTTGCAGGCTACTTGAAGACAAACTGCAAGATCTTTGAACAAGAGATGGTAGTGGGACAGAGAAAAATGAGCATCCCACTCCAAATCATGGTGACTCTATCATACTTCTCCCTGCTCTTTGAGAAAACTCATCTGTCTCCCCCACCAAATGTGAGGGGAACAGCTGGATGGGGACAGGTGGCACCCCTTAGGTAGTTTAGGGTGGAGATGGTTGATTACTTGCCTCCTTGCATTGCACCCACAAATGCTCACATATAGCTGTGACAAAGTGATGGAAGAACGCAGTTGCTGTATTCCAGCATTTCCCAAACGTGGATCGCCAGTTGTTTTTGGACTTCAGTTCCCATCAACCCTGACCACTGGTGCTGCTAGCTAGGGATGGTGGGAGATGTAGTCCAAAAACAGCTGGAGACCCAAGTTTGGGAAACCCTCAGCTAATCCAAAGAGGATGAGCTATGTAGTCTCTTTGCTGCTTCCTACTTGACAGGCAATGGCTTCTTGACATTTCCTTGGAGCAGTCTTCCTGATTCAGAACTGTGCTTCAATCTGCAAGAGAGCTGTGCTCCACCTAGTAGTACCCTACCCTTGTTATTCCTCCATTGCCTACGACTGATCCAGACACACAGGTCAAGCTTGCTTTATTCCAGCTCCCATCAGCTGCAGCCAGCATGGCCAATAGTCAGGAATGATGGGAGTGTGAGTTAAGCAGCATTTAGAGGGTCACAGGGTCCCCATCACTGCTTTAGTAGGTGGAATGGAAAGCCTTTATCTTCACTTTTAATTGGTGGAAATTGTGAATGGTACTTGCTGTTTTAGACAAATGTTAAAGGATGCTTTCAGTTATGGAACTTTCGAAGTTCCCAGCAGTTTGCAATCTTATGAATGAGATCTGCTGCCACCAGGCACTTTGTGAATGAAACCAGTGCCACAAGATCATTGATGTTGTAAATTACTGAATGAGAATAAATTAAGGAGGGGAGAGGGGAGAGCAAGGACTTACTCATGTTTTGAGCTTTAAAACCCTGCTTATCTTTCTGCTGATGTCGTTCAGTCCATGAAATGACTTCCAACTGTTAAAACGATACAAAGAGTCATATTGTGATGTGCATACAGTTGAAAAAATAGATAATTTATACTCTCCACTTTTCATCCCTCAAAAAGAACATCATATAAAAACTGAAAATGTGCTCTTGAGTACTAAGTATGGCAATAATTTCAGTGCCAGTTCAAAGCTATTCTTCAAGTGAATTACTTGATGTAGAATTTTGGCAGAAATCTAGGGTGAGCATAGAATGTTGAGTTCTGAACACTACCAGAAGATCCTTCTCTAGCATTCCAGCTGAAATGAATAAGGAAGGAATTAGCTATTTGCAAACATTTCTGTGAATGGACAAGCAGAGTTTTAATGAACGAAACTTTCTTCTGCCTCTTGATTCTTTCGCACAATGAGAACCTAAAGCAGTACCGATGTAGGAAGAAAGGTCAGACTTTTGTTTTCTGTTGGTACTGCAGGCTGCTTTCTAGAAAGAAAAAAAATTAACTGTGCCAAAATGAAGAAAAAATTAGTGGAGTGTATGGATTATTTCTATGGACAAGAAGGATAATGTCAGCATTCTTTCTGGTAGGACATGGAGCTGATCCAAAAACAAGAGGTAAAGTGTAGTATAGCATAGGAACATCCTTGGACCATACTAGGCTATGGCTCTCTAGACTACAACTCCCATCGTTTTTTATCATTCGCCATGCTGTACTGGGCTGATGGATGTTAGACTCTAGCTACATTTGGAGGGCCGTGGCTCCCCATTCCATGCCTCCTGCATGGTGCAAGAGTCATGATGTTTGTCAGTGCTGTACTAGATGCTGTCGATCGTATGAACCATGGCTGTGCATGCTCTAGAGCATGGGTAGGCAAATTAAGGCCCAGGGGCCGGATCCGGCCCAATCGCCTTCTCAGTCCGGCCCATGGATGGTCCAAGAATGTTTTTTTACATGAGCAGAATGTGTGCTTTTATTTAAAATGCACCTCTGGGTTATTTGTGGGGCATAGGAATTTGTTTGTTTTCTCTCTCCAAAATATAGCCCGGCCCCCCACAAGGTCTAAGGGACAGTGGACCGGCCCATGGCTGAAAAAGTTTGCTGACCCCTGCTCTAGAGCAGAGATAGCCAACATGATGACCTCTAGACGTTGTTAGACTACAACTCCCATCAAGAGAGCAGTAAGCAGGGTGTTGTACAACGGCACATGGCAGATGCAGAAGAAATTGATCAGTTTAGCTGATCATATCTGAACTAGCAGTATTCAGCTGTGAATCATTTAGCATTCCGGAGTTATTATATTCTTGTTGGGTCAGTACTTTCTAAGAGCATGTGGAAAGGGCCAGTTAAATCCCTTTGTACTAGGGCACAAGATTCCTCCTTTCCTCCCTCCCATCCTTCCTTTTTAAAATTGGTTTTTATTAAAGATTGTCTTGTGCTACAAAGCAAACAAATAAACAGGGGAAGGTACACCCTCCCATCCTTCCTTAAGGCTCAACCAAGTTTATGACCTCCCTGTGAAAGAGCACAATTATGGAAGTAGCCTAAATAGGAGTGAGCAACACAAGTCGTGTCCTGTGCATCTTAGAACTCCTGTTCAAGAATACTGACTGTCCAAGGTCAGCAATTCTCAGGGTGGCTGCAGTGTACTTTGAGACTTTTCCAGGGAAATCCTTGATCTTGAGCAATGCAGCTGCTGATGTTCAGGACACTGTGAGATAATACTGGGTTGTGAACCAAATGCCTTATTTCCTTTCTATTTATAGACCTGGCAGCCAGCTAGAAACTGAATTTCGAGGCATGTTTTTTCATGAGTACTTCTGACAGTGTGTAGCACGAGGCTGTTTTCGAGGTTTTTTGTGTGTTGAATAAACTGCATTTGATTATGTGAGCGGTCCAGAGATAACTCAGCAGGCAGCTCTGGGAGACTGACTGGAACATTGTTTCAGCATTCAATCGAGAGAAGCACAGCAAGTTATACGATACTGCGTGCTGGCCAACTTCCTCTGGCAAGCTTCACGGCTTCGTGAAGTTCTTTGTGCAGGAACGGGTGAGGAATTTCTGAGTTCATTTTTTTTTTTAGGCCTGAATTGTTGGTGTGTGGCATGAGCTGTGGAAGAGGCTCCAGAGTGAGAAGATGGAGCGCAAGGGCATGTGACCAGAGGGTGCCGATGTGAGCCTGTAGGGTAAAATGGCAGAAAAGAACATGGGAAGCTGCCTTATTCTGAGTCTGGCTACTGGTTGGTTCATCTAGTTCAGCATTGTCTGAACTGACAGGCAGCAGCTTCCAAAGGTTTCAGATTGGGGTTTCTCCAAGCCCATCCTGGTGATACCCAGGGATTGAACCCAGAGCTTTCTGTATGCAAAGCAAGGTAAAGGTAAAGGGACCCCTGACTATTAGGTCCAGTCGTGACCGACTCAGGGGTTGCGGTGCTCATCTCGCTTTATTGGCCTAGGGAGCCGGCGTTTGTCCGCACACAGCTTCCAGGTCATGTGGCCAGCATGACTAAGCTGCTTCTGGTAAACCAGAGCATCGCACGGAGACGCTGTTTACCTTCCCACCAGAGTGGGGCCTGTTTATCTACTTGCACTTTGATGTGCTTTCAAACTGCTAGGTTGGCAGGAGCAGGGATCGAGCAACGGGAGCTCACCCCGTCCCGGGGATTCGAACTGCCAACCTTCTGATCAGCAAGTCCTAGGCTCTGTGGTTTAACCCACAGCACCACCCGTGTCCCTGTATGCAAAGCAACTCCTCTGCTATTGAGCTACAGCACTTCCATGTGCCCAGATGGCAGCAATCTGACTCCTGACATCTAGTCCCTCCTGTTTCTTCCAGCACCTCCACCATTTCTTAGGAAGAACAGCAAAAGTAGATTGTGCACTGTTGGTTTAGAAGTCCTGAGACCATAGGAACCAACTCCTAGAGGCTGAGGTCCCTTCAGTCTCTCCCCTCCCCCCCAAAAAAATACTTGAGGGGGATTTGGCCCCTCCAGCATTGATGGGCATTGCCATTCAAATGGCATGCATGCACTGTGTCATGTGATTGGTTATGCAGGGTGGGATTTACCTGTCCCCCATCAATATTTTATTCAAGTTGGCACCCCTGCTTGAGATGTATGAGTGATACAGAAAACTGTGGCAAGTGAACCCCCATAGTCCAAGTGTCACCTTGAGCAATCCAAAATCAGGTCCCCCACAACATAAATTCAGTACCAAAGAAATTAATGTCTGCTGTTATGGAATATATTGTGCAAATGTACATGTAGCTGCTCCAGTGTGCTTCCAAGATTTAGGGTCTCTGGTTCAGTCTCCACCATCTGGAGAGCCAAACATTACGGGCTGGATGGACAAATAATTTGACCTGCTTTAAGGTAGATTCTGATGTTCCAAAGCTTTTGCAGTGCTTCAGATCAGGCAAGAGATGTTTTGCCGCTGGTAAAAAATAATAATATCCAGAACAGCTTGGATATCAAAGTTGAAATGAATTAAGTTCAGTGCACTATTTTAGATGACTCCAGGATTGTGCTGATGTTTTGATTGTGATTTTCACTGAGCATCTTCATACTTGGTGGCATTGCGGGATGCGGAATGTATTAGGATATGTTATACGGTATCATCTGTCAAGTAATAAATAGGTTTGCATGTTGTCTATTATATGTTGTTATGTTATATGTTGAAACTACACTGCTGTCCAAAATGATCAGAAATCATCAGCCCTAGCTGCAACAAAACCTGTCTGTCTCTACCACTGCAGCAGGAGCTATAACACTTCAAAGGTTGGACGTCACCCTTGAAGGCATACTCCATTGTCTCCCAAGACAGACTGATGTCAACAAATATGTTGAAAATACACTACTGTCCCAAAGGATCAGAAATCAAATAGGGGTCATATATTCACTGAATATTTGGTAAATATGCCACCACAAGGAATATGATATTGTGGCATAATGCTTGCCCAGTCTTGTAGCGTTTTATACGGCCGGAAAGGGGCATTGCCCAGAGCTAAGCAATCTTTAATGCTTTTTACAAGTGATAAATTGGCTAGTCCTTAGGTAGTGTTGCTTGATTTGTTTTTTAAAAAATTAGGAGCATACAGATAAAATCAAAATTTAAACTGTAAATTTGTGGATTTTCTTCATTTTATTCACTTCCATCTTCATATGACTGCCTTTTTGCCAATTTTTAAATAACATATATTGGACAAGGTTGTATAAATACAGACCCCTATCAGCTGCATTCCCCATAAAGCTCTGGATCTGGTGATTAACACCTGAGGTACTGAAGAGGAAAAGTTGCTAAGTCCTTTTTTATGCATGCTACTGCTGCTTGCAGAACCTCACTGTTCCATCTTTTTAGCCCATCCTTTTATTTGTTTCCCAGATGATACAGGTACGGCATTTCCATTGCACATTCCATGCATTTTGATTTGTAATACTCACTGTTCAGTGCCTTTAATGCAGAGATATGTTTTAGAAGAGGGGTTTGCTTTTCTCCACCACCCCCACCCTGTGGGGGCAGGAACACTCACCTGTCAATCTCTGATGTTATCAGAAGACTGATAAATGGGCAATCCTGCCCACTGCAGGTAAGAGGGAGGGTTCTACTTCACCAGTGCATTCCCCACAGAGAACAGACTGGTGAAACCATGCCCAGCAATATTGAACCCTGCCCATAAAGCTTATGTCATCCAGTGACATCAATTGATGGACAAGTGGGCATAGTTCGGAGAAAATGGCCTTGTGGGCCAAATTGACATGCCGAGATTGGCCCATGGGCTGGATGCTCCCCACACACTTTGTTTAGAAAGTAGCCCACTTCAGATGTTAACAGGTCTTCTCCATTCATATAGTGAATATGCAGGAGCAAGCTTTACTCCTATCCACACATTGAATGTGTCTGTTTGTGTGAATTCATGTGCACATATTGACAGGCCTCCACATCATAGGGGGCCTTGTTTATTTAAGGTTTCTGACTGTGTGTCCTGCCACTTGGTATACCCTTACATACAAAGAGACACATGTGCATTTCAGCACCTGCCGCCACCACCCCACATTCATAGGACATGTGGAGGGGAGTCCTGGTTTCCTAAGAGGGCTAGTGAGTGCATGTTGCACTTTCAGAGATGGGCATGAGTACTGGAAGGGAAAGGAATGGGAAGCTACAAGCCAGGAGGGATCATAGTTCAGTTTTGTTCAGCGGCTATGTTTCAAGCCACTAAAAGTGCCTGAGCAGTTCTTCCCAAACAATAATATGCCTGACAATGTGGTGTAAGGAAACAAAAATCCAGGACTGGAAGAGGAAGCTGGTGAAGACAGACTGCCTTGCTTTGCGCACCAGGCATGAGGAGAGAAACGTGTGAGTTCTCCCATTCTGAAATGGCTGCTTTTGCATTATGGAGAAGTTTTATAATGCATATGACAAATGTTCACATACAGGGGCTGGAGATGGCTTCTGAATATTGCAAATATAATTCCCCATAGACTATTTTAACCCTAAAGCAAAAAATGACTTTGAAATATATATTTGAAGCAAGCAACACAGTAAATTGTGGGGATAAGCCAGGCTAAGCTAATTGTCTCTGAATTATGTTTTTGGAAATACTGGGAGATTATCACAAATCATAACTGTACAAACTGATGGAGAAAACAAGGATGGTCATATTTGTGCAGCTAAGAGCATAAGAATAGCCTTCTGGATCACTGGATCAGGCAATGTCCTGCTGGATCCCCCCCGATGCTGCCCCCCCCCCGATGCTGCCCTCCTCATTTCCCACCTGGCATGCGAGTGGCATCACGGCATCTCATCTACATGAGAAATAAAAAGGTAAAAGTAAAGGGACCCCTGACCATTAGGTCCAGTTGTGACCAACTCTGGGATTGTGGCGCTCATCTCGCTTTATTGGCCGAGGGAGCCGGCGTATAGCTTCCGGGTCATGTGGCCAGCATGACTAAGCCGCTTCTGGCGAACCAGAGCAGCGCCGTTTACCTTCCTGCCAGAGCGGTACCTATTTATCTACTTGCACTTTGACGTGCTTTCGAACTGCTAGGTTGGCAGGAGCAGGGACCGAGCAACGGGAGCTCACCCCATCATGGGGATTCGAACTGCCAACCTTCTGATCGGCAAGTCCTAGACTCTGTGGTTTAACCCACAGCACCACCCGCATCCCCACATGAGAAGTAGGCATCTACAATTGCTTGTAGATGCAGGAGCAGCTGGCAACATTACAGAACAGGTGAAGCAACATTTACAGGCCTGCAGGAGTGTTTAGCACCTGAACACATCACCACTGCAGTATTTTCCATATGAATCCAAAGAGAAGCCATGAATCGAAAGGCAAACTGACTGCAGTGGTAAAATCAGCAATGAATGAATACCCTTGCGACAAATAGCATCTCTACCTCACCCAGAGAATCTGTTCTTCTCTCCCTATTCTCCTGGGGCTAATGATAGTGAGGAACAACTCTTGAGTGCCTCTGAGGCATGGCGTAATAGGGATAAACCCCTGCCCTCTTTCTGAGCTGGGAAGTCCCTATATCCCCCTTTGTCTGGATCAGGCATAGGCAAACTCGGCCCTCCAGATGTTTTGAGACTACAATTCCCATCATCCCTCACCACTGGTCCTGTTAGCTAGGGATGATGGGAGTTGTAGTCCCAAAACATCTGGAGGGCAGAGTTTGCCTGTGCCTGGTCTGGATCCTGAATAGAGATAGTTTGGCAGCAACACGGATGTCATTTATTTGCCAGGTGAGGACGCATCTCTTTGCCCGGACTTTTGGGCGGGGGAGAGGCATATTGAGCGCTTGAACTTCTAACACTGCTGGTTTTATCTGTCCACCAAATTGTCTTTCATCACTAGTTTTAATTCATTATTTAATTTCTGGTTTGGAACACCTCGATTTCTGCCCTGGGACCAGGCCTAGATTTGGGCAAACTGCAGTTGCTTCTGTGCAAGCAGCCAGATGGCCGAGTAAGCTGAAATCTAGAAGCTGCACTCGGTATGTTTTGAGCCAAGCACTACTTACTGCTGGCTGCATGTGGAGCAAGAGAGAGGAAGCCAGAACTGGCTGCTGCCATATCAGGCCGTCCAGTTGGCTCATTTTGTCTCTTATTTTGGGCACCAAAATAATCACTCCTTTAGGAACATGGCTGTGCTATGCTCTGTCCCCCATTCCTTTCTTTTATACCTGCATCTGATTCTAAAACGGGTTTAAGGTGATTTGAATGTGAAGCAGTCAGAGCTGAAACCAGGAAAGGCAGACTCTCCAGTGGACCAAAGGGACAGTTTCTACATGGTCCAGGTCAGATTTTTGTCCTGCAAGCATTGCAATAATATAAATATTTAATAACCATGTTCTCATCTTTCTGTCACTGCTCTTTTAGATCACGGCATTTTCTGTGTCATGCATCGTGCTGAGCTGCTCTTAACAAACCGTGTATTAGGTCTAACACTTGAACCCTTTACTCTGCTCTCTAAAAAATATATAACAACAATAGTATTCACAATAAGCTGAGAGCGCAGGCTTAGGAGAAACCAAAGAGTCGACCCTACATTCAGCGAGACGGCTGCTTGTCACCTTACCCCGTACATTTACATTGGGCGCTATGGATACCTGGGCGCAAAACACTTTAACCTCTCATCCACTGAGAATGGAACAAGCAAGATTAAATTGCCACCTTTCTCAGAAAATAGACAGAAGCATGGGGAAAGGCCTGCTCATTTTCAGAGTTCCTACTACTGTGGGTTCCCCCTGCCCAAGGAGAGCGATCATTTAATTGAATGCATTCCCAGCCAATGTGAGGCACATCTGTACTGAAGGGCAGAGAGAGAGAGAGAGAGAGAGAGAGAGAGAGAGAGAGAGAGAGAGAGAGAGAGAGAAGTGTTCTTCCATAGGATTTATTCTAGCATCCCAACCAGTGAATACATGCTAGAACAGTTGTAACCAGAATAGCATTAATAATAATAATAAAAAATCCTCGAAACTAAAGGCATTTCCAGACGCCTGCTCTTATCAGGTGCAATTCAGTCTGGCACATTCAGGCTGATTTTGATTTGGAGCTCTTGCACAGCAAACCCACTTCTCTACAGAAGCAGACTTTCCATTTTTACTCTAGTCATGTGCTAGCACAATGCCCAGGATTGGCCTAAGTGTTGTTGAGTAAGGCCTGCTGGGTTTATCTTTCCAAGCCAAGTTTTGATGTCTCCTTGCTGCTTACCAGAGGCCTTTCTGTTCAGCTTGTCACAGGGAGCATTAGATGAATAGCTGGAATACTTTCAGGAAATAATTCTGAAGAAGCATGAATTATGCTGATGCATCAGAAACCATCATGTTTAGTAGCACCCTGCAGCTTGACAAACCCTTTGACATCAACTGCAGCAAACTTGCAAGTGCACACCTTGGCAAGGATTCATACACTGGTGATGATCAAACAGTATTTATATGGTTATCACTGCACTGTTGAATTCCTGTCTACACAAGCATCTCCCCAGAAGCGCTTGCCTCCCACAGTCTGTGATCATTCTGGCCTTTATCTGTGCCTATATGGGTTTACTCTTAGTAAATGATGAGCATTGTTACTGCAGAATTCTAGCTTCATTTATGTGATGATTTGAAGCTAGGTCTTTAAGGAGCAAGGCATGAAGTATTTTCCTGCTGCCATTTATTCAACATTTAGTACTGAAATGCAGCCCATTTGAAAAGCGGTGGAAGATGTGCATGATTTCAGTGGGTGAGGCAAAAGGAAGAGAGGGGAGAAGACCTATATGTGTTACAGGTAAGAAGAGACTGGACGAGTAGTCAGCAAGCATGGAAACAGAGTGCTGGTATTATCATTCCTCTGAAGGTAATATCTGGTCTAGAGGTTTGTTATTATTATTTTTTTGAGCTTATTTGTGATGACAAAAAAATGGTTTCCACATTAGAGGAACAGTTTGTTTTTTAATGTCGTTCCAGTGCAGGTGAATACTTGAAGTTATGTCAAGCCGCAGTTGGACAACTTTTCTCCCTGTTGGTCAACATTCAGTGGTCCTGACATGCTGGCTGAGGTTGATGGAAGTTGTAGCCCATCTGGAGGGCATCAGTTTGGGGAAATCTGCCCAAAGGAGTCAGTGCCTAAGTATTTATTCTGATGGAGTGGAGAGATGATCTTCTTTCAGTTGCCAGCCTGATGCCCTCTAGATGTTTTGGACTCCAACTCTGGACAGCAAACTGCCATGCTAGCTGGAGAACCAACCAGGAGGGCTCCAGGTTCACTAATCTAGTCAGTATGCTCTGGTAGAGCAGATGTTGAGTTTAAAGGTCCAGGCTTAAATCCTTGTTCAGCTATGGAGCTTTTAGGTGAGTTTCTCTTTCATATTCCACTGGGAAAGTGTTATAGACTAACTTGAACCTTGAGTGTCTCTGTTTCACAACTCTGATCTTAAATACCCATTTGCAAACCTAGTCTAGGAGGAGCCTGGAGTGGTGAGGTGTGTGAATGCATCTGATTATGCATTTTCTTTTATATAATCATTTTCTTTCTTACTTACTTTCTCTGCCAAAACAATCTTTGCTGTCCAGGGAAAAAAACCCGCGTCTCTGAGGATAAATGGAGAACTTTTGTAAAATCATTTTATACAGTGAAACATGCTACCAAAATAGTAGAAAAGCTCCAATGGCATGCTGATGTTTTATCTGTGGAATATAACTTGGGAAGCCCAGGAGCTAGCAAAGGGAACCTCCTTCCATCAATACCCCTTTCCCCTGCACGTGCTTCTCAGAGATAGCTTTTAAAATAAAAAACCTCCTGATAGTAAATCAAGGAGGATTGATTTGGATAGTTTCCTCATCCCCTTCCTCTTGCCCTTTGGACCTGTTTGTTTGTGGACGCTTCCACTGTAGGACTGTCAGCATCTGCAGATGGCGTGGA
This sequence comes from Podarcis melisellensis, assembly GCF_964234715.1. Taxonomy (NCBI): domain Eukaryota; kingdom Metazoa; phylum Chordata; class Lepidosauria; order Squamata; family Lacertidae; genus Podarcis; species Podarcis melisellensis. The sequence continues at coordinate 38,575,261 of NC_138537.1, forward strand.
GGTTGACTCATTTCCTTAAGTGTCTTCAGTATTGCCATGCAGCTGGCCAGCATGCCCTGTGATGTCAGACTCCTCCTCCTCCTATCATTCCTAGCAAGCTGTCTGGGCCTGGGTGGGAGCTATGCATTGTTCTGCAGATGGGCACATGCTGAAGGATCTCTTCATAGCTTTCCTCTTCTTTGCAGCTTCCCTTCATATTGGAATATCTCCGTCTTGTTAGTGAATGGGTGCATCAGCCTAATGAAGGCTACGTCAGTGCCTTTAGAGAAGTCATGACAAGGAGTCAGGCCATTGGTCCATCTAGCTTAGAACAGTGCACATCAAGTGGCAGCAGTTTTCCATGATTTCAGAAAAGAACACTCTTCCCCAGACCTCCCTGGAGAGGGCCTCCTGCATGCAGAAGTATGTCCTCTACCACTGAGTCTTCCTCAAAAGGATAGCAAAGGGAACTGGGAAGTATGTATGTATCTGTTTTGTTACGCTGAGACACTTTTCTCTGCAGACATTAGTCCTTTCCAGGAGTGCTTTTCCATGTGATCAACACTGCGGAAAGTTGGAATGAGGGCCAAGTGTGCTCATCCCACTGTTGCCACCTGCCACGAGCTGAATGGCGACTGTTTGCAGTGTGGAGCCTGCTGCAGTTGAGCATTTTAGCTGGTTTCCCAGAGTACTTAAATGTGTGGGGAGCCTATACAAGTAGACCGGGTTTCTCACTGCAGATGGGAGTGGGGAGGGAAAGCATGCCCATCTCCATATTCTCATGCTCAAGATGCTATTTGTGTGGAGAAACAAACGCCTAAAAAGTGCTATGGTTAAAATTAGATCATCATCACTTAGATTCATAGGACCACCTCATGTCTCCATTCAGCTTCACAAAAATGTTAGGTGAGATAATTGTCCCCATTGTACAGAAGAGGATCTGGAGCTAAGAGATGAAAACTCCCATTTTTTACTTTAAGTCTGACTCTCTTTATCTACTGTTCCATGTTAAAAAGGTAAAGGTACCCCTGCCCGTGCGGGCCAGTCTTGACAGACTCTGGGGTTGTGCGCCCATCTCACCTAAGAGGCCAGGGGCCAGCGCTGTCCGGAGACACTTCCGGGTCACGTGGCCAGCGTGACATCGCTGCTCTGGCGAGCCAGAGCCGCACACGGAAACGCCGTTTACCTTCCCGCTGGTAAGCGGTCCCTATTTATCTACTTGCACCCGAGGTGCTTTCGAACTGCTAGGTTGGCAGGCGCTGGGACTGAGCAGCGGGAGCGCACCCCGCCGCAGGGATTCGAACCGCCGATCGGATCGGCAAGTCCTAGGCGCTGAGGCTTTAACCCACAGCGCCACCTGCGTCCCTAATACTGTTCCATGTTAGCTCACTGAAAATCAGAAGATGGCAACTTTTGAGAAGTGTTATGGTATACTGTTAGTTGCTGTGGGATACCTGGTTCCAATGCTCTGTCTCTCCCACCACACCTGTGAATTCATTTGGTAGTTGTGGGCCAACAATTATTTTTTTGGCCTCAACCCACACCTCAATTCCTTTTTCTGCAATGGGAGGATAATATTGGGTGTCTTGCAATGTTGCAAGGGTTACTAAGGAAATGTTTGAGAAGACATATTAATATTTGCTGTGAATGTTGTTGTTAGGACTAACATCTTCTTAGAAAAGGCTTAACCAGCAGTGAGGGGCAAAGGCCTCAGAAATGTTTGTTATCTTTTTAAAATAAAAAATCATAGGGCCAAGAATAAAAGTTGTTTGGCCCTTCTTTTGTTTCTTTTTCTCTGAGGGTTCCCTTCACTGGGGCAGAAACTGAAACAAAAAAAAGGATATTTATTCCTGTTTGTTAGTTTGAAAAGACAGGTGCAAATGCACTAACTACCATAGTATGTTAACCACATTAGTTTCCGCAGGAAAGCGTTTGACTTGTGTACAGCTTGTATGTTCACACCAGTGAGCATTATAGGGCTGTTGTTTCTTTCTGTCTTTCCTCTGAATTTAAGAAGAAAAATAGTGCCTATCACTTTTTGCAAAGGAATGCGGGGGGGGGGAGAGAGAGCAGTCTACCCAACTATTTATTTTGAAGATAAAGGTAAATCAACCCCCATCATACTCCTGAGCCATCTTTCAAAACAAGATTAAACCCACAAGAGAAAGATCAGTTCCAGTGAAAAGCAATGTTAAACTGCTAGTACTCTTGTAAGAAGCATGGACTTTCACCAGCAGTTACTAGGGTTTACCTGTGAGTAAAGCGTGCTGGTGAACAATGTATGTATCTGCGTAAGCATACACTTTAAATGTAATTGCTCTGTGGGGTTTTTTTAAAAAAAGAAAAGAATGAGATTTATAAATTGAGTAACATTCACCAAGTCCTTCAGTTTGGATACATGTGAAGCCAGTTGTGCCATAAAACTTGTCATTTGAAGGACTAGGGCAAAACTCCATCTAACAATCACCCGCCAAATTGGTGGGTTCCATGCAAATGCTGTTTGTGGTTTTTAAAAAACCCCATGGTCTATTGTATCTAGACTCCCCTGTGCTGAAATAATGGGCTGCGTGCCCTCTTGTGGCAGGATAGAAAATGACTTTGAAATCAAACCACCTGAGGTTCACTGTTCTCTCCTTAAGAGATATGTTCTGTCTCTCTTGCAGGAGAGCAAACCGTTTTTTTAAGAGACTGGTGTGCAGTGGTCTGTTAGGGCAGACCTTGTTGGCAGTCGCTGCCTAGATGCTCATGCCCAGTTGCAATATGCATGCTGCTTATCTCTCTAAATGCGGTGGGGTGGGGGAAGGGATGAACATGCCTAGTCAGTTTGTAAGGATGGGCTGTAGTTCAGTGGTCAGGTCCCAGGTTAACTCCCCAGTATTTCTGTGTGTGGCTAGCAAGGAGAACCACTGTCAGTGCTGAGCTAGATGAACCACTGATCTCCTATGGTAGTCTCCTATGTTCTTCTTTGGGGTCCCCTCCTCCAAGCAAATGCTTTTAAATTTTCTGACTTCTGGGGTAGGGAAAGGCACTGAATTTGCAGTGGGGGGGGGGGGGAAAGGTGTGCTGTCAGGATTTATCAATGGATGTGCTTTGTGTGCATTTGTAGATTAAGGGGGAAGGGACGCTTTGGAGTTGCATTGTGAAGAGTTTGTCGCATTGTGATTAGGGTTGTTTACTGAAAGGTGTGTCTTGAGCACACACTTGGATAATACATTTCCATTAGCTACATTTTTGTCCTTCTTTCCTAGATGTAGAGGAATTTGTGCTGATGGCATACATAGTGTGCCTTTGCTACTTCTGCATACCCCTGAAGCTGACTGTCCTTTTTTTTAAAGTACTTTTTTTTACTAGAGAGCCCATTTGTTTGTCTTCTGTCACTCAGTCTCCTCCACTGCTTTGCTGCTGCTGCTGCTGCTGCTGCCCTGCATACATCTATTGAACATTCCAGGCTTATATAATTCTCTCTCAGTAATCTTGATCTCATTCTTGATCTCACGATACAATCTTTAGTAAGTGATTCACACAGCCCACTGCCCCAATTCACAAGTTTGTGCTAAAAGTTTTAAATTGGTCACGTATGGACTTGTGCTTCACTCTGAGCACTAATAAAGAACCTATATGTAACATTTTTGCCAGCTGTTCGGCATGCTTCAAATTGATCAGTCAAGACTATTCTCCTTATGGGCATTGTCATCAAGCTGAAAACTATTAAATACCTCTCACTTGCCACATGAAAGAAAACAGTACTGTCTAAAGTCTTTCATCATTCTTTTCGGCTCCACTTGCAATGCGGTAAAACTCAAACCCATAGTTGTTGTTTGGATTTCCCGCCCAGTTTTCTGCAACAGTTCCATCAATTTCCAACTTTTCCAGGAGGCCTTAGCTGGATTTAAAATAAAAATTAAAAAATGGCCTTACTGGTTTATTTTCGGATTTTATTTTCACACCATGTAATCTGTGCTGCTGCTGCTGCAGACGTTGTAAAAGAAGCCTAGAGGGGGCTGACATGTGGAACAAATAGACTTTAGCAGTGTGCAGCTCTCTGCTACAAATTATTTTAAAATGGGTGGTGCCTTGTGTTTCTTTTCTCTGCTGGTGTTTTCGAGAAATGCTTCCCTCCATTGGCAAGTTAGAAGGATGGACGTGTGGTCTTATTCAAGAGGTGACTCAGATCACATGTTGAGTTCTTTATATCAAAGATTTACTACTGCCCATTCCTCATCAAGTAATACCTGCCACTGGGTCAGTGATACCTCTAGCTTTGCTTTCTCCAACTCTGATAGGCAACTCTGTATGTGCAGGAAAGCAAGTAGAGCAACAGTTTCCCTCTAGTACTTCAACAGCAGGGATGGGAAACATGTGGCCCTCCAATCATTAACTGGACTACAATTCCAACCATTCCTGACCATTGGCTATACTAGCTTGGGTTGATGGGAGTTGGGGTCAAACAACATTTGGACTAACTCTGATGGAGGGGAAGTGGTCCCAGGTTCTCTCATGACACATCTATTACAGAGGATGCAGAATCCGAAGAAGCCTAGGCTGAACATTGCTACCCGATGTATTCATTTACAACTTGTAGGTTTGTTTATTTTGGCAGACCTTCAGCAAGGAGTGAGTGAGGTAGCACTGGGGTGATTTGGAGGAAGGGGTAGTTTGGGTGGTGTTCCAGTGGGGTGGGCTGTGCTTGTTTACTTTTCATACTCTGCTTCTGGCTGAGTAATGGGAAGTATGCTTGAGAAGAGTTTATTGATTCATTTGATGCAACACTAAAACAGGTGCTTTCATTGTTTTCCTGTCTTGCTTAGAAGCCTCCATCTCACTGGTGATGCAAATGGACTCATGCTTGCACCTTGACATTGCCCTTGCGTTTCCAGAGTGATGGAGCTTTGAGTCAGGCTAAACTTATGAGAGCTGGCATTGAATGTTAAAACCATAGAAAACACACCCACTTGAATGAGTGGTAAGAAAGCCCTAACAGCATTTTGACTATGTTTGCCTTTAGCTAATCTCTCCCTCTCCCTCCAGTCTTCATTTCTGCTCTCCTTTCATAACCCTTCATTTGCCACCTTAAAACCAAATTAAGTTATTTGGAGTGGTGGCTAGTGCCCATTGCGACTGGTAGGGTGGAAGTCAGGGAGACCAGCAACAGGCGGACAACCAACTACTTCTAGTTTTGACCCCATCTTCCTTCCTGCTGGGTTGTACAAGGACAAAATTAAGACTGAATGTGGCCTGGACTGCATTAGGCTGGTCCTTTGCCAACATAATTTGAAACCAGTGCCATTGCACTGATATGTGACTTAAAGTGTGAAGCTTTGCCTCTTGGCAGTTAGCAACACTTCGCAGAGTCATCAAACCTAGATATACAGCTTTTGCTGATAATGAAATGTTTCCACACTACCTATTTCAACATGATACAATGTAGAGTAGGTTACTGAAGGGGCTTTTGAAACTGCTTCCTCTCATGAATCTAAGGTGAACTGATGTCAAAATCCTAGTTTAACCTCTGAAATGTTGTCTGGTTTGAAACAATGGGATTCAGCATAGGTTCTAGATGAGTTTCTGTTGCTTCAGGAGTTGTGCTCTTTGAGTCTTTAGTCTCTTCCAGATGACCTCCTTATTGAGCATTCATCCTAATTAGTTTGCAGGGAGATAAGATGACATTGGCCATTTAATGAGCATTTGTTCTGATTTGTTTGCAGAAAGGTTAAATGATATTTCAAAGCAAGTATTATCCCACACTTTCCAGTGGGTCTGATGCCCAAGAGCTCCCAATCAACTGTAATTGCATAACCTGATTTTGCCGGGCATCTGATCTAACCTCTCTGAAAAGAGCTACAATCTAGAAGCGTCCTTAATTGTTTCAAGGGCTGCTTACCTTCCTTGCAAGCAAGAAAATATAATGAATGTATTTCACAGGCAATAAGCATGGTGGCCAGCCAGATGGGCAGGGAATGAATGAATGAATGAATGAATGAATGAATGGTGCATGTGGTATCATTTGTTTTATGTATTGGAGAGTTGAGAAATGAACTGAAAATCTACCAGGCATTGAAACAACTTGGGGAAGCAAAAGTACTAAAGCATAAAAAAGTGTGCTAGCATTTTAAAGGATACGACTTCCCCCAAAGACTCCTGGGTACTGTAGTTTGAGGGTACTGAGGATGGTAGCTCTAGTGGGTAATTTCAGGATTCTTCGGAGGAAGTAAGGTGCTTTGTGTGGTTTAAATGTATGGTGTATATGCAGCTAGAAAACAATGGCAGTTGTGTAACTGTGAGCAGAAACTAATAGACATGGTACAAAATGGGGAAAGGAGATGAGGAGGAAAAGGCAAAGAAGCAGATGCAGGTCACCAATTCTTTATAGTTATACAAGTATTTCACAGCCAGATGGATTGGCCACTGACAGAGTTGGCTATCCTGTCTCACATCCCCCTGTACTGCAGAGATGTGGAATAAGACTCTAAAGATTTGGGTTTCTGAGTCACATGAATGGGAATGTTGGCCAGTCTTCTCCATTGTAGCAGATGACGAAACATGGTGTATATTTACCCCACATAGAAATCCATGAGAGGATTAATGTTCAGTGAATTCTTGGCAGGCAGAAAATTGGATTTGCCACTGGCTTCATGTTTTACCATTTGCACTAATATTTCTGTCACTGTATAAAGACATTTTGTATTGTTTGGATACATTTGATTTCTGAGAAAATTAAAGTGGAAGCTGAATTTTCAGTTCAGACTGCGCTTGAGCTTTTACCTTACTGTTATCTGCTGTTGGGGAATTATGTTTTAGTTTTCCCTGAATGAGCACTGCTGCAGTCAGGAGAGAGAATGCAATTATCACAATTTGGGATTGGCTGCAGAACCTGTGAGGACGTTAACTCACCTTTTGTAATCTGGTAGAATGAGAAGTCAGTGTTCATAGAAGGTACCTGGAGTGTCAGATATTGCTGGTGTGTTAGCCATAAAGGCGAAAGGGGTGGCTCCCATAATGAAAGTGCATTTATGGTACAGTGTGTGGGTAGAACATTGGCACATGCAAACACTCTGCCTGTGGCTACTGTTGTGTCTCTTTTGACCCAGTGGCACAGGCAAATGTTTCTATGATTTCCCCACTCCCCAGTGTGAGAAACTAGAAGAGATTCAGCAGAATATCCCCCCCCCCAGCCAATTTCAGCTGCTCACTCCTGTTTACTTGTCTTTTGGCTCATGCAAGGTTGTTGGCAACTGTTCCGTTACGCATAGGAGGAAGATCTCTGATAGAGCTTCTCTGTTGCTGGAAGGGGGCAAGAGACGAAAGCTGATATAGGAGAAAGAACTGAATGTAACAGGACCAGGGAGGAGGGATGAAGAAGCTGGCAAGTGTTGTTTCCTTTGGGGAGGAGGATACAGTATAGGGGATTATCTCAGTGTGGAAAGAGAATGGGAGAGGAAATCACAGAGGATGGGTAGCAATACTTTGGGATGCATATGGGGATGGAAAGGTGAAAGTACAAAAGAAAAGCCTTTCCCGCTGGATCCAAAAAGCCACAATACCTTCAGAGCAAATGTCTGCACTTGGCTTAAGGAAAGATGAACGATGGAACTCATTGCCACTGTGGCAAAGAATATAGCAATTTGCAAAGATGGATTAGAAATTAGTAGAAAGTTGTGTCAATAATTGTGTGCAGACTCTTCCTACATCTACCACCATTTTGAGACTAGAAGGCCTCAGCCATTTTCAGCCAACTGGGCCTTGGGCTAGCTGGTTTGAAATCCCCCGATGTGGAAAACATAGGATTTCCTCAGTGAAAGTAATATTTGCACAGCAAATTTGTTGCATGTGAATTGGGGAATGCACAACAGCATGTTGTATCTCTTTAGTAGTATCCATGGCTTCTGCATCCCACCTGTGACCTAGGACAGCTTCTCCAGCCCAATGCCCTGCATATGTTTTAATAAGAACATACGAAGAGCCTGCTGGATCAGGCAGGCCCATGGCTCATCTGTCCCAGCATCCTCTTCTCACAGTGGCCACCCCCAGGCCTGTAGGAAACTGACAAGCAGGCCCCAAGCACAAGAACTCTCTCCCCTCCTGCTGTTTCCAGCAACTAGTGTTCAGAAGCCTGACGAGGCTAAAGAGCCATTGATACCCTTATCCTCCATGAAGCTGTCTAATCCTCTTTTAAAACCATCCAAATTGGTGGCCATCACTGCCCCCCGTGGGAGCAAGCTCCCTAGTTTAATTATGCGCTACAGGAAAAAGTGATTACTTTTAGATGTCTTGAATTGTCCGACATTCAGCTTCACTGGATTTCAACTGCAGACATGCTGCCTGTGGCTGATGGGAGTTGTAGGTCAAAACATCTGGAGGGTGCTGGGTTGGGGAAGGCTGACGAGAAGTAATATCAGCACATTGCTTTTCCTGAAGGCAGCCCTGTTTAGGGAAGCTTTTAATGTTTGATGCATTACTGTATTTTAATATTTTGTTGGAAGCCGCCCAGAGTGCCTGGGGAAGCCCAGCCAGATGGGTGGGGTATAAATAATTTTTTTTACCGTATTTTTTGCCCTATAGGACGCACTTTTTCCCCTCCAAAAATGAAGGGGAAATGTGTGTGTGTCCTATGGGGCGAATGTAGGCTTTCGCTGAAGCCTGGAGAGCGAGAGGGGTCAGTGCGCACTGACCCCTCTCGCTCTCCAAGCTTCAGGAAGCTCTCCGCAAGCCTTAGGAGCTCCGCGGGAGTTCCCGTCGGGCTCCCAAGGCTTGCGGATAGCAGCCTGCATCCCAAAGCCTGGGGCGCGCTACACAGCGCGCCCCGGGCTTTGGGCAGATATTGGGCAGCCCCACAAGCTCGGGGGACAGCAGGGAGGCGGAGCGCCGCCATCCTGCTGTTCCCCGACCTGGTTTGGATTCCCCGACCTGGTTTTTTTGGGGGGGGGAAATAAAGGGAATAGTTTTTTCCTTTGTTTCCCCCCAAAAAAACTAGGTGCGCTGTATGGGCCGGTGCGCCCTATGGGGCAAAAATATTATTATTATTATTATTCCTTTTAACACACAGGCAATCACTGCTTCTCACCGAAGGAGATGGAGCTGCAACAAATGGTCTTAAAATAAATTAGTTGTTTGTTTGTTTGTTTGTTTGTTTGTTTTGCAATTTAATCTTTGCTTTGTTGAGGCCTCCAGTCCAGGCTTGATAAGAATCTTCCCCCACTTTCCCCAAAACAACCTGGCAGCCCACATTTTTCCTCAATGATTGTACAGGGTTATAAAGAATATCCATGCGTTCTATTGTATATAAACATTGTGACAAGTTTGTTTCGATGGGTGTGCATGTTCTTGTGCAATGTTCACACATCTATCTATCATCTGTCAAAGTACTTCTATACTGCAGTTTATTTAATTATTATTGTTATTATTATTATTGAAAAACAACAACATTGGTTTACAAATAAACACACAAACACACAAAAAGCCACATAATTTTAAAAAGCAACAGCAGATGGTATACACAGCCATAAATGGTTTTTCCAATACCCGTGTGTGAAATTGCTCAGGGGGTTAATACTCCTGCACCTACCCAGTTTAATTTTCTATTATGAGCTCATAATTTCTGTGAAGCCCTTTCCGTGTGTTAGAAGGTTTGAAGGTCAGTCACTACTTGTTAGCTTGTTTTAATGTAGGGGCCAGTTCTAAACCCCCAGGCCTTAGGCTAGGCAGCGCTCCACAAAGACCCAGCGCAGGGGCAAACCAGATGGGAACGGCCTGTCCAACCTGAACACTCAGGCCACTGTCTTTCCCTCTAGCTGCTCCACATTCTTCGCCAATAAAAAGGAAGTGACTCGCATTTACGAATGAGGAACGCAGTGGCTCCCATGCTTCACTTAATTTCAGTCACTAATTTCACAATTAATAGAGAAGGAAAAGAATTCCAGCACTCTTTCGAAAACCCCCTAATAGTTCTGAGGAATAGTCATACGTTGTCTGAAACACAGGAGGGAGGGGACAGCCTCCTCTTGCCTTCCCCAAATGGTGCCCTGGGGTTGGGGGTGTTAATGAAGCAGCCCAGTGGTGAGGATTTACTGGGTGCTGACTGTCACACCTTTTGTGTAATTTGCCTTTAAATCAGATCTCACCTCAGCTTTACTGCCTGTTTACTGCGACAGTAGAGTTCAGTGCAGGGACGCAGGTGGCGCTGTGGGTAAAACCTCAGTGCCTAGGACTTGCTGATCGCAAGGTCAGCGGTTTGAATCCCCGCGGTGGGGTGAGCTCCCGTCATTCGGTCCCAGCTCCTGCCCACCTAGCAGTTCGAAAGCACCCCTTAGTGCAAGTAGATAAATAGGTACCGCTTTATAGCGGGAAGGTAAACAGCGTTTCCGTGTGCGGCGCTGGTGCTGGCTCGCCAGATGCCGCTTCGTCACGCTGGCTACGTGACCCGGAAGTGTCTCCGGACAGCGCTGGCTCCCGGCCTCTTAAGTGAGATGGGCGCACAACCCTAGAGTCGGCCACGACTGGCCCGTATGGGCAGGGGTACCTTTACCTTTTTAGAGTTCAGTGCATGCCAAAATGTACTACTCAAACTTAGTTTCTCCCTAATTTCAGATTCCCAATGCTTGATAAAACTATTTGGGTTCTGGAGCATTTTCCATAGTGCTGTGCAATGCATTTGTCAGTAAAGTATTGTCCCATACCTGGCTTCTCCCTTAATGAACATAGCACTCAGCTGTTAATGAAGGAAAGTGAAGCTTGTATTTTGAGTATGCCTGCCAGTTCAAGTTTGGGCCAGGATCACTAAATATGTAATCCTATACACACTTAACTAGGAGTAAGTTTCATGGAATTTAATGGGGCTTTCCTCTGAGTAGATATGCATAAGCTTGAACTGTAATTTATTCATATATTGATGTGAAAGCAGTTGATGAAATTCAGATAGTATAGCAGTCAGGACTTGGTGAATTTCACAACATCCATTTGGATTAATTTTGGGTTACACGCCTTATGTTGACTTTCACTTACTTGTTGAGGCTGGATTGCTGAGAATCCCAAACATTTATTGTGCTTCAGGGTTTGGAAGACAATAGATGGAGAAGTTATAGTTTGTACCAGCTCTTCATATGCCTGGCTACTGTTAAGGAACAAATGGGGGTGGGTGTAAAAAGGGTTCACTGTGCTGTCCTAGTTATCTCTCAGCTAAAGTTGCTGATGTGTGATGTCAAGAAAGCAATTTCTTGTCCCGTGACTCATGTGATCTCTACTTTTGGGGACTTTATATCTTTACAGGAGCAGAAAGATTCAGATCCGGAACATTCCCCCTCATTTACAGTGGGAGGTAAGTGTACAGAAGGTTTTATTATTTCCTGCTACCTCCATTCCCATAAGAAAATAAGTATATTTTCTTACTTGTTTACAGCATTTAACCAGGCCACCCAGTAACATGGTTTTCTGGGCATCTGACAACATCTAATAAAAAAATAATACAATATTAAAACCACAATATCATAAAAAAGAAATTGCAGCATAAACATTTCCAGCAGAGAGAGAGAGAGAAATGTAGTTTTCCCACAAGTATAAAAATACACAGCATATAATGCAGTGGTTCAAAATGCTAAGATCATGGGTTTTTTAAGGCTTACGACGTATTTTTGCTAAAGTTATCCAGGGTGTTGCAGCAAGTGTCCTCCAGAGAATGAAATCGTCATTGGCTGCCACTTCTCCATTGACTAGACGGTCTTCAGCTAAATTGGGATTTAGGGTCCCGGTGGCCTTCCTGATGTGGTAGGACTCACAACTCCCCACTACCGCCAGCTAGCATGGCCAGTAGACAAGGGCCATGGGAGATGTAGTCCATCTGCATCTGAAGGACCATCGATTCCCCATCCCTGGTGTGTGGAGAGTGGTGTTGACAGAGAAGCACGCCGAAGTGCCCAAAGGGAGTTTAATGACCTCTGTCTTGCAGGTGGTCTCTGTAGTCCCTTACAGCTTTTTAAAATCAGCCACCTGATTTTTCTTCTCAAAACTGAATAAAACTGAGGACTGGCCTGCAGTGCCTATTATGAACATACAGTCCCACCTTACGTTCCCCCCTTAGGACTTAATTATCTCATTCAGTTTTTTAACATTCATTTCATTACAATTATTTCTATCCTGGCTTTCAGGATAAGAATCCTTCCAAAGCAGCTGAGAGGAAACATTAAATTGCATTTAAAAATGAAACAAAAGAGGAAACAGTACTGATATAGTAAAGCAAATCAGGATCCTTCCCACAGGGCAGTTGGTGGTGAAAAGGTGTTTTGTGTGTGTGTTCCAGCTGTAGCAAATGCTGAGGTGGTTTTTGTCTGCCACCTCCTCCATAGAGGATAAAACAGGCCCCAAGTTAGATCACTTGCCACCCTTTCTCTTCATAGGAAATCGTAGTTTCACACTACAGTGGTACCTCGGGTTAAGAACTCAATTCGTTCCGGAGGTCCGTTCTTAACCTGAAACTGTTCTTAACCTGAAGTACCACTTTAGCTAATGGGGCCTGCTGCTGCTGCTGTGCTGCTGCTGTGCGATTTCTCTTCTCTTTTTTTTTAATATAATTTTTATTAAGATTTTCCAAATTAAAAACAAATTAGATCCAATTCATACACTTTCTTCCAAAACCAAAGCCAGGACTTCCCCTTCCCGCCCCCAATTGCGTTCCAAATCTTCCGAATAAGCAATTAAATTCAACAAGTTTTTATCCCATGACTCACTTAACATCAATAACCCAATTTTTCCAAATTCCCATCCTCTAAGATCGATTTTTTCCCTTCCACGAGTTCCCCCTTTCAAAATTTTATAAAAAAAGAAAAAAAGATATAAAGATAAAAAAATAATTTTACAACCTTTGGATTCCAAATTTCCCTCCCCCCTTTCTCTGTTGTGTTCCTTCTATCCCTTCATCCTAATGTCTTCCTGAAGTTCCTACCCGCTTAATCCATATCCCTCTAGTAGTTTGCCAGTCATATTTAATTACAAATGTCCAATCTTGGAAGGAGTCTGTCTCAAAAAGGGGCCCATTTTTTCTATCCAGATTTTTATATCCAGGAGTAAGAAACTCCCATTTAATTTCCATAAGCTTGTCAAATCTGGATGTCCCAAATGTTCCCAATTCTGTCCAGTTCATGATGTTTCCATATTCTTGTCATTCTCTCTCCTCCTTCTGTTTCCCTGTTTTCCCGCAAAAATGTTCTTTTTCCATGACCTTCTTATTTTCTGCAGAGGCTTGTTATTCAGAAGCAAAACATTATGTCATGTCCCTTTCGTTTTCCAACTAAAGAATCCATTGTTTCCTGTAGTTTGTAGCCCTCTGTAGACAAAACAATGTTCCATTTCTGCAGTTCCCAAGAGATTAAAAGTTACAACTGTTCAGGTTTCCTAAGAAAAACACATGCAATGTCGCTCAGCTCCTCTAGGTGGATCGCAGTAACTAAGTTCCCTTCCAGATCAAATCCATTAGTCCAAATAGTTTGTAAATCCTTATTTGAAACAATTTGTATACAATTTAAAACAAATGTAACCGGCAAAGTCCTCAAAGCAAAGTCCCTGCTTTATTCTTCCGTTTTGACAGCCTTTGACAGCTGTCAAAACTCCCGATGCTCTTCCCCAGGTAGTTTCGCGGATCACTCCAGGGATTCCGGGGGGGGGGTTGTTTTTTTAATACAAATTCCACTTTTCTCCTCCAGCACAGTCTTATAATTTTCCCTCGCAAAGTTGCTAATTCATGAAGATAGAGATACGCTCGATCTTAGTCGTTAAGTCCTTTGTTTTGGCTCTTCTACAATTAAGGGGTAGGCTGACTTCCTTTTTTCCACCTCCCCCGTTCGCTCCAGATTTTAAAAATTTATCCCTCTTTTTTAATCCATAATCCAATTACTCACGGGTTCTTCTTTTAGGTCCAAATTTTCAATAGAAGAAGTCAGCGCTCTCCGCCGGATGGCATGCGGCTGCGCTCGGCAGGGATAGCAGAGAACTCAAAGCACCACGCTTCTCCCCGGCGCCCGATCCGTAGCCTTTAAAAAGGCTCCTTCACGAGCCGGGAGGGCGCTAACGGTGCCAGCCGAGTCTCCATGTCCACGGCCTCACTCTGGCCGTGGTTTTTAAGGGTCCCCGCATCGCCGGTGCGGTAGGACCCAGCCCCTGCCGAGCAGGCTCCCTCCGGAGCTCGGAGGGAGCCCGCCATTCGGCGATGGCGCCGACCCGGAAGTCCGATTTCTCTTCTCATCCTGAAGCAAAGTTCTTAACCCGAGGTGTAGGCTGAGCCTAGTCCATGCCAGGGAATCGTTGGCCCGCGTCCCCAGATCCGGAGAGAGAGCGAAAAAAAGCTCCAGGAAAGATCCTTTCTTTGGAGGAAAGCAGTTTATTATCTGTGCACAGTGACAGCCAGCAGAATCAGTTCTGAAAAACTGGCTGCCCAGAAAAACGGGCAGCACACATTCTTATACCTTGAGAAAGCTCCCTCCCTCCTCTTCAAACGCCCTCGAAGAAAAACTTCCCCAATCAACTGGAAAGTTTTCAACTTATTTCTTAATATAGAATGGCATGTCTATTATTGCTAGCCCTCTAAGCTAGCCCCTATTTTAGCTAAGCGTCCTGTCTCCTTTGCTATCGTGCATTCCTAAAAATAGAAAGCGAGAGGCCTCTTTTACAGGTCTGGTTATTTCTGGCTCACTGTCTTCTTTGTGTGTGTTTCTTATCTTGCATTCCTAAAGCGGGAGGCCTCTTTTGCAGGAGTAAAATTAGCTCAGGAATTTACTTCCAAAGTACAGAGAATATAGCCTTCTTAGGTACAAGGTAGAGAACATAGGTACAATTTCTTAGGTGCAGAGTAAAATATTGAGAGAAACCTTTCCCATCTCCCTTTAGAGGTACTATTTCTGGGTTAGCGGAGTCTGTAACCTGAAGCGTATGCAACCTGAGGTACCACTGTATATTTGAAGCCTACATACACACACAAAACCCCAACAACCACGCCCCTATAGGATATGTGGCCTGCTGCTATGGAAAGAGGAACATGTGATCAGGGAGCTCGCTTTGCATTGGAAACCCATTCTCTTTCCAGATATCCAGCATATTTGTACCTTTGTGATTTTCATTGCGTTTTTTTTTTTTACTGATGTGCTTGTTGCTTGGTTTTTAAAAAAAATAATCTTTACATCATTTTTATTTGTTTGATGTTGGCTGCCCTGGCCTCTCAGTGGAAAGGTGGGATCCAAATGTTTTAATAAATAAATGCAACAGGAGAAATCGGGGTGGGGTGGGGAATGCTTATCACATAGCAAGGACAGCTTAAACGACCTCTTGTGGTGGCCACATCCTAACAAAAGAATCCAGTGGAAGTTAGAACAGTGTGATCCAAATAGTAAGCAATGTGCATTGTCCATGTTTTGGGAAATGAAATACAGACAGTGGCACCAGGTACAGGGAGCTTCAGCCCCCCACAATGTTTTTTGGCAGGGAGCAGTGCCTCCCCCAATATTGAGGGCACCGCCCTGTGACTGCCGGGTGCCCTCCGTGCGCCCCAGCCGCAGCCCAGGAGCTGGGCTGCAGCTGTGATGAGTGAAGCAAAGATCGTCATGTGACACGTCACGTGACTGCGCCCCCTCAGTGTGGGAGGCAAGTTGGTGCCCCTGAATAAGAACAGCCTATATCAACAAGGTAGAACATCTGGGCCTAGACAAAAAATTGCGAGCCTCATCTGGGGCTTTATCTACTCCGTTGACACCCTGCATTGGGAAGGCCTGACTCTGGATCCTTCACGACAGCACACATGATGAGGCAGTGTGATGTGAAAGCCTAGGGTTCATTAGTCTCAAGGGTTATAGAAAGATTTTTCCAGAATGCATCTTTTTGTGTGAGAAAAAGCCTTTTGGGGTACAGGAACTTTTGCTGAAGGGGCCTCTTATGCTGATCCTGTCAGTCATAAGGCATAAGCTTGCTTGTTACACACTGGGTGCAGAGCGTCAGGAATGACTACATGGCGTTAGTTGTTTTTCTTAGTCATCCTCATTCCCACAAGGACGATGACAAGGCTCTGATTAGAAGGCCCCCTTGCTGCTTCAGTACAAAAGTTCACATGACTCACTGGCAGTAAGTCAGGTGGTTGAATTCCTGGTTTCAGGTGTTGGATGAACAGGACAGCTTAAATTTTTAGTTCTGGGAAGGGCGCTTCCTGACAATCTGTGCCTGTGGCTCTTTAGGAGGGAAGAGTCACACTTTAATGCTTCCTGGAGGTTTACTGCTGTGGCTGTTAGCCAAGGTGACTAGGATGCATCTTTGTAGAGCCATATTTTTGCAGTGCACAAAGAGGACCTCTTGTGCCCAATCTCATGCCCTGAAGCAAGACCTCCCATGTCTGAATTCGCCCCTATGCACAACATGTTGCAGTTAGGCCCTCAGTGAGTTATGCTTATGCCAGACTTCCCTGTTGGACAGGAAATAATTTTAGAATAACCTGCCTGGCTGACGTTTAAAAAAGCAAGTTGTTGGTTTAGTTACTAAGTCTCTGAGGCAGTCCTACTCTCCTCTTCGTGCTGCAGCTGAAGTGGAGAACCTGTGGCTCTCCAGATCTTGCAGGATTACAACCCCCATCGCCCCTGATCATTGGCCATGCTGGCTGGGCCTGATGGGAGTTGGAGTCTGACAACCTGCAAAGGGCCAGAGGTTCCCCACCCCTGTGCTACCAAATATATGTTAGAGCCAATGACTGATCCAGTTCTGATCCTTGGTTAATTTATTGGCCTAGCTGTGACTGATTATTGAGAGAAGTCTAGGTCTTCTTGTTAGGTTCTGCCTCAGAAAGCCATTTCATGCTTGCAACTGCACCAAATCCCTTTAAACAAATGTTGGGAATAGTTCTAGCCTACAAAGGTAAAGGCAAATTATTCAGACATTATTATGGCTCTGAAATCCTTGATGAAACAATTGTCTCTTCCCATAGGCTTGGAGCCTAAGAGACATGCATTGATCACTGGTTTGTTATGGTGAGAATGTTCTGAGACAAAATTTGTGCCTCATTCATCCAGACTATTTTCCCCTTACGTAGTACATCCTGGTTTCTCTTTCAGGTACTAGATGGTCTTTTAGCTCAGCATGGGACAGTAGAGAATGTGGAACAAGGTAAGGAAATGTCTTGCTACTCTCACTCTTGCCATTGGTTTTTATTCAGGCATCTTGAGCCTTTCATATAGCTTTAAGTGCTTATATATAAATGATTCATTTCACGGGGACTGTTGTACTTATTAAACATCTGCTTCATAGTACTCTGGAGTAATGTGCGTCCTTACTGTCTCCCGTGCAATAAAATACAGGGACGTATTTTAATAGGGTATAAATATGTAACATGTATAGGAAAAATTGTCTTGAAGCACCCCCTAAACATAGAATTATTCTGGACTTCAGGGTAATCAGTGAAGAAAAGCTTATCCAATAGCCACTTCACAAGTTGGTTTTGACACACAGGAGTATTGGCACAGGAGAAACACAGTCATGTGTGCAGTGTCTGGCTGTTGGGAGAACACTTATTGAGCTTGTGTGATTGACACCAGATTCAAAGCAAACGTACACCCACTTTCTTATCCCCAAATCCTCTGAAGGAGAGTCTTGCTGGATGCAAGAGTACTGATTTATCTGACTGCATTTTTAAATCAGTTGTGTTATTCTTTCAGGGAGCCTGAGATAACTAAAACACTTGCTTGCTTGCTTCTGCAACAGTGGCAGATCAAATAAACTATTAGGCCTCTTCCTTCAAGCTGCAGGGTTCTGACAACTCTCAGCATTAAAAACTTCAGGCCAGAAGTCAGAAACTGCGGATGACCACACGCCAAAGTCGTTACAAAGACTGATAGTTTCACATTATGACAGCCAAGTGATTTCCACATTCCTGTCCTTTCCCCCTTTGCTGTCTAGACCACTTAACCACACACAGCTGAGCACATATGTGTATCTGAGAGGATGCAAGAGAATTGCTATCTTATTAGTTCTGGAGCATTTAGATTAGTCTAGATATAGGGAAAATAGAAGGCATACCCACCCCACAATATACCATGTGCTTGTTTGTATTTGTTGGAACTTGGGCAGTAGTAGTGCACTGTATTTGTGTGTGATAATGAGAATGATCTGCATTTCCTTGGTTTACCTAATATTCACAGTGTCTTTCTGTTGAAATATGAAGAAAACTCAGTTGGGGTTCATACATTGGCCTGGAGGCAGGTTTTCAGCATAAAACCAGAAGCACTGGATATAGAAACAAACCAGAATGAACATGTTCTCCATGTTATGTTATTATGCCTGATGTGTTTCAGAATTAGAAAATTCCTTCATTGGGAGCAACTTACATTTCTTACAGACAATTTGCAAAGATAAACCTCTGTAGCTTTCTCCTTTCTTGGTTTCTACTGATTCTAATTCTGAAAAAACACTTTGAGCATAATGAAACATTTTGTTGTTTTTAGAACCTGTTCTCTGTGGGGTTTTCAAGACTTTCAGTATAAACCCCTATGAGATTTTTTTAGATTTAAAAACTATGCAGTAACTTAGGTTAGTTGTCTAGTCACAGCTTGCTTCTGTCTTTTCATTCAGCAAATTCTACCCTGACAGACACAATATCCTGTAAAAGAAATGATCACCATCATGCTAATCTTTCAAGAGAATTAATCTATGAATGAAACCAACAGTCATGCTAAGTGCTTATCAAAGTCATCTCATTAAGCATAAAGCTGATAGAGGGACATGCTGGAGGAACAGGTTCACAGGATTATTTTAACTCATGACAGCTTTTTGTCATTATGTGCATAGAAAGTCACAGGCTAAATTCATCCTGGATATGGTTTTTCATGGTGCTGTGAGCTAACTGAAATGTGGGATAGTGATGGGGTGCCAAAAGCCAAATCCAGGCCAAGTTCAGCCGATGGCACTGCATCTCCAAATCAGCCTATCATAGACTGGAGTGACGTTCTGAGTCTCCAACATAGCTGCTGTGGGCTGAGGTGACCATGTGAGTTTCTTAGGACGCGAGATTCTCAATATGAAGTCCTAGAAAACATTTTGTATGACAATGAATACGGGGGATGGGGTGGAGAGAAACTCAATAAATTAATATGATTCAAAACAGAAGCTCCTCTTGTGATATTCTCCCACATGGTAACCCAAACATTTGTTTCTCTCCGCTCCCCTTCAGTTAATACAGAATCAGAGACAGCAGTTGTCAACGTTACATATGCAACAAAAGAAGAAGCGAAAGTGTAAGTGGCAGTTCTAAGTGTAATTTTTACTCT
This sequence comes from Podarcis melisellensis, assembly GCF_964234715.1. Lineage (NCBI taxonomy): Eukaryota > Metazoa > Chordata > Lepidosauria > Squamata > Lacertidae > Podarcis > Podarcis melisellensis. Next base: position 38,594,517 of record NC_138537.1, read on the forward strand.
TTCTTATCTTTCTGCTCTGTTTTTTCTCCTGGCAATGTTCTCCGAATTTTCTTCCTTTATTTGCTGCAACAAAACTAGTGTGTGGTGCATTATGGCCTAGCTACCACTGTACCAGAAACATCCATCTATCTACCTATCTGTGCTATTTGAGTGCTAACCAATCAACGGTTTCTCTGAGGGCTAAGCAGAATAGTTACTGAGAAATGGGAGCACCCTGTTTGACCGGGATGGGGAAGCTGTGGCCCTACCAGATGTTGCTGGGTTTTAGCTTTGATCAACCCTATCCAACCTGACTCTTGGTCAGGAAGATGGAAGTTGTGGTTCAGCAACATCAGAAGGAACACAAAGTTCCCATTCCTTATGTATGAAATGCCAAATACTTCCAGCAAATGAAAAAGGGGACAATGGATTCAACATTGCTGTGACCAGTGGAATTTTATTCTAAGGACAGGACTGGCAAGCACCACCTTTGTGCCCATAGAAAAACAGAATTAGGGTTCCTTTATTTAGTGCACTTAGCTGCAGATAGTAAACAATATCCACAAAATGCAAAATAATATGGCCCCATTTCAGCTAACATTAGTTGTAATTTAAGGTTGCAATCCTGAACTCACATACTAGTGAGTGAATCCTATTGCACTTAACTAATTAGGTTGGACTTCTTAGTAAGCATAGTTAGGTCTATGCTGTTGGCCACAATTTTTAACTCTCAGTGCTTTCAGTTGAAGTTAATAGCAATTAATATTAGTTAATTTGGCACTGGTCTTTTTTTTAACCTTTTAGGGATTGCTAATCATTTTTGGCATGAATGTGTTTTTCACAAAATATGGACAGTTATATTCTCAAGGGTAGACTTCTAATTTTTACAGTTTAGCCTTTTCATTTGAGTTTTCTGTTTCACAATCCACTGAATAATAATTCACAGGAATCACTTGCAAGAGCCACAAAACAGAGCTGGGCAGAAGGTAGATAAGGATCTACTGATAACTTCCTAGGTGATTTGAAGTAGATTAACAAGGAATTTTGACTCCCAGTTGTTCACCAATAGTAACAGCATCTAAAAACTCCCTCACCCCAAATGAGGTATCTTCAACCTTTTTAGACTGGGGACCCAAAAATGTATTTGGAAACCCATTTTTTAATGTTCTACCATATAATAAATGGCCGTAGTGCTCCTGTTGTGACCCACCAGTTGAAGACCAGCACACTCAAATCATACTACTGAGATGAAGGAAGTTTTTTTTGGGGGGTGGGGCTGAGAAAATATAAAGAACTGAACCAGGGAATGATGTTGGATTTTTCTTCAGGGTTAGTTTATTGTCAGGGAGGGAAAAAAATCCCATTTTTTCTGTTTCAGAGCAATTGAGAAGCTTAGTGGTCACCAGTTTGAGAACCATTCCTTCAAGATTTCCTACATCCCAGACGACGAGGTGAGCTCCCCTCAGCCCCCTCAGAGATCCCGGCGTGGGGGCCACTCTTCCAGGGAGCAGGGCCCCTCCCCTGGGGGCTCCTCGCAGCCCAAACAGCTCGATTTCCCACTACGGATCCTGGTCCCCACGCAATTTGTTGGTGCGATCATAGGAAAGGAGGGCTTGACCATAAAGAACCTTACTAAGCAAACCCAGTCCAAGTAAGTACCACAAATGGTTTAATTTCCTTCCACAGGGGCTCTGTCTGTAGCCTTTATGTCCCTAGTTTGTGATTTTTTAAAAGACCAAATGCAGAGCAATGGGCTCTGGTGTGCATTGTGTAGCAAAAGCTTTGTCTCTTGCAGCAAATTTTAATCTCGTTCTGATGTGTTTTGTATACCTATGTGGAAGTTGTGGCTTGATAGGTATTACAGCCCTGCAACTGTGATGGTTAAATTGTCCTTTTCAGACTCACCCTGTGTTTGCAGAAATTCTGGATAGTTTCACTAACCTGTTTTGTTATGTACTGTCACCCAAAGCCCCTTTCCCCAGAGTTTGTTGTTGCTGCTGCTTCTGCTTCTGCTGCTGTTGCTGTTGTTGCTGCTGCTGCTGCTGTTATACTACCAGCAGCCTATAGCTGGTTGCTGCTATTCAGCACCAAATATATTCTGCATAACTGGGGTGCAAGGGGTGTTTATAATATTTTAATCATTTTGTCATCAAATTGCTACTGTAATTCTTTTCTGTAAGCTCCTCCATCTCTTCCTGGAATAGTTTAATAACTGTACTCTAATCCTAATCATGTCATTTGCGATTTAGCCAGAAAAACATGTTGTGTGCAACAACATTATGCTTAGGAGATCATCAAAACCATCAAAAAGTTCAAGTATTTATAAGAAGATATATATGATCCTACAACTAAGAGAGACCTTCATTTTGCATTAGGAAGCTTGCTATTCCTGTGAAAGCATTATCTGAGCTAGTCAAAGTAAAAAAGATGAGGGAGCCCTCTCATCACCTTTAGAGAGGAGCAAGAATTCCTTTGACTATATTATTTGATGCTTGGTATTCTTAAGAGTGCAATAGTTTTTTCAAGGAAGTTTTACATTGGATGTAAAATGCTATATATGTTACATTACAGTGTATGATCTGGGTTTTATTGAAGCTGAAACCCATTCCTTAGGTGTAAAGACCTTGGAGAAGGAAAGCCATGTAGCACTTTGAACTGGAATAATTAATAATAATAAATAATAATAATAATATTTTTTCTTTATACCCCGCCCTCCCCAGCCAAGACCAGGCTCAGGGCGGCTAATACCAGGTATAAAAACAATGGATTAAAATACAACTTAAAAACAAGATTAAACTACAACATTAAAATGCAGCCTCATTTCAGTAGAAACTCAAATCAAAAACTTTTTTGGGGATGAAAATGTCAAATCTTCACCAAGGCCAACTATCCAGACTGGTCCTACGCAGGCCAGAAAAAAATCGTACCCTTATGTAGAGTACACTTCGTCTTGTAATTCAAACTTCAAATCATTTCCCCCGGTCTTAATTTTTCTCGAAAGATTATTCTCCAAGTGACACGTTAAGCTAAATATTAGTGTCCGTTTTTCTATATCAAAGCTTGTTTTGGCGAGACACTAAGCATAAACCTGTGTGAGGTAGAAAGGGCAGGAGTCTGCCTGTCCTGATCACAGTTTGAACTTGTTCTGCCTCTGGCTCCAGCAGAAGTAACTGCACTTTTTGTTTGCGTAGGGTGTGTGTGCTTAACATCCCATGCATGCAAACTACATGATGGTGATCCTGGAAATTACTGCATGGTTTAGGCTTACGGTCATTGAGCGTTACGCTTTTTTTGTCTTGTGCAAATACTGCATCAAGTGTATGACCACCTGATGGACCTAGAAGTGGGACGTGCATGCCTGATGAATGGTTGTGATCCCATCCAGTCTACTCTGCTACATACCTGGGCTCTCCTCCAAACTAGTTCCACATTTGTCATTTTTAGTCAGCAGCGTTAAGCTCCCACAATACTTTTCTTTTGCCACACTGTAAACAAGGATGCCACAGGACAATGGCAGTGACTGGCAGGTCTGCTTAACCCAGCGGTGGAGAACCTTTAGCTCTCCAGATGTTGCTGGACTGTCTCTCCCATCATCCCTGACCATCGGCCATGTTGTCTGTTGCTGATGGGAGTTGGAGTTCAACGATATCTGGAGGGCCACAAGTTCCCCATACCTTATTGAATCCTTCTAAGTTCCTCATCCCAGAGCTACCCCAATATTGGGATGCTATGGCTTCTTTACATGTGTGGTGTTCTCCTGCATTGCGCCCCAGACAAAGGCCAGCACAAAGGAAACCGGTGCCATGTGAAGGTTAAATGACTCAGTGTGGCAGCTGCTTCTCGCAAGACAAGACGTTTTGTGTGCAGTGCCACATAGATTGGGCTGATCTTTTTGATTTAATTTTACTTATTTATTGGGTGGGCGAGCCTCATGGTGGCATGGAGAAAAATTGCCTGGTCTCCAGGATGAGCTGCTACCCACAGACAGCTTGTCTTGCCCACAGGAAGCCATTTACAACAGCCTCCACATAGTGACTGTTTCATGTGCACCAGCCTTCAAAGATGCCTTATAAGATATTGCATTGTTTTCCATTTCTGCAAGGTCACTCACAATCTGAATCGAAATGCTAGCTTGGTTTTTCAATGCATGCAAATTGTGCTAATGTCAAAAGGCCAATGAATTATGTATTTTTAAATACATTCTTTGAGTCTGTTTATACATACGATTCTGGGAGCATAAAGGGCCATTTCTGTACCGGCAGTCTTGCTGGTGTGGGGTAGAAGCACTTTGGGGACGTTGTCTGTGGTCTCCCTGACTCTCATCATGATGGTGACTCATGAGACAGCACTCTCACGTGGGTGGGGGTGATGATGCAGCTTGTTTGAACCAGCCCTGTGCGTGAATCGAGCATGAAGATGCTGTGGCCCTCCAGATGTTCTGGGACTACAACTCTCATCATCCCTGACCATTGGCCATATTGGCTGGGGCTGGTGGGAACTTGAGTCCAACAACATCAGGAGGGCCACAGTTTTTTCATACCTTATGTAAATGATTATACCAGTTTTGCTCGCAGCAGGGGCAGATCATTTTTTAGCTCCTGTATTAGGGTATGTTTGAGTATATCCATGCATGCATATACAGTGGTACCTTGGGTTACATACGCTTCAGGTTACATACGCTTCAGGTTACAGACTCTGCTAACCCAGAAATAGTACCTCGAGTTAAGAATTTTGCTTCAGGATGGGAACAGAAATCGCAGCGCAGCGGCAGCAGGAGGCCCCATTAGCTAAAGTGGTACCTCAGGTTAAGAACCGTTTCAGGTTAAGAACAGACCTCTGGAATGTATTAAGTTCTTAACCCGAGGTACCACTGTATATTCATGCACTCTGCTTCATTTAAATTTGGTTCCATTCCGAATCCATTTTCAAGGGGTTAGATAGGTGAGTAATCCTCTATAGAGAACTCAGTCATCCCTGGGAATCTCCCTTTGTGGGATCCAGAGCATTGTTCCCTGTAAGAAAGGGAGATGTACTGAGCAAGAAATCTAAACTTCTGCAGCAAAGCTAATCTTTCTTGCTTCTAACATATAACTGTATTAATATTTAAGGTAATATTTTTTTGAGGAAGCACATGATATGTTTACTGCTTTGGAGCCTTTCAACATCATCTAATGTGTCCAGGAAGATCTCATAATTCAGAAAACAGTGATTTGCATGGCATCCAAACCAGAGAAGCATTTAGCTGTGATTTTCTTTCACTCAATTTTTTATCCTCACAACAACCGGTGAGTTAGGTTAGTCTGAGAGTGCATGGCCCAGGGTCACTCAATGAGCTTCATTGCTTAATGGAGATTTGAACCCACGTCTCACCAATCATGGTTTGACATTCTAAACACTACATCACTCTTCTACACTTTGGTGTCTTGGTCTTACATGTTCAAGCTCACATAATCTCATCTCCTCCCTTGACTTCTTGGGTTTGCAAGAAGTGCCAAATTCTGGTTTCTGCTTGCCCTGAAACAGAATTGGAAACCGTTGTTTGAAACTGGTTTTTGCGTCATTGGAAGGCAAATGTATACCTTAATCTGCTGATGTAATAGCAAACAATGGTTTGCTATGAGCGTGGCAGTCCGGAAGGGCATCATAGCATGAGAGGAATAAGCACAGGAGCTGGAAGCTTGCTCATGTACTGCTGAACCATGTATAAATGTGAACCGTAAATCTTAATGCTTTTCTTGCATTATCCTTTATTTATGTTCAATGCTTGCTTGAAAATGGGTTCTTTGCTGGTGGTTAATCATGTCAAATAGCCTTGTACACTGTTACATGCAGTTCCTTCGCTGGTTTATTAGGGTGCCAGCTTCAGGCACCTTTCTCTGACCCCTAGCAGATTTCTTTGTCTGGGCTCTGTTGCTGCAGGGTAGATATTCATCGGAAGGAAAACGCTGGTGCCGCAGAGAAGCCAATCACCATTCACGCCACCCCGGAGGGGTGTTCAGAAGCATGTCGCATGATACTTGATATTATGCAGAAGGAGGCTGAAGAAACAAAATCGTAAGTATCACTGGCATTGATAGGGAAAGCACGAAACAGAACCTTTAGCACCTCAAATAGCAAGTCTTGCATGCATGTAACATTGTGCATCACAGGTTCATACCACACAAATTCACCTTTTAGAGCATACAAAAGGCCTTTTGCCTTTTCCACTTCTACAGTCTAACTTCTACAGGCTGGAATCTCAATCGGCTAGAGGGAGAAGACAAAGAAATACCATCTCGAATTGACCCACAAGGAGTAGGGATTCTGTATAGTCTTTAAGCCTTAATTAATATATGGTTGGGAATTAATACATTGCGTTTTTATTGATTAAATAAGCATTTCTACCCTACCATAAGCAGATGCTCCTCATGTTCTGAGAATTAGCTTGAAGTTTCTCTACAGGGCCATGACTCAGTGTCAGAACATATGTTTTGCATGAACTAAGGTTCTGGGTTTAATCTACAGCCATAGGAGCCAACTCCTAGGTGCTGAGGTCCCTTCACCTCCCCCAATAAAATATTTGAGGGGGCTGCCCCCCGCAGTTGACAGCCATTGTCATTCAAATGGTGTGTGGGTGCCGTGTCTCATCTGTTTTGTGGGGTGGGGCTTACCTGCCCCCCACCCCAATATTTTATTCAAGTTGGCACCCTTGTCTCCGGCATCTCCAGCTAAAGGATTTTTGACTATAGCATGACCAATATAAGATTCTGGAAAGCATCTACCAATAAGGATGCACAGTAAAGGGCTTTGGGGATCGGGTTGCAGCTCAGTGGCTGAGCATTTGCTGTGCTTTCAGGAGGTCCCAGATTCAACCTTCAGGATCTCTAGGTAGGGCTTGGAGAAACTCCAGTGGTCTGACTTGCTATAAGGCAGTGGTTATGATACGTTGGGTGGAGTAATGGACTCTGTTTAAAGCACCTCATATGAAATATATGTAAATACATATGCCTGCACTCAGGCACACATACTAATTTGGTCCAGTGGTGAAGGCCTTAACCCCATTGCTAGCTGAAAAGACTCCTTTGTGTTGTGTTTTTTAACACACACACCCCTCCCTTTTCACGGAATGGATGAGGTCTTGCTGGATCATGGCGCTCCTGGTTATGTAAAGATTGCAGCCAGTGTTTCATTCTACGGCAACTAAATAAATAAAGCCACCATTGGCGTATGTCACCTCCTCTCTCCACCTTCTTTTTTGGCCATTTCTAATTTTAGCACACTGGTTTCATTGTAGACATTTGAGAAGTCATACATCTTTTCACATCCTGCATTGCTAGGCCTGATGGACTGATTTGGCCCATGCTAATAGGTGGCTGGAACCCTTTGAGTGATGGATCGGGACACTTATATGCTTTGTGGTCAAAAGCAAGCTATAGGAAGCAGTTATCTAGCTAGGCTTGCTGGGCAACAGGGCCCCAAATGCAATAGTTGCAAGGGTGGTAACGGCTTGGGTGTGGGGTTTATGAAGTCTGCTATGCAGATCACATCTATGTCATTGAAATGCAACTAAAACAATTGTTGCCTTCTATACATGTCATTACTGTGAACACTGAAAAAATGCGGTGAAGAGAGAAATTTAAATACTGCTCTTTCACAGTTTAGCTTCTGAGTTTGGAAAAGCATTTGTTTATTGGAAACATTGGAAAACATTGGAAAAGCAATGTGTTTATGAAGCTCACTGGTTTTGCCAGGACATGGTAAAAGGCTGCAGATAATCATGGTTATCCTATACGATGCTGGGAGGTGGTGTTGGGAAATGTACCATGGTCTTCTCCAAGGACCAACAGTAAAGACTCTGGAGCTGCATCTCTCTGTACAGTGGTACCTCGGGTTACATATGCTTCAGGTTACAAATGCTTCAGGTTACAGACTCCGCTAACCCAGAAATATTACCTCAGGTTAAGAACTTTGCTTCAGGATGAGAACAGAAATTGTGCTCCGGCGGTGTGGCGGCAGCAGGAGGCCCCATTAGCTAAAGTGGTGCTTCAGGTTAAGAACAGTTTCAGGTTAAGAATGGCCCTCCGGAACAAATTAAGTACTTAACCCGAGGTACCACTGTATTGCTGAAGGGCCCTGTAAAGTCCAGCTAGGGAACCTACTTCAGAAAGGAGGACTGGGGGGAAGACTAATGCCAGAAAAAATGATTTAATGTTTTTTCACATCTTTCAGAGCTGAAGAGATTCCCTTGAAAATCTTAGCACACAATAGCCTAGTTGGGAGATTGATTGGCAAAGAAGGACGAAACTTGAAGAAAATTGAGCAGGACACGGGGACCAAGATCACCATTTCTCCGTAAGTACCGCTGACCAGATAGGCAGTCAAATTACACTTCTCAGTTAGACCAAGGAGAAATTTACAGTATGTACCTGAGCACAACCCCTTCACCCAAAATATTGGGTGGCATCCAATAAGCTGCCTCTCTTTGTAACATAGAGCACAAGTAGCCAACGTGGGGCCCTCCAGATGTTTTTGAACAGCAAACCCCATCACTCCTGACTATTGACTAGGACTGATGGGAGGTGAAGTCCATTAACACCTGGAGGGTACCTTGTTGGCTAACCTGGCCTTTTAGCAGTTGGAAAAAATCCACCCTCGATACCATATGCCCGGGTGTGTCTGTGTGTGGAATACTTCCTAATTTGTGGATGCTCCAGCTAATCCACCTGTACAATTTGAAGTGAAAAACAAGAGGCTCTTGCGCCCATCTGCACTCAACCTAAATAACTTGTCTTCTTGATCTGCGTTGTTCTCACCAATAGATTTAACTTTCTGGATTTGCTTTATAAAGATGATTATTGCCTAGCCTGTACTGTCAACCACAGGGCATGTTACAAATCCCAGGACATTTGTTCTTCTCCGATTGTCCAGTTTGCAGGATTTAACCATTTATAACCCCGAGAGGACCATCACCGTGAAGGGTAGCATTGAGGCCTGCTCCAATGCTGAGGTGGAGATCATGAACAAGCTTCGGGAAGCCTACGAAAATGACATTGTAGCAGTCAATGTAAGCTCTTGATCCTGCCCTATTTGCGTGTGTGCTTGCTGTGTGAGAATCCAGTGGTCCTGGGGTAAGAGTCCAATTGTCACCATGGGGACAAGTAAAGATGGGAGGTGTGTGGATGCCTTGCCCACCCCAAAGAAAATGCCAGACACCTTCAGGTCTTACTTCACTGGACGAAAGTTAGGTGGCCCAAACATAGTTTCCCCAGCCCTCCCTCAGGTTGCTTGGCTGTTTCTCATTTCCCCTTGTGTTTCTTTCTAGCAACAAGCCAATCTGATCCCTGGACTTAACCTCAATGCATTGGGCATCTTCTCGACAGGCTTATCCATGCTCCCCTCTGGAGCTGGAGCCCGCAGGCCTGCTGTCACTGCCCCATACAACCCTTTTGCTGTAAGTAGCTGGTGCATCCTCTACCCTGTTATGTACGTGCCTCTGCAAATGTACTCTGTGGTGTTGTCCTGCTGCCCTCTAGAGGCAAGGAGGAGACACAACTACCAGTTCCTGCAAGCAGATCTTTGCTTCAAGTGTAGTGTTTTGGAGTGTGCCCTGCTACGCAGTTTGGGGGAAGCGGGCAGGTGCAATGGAAGGGCATGGAAGTGAGGTCTTTGGTGATGACAGTATTGGAGACTCATCCCTATGGGCTTTTAAGAAAGCCGGTCTCTTCTTAAATCCTAGGGCAACTTTCAGACAACATTGGCGTCCATTTTGTTTACCCGGTTGGCTGACTTTGCTTACCTTGTTCAGAAAACAAGGACCTTTTGGGGGTTTCTTTTGTGAGTGTGCCAGGTATCACAGCCCACACATTTGGCCACAGAAACAGGGTGCTGCATGATGTGACCCTCTTCCTCGTGGTGATAGCTCACCTCTACCCCTCTGTGGTGAGCTGACTTTGAAAACAAGCTGCAGAAGGTATTCTGCATATCTTTGGGAAACAGGGCTGCCCCTATCTGATTATGTGTAATCCCATGCAGAACAGCATGGATTTTTTTGTTCAGCAGTGGCAGCACTCATGTGCAAACTACACCACACAATGCTAAACCTTGTATTGAGCTTTTATATATATATAGGGGGTGTCCCACAGCTCGATGGTAGAGCACATGCTTTATAGGTGCAAGGTCCCAAGTTCAGTCTTTGGCATCTCCAATGAAAAAGAAGGATCTGCAGGTGGAGAGAGGTCTTGGAGAGATGCTGCCAGCCAGAGTAGACACTACTGTGCTAGATGGGCCAAATGTGTGATTCAGTGCATGACTGTTTTACACACACACATTATATATATAATTTTAAAATATTTTAATACCACAGTTCATCAAAATCAATGAAATTATAAAAGCAACAGTAAATTTAAAAAATACCGTGCAATAGAGGGGGAAACTTAGCAGTGTGGTAAGAGATAACAGTAGCTGCCGGCAGATCATAACAGTTAGCAAAAGCAATCTGAAATGTAAAATACAATTGATAGTAGGGAGGTTCATTCTTGCTTTTTCTTGACCCACTTCCAATCCCCCTTGAACTGCCGCCTCAGTTTCCTGGACCTCCTGGAAGCTCAAGCTGCCTCTGAAGGTTTTACTTTTTAAAAATAAACGTATTCATTTATTTAAAATACTTTGACACACACACACACACACCCTTATGATGTGATACCAAGATGGGAAACAAGAATAAGATTAATAAACCATCCCCACAAAGAGAAATAAAAGGACCAGATAAGGGGTTTTTTTGTTTTTAAAGATGTATATACATGTGCATCCCTAGATAATCCTCCATGTATGTAGAAGCATCTTTTTTTAAAACGAGACTGGGTGGGCCAATTTTGCTCCTAACTGATAGGCACACAGACACCCCCCACCCAATGGAAACAAGTGGGACCTGGAACAAAACAGTGCACCCTCTTCTCATCTATTAATAGGAATGCTCATGGTCAGGCTTTCACCAGCCATTCCATTCCCCTGTGGCCCCCCTTTTTTTTAGATTTCCGGCTGACATGTAACATTCTGTGGTGGCCCAGCATGCTCAGCCCTCATTTGGCTGTGTTTCCCCCCCCCCCTTAGGTTTTGTGTTCAAAAAGGACGTTTTTGTGCCGCTCTAAACCTTGAGGTTCCTTCCCATGCATGCTGACTCCTCCCTCTTGTTTCTCTGTGGCTCAGTTTTTGGCTACAATCCTGTCAACACTCGCTACCTGAGCTCACAATCAGAAAGGGGGATGATACTGTTCCATGTCAACTTGGACACAATCTTTACAGTGGAGGCAGTCCGTGAATTGAGCTGAGAATCATCCACGTCACACTGGAAAGGGATTGGTGATGTCAGCGTCAAGGGGGCCTTGCAGAAATGCCGGTTACAGACACCCACACCCACGGCTAGGACATGTGGCCCTCTGCCTCCAGCCCCTCCCCACTGACTGTCACTTTCTTTCCTGCCGTAGAGCCACGCGGCATACCTCTCGGGCCTCTATGGAGCCTCGCCGACTGGCGCATACCCGCATCAGCACTCTGTAAGTGCATTGCCCTGCTCTTCCTGGATGCTGGCCTTCTGTGCACCTTGCTTTGCAGCACGCCCTGTCTTCTCGCTTAGGAGGCTTTTAAGTGGTTCTGTTCCGGAGCAGTTTTTCCATATGTTTCTGCCCACTCTGTTGCACTGGTGACAGTAACACACAGCAAAGCCACCGAGAAGCTTCCACAGTGCCCTGCTTCTTACCTTGTACAGTGGTACCTCGGGTTACATACGCTTCAGGTTACATACGCTTCAGGTTAGACTCCACTAACCCAGAAATAGTATCTTGGGTTAAGAACTTTGCTTTAGGATGAGAACAGAAATCGCACGACGGCGGCGCGGCAGGCCCCATTAGCTAAAGTGGTGCTTCAGGTTAAGAACGGACCTCCGGAATGAATTATGTACGTAACCAGAGGTACCACTGTAGTCACAGGGAGCCAGGTGCTAATTCCATTACCTTCTTCATACATGTATTTTCTAGAGTGTTGCCACTTTGCAACTTGCAAAGCTGCCTTATACTGTCAGAATATTGGACTGCCTTAGCCCAGTATTGTCTGACTGGCAGTGTCTCAGCAGAGGTTTTCCAAACTGTCCTACCTGCGATCTTCTTAACTGGAGATGCCAGGGATTGGATCTGGGAGCGTCTGAATAGAAAGCATGTACTCTACAATTAAGCTGTGACCCATTCCAAATAGCAGGACGACACCTTCATGGATACAGGCTTTGTCGTTCCATAGCTCTGCAGTAAGTAGATCTTTGTGCCATGAGCACCTTCGCCTAATGTTATGGAGCCATTAAAGGTTGCAGCCCCAATCCATCAAAAGGTGGCAATGCTAATAAGCCTTAGCCTTGCCTGCTTTGTTCCGTATGCTAGATTTTCCTATCCTAGGAGATGGTATCAAAACAATCCTTGGCAATATTCATCCATGAACCCTACAGGGCCTGGTTCTTTCCTTTCTGCTCTACTCTTGTGGTTTCTTGTGCAGCTTGCATTCTCTTTCTGATGGTGCTGTGCCAGGGGCCTTTCACCCTAGAAAGGTGAGGCAGCGTGGGTATTGCTCACACAAACAAAAAATGCCTCTGGGGTTAGGAAGCCAAGCCTACTAGCACTCTGCGTTCAATTCTTCATTCCATTAAATTGTAGAGCAGTAAGCTCGGAGGGGCAAGAAAGGTAAACGAAGTATGATCCTGATGGAGATGCTCATTAGCATTCCTGAATTAATTTTAGCCTCCCACCTAAAGTAAATGCTTTGACATTTTGGAGGGTGGCATTCCACTTCTTTTCTAACAGGATTCGGATAAACCCATTCTACATCACAGGGAGAAAGCAATCAGTACTAATGCTCTGCAATAAGTCACCTCCTATTTATTTATTTTTTCTGTTCCTATGTCTTTCTTTTTTTAAACAAAGTTTGGCTCTCTCCCAACTTCTTGGCCTGAAAACAGGTTTAGCCATTTATTCCTGCAAGCGATTCTTTGCTGGCTGCCCCATCCTGGTCATGCAGTTCTGTGTGTGTAGAAAAAATAAGAAGTGGTCCTTGCACATACATAAAGAAAACAGCAGCAAAATGCATGTTTAAGTGTGCAATCAAACAGTCCCTATAACTTCCCTGCTTTCTTCTGTTGTTTCCAAAAGAATGTCATATGTGACTGTTTCACAGTCTACATCATGCTGTGGAAGGTTTGGAACTGAGAGGGCAAGGGGACATGTCAGTTGAATGGAACCTAAGTTGTAAGCTAGCACAATATATGACTGTAGAATAGCTTTTAAAGTTTATATAGCATGAAATTGATCTACAGTTTCCTTGCATTTTGATTCACGAGGAATTTGTAAAGAGTACTTGAACTTACAATTTCAACCTCTAAATGCCTACTTTAAGGTACTGCTTTTACTTTTTTTTAAATGTCAGAAAGGAGAAGAAAAACTGATTCCTCTCCAGGCTTTGTGGTCTGCAGAGGGTACTTACTTGGTTGTAGCCTGGGAGGATCTTAGTTGAAATTCCAGTTGAATCATTGTTCTGTAGCTGCCTGCAGCATTGGCGTAAAGTCATGTTTTGTGACTTCATGCCAAGAGATAATTCAGTACACATTAATTAAGCACATTCTGGCAAAACACGTACTGGTACTTAGATAAGAAAATACTTAACTAAATTTCCCTAGACCAGGAATCCCCTTAGACATAAAGCATAGTCTCATTCAGATAAGCAACCTGTGTTGGTTCTTTGCTCGCAGATGCCTTGTTACTGAGACTCAAGTGGAAATAGAAAGCAATAGTTTTCTTTCTTTTTGTACCATTACAGTATATATCAACAATCAAAGGGGTACGACACCCTTGTATGTTGAAAGAGGGGCAGTCGATTGAGAGAAGATACGACAACACCACACCATGACCATCATTTTGGCTGGATTTCGTTGGCTTTGCCAAAACTCTTTGTCATAGCAGCAGACAGCAACACACACACACACTTAATACTCCCATCATTTGCTTTGACCAGATTGCTCTCCCTGGTTTTGTTTGCCCCACTGAACTTGATGAGACCTGCTCCTCACTAGGCGTATATAGGTTTGCACTGTAAATCCAGTAGATTTCAGTAGGTCTTCAGTTGTCTGAATAGTTTGATTTGCATGGTGCTCACTGTATTTAACTCCCAGTCCCTGGTGATAGCTCTCTGCCTTAACTCTTCCTTGCATTCTCCTTTCCCCCTTTCATCTGAGATTTCCTTGAGGAGTGCTTGTCATTTCACTGCTGGGGTGGATTTTGCCTGTCGTCTGACATGAGCCAGGGCTTGCTTGCTTCCTTGCTTGCTGCTCCCCACCTTGGGAAAGCGATACAGGTGGGAATGCTTCGTTTTTCTTCCCAATATGCATTTCATGTCCCTTTACTGTCCACAGTTGCCAGAGCAAGAGGTGGTGAACTTGTTCATCCCAACACAGGCAGTGGGTGCAATTATCGGGAAGAAGGGCCAACACATTAAGCAGCTGGCAAGATTTGCAGGTGCCTCAATCAAGGTAAGAAGCCCACCCACCCACCCACCCCTCGCCCTTTCCTGCATTGCCTCTTCCTCCAGCTCAGAAGCCAAGTGCTACAGAACTCTGCCTGCCTCCAGCTCTGATTCCTTAAATCCATGGCCAATACTGCCAGGAGCAGTTGTGTGTTAAGACCTTCCTGCAACACAAGCGCTGCCATTAAGTGTTCTACCACCTCTTCATCAGTTTTTATTAACTGCATTCCTATTCCATTCTTCCTCCAAAGAATTCAAGATAGCATTCCAAAAATCTGGTTGAAATAAATTGCCATCAGCAACTGGTGTGTCTGCAAACAAAAGAAGCCCCATTAGATAAGGAGAGAGAGAATATGCATCAACAGGAGAGGTGCCCAGCCGCATATCTTGGCTATGGACAGCTCCTCAGAAACCAGTTATCGGTTTAGAAAAGACAGCTGGCTGCACACCCAGGACAGCTGATATATTTGGGAAATGACTCATTAGTGGAGACTGACTCGTTACTCTTGAGGCTTGCTGATGACTGAGTGGGCCTGACCAGCCCTGCATGACACGAGCAAGTCAAGTTTGGGCTATACATAGCCATTTGGGGAAAGCTCATATGAATCATTGCCTATTGGGGCTTGTATTTTTAGGTCGCAGTCTGTGATATACCCAAACTACTGCACAAACTATCTGGGTCTACACTAGGCTCTAACACTACTCCTTGATTCTATACTATCAGAGGCTGCCTCTCATGTATGTTTCAGGTTTTGGACATGGAAGTGCTCCTGCGGCTCATTACTGATACTAAAAAGTAACACAGGATGTGTCCCTTAAGGGGCTCTCTTACTAGCACTGAGCCAAAGCGGTGTGTGTGCGTGTAATATGCAACCCTTTACACTCTTCATAGTGGTGTTGTGTCCCACTTCCCCGTTCCAGTGGTTTCTTGGGTTATGTGCAAACAGTGGTAAAGCATCTGATAAGATGGAGGGAGGCGTGTAGGTTGTGCAGTGGATCATTTTCTCCTCTTTTTTTTAAAGTGCAGGCTACTACTTGAAGGGGGCACCTGGCAACACAATCTGCAGCATGCCTCCCCATTGCCTGCTGTCATGCTTGCCAAGCAAGGGGAGGAGTCGTGCTGCAGAGAGAGAAATGCAATTTTTCAACAGAAGTGTCAACAACTCTGGCACTGAAACTCTCCTACCAAAAATCAAACCCTGCTCAAAATGTGGTGCAGCATTACCTTTAAGCTAGGTGCTTTCAAGAACCCAGAGGTGAATGTAAACTAGTCTACCATATCACAATAATTAAAGAGCCCAGGTAGCAAGCCTTTGGTATTGTGGAGCCCAGAGTTCATGTGCAGTATCTGTTTTTAGTCTGGAAGCTTTTTAAGTGGATCCTGTAATCTAGAGCTTGTTGCAAAACCTCTGCACCAGGGCTATTGATGGAGGGCAAAGGGCCAATGCCACTGGGACAAATTTGCTGCACTGTGCTGTGTTCTCTGTGACTTGCAGATTGCACCAGCTGAGAGTCCAGATGCCAGCGAAAGGATGGTGATCATCACTGGGCCTCCAGAAGCACAATTCAAGGTCGGTACATAGCAGTCTTGTGTCATGAAGTGCAAGGCATCAGGGCCTGCTTGTGTCAGCTGCTGAAAACATGAGGGAAGCAGCTGTCCAAGAAGGCAAGAGTGGCCTTCCAGTAGAGTTCCGATGTTGCTGCTAACCCGAAATATGGAGAGCAGTAGAGTCATACAGCCCCACGGTCTTAGCTTTGAGCACCACACCCACCAGCCTTCCCTTACATATTTCTCGATTTCCAGCAATTGTTTCAAACTTGACAGCGTCATCCAATAATCACAGGGTACCGTTTCCCCATAAGTTAGACCACTTTGGGGCTTACTTTCCAGTAAGTGTGCATAGGATCAAAGCTTAAATCGGCTAGTTCCAAAATAGTTGCCTGAGCACCCCTGCATGTTCATGGTGCTATAATTAGAAGTGCAGTACAAAAGGAGAGGTTGGGCTGGAGGGGATTTTACTTTCCCTAAAACTTGGGAAAATAATCCTATTAAGGGATAACAGAAACAGGGCTGTGTGAAAGAAACTTTGAATCCCAACTGGAGAATGTTACCTGCCCCGCTGCTTCTTAAAACTTGCAGAACTTTACAACTGTTACTGGCCCTGATATAAAGAGCATATATTAGTGTTTTAAAAGCAAACTATTGTTTTTCCCTCCCCCTGCCCCCAAATATCGTCTGTTGACACGACAAAGTGCGCCACCGCTCATCCTTTCAGTTCAGGAGGCTACTGGAAGATTAGACTCACTTTGTGCCTCATCAGCACCCCCCTGCGAAATTCATATATGGGCAGCTCCTATAGAGTGCCATTAGATGAAGGTCCTATTGTGCTAAAGTATGCACATATTTATGCTTTGACTCTTAAGTCAGCTGTTTGAGCAGAACAGCTGCAGCCCAACAGAAGAGGACAACACATGGCCTTGTGTTACCATTAGAATCTAACCTTGTTATTTGTAGCGACTAAGAGCTGCCATGCTCTTTTAAGAACACAGATCTAGGACCCAAAAGGCTGTTTGATGGAGGTAGGGTTTTTAACCCTGCAATAAGGGTAGAGAAGCTGGTATGGGTCTGTCCTGGTTTCTAGGGCTGGATTTTAGGTGCAGCAGGACAAGACTGTTCGTGTCGTTGTAGCTACATTCATTTTTGCACACCATCTGGGAGAACAGCAGGCATGAGGACAGGGTCCTGATAGGACAAGTGGTTTGAGACTTTTCACGTAGCTCCTAGTCAGGAACCTTGTTCCTTGGAAAGAGAATGTGAGTTCTTTTAGAGTGTACATTACCTTTATAACCACAGATTATAGACTCTGGGAAATTTAGCAGCTGGTCTTTATTTTCTTGATCCCAGGCCCAAGGACGAATATTTGGGAAACTGAAAGAAGAAAACTTTTTCAATCCGAAAGAAGAAGTGAAGCTTGAAGCCCACATTAAGGTGCCTTCCTCCACAGCAGGTCGTGTGATAGGAAAAGGTGGCAAAACGGTATGTGGGGTTGCTATCAGGGTCAAGGGAGGTAGAAAAATCTGTGGGGTTGCAACCGTCCAACAGCTTGACCTCACCCGCCAAATGAGCACTCCTCTGTTGAATGCCAAGTGACGAGTCTTGATACTTAAAAGCAAAATGAGGGGTTATGCTTATTAGATTGGATTGCTTGAGTAGATACACAGTGCAGGAGTGGCATGAACATCTAATCACGTTTGCTCCGCCTACTGATTATGCCATTAACCTTTTCGCAGTGCCAATCAGATTTTTTTTCTGTGCTGTTGCAGGTGAATGAACTACAGAACTTAACTAGTGCAGAAGTAATTGTACCCCGTGACCAAACACCTGATGAAAATGAGGAAGTCGTCGTCAAAATCATTGGTCACTTCTTTGCCAGTCAGGTGCAGTATTTTATAATGGCTTATTCAACAATAGGATAGTTATGAAAACGTTAACAAGTTAATGAAATGACAGTCTTGAAGCTACATGGAAGTTATGGAAATGTGTAGTCAATGTGCATGTACATGTCATTGATTTACATTCATAGTTGTTAAGGGACAAATATAGCACACGGTCCTAAAATGGGGAAATTGTAATTCTCTGGGTCTTCAGAGTATAATGCAGAAACTACTTAGCAGCTTTTGAAGGAAAAACAACAAGTAGTGCTTCTTCCAGCTTTGAAAGCGCTCTATATTATACACAACACTTTTCAGAGTTGCTGCCTGAAAGCATGTTTGTGTCAGGCTGGCTGAATATAGAGAATACAACTGCTACTGAAATAATTTCATCTAAGCTGACCTTAGCAGGGCTTTCACATAAGTCACAGTTGTTTATGTTAGCTCAGCTGAAGATAGTGGAATACTTACCACGGGTACCTCAGAGAACCCTCACCTGGGTCTTTCGTTTTGGGGAGATGGCTCGCTGCATTTCCTGACCACTAGCTATAGCGAGATTGCCTGTTCTTTTTCTATTAATAATAATTGTTCTTTTCTCCCCACATAGACTGCACAGCGCAAGATCAGGGAAATTGTCCAGCAGGTGAAACAGCAGGAACAGAAACACCCTCAGGGAGCCCCTGCCTCGCAGCGCAGCAAATGAGGCTCCAAGGCTAGCCAACAACAACCGATGAATGTAGCCCTTCCAACACCTGACAGAATAACCAGACCAGGGAGCAAACCAAAGACTATCTGGAGGCATTGGAGTCTGCCCAAGAAGCTGGGGCTCTGCAGAGGACTTTCAGTACACAGGGAGTGGGAGGGGGTTGGGCTTCAGCCAGCAGGGAACTGCTTCCCTCACACCACAGCCCACATGGAGTCTGTCTAACAGTAAAACGCTATCCCTTTAGTTGGACTAACATAGGCAAAAATTTTTGCAGACAAACCCATTCAGAATAATTTCTGTACATGTGTGTACATACTAGGAAAGCATTTTTTCCCCACACAGTGCATGGGCTGCTGTACAGGGCAGCATTAATATATTTTAGAATTAATATAGCTAACTAAACTAACTCCAGTCTTTAATTTCTTTTTTTAAACAGTCGCATTTTGTTTTTAGAAAAAGCAGGCTTTTCTAGATTAAAAAAGAAAGGAGCTAGTCCATTTTGACTTTCTATCAGAAACTAGCATGGAGGACTTTGGAATTCCACTTAAATTTTGCTCTGGTAATCCAAAGTGAACAACATTTAGAAGGACTTTAGGAAGACCAATGGCAGCTCCATGCCATATTGGGTTGCTGCCTGTATGTGCCAACGGAAGGGATACCGTCTCGTTAGCAGAGGAATCTCTATGCATTTCTTTTCTCCAGCTCATATGATCTTCTCTTTGCTTCATAGATCTCAAACTGGTTTTTGCATACACTCTCTCCTTTTGTACCACCAGACAATGCAGTGCTCCAAGTAAACACATCATAGATGCAAAAAGAACCACCCAGCCACAACTTCCACTTTGCTTATCAAAATGCCAAGCTTCAGTTATACCTAGGCTTCCTAAAAGGGGTGGAGGGGAACCTTCACCCAGCTTGCAGGAAAACAGAGCACACTTGGTACATTTTGCATGGAGGATGCTGCCACCAATACTTTGGGAAGTGGGTTTTTTAAATGGGATTGACAAGATGGTGTTGGCCCAGGGCATGAAAATTGCAACTTTTTTTCAAAAAAAGAAAACAAAAGAAAACAAACAAACTACCTCAGGTGTTTTCATACCTCAGCACCTTGCTCTTGTGTGTCCCTTTTTGAGATTTTGTATGCCTTGTAAAACTGAGAGTTGGAGCATTTTTTTATTTTTTTAATAAAAATGAGTTGGAAATAAATTTAGGCAAAAGACAGCTGCCAGGTGGAAGAAAGCATCATTCTGCATGATGACTATTCTGTATTATTATTCTTCTGCTAGATGAGAGCAAATGGCCTTGGAACATAATAATAATAAAGGATAGAAGTGCAAGAGACACTGGAGCAGAACTCCTGAGTTTGACAGGTTACACACACGGTTAGAGTTTTCTGTGCTAACAGATGGATGTTATACTGGTTTCTGTGAACATACCATTGTACCAACAGACTGCAATGCCAGTTTCTCTACTTCAAACAGTGTTCTGTGAAAAACAAAATATATCCAGCTAACAAGAGCCTGACCTCAGTAGTTTTATTTAACAGAAAAAGGAAAATAGGAAAGTGGGTGGTATGCTAGCACTCTCCCCTCATCTACTTCCTCCCCGGCCTTAACGAGCGGATCCTGTGCAGTCTTGTGAGGTCAATGGGTGGAAGCAGAAACAAGGGCTGCGCTTTGTAGAAGTACCTGGATGACTTTCAAACTCATTTGAATTGCAGTGACCCTTCAAAAGTATCATTTGAGTTAACTTGTCACTATGGACTTAGAAAATAGGTTGCAACCATTTTTCATTAGTTTCCCACATAGGCGAAAACTTTTAACAAACCAGCTTAGAAGAATATTAGACACATACACACACACTCAAAAACAGGACTGGACCAGCACAAGCTAGTGGCCAAACAAACACAACGTCTTGTTTCTTACTGTGATAGAAAGGATTAACATATGCTAAAACAAGCAGTTTACAAAGAGGCTAATCTCTTACAGGATTAACCGATTATTTTTGTAGCATAATAGCTACATATTTATGTGCCAACTAACTGTAGGCAACTATGCTCTAAATATAACCTGTCCTATAGCATCAGCTCCCATATGCAGCTTCTTGCACAAGATGGGAGGTCCAACATTGGGGGGGGGGGGAGAGAAGGAAGCCCTATGGAAGTGGATGGAAAAGCCCACTTGTGGAAATTTCACATGCTTTGGCTTATTGGTGATGGTGTCAGATTAAAAGAAAAAGAAAAAAGAGTGATTACCCCACAGCTGGTGATGCCTGTATTTTAAATGCTTGTGTGGTAGAGATCCTATACAAGTGTCCTCAGAAGGAAGCTCCTCTGACTTTGATGGGACTTAGTCCCAGGTAAGTGTGTAAAGGGCTGACGTCTAAGGCATGGCCTCCCAGTGGTTTTAAGAGATGCAAGGATACAAAGACTGAGTAGCCTTACTGTGGTGTAAGGATTATTGGGAATGCATGCAAGTACACCGAACACTTAAAGTGCTAAATAAATGCTGTATTTGTAAACATAAATTCAGGCTGCAAAACTTACGTTTAAGCCACCACTAATTCAATTCTAGGCATATTTCAGGGGAGGAACCAAAGCACCTTTCACCAGACTTAACCCGGCCTGAAGTGTTGCAGCTTTCCCTTCTCTGAATTAAACTACAGACAAGTAGTGCATGGAGGCATCTGTTTAAAGGAAAGGAAGGCTTACAAATTAACAGGCCACACACCTGTATTTAGCCACTATATTCTATGATACAGGACGCTCTGCCTTGTAGGTAGCTTTCATATGTGTTTCACTTATGTTCCAATAATGGGCATACAGTGGGAAGCCATCACCAAATCTCTTGTACACAGCAAAATAGCTGCATATGCAGTTATTCATAAAAGACTCTTATCCAGAAGTGCACAACACTTGAAGGCTGTCCAATTTAACTATAGCCAAAACTGGACTGAGCAATTTCCAGAATGGTACTGCACAACTGCCATCTGCAAAAGTGTTCAATATAACCAGCCTCCAAGAATAATTGGTCAAAGCACTAAATAACAGCATTATGAGTCGAGAGGGGGACTGCAGTATTTGGGGGGGGGGGGAGAAAGGTTCCTTCAAACTTGAACTAGGCACAGACCATTGTCCCACAATCACCTCACAATGGTCTCCTGCCCACTGCAATTTCCTTCCACTCTTCCCATTCCACAACATCAGGGATAGGCAAACTCCGGACCTCCAGATGTTTTGGGACTACAACTCCCATCATCCCTGACCACTGGTCCTGTTAGCTAGGGATGACAGGGAACTGTAGTTCCAAAACATCTGGAGAGCTGGAGTTTGCCTATGCCTGCACAACATTAAAACCCAGAGTTAGTTTTTCTTTCTGTACTGATTGACAAGCAGATAATGAATGTAGCAAAGAAGTGGGATATTAGATTTCTTTTGGTTTGGTTTTCTGTGTGTGCTCTGTAGTCAGACCACAACTTGCTAACATTCAGCTTGCAATGCTAGTGAACACTTCCTTTTCCTCCTCACCAGAATGCAACGTGCCTCCGCCCACTAAAGACATGCAGATACTGTAGGAAGAAAGTTAGTAGAGCTGTTTTCTCTTAACCATTAAATTATATTAAGTTACGGTTCTGCTTACGTTTGAAAGAAAATATATGAATTCTACCCATTCACCTATTAACGTTATTCCTTTAACCTTAGCACTACTACCTCAAAGCTTTTCCAGATGAAGTACAGTATCAGATGAAAAGATTCAAATTGAGATTTGCTAGATAAATATTTATTTCCATTTTTAGTTCTTCAAATATTTCAGATTCCAACACATTTCCATTTAAATATATGAATGCAAATAAATAAGTCTCATACAAATCATAATCCTTTTAAAGAAAGATGAGTCCCCACTTAGGGTGTTTGCTATGGATTTGTTACAAATCAAAAGGAAATTTCTATCTTCCAAAATCACCACAAATCCAATTTTAGAAAAAAACAAAAAACCAAACAAGTGTGTTTTCCACCTTCCAATCCAAAATATCTTTGTCTGGTGGTCAGGAATATCCCACAGGTTCATACACCCACCCACCCACAATTGCACACCCCTTCCTTACTCCATCTTGGAAGTGTTTCTAACCGTAGTTTGCCTAGGAGGGATGTGCTGGCAAACTGGTGAGGCTAACCTAAAAATGGAGCTGGGAGCTGACATACGAGCTCATAGCATATTTCCTGATTAGAGTCAGTGCCTTGAAATTATAGTACATAATGTACAGCCGTTGGGAAGATGGCAATTTTCCATCTTCACGTCACTGAGGTTGCTCATTGTTTATCCAATATCGAATTGTCGGGCCGCTTTTCTTTAACAGTCTTTCACTACTCTGGTACCATTAAGCTGATTCTGCAGAATCCCTTTCTTAATCCAGGTTTCAGCCCTTTGGATGGAAATTCAGAACTAAGTACTTGGGTTTGGAACGACACGTCTGCATACCTCCTATCTCTGAACGGAGATCAGGAAAGAGGATACTTTGAGATGGTGTCACAGCAATCTCTGGTGAAGTATCTCCCATGCCATCCTTTTGCGGTAGTAAGGCATGTGACGCTGCAAAAGGAAAAAAACACCTTGGAACACTGAACACAGTCATACAAACAAACTTCCCCTCTATCACTGCTCAAAGTCTACTACTACTACGTTCATGTTTCTTCTCTCTCCATCACCACCCCCGATTATTTCTTTGCAATAGCTTGGTTTATCAGCTCATGTCATGAACAGAATATAAGGGAGCATATCCAAACAAAGGAATCAGATATGCAAAGTCCCAGATGTGCAGTTGTGCAAGATGGGACACCACTAATAAGCAGCCACTTCTCCACGGAAATAGGGGTCACAGAGAAGGCCTATGAACTAGCCGTGAACAAATCCCTGCCTACCTCAAGGAAGGCAAAGCAGGAGGAAAGCAAGCCTTAGGCTTTCCTAAAGTGTTTCAGGCCACTCACCTGTGTAAATGAAATTGGTTTATCCCTGGAGATGAAGTCTGCATATTTACAAGCAAACATTCCACAGTCACTGCCGTTCAACTGCTGTGGAATTTCCTAAGATTGAGGGAAGGGAGGAAACAGAAAAATGCAGAAATATATATAGAGAGATATTGCTTGCTTTCTGCTCCCCCCCCAACTGCAGAATACTGAACATTAAAGAGGCTCTGTTAGTGTCATAGATACGTGGAACCGAACCCCCATTTTGATGCGATTGTACTGCACTACATTTCCCATTTCCTACATTAGACAAGTTTGCTCTACGGAAAACTTAAAAGACTACAGGAGAAAGTTCCGAAAGTAGATCGACCATATCGGCACCACAGTCTTACCCAAGTGAGCTATACATTCTGTGAAATCCACTCTGCTTGAAATTTTTAAACTTTTCCCAAATTAACCTAACTCAAGATAGTAAGCATTTCACATTAGAATAGCATAAAATTTCATTATTTTTATCTAAGTCTTCGCTGCATTATGGAAACCCTTCAACTAGCGCAGCATTCAACACTTATGGGTGAGCACCCAACATTTGTTCATAGCTTAATAAATGATGCTTTAAGGGAGGATCAGTATACCCAAAGCAACACTTTAAAGAACATGTACTGAGATGCACATCAGAGCCGTAAAATCACACACGCACATGTGGTTCCATACTGTAAAGTGTCCATGATGAAGCTTTTATGACCATGTTTCTCCTGGCTTTGCTTTCTTCCTGCAGAAAATGCCTGTTCAATAAAAGCATGAGATAGATCAGTCACGATTCTCCTGATAGAGCTTATCACTCTACAGAGTTAGCAAAATTTTTTATCACAAACCTTTTCAATATCTGGCAGAATGAGAAGATGCTATATATCTTTAAGAGCATTCTTTCACTTGATGATTTAAATTGAAAGCTTATTTTAAAAAGTTGCGAAGTAAACTAAGTAGGGAATACAGTTTTACAATAACAGTGTCTATTTCTAAAAATGACAGTCATATCTAAGGGGTTAAGTAAACGTCTCAATATATCTATGAGCAATTTAAGAGTTGGTGCAGTATTAAGACAGCTTGTCAGACAGTTGCTTGTGTTTGGTTATTTATTTGGCAATGCATGACATCTCTGCAACTTTAATTAGAAGGAGTATTACACAAAAATGAACAAACATGGGAAGAAAAAAAAATACTTGTAAAATAAATTGCTATTAGAAAAATTGACTTACAGCAATCTCTTACATATCATATGGCCATCTTGTCCCATTGAATCAAAATATTTGATGGTCTCTCTCCTCATGTCTATAACCTATCATCAAAATAATAGTATTAATGGAACACTCACATTTGCTTTCACATCTTCTCGCCTTCTAAAAATGAAATAATGAGAAAAGCCAACAATGCGCTCACCACTAATGCCCAATGTACTCTGATATGAATGGGCACTAAGATTATATCATGCTGAAACAAGTCCACTTGTTTGGTCCATCTTCTGACCCCATTATAGCCCTCAGAACTTAGCTTGGGGTAGAAAAAAGTATTAAACGCATACAGTACTGGAAAGCCCAGTTGTTTATTTCTCTCCATCAGAAGGTTCATATAGAAGTTAATAACCTATAAATACAAGAAACAATGAAAGGAAGAAAAGAGCGATTAGATGTTTATCTGTTAAAGAGGAGGCAGCTGTCATGACATCATGTGGCTAAACTGCTGGGCTGTAGAATTTGCAATGTGTCTCCAGAACTGCTAAGACCTTCACTCCATGTAAAATCTGCACATTTTACCTGGGTTGCTGGTCTGATCAGGATATTTGGAAATCAAGTCTAAGTACTTCCATTCCTGCCACGTCCCCCACCTGTGGGCCCCCATGACCCGAGCCTCCTGATGAATTGTGCGAGTCTGCAAAAACCCCACAGCACCCTCTTAGATAAGGTGGAGGCTGTTTCCGAAGCTTGCTTTGCAACTCTTGTGTATCAAGATTATATCAATGGTACAGACAGGGAAGAAATCAGAACTGATGTGGACCAATGTATCTAGAAATTTTTCAATGTTGAACGACAAATAGAATTCTTTTTCTTACAAAAAGTGTTGCAGCCATCTGTCCAGAAACCAGAGCAATTAATTAAAGAGGTTGTTTCAGAACTGAGGAAATAAGTACCAATTCAGAAGCACGTGTATAAACTGTGACACTGGCAGCAGGTTCTGGAGGACATTAATATACAATGCACACAAAACCCTGCTGAACTGCCTCAAGGATCTTCAGCATAGCTAGAAGCCCTGCTTCAGCTAATTTCCCTGCACTCATTAGCAAACTTGAACATGGCATGTCATTCAAACACCAGAATGACCTTTGTTATACCAAACAGTGTAGAACAGATGCCCCCGTCCTATCATGTAAAAGTCCTTACCAAGCCAGGATGGAACACTTAAAAGAGCTTTCATTTTCCAAGAATTCAAGTCCACCTCACAGCATGTGACCTTGCCACAAGAAAAAGTTAACAAAGTTTTGACTAGAATCGAAAACTTGTATTTTACCACATCATTGAGCCACTGGTGGTCTCTTAGTCTCTGGATGTCTCCACGTGTAATGTTCAGCTTGAAGGCACTAGTCAGGATTTCGTTGTCGTCGCCACAGTTCAGCACATTCGCTATCTCTCTCTCCATATCCTGGAAGGGCAAGTGTAATGCTATTAGATGCATAAGTAGAAAGCAGCAGGCAGAATTAAACTTCCCATGTTTAGGAGCAGGAGTGGGGACAAGTCATGATATCTCTAGTTTGCTCAAATTCCTCAGATTATAAAATGATGCTAAAGCTCTTGCTTGCAACATGTTACATACTGAATATTGCAGCTTGGATTGCAATTGAATCTGAACAGCTAATTTAAAATAATAAGTTACTGCTCATGGGCATAGTACTGAGGACAGGAGAGACCAGTGGCATTTGTTCAGGTCAAATAGCCCATCAGATAGGAACTTATCCCAATCAACCCTACCACAAGAATGGTACCTCTGTAAGGTAAGGAAGGCTCTCTGTAGCCTTGTCCAAGCTCAGATATTTCTGTTCTTCTGTCTCAACTAGAGAATGCCTTCCATATGATGATTCTTCCTGACCCAGGCTTAACCTAAGTGACACATCCTCTGATAGATCATTTGTCAAGCAATGCGTTAAACTCTGGTAAAAGAAAATGGACCATTGTGAAATACAAGTCTGTGACAGGCCTGCTCATGGGAAAGGAAAATTCAATATATTCCAGTGCCATATTTAAGATTCCACTAAAGCTGTATCCTCAGTCTATTAGTCTGGTAGCAAAACAGGGATTCCCACAGACATGATCTCTGCATACTTGAGATATGTGGAAATAAAAATACAAGTATGGGAAGGGGTGACCTAGTTGAAGCCCTAAACTTTATTGTATCCCAAAGTGGGGATTCCCTTTGCACTACAGTGGTACCTTGGTAGTCAAACGGCTTGGCTCCTGAACAAATTGGCTCCTGAACGCCACAAACCCGGAAATAAGTGTTCTGGTTTGCAAACATTTTTCAGAAGCCGAATGTCCGAAGCGGCTTCCGCTTGAGTGCAGGAAGCTCCTGCAGCCCATCAGAGGCTGTGCCTTGGTTTTTTAACCGTTTCAGGAGTTGAACTGACCCCTGGAATGGATTAAATTCAAGAACCAAAGTACCACTGTATATGGATTACTTAAGTTCCAAATCTACAAAACGAGGCTTAGCACATTAGTCATCTAGCAATACAGCCAAGTTATGGTTGCAAGATCCTTCCCCCCAAAATACAATATGAAACACCAAATGTGTGTTTGCTGAGTTGCGCTTATGGAAAAGGTCACTGTTTTGATTTCTACAGCCTGGCAGATGGCCATCTGCAATCATCAGAGACAGGTACAACATTAATATGTGACACCCTGCAGAGTCCACCACTGATGTCTGCCCTGGGTTCCTCTGTTTCTCAACAAAACTGACTGGGTATTCTGTAAAGATTCAGAAAGTGACAGCAATCCACAAGGAGCAATCAAACCAGCAAAGCTGACTAGAAGAGCAGAACAAATCTCAAGAAGCAAAATAACCTGAAGTGAAATCTCTGACCAGCAAACATCCTTGCTTCCTCTCTCCATACTCTAATATTCCTCCCAGCATCTTACATTGTATATTTGTGATGTATTTTAATCCTTATAGGCTGTTATAGGAACCAGGTTATACATAAAATATTAATCACATGGAAAAATGTAATTATGCAATGAAGGACAAAAGCTTCACTAGTACAGAAAAACGACTCACCTCTTTTTTATGTACTACTAATTTTTTAGGTTCTGGAGTTCTTTCTGCTACTGTCACTGAACTGAAAGAAGCAAAGATTAATTCACGGCAAGAAAGATGGATTTTGCTAAGGCAGAGGGGAAAACAGTTTTCCCATGAAGAAGAAAGCATACTGGCATTTAATTCCTGCTAAAATCAATGCTCCTTTGTTCCCATGAAAAGCAGTTGCAGCAATGCTTGTGTGGAAAGAGAAAGAATGAAGGAACAGCAAACTGCAAAGGTGTATGAGGCAACGTCTATAATACCTAGATGAGTGGCTCATCTCTCCAGAAGCCAAAGTTGTACAGTACAGAACTAGACAAACATTGCCAGGTGGTAAGTTTTTAGTATAAGAAAGAAGTTTGACTAGACAGTTACGATCCCATTAATATGGAAGCTGGTGAAGATACTTTGTTTGGAAGGGCTCCAGAACTGAAGGCTAGAGAATAAAAAATGTACCTAGTAAATTTTCATTATATACAAACAGCATGGAACTATCTATCATTTCATCTAGTTTCTCTCTACAAAATTAAGATGCAGAAGCTTTAGCAACCTAGGAAGCCACAGAGGTTAGATGGCCACCTAACATGGTTGCTTAGTTGAGATTACTGTATTGCAGGGGGCTGGAGCCTGAGGATCCCTTCCAATTCTAGAATTCAATGATTCTAAGATGTCTCCCTGCCTACATCCAGTCTGGTTTTGCCCCCAAGCAGTACTTCTCTTACTCCTTATCTCCTAAAACGTGTATCTATAGGAGAGAGAGAAATAACAAATAAATAGAGCCATTGCTAACAACAGCTCACATACTGTTTTTATGGCTTCTAGGTTAGCCCTAAATCCACCTAAGTATCAGTGCTCTAACACTTCCCCTTGGGGAAGTTAATGATACAACTAAGTACTACTCATGAGAATAGTGTAAAAGCAAAACCTGATGCACACAATGATTAAAGGTTGTTGTGCTCTTGCATCAATGTGCAGCCAATCAACTCCAAAGCCAAAACCAGCAATTTTTTTGCAACAACATTTTCACATACCTGTTTGCTGCTCTTTGAGGGCACAGGCAGCCAAAGTTTGTGACACCTTTAAGGAAAAAAAAGTGCAATTAACACAGTATTTTAGTCAAGTGTAATTTTAGCACGGCACCGAGTGACATATTTAGAAAAGAAATTTAAAAATGTTGGCTGCCATACTCATTTCACATGTAAATAATTTCTCCTCTTAATAATATGCCAAGGAAACAGCTTCTTATTTCAAGTATATCATAAAGAATAATAAACCAATAAGCTATTTCTGCCACCTTATGACAAGACACAATTTTAATGTATATCTAATTTACAGTTGTTGTTTTTTTAAAATAAAGTAAGTTGTGGGTGAACAACAAAATATGCATGATTGGCTACTTATACCAAGGTGGATTTTAAAAAGGAGAGAACAAAGTACTTATGAACTTATGAACAAATTTTAACATCACCTTTAGTGATCCTCTTATAACCATCTAAAGCAGGAGTGTGACCTTTTTTGGTTTTTTATCAGAACTTGCCTTGAAAGCCAAACCTGACCAGTAATCACTGCTGCCCACCTGTGCATCACACGACATCATTATGACACCATGTGATTCACAGGCACAGTCAAAATCTCTTGCAGGGGTTCCCATATTAGAGGTTACCGCCCACACACTTCTGCTGCGCTTTCTGCTAGTATGCTGGCACCTCAGTAAAACCTCATCTTACTGTTTATAGCAGAGTTTTCCCCCAGAGGCAGACGGCAAGAACAGTAGTCATAGTCAAAGTTCTCAGTCAAGAGCTTCTTTATCTCTTGACTGGTCACACAAGCATTTCTCTTACAAATACATAAACTATTTGCATTCCTTCTATAACTCACCAGCACGGTATAAACTCAGCGTGTGGGTGTGGGTGTGCTTTCTCCACGCTAAACTTGCAGCCTGCAACTTCCTCCCTTTAATTGCACCTCCAGCTGACACCAATCAAGCCAAGACTGCCACTCCCACACACTAAAGGAAATTCCAGAAACCTTTTTTTAAAGGAACTTTTATCTGTTTCTTGAAGAATGTTTTCCTAACATCCCAAGCACCTGCTGCTTTTGAGAACTTCTTTCTGGCCATTGCCATAGTAGCAGGAAGCGCTTGGGAAGGAAACGGACTTCCTTCTCTCTCTTCTGACATTCTCTCTCTTCTGACACCAGTGAGGTGGGGAAAAGCTCGTTTTCTCTTTTGATGGAGAGATAGAAAGCTTTGTCTGTTCCTACCCTCATCCCACCAGTGACTTAAGCGAAAGAAGCCAGCACCTTCTGCTGTTGTGTGAAGCCTTTGGGATTACAGGAGAACAAGGCATAAAAGGGAAGCAGAGGAAGAAGTCTCCTTCCGTCCCTTTTAAGCCTGATCTTGCTGCAGTCTCAGTGGAAGGGGGAGGGATGCTAGCAAAAGCTGTGGAAAGCCTTTGGGAAACTCACACCTTCCCTTTTCACTCTCTTATCCCTAGCTTAATCTTTGCTCATCAGCAGGAACCCTGTCCACCTGCCCATCAGGAGATATAGCCAGCTGAGGGAAAATGGCTTGGCAGGCCAGGTTTGAGCTGAGCGACTGAGGTTCTCCACCCCTGGAGTGTGTATAAACTACCACCCCGCCTGCGTGCTTCTTCAAATTAACAATTAAGTTCTGCCATTTTCAAAATATTAGCCAGAAATTCAGTGTAACTTTCAGAGACATTGCATCTCTTAAATATGTCTTCTTACAGGAAAAGTAGCTTTAGAAGGAGTTCCTATAACATCATGAATGCAGATAATTACCAGAGAAAGCTGTGTCATTATTATTTTTTAGATGCAGGAAAAAGCATACGAACAGGTAGAATAGCATAATTTAACTGAAGTATTAATCACTTTGAATGATTAAAATGGCAAATTAGGTTAGTTTAATATACTGGAATGCATCAACCAAAGTCTGAAAGACTGGTGATTTTCCCAAGCCTTTCAAGTTAGTGTGCAACATAAGGAGGAAATATAGCAGTAAGAAAAACTGGTAGAACAGAAAGTGTATGAACTAGAGGTTAGAGTTTGATTTAATTATATACTTAATTATATACCTGTATAGTGCTTGTATAGCACCTACCATTTCTTGGTGTGTCAAATGAAGGGTCATCAATTTCTACACAGCAATGAGATTTTAGCGGCTGATGGACTTCACGCTGGACACTTGGTTTAGCATATTCACAAGAACAGAGATAAATTATATTTTCAGCTAAGGAAAAGAATCCTCAAATTTCAACATGGCATTGAACAGAAACTGAATACTGAACACACATAAATACTGATACTGAAAACAAGGTATCATTCAGAGTTAGGTAAACCCAAAAGGATCTGCAAGGAGGATAACATATTAGCTAGGTTATCTGAGATTTTTTGTGTGAAGAAAATGCGAATGCCCCTTACTGGGAAGATAGCTGAAGAAGTGGCTTCCTGCTACACCTGAGAGTGACCAGATTGCCAACTGCAGCTTCCTCTCAGCTTGTAGCTCTGCACAACCACAACTACTCACTGATGCTAACACCTATTAGTTCCTTGATATTAAAGACACTATTGTTGCCCAAGTGCATGAATTAAGGAGATATTTCAAATCCAGAATGCCAATAAGCTGAAATTAACTATCTGTTTTGTCTTCCTCAATGCATGTTAACCTTCACCAAGAAACACATGAACCTACTCAAAAGAAAATACTTCATTATTTCATTCTATGACTTTATTAAAATGTTTTTATTAGGGACTTACTCCAAGCACTTTGCTCTTGTGGGAGAGGAGTGGTTTTTATAGCATTTTTCCTTTTCTTGTTCCAGCAGCTGTTTGTATTTTTCTCGCTCCTCTCTCTGTACTCCCTGGGAGGAGACAAATAACGAAATTATTTATCATTAAAAGGGTGATGACATTCATACCTGCATTATTCTAAACATACTCCTATATGTTACAATGATATTCTTTTATTATTATTTATTAATTTTGCATACCGCAATTTATCTGAAGATCACAGGGTGGTTTGCAACATAAAAATACAAAATATATTAAATATATTGTTGTTGGCTGTGGTTTTAATGGATCTTTTCAATATTATTTAATTACATTTTAATGGTTCATCTTTTCTATGTTTTAAAGCTTTTTCTATTTTATCATTTCCTGGACTGGGAAAAATGTGGGGTATAAATCAATATAATAATAGTAATAAGAATACTTCAGCAGTGTGCCTCAATATGCAAGTTCTCAGGCCAGCCACCTATAATCACTCTGAAAGACAGATTCGAAGCAATAGCAATCCACATAAAGAGAACTCAGATACAGAAATCTTATCTTATCTTATTTGGGAGTAAATTCCCCTGGGGAAAAATAGTAAGCTCTATTTCTGAGCAAACATGCATAGACCAAGCTACTGATCCATCCAACTGATCAAGTGGACCAAGACCAATTGATCCGTCCCAGTTCATATAGGATGGTTATATAAGAACATGGGGCCATGGCTCAGTGACAGAGCATCTGGTTGGCATACAGAAGGTTTCAGGTTCAATGCTAAACATCTATAGGAAAGGCTGTGAAAAGCTCCCTTTCTGAAACACTGGAGAGCTGCTGCCAGTCAGTTTATAGAAAATACTGAGCTAAATTGACTAATATTCTGATAAGGCAGTGTCCTATGTAACAGGAAACTAGATCACAGAAGGCAGATTACCAGATCTGCCACCCAAATTATCATCTCTCTACTTCACTGATTCAAACAGTTGGATGACCTGGGAGCTGTCTGTGGACAAACGCCGGCTCCCTCGGCCTATAGAGCGAGATGAGTGCGCAACCCCAGAGTCGTCCGCGACTGGACCTAATGGTCAGGGGTACCTTTACCCTTGGCAAGACTCTCTCACAAGAAAAATTTAATACATATTAGGTGTCCATGAGAGTTCTAGGGGGAAATTCAACTACACAAACTGAAATCAGTCTAGCCCTGATCTAAGAAAAAAGATGCAATAAAATGGAAAGGATGAAAACATACCATCTAACCAGCCTTACTGAAATACACACCACATTTAAATATATTGTAGCCATTTCTCTATTGCAAGGCAATTCTGTACATTACAAGCTTGCTGTACATTACAAGTACTATATATGTCAATGGACTTGCCTCTTCCACTGTACAGTGAAGTTTCCTTAGATGTCTTCCAGTCTCTGGAGGGGAGGTTTCTAAGAAATGCTTGTGGGTAGCAATTTTCCATGCTGGCAAGCACTCTTGAACCGAATTATGGCTTTTCTTGCTACTCTTTTTGACATTACATTCATGCCTGGGAGGATGAAAGAAAGCATTACAGAATTAAGAATGCTACAAAAACTTACAGGTTTGCATAATTCCAAGTAGTGCATAATAATTAAAGGTAAAGGTAAAGGTACCCCTGCCCGTACGGGCCAGTCTTGACAGACTCTGGGGTTGTGCGCCCATCTCACTTAAGAGGCCAGGGGCCAGCGCTGTCCGGAGACACTTCCGGGTCACGTGGCCAGTGTGACATCGCTGCTCTGGTGAGCCAGAGCTGCACACGGAAACGCCGTTTACCTTCCCGCTGGTAAGCGGTCCCTATTTATCTACTTGCACCCGGAGGTGCTTTCGAACTGCTAGGTTGGCAGGCGCTGGGACCGAGCAGCGGGAGCGCACCCCGCAGCAGGGATTCGAACCGCCGACCTTTCGATCAGCAAGTCCTAGGCGCTGAGGCTTTAACCCACAGCGCCACCTGTGTCCCATAATAATTAGTGCATATCAAAACAGATTGAAAGAACAGAAGATTTACCTCAGACAGGTTTTAACTCTGTGACAATCAGTTACCATCTCTTCATTTGGATGCATACTGGTACTGCAACCAGTTTTTGTATCTATAAAAAAGAGGAGGATTTACCACAAATAATTCTATAGACAATTGCTGTGCTGATCCCAGAGGATTACCAAACTTCCTTTGGTAGATAGGAGGAGAACACTATAGCCCTTTAAGGTTGCTCCTAGAAGCACCTACTCATTCAGGTAGAATAATCTGAAGGCTCCAGCCTGCTGTTTTAGAGACAAGCTGTTATGCCCGCACATAAGCGTGTCTAATCATACGAAAGTGGGTGTTGTTGAGGGCAGGCAAAAGCTGTCCTCCTTGCAAGCTAATCCAGTAGCAAGGAAGGGCTGGCATCCATTATATGAGACAACAGGTGTGAGTCCTCCTTGCCAGCAAATGACTTGCAAGGAAAGCTCCAACATGCTCAAGCCCTTCAACATAAGCAGATCTGCTTACAGCAGGAGTGGGGAACCTCTGGCCCAGAAGACAAATACAACTCTCCAGGGCTCTCTATCCGGCCCTCAAGACCCTTCCAAGACCACAACCCTCTCAAGCCCTGCTTTGCATTCTCCTTTTGCCTAGCTAAAATGTGTCCTTCAGCACTGTTTTAATGCCTCTTGCTTGCCTGAATGGGGGATGGAGACATTATTGTGTGTGCCTCTGTATAAAAACCTCTGACTTTGATGTTGCTGGAATGTAGCCTATTTTACAAATATAACTGTCACATCTGCCCAACTTTTGCTCTAGCCCTGCTAACCACTGGCAGGTGGCCCCCAAAAGGTTGCCTGACTTACAGGTAACCAAACCCACAAGGAAAAGAACAGAAACATAATAGGACAAAGAAGAACAAACTGTACATGCACACACAGGCTGAAAGACAACAACCAAGGCAGACCAACCTAAGCTAGTATCATTGAAGGTTATTCCATGCCATACAATAATGTTTCAGCACTTCTTAACAAGTGAAAAAATAGTTACAAATACCATACAGTGAGGCAATAAAGTATTTGACCCCCTTGGAATCTGCTGGATTGATTGCTTCTGTCAACAGGTGTCTTTTGTACTGTAACAAGCTGGGATTACAGGTAAGACCTCTCCCTTACAGCAGGTGTTTCTAATCTCAGCTCGTAACATACAGTGAGGCTACCAGGTAGCCTGGTGGATAGGGGATGAAATACTTATTTCACTCATTATAATGCACATCATTATAATCATTATAATGCAAATCTTGTCTTCTGGGGGTTTTCCTGTTGTTATTCTGTCTCTCATAGCTACAATAAACCTACCATTAAAATTATGGACTGGTCATTTCTTTGTCAAAGGGCAAACAGGCAAATTTAGCCAGGGATCAAATACTTTCCCACCTCACTGTATATGAAGGGAGTATAACCACTACATGAGAGAACAACAAAAGACGAAGACAGAGTGCACTCTTCAATGCTTTGAGTATTTTGAAAGATTATGCGAAAGCAATCATACATGAAATGTAGCGACATTACACATCACTTACCCAATTCAAGCTTCTGCATCCCAGAGAAAGGTTCCATCTTCTTATCATCTGAATTACCAGATCCATTTGAAATAATCTTGCGAAGAAAGCATATTTGTTTTTGTAAGTATTTTTCCAGACATGTCAAAAGTACAAAACCCACAGTTCCCTGGACTGCTCCTCTTCCAATACTTTGGATTGGAACAAACAAACTACATTAATTACTGCCTTCTAGTCTCTCAATCCCCACATTCTTTCTGCCATTTTAAGCCATCAGTGACCAGGGCACAATCATGCATGCACAAGCCCCAATAATTTCACTCATGTAACTTGAGAAAAATAGCATTAGGCTCAGGTGTGTAAAGCTGCAACTTATCCTGAATGGGTTGGCAGAATAAGAGGTGTGCTTTTAATACATTTGTAACAAAATGCTTAACCCTGTGTGTCACTTGATATGATTCATTCATAGTTCTCTGTTTTCAGAACCGGAGCCATGAACACACTGATCTCAGATTAGATACCTTAAGAAAGAATAAAACAGTAACAGGCACTTACTGTGCAACAGTACACTTGGAGATGTATTAGCAACATTTATATTCATCTATGCCTTAACCTTAAGAGCCTAGAGTGTGCAGAATTGGGAGTTTTGTTTTGTGATATAAGATGTTGAGTTAATAATTGAATGGTAAGGTGTCAGATCCCCAGAGATCACTTTCACCCCTGCTTTTCATTCAGCAGAAGAACCAATTCAACATAATAAAAGACACAACCTCTGACCCCACAATTATTTCTCTTAAGCTGGGCAATTAATGAGACTCTTTTTGCCACAAACCCCTTTGGCCGACAATTCTCCAAAAGAGCAACAAGCAAGTTTTACCTAAGAAAAGCCAAGCAGTCCAGCAGTGCATGGGCATTTCTCATGGCCTTCCATTCATACAGCCCTACACTCTCATCTTAAGGGCCTGCAAGAAGAGTTCTCTCTTAGCCAAGGTCTATTTCTTATTTGTTGCCAACAAAGGTCCGTATAGTAAAAGCTATGGTTTTCCCAGTAGTGATGTATGGAAGTGAAAGCTGGACCATAAAGAAGGCTGATCGCCGAAGAATTTATGCTTTTGAATTATGGTGCTGGAGGAGACTCTTGAGAGTCCCATGGACTGTGAGAAGATCAAACCTATCCATTCTGAAGGAAACCAGCCCTGAGTGCTCACTGGAAGGACAGATCCTGAAGCTGAGACGCCAATACTTTGGCCACCTCATGAGAAGAGAAGACTCCCTGGAAAAGACCCTGATGTTGGGAAAGATGGAGGGCACAAGGAGAAGGGGACGACATAGGATGAGATGGGTGGATAGTGTTCTTGAAGCTACCAGCATGAATTTGACCAAACTATGGGAGGCAGTGGAAGACTGAAGTGCCTGGCATGCTCTGGTCCATGGGGTCACAAAGAGTCGGACACGACTAAACGTCTAAACAACAACAACAATATTTCTTATTTGAAGGAACTGGGGTGATGAGAAGAAAATTGTGCAGGGAAATAAGCTTGTGATGTACAGTGCCAGAGGAAAGCCTATCCCTAAGAATCCTTTCCACTCAAGTGAATTCAATAGTGTTGCCACTCCAGAGAAACAGGGTAGTAGTTCAATGGATCTAATTTGGTTTGAATGTGCACATCAAACCTGTAAGTCTCTTCCAAGAATGCATACAAACCTCGTCTGTAGTTTCTGCATGCCAATCTCCAGTCTGAAAATACTTAGTTGTCAGATGGGAAGGTAGTTTAATTAGAGAGGCAATCCCCTGATGCAGTGTTTCAAAAATACCTAGGAAAAATTAAACAGACAAAAGGGAGGCCTCTCATGAATCTCATGTAGTACAAAGTAGCATTGTAGTCATAAGGTGAAAACACCTCATGGACTAATGCTAAAGGCTAGTAGACTGAAGCCCCAAGAGGTACCACAGAATACATTCACACATGGCAATATGTATATTTCTGGAAACAAGTAATCTTGTCCTCCTTTTGCTCTCACCAGAAGATGAAATGGAGCAAAAAAGGAATAAGTTAGATACAAGATTCTTAAAAATGTATACTAATAAAACCAAGACTTCATGGTCTGGGACACTTTTTGTTTCCTATAAGCAGATGTCAGTCAGGGTTCCCAAGGCTATTCTGGCTCATTAGTCAATGGTAATACTGGTTTGGGTTATCAAATGTCAGAATAAGGAGTATCTAAACGGATTGCTACCATTCTACATGCCTTTTCTGTGGTGGCTTCTTGTCTGTGGAATGTTCTCCCCAGAGACGCTTGCCTGGCGCCATCATTACATGTCTTTAGGCACCAGGCAAATAAAATCCTCTGGCTGGCTATTAAATAATCTATGGCCTGTTAAACAGGGGTAGGGCTGTTATTATGATTATTTTATCATTATGTTGCCTATTACTTTTTAATTATTATGCTGCATAAATTATGTTCTTAATGTTATTCACTACCCTGGGATCTTTGGATAAAGGGTGCTATATAAATCAAATAAATGAATAAATTTTGTTATAAATTCTAGTGGCACAGCAGTTTTCTGAAATTATTCCCTCATAGAGCAGCAAACCACGTGAATGAAACCCAATTTGATGGGTGAAGCAAACTAAGTGAAACAAAATGCACTACAAAATTGAATGTAGGCATCGGCTGATGCTACTTACTGTCACAAAGTCCTTCATGTTTAGGTTCAATAGACCTTTACATGGTTTCAGAACTGGGCTGACTTCCCTGGGGCTCCAAGATTTGCAAGTCCAATTTGCAGGGTGTCCCTCTGCTCGTATCCAGAGAAAGAGAGATTTTGCCTAATTTGGTGGCTCTCCTTTCTTAGTCTGAACAGAGACACATTCCTGGTTAGCCCTTCCAATATGAGGTTTCTGAACTGGGACCTTACTCTTTCTGTACTGTTATTTAGTGCTCTGGCAATTTTCCAACTAAAGCCCCTCTTCTATGTCTCTGCTGGATAGGTAAGGCAATACAAAAATGCCCTTGCATTTATTGATTTATAAATATTTGAATAAATTTATGTCATTCCCTGACCAAGTCTTAAAAGCCTTTCCATGTTTGCATAATGTTGGTTTTTTTTCACTTGAGTGAAAAATGAGTTATGGCCATTTGAGGCAGCTGTGAATTCTCTGTGGGAGGGCAAGGAAAGAAAAGTATTTTAAGATCTACCTAATTATATTGCAGTAATGACAGGGAGTTGTCAAAAACAAGACAAAGAGTCAGTACACCCAAAGCCAAAGTGCTTAAAATATGGGAAGTGATATTACAGGTATTACCAAGCTTCTGCCTTTTTGCTTGCTTCTCATCAGGGTCTTCAGCATGCCACCAAGCACTGTGAAGAAGAAGAGGAGGAGTTTGGATTTGATATCCCGCCTTTCACTCCCCTTCAGGATTCTCAAAGCAGCTAACATTCTTCTTTCCCTTCTCCCCCATAACAAACACTCTGTGAGGTGAGTGGGGCTGAGAGACTTCAAAGAAGTGTGACTGGCCCAAGGTCACCCAGCAGCTGCATGTGGAGGAGCAGAGACGCGAACCCGGTTCCCCAGATTACGAGACTACCGCTCTTAACCACTACACCACACTGGCTCTCTCTCTGGAATAGGTAAAACTTTTTAAGAAATGGGGCATTCAATGCAAAGCTGAGTTACTTGTTGCCAAGAGACCCATGATTTCAGCTGCTGCAGATGTCACTTTGTTTTTGACCATCAAATAGTTGATCACATATCTGCAAGCTAAATTCCACCCCCCTTTGACAGCACTATACATCAATAAATAGGATGATGCTTTATCTGCAACATTTCTGTGCCATTTTGCTAGTATCCTGTGGCAAAAGCACTGAGTAGGGCTGTGCACTGAAAACAAGATTTGGTTCAGATCCACTTTGGCACTTCAGAAAGCAGAATGGTTCAGCATGGACCACTTTGGAGGGCACTTGCTTCATCTCATGCTTGAATCAGAAACTATGAAAAATCTGACGCTTCATGTCTGCTCATGGACTATAATTGGGAAAGTTGTAACTTGTTTCCTTTTTAACTTTGGTTCCTATTTTCCTTCTGCAAGAAGGAGGCCTGCCATTATTATTCTAACAAACAACGAAGATATGCTTTAGTAAAGCCACAGCAAGTAACCACATCCACATTCCTAACAGCAATAAAAGCATACTGAAGTCTACCTAGAACCATAGCGGTCAACTTTCAGATTTGAAAATAAGGGATCAGCAGCCTCACCTGTCCCGGGGACAGTCTACAGGATATCTAACAATCCTGGGTAGAAGTGAGAAACGGCGCTGGAATAAGGGAATTTCCCGCAAAAAAAGGGAAGGTTGACAGCTATGCCTAGAACCAATGTCTGTCTTTTAAATACAGCTTGCTGTCTTAAGTATTATTAGCAAGGATGTGTATGCAGCACAAACAATTTTGAAAGTTTGTAAAAACAAACAAACAAACAAACAAACAAACAAACCATAGAAGTAAATTTTTGCTAAAGCTGAAGATAGATTTTCGGGAGTTGCCGCTATTCGTCTAGCTTCCAGACTAGTAAGGAAAACTATTCAACCAGAAATATCTGCACCTCTCCTCTGGCATCTTTACCTTAATACAATAATATGCAGATTCTAACAAGCCTGCATTGCCAATAGACCAAATCACACACACCACTGTGTACACAGCATACATTTAAAGCACCTTTTCTCCTCCCCATAAATTGTGGGAATTGTGATCTGTTAAAAGTGCTAGCAATTGTAGCTCCGTGGGGTAAAGTTCCCGGGATATTTTTTTTTAGGGGAGGGGGGAGGGGGAAGGGGGCGTGCTTTAAACGTGTGAAGCGCTTGTAACCAAAGCCCCGCTGAACACACAGTCCGGCATTCTTGCCAACTGGGAGAGACGGCCTGGCTCGAGGCATGAGACCTTTGAGGCTCTTTCATTCAGCTCCCTAAGCCTCTGAGAACGAAGAGGGCCACGCAGGGAAGGGGAGCGCAAGAGGCAAGCTGGAAGGCATGTCCAGCGGCTGCCACAACCGGCCCACCCTGAGGCTAAGCAGACCCTCCCCTCGGGGCCCTGGCTCCAACTAAAGCCCCCTCTGACCTGGGGTGGCGCCTTTTCCGCGGCCGAGGGAGCGAAGGCTCCGCGTCGCGGCGATAAGGGGGAGAAGGGAGCAGCCAGGGGCGCAGCGCCTGGGAGAGCCATTTGTACATAGGCCTCAGCCACAGCGGCCGGCCCGGAATTGCGTCACTTGCCCGCGACCGGCGCGCAGTCAGTGACGAAGTGATTAGGAAGGGAGGCTGTTTATATACTGTATATCTATATTTCGAAACTTTTCTCTTCACCCGCCGTCTGCACTAAAAGAAAACAAAGTGTGCGCTTCATATGCATGGTCATAGTATTCTCTCACTTTGGGCCGAGCTCCATGTCTGCAGTCCTGCTCCTCGCGCACCCGTCAGGCGTCTTTCCATTCGGGTCTCTACTGCCTGACGGGCGGGGGGAGGGGGAGACCCTATTTTATACCACGCGGCTGCGGAGAACATGGGCGGGGGGACCACAGGAGCCAGTAAACGCGGAGAACGCCCGCTTTTTCGCAGCGCTGTGCCTTCCCCACCCTGGTTCCCCTCCACTTCTTTGCCTGCCTTTAACTCCCGTCAGCCCTCACCATGGACCGTCCTGGCTGGGGCTGATGGGAGTTGAAGTCCAACAGGAACCCCCATAGACTCGGAGGCCGGGATGGCGGGCGGCCATTTTTACAGGAAGTTCCGGCTGTGCGTCGCCACGTCCCTCCTTTTCCGTTCGTGAGAGGGACGGGGCGCCGCGTCACGCGGGGGCAGGTCCCGGAGTTCCCCGCGCGGCGCTTTCCGTTCCTCCTCGTTTTCCGTTCCTCCCGGCGGC
The DNA here is from genome assembly GCF_964234715.1 of Podarcis melisellensis. Taxonomy (NCBI): domain Eukaryota; kingdom Metazoa; phylum Chordata; class Lepidosauria; order Squamata; family Lacertidae; genus Podarcis; species Podarcis melisellensis. The sequence continues at coordinate 38,635,714 of NC_138537.1, forward strand.
CGTTGTGAATGCTCCGCTATGCGCTCCCTCGGAGGGTTCTTGCTGGTCCTGGGGGCGGCCACGGCGGCGCTTTACTTGCTGTCGGTGCGGCTGCCCGGAGAGCCGCGCGCGGGGAGCGGGTGAGTGGGACTCTTCCTCGGGGGCTTCGAGGCGGTTGTGGCTTGGCGGGGGCCCCGCTCGTGGAGCTGGGATGCTGCGCTCTTCCCAGGGAGGAGGAGGAGGAGAGGCGAGCCTCGGCTTCATTAATGCCTCAGCGGCTTCTTCTCTCTTCGGGATTGTTGACTTGCACTCACTTGCCCCGAGAGCAGAAGGTCCTGGGTTTTTGCTGAGGGCGCCTGCGACTTTGATTGACAGCGAGCCTAAAAATACACCGCCGCCGAAATCCGATGCTACCCTTCGCGTGTGCGGTGCTCGGAAATGTGCTGCTGCATGCTCTGAACTAAGTTTAGGTGTGTAGGAAGTTGTTATGAAACAGCCTCGAGATGTTCAAATGGTCTCGGGAACCCGCTGAGCTGAAGGGAGTTGGTGCCCCCTTTCACCATACATTTAAAGCACGCACACACTAATAATCCTGGGAACTGTAGTTTGCTCCTCACGGTACTGCAAATCCCAGCACCCTTAACAAACTGCAGCTCCCAGGATTATTGTTTTTTTCGAATGGGGGGCGGAGAAAGAGGGATGTGCTTTAAATGTATGGTATGTGTACACAGCTGTAAGTAATGCCTTGTGGACTTTGGAAGGCACTATCCTCTTATTCCAAAAGTGCTGACAGATTGATTGATTGTAACAAAAGCAGTGGTGCAGTCGTAAGGTCATTTGGACTCTAGACTTAAAAGTTGTAACTGGAGGCTCTTCAGATGGTAGTGTGTGTTGTGACACATCCTTCAGAATCTAGCACCACTGAGCATAAGCTGTGTTTCGGTTTTGTATTTGATGCTGTTTCAAGAATGCTTGTCCCACAATAAATCTGTTAGTGTCTAAGGTATCACAGCATGTTAAAATTTATTCAGTAACATACAGTACTACTCTTCAATCAAACATGCCTTGGTGCATATTTCAAATGACTTCTTGCTGCTTGTTCATACACCCGTGAACTTGCAGTGGCAAGCTCAGCCACAGAATAGCATTTAATAAAGAGCACTCCACACTTCAGATGCCTTGCTTCAGGCAACATCTTGCTATCTAAAAGTAAGAGTTGTAGAGGTCTTAAAGCAGAAAGGCTTGGGTCTTTCCAGAACAACGAATATAGCTTAGTGAGAATTGAATGATCCTTATGACTGACCTCTGTCAGTAGTTTTTAGGGGATCAGCCTCTCATTGTAGAGAATATCACTGATTTTTCCCTCATTTCCTTTTTACTTTAGGTTATACACATATCAGGAATTTAAAAAACTGTTAAGTTTTAAACAGTTGTTAAACCAGCGGCCTGTCTTTGCCACAAAATCAAAGCTAAGCAGTAGCCCACCATACCCCACAGGTACCAGAATTCACTGCAATTCTTTTCTGCAATTCCTAACTCAGCAAGTATCTTGTAGTAATTAAGGCTGTATTTTAAAAAATGTAATCAACTGTTTGCTTCAGCAAAATATGTTGAAATCTGAACATGATTGTTTTCCAATTTGAATTTTCATGAGCAACTAGCGATATGCAGAACTGATGCATTTCACAGACTGACAAATCCTGAGCACTGTGGAAAAAATACAGCCTAAATTATAACTCTCCTTCTGTGTTAGATTTCATTTAAGAAGGATTCTAACTTTGAATTGCTGCCTCTGATGAATCTCACCAATGTATACTGTACTAACAATTTAATACGTGGCTTGCTTTCTTAATTGTCCAAAGTTTTAGTAACTAGCACCTTCCTTGCTTTGCTGAAATGTTGCACCTTTATGCTCTGTGTTAGCATTAGGTCACAAGGTAAAGATACTACACTTGTTTCTGCTTGAAAAGTTAATTGCTGAGTTCTTGTTGAAACCAAGCAATGAATGAACGAATGGCATGAATAACTGTGTGGTCACAGTTTAAGAGAAGGGCATACTGTTAATGCCAGAGCTATGGCTGGTTGCATGGACCTGAAGTATGTTTACAGCCTACTAGATTCTTGAATTGCAGTAAAGTTGTGAGGTAGAGAAGTTTATTAGGCTGACCTGCAGACAAGGATTTAGTTCTTAGAACAAAGGAAGAAGAAAAGGAGCAAGGTGATTACTATCAAAGGGGAACCATACATTAGTATTCATGTTATAAGCATGCACATAGACAGACTTCAGTTAAAATATAGATAAAAAGCTCAACATTTATTAAGTTTTATAATTTCTTATCTCTCTCCTTATTTTCCACCAGCATGAGCATGCACACTAAATGACAGTATACTTTCAATATGTTTATCGCTGCTTGTTTCCAACACGCACTCCATTGTCCTATCTCTGAAAGACTGAGGATAGATGACAGGATGTATCTGATTCTCTATCCCTTCAGTAGTATAGAGGCTTACCTAGAAGCCAACAGGAAATGACCCCACTGACCAGTGTCCTTTGTGGAGTTTTAAACGCCCAAATGACTCTTTTTGAGTGATGGAAACAATGGGCCTCTTTTTCTGCCTAGTATCCTGTCCTCTCTTGGGGAAGGCATTCCTTTGTACATTTTCTTACAAACTGAACCCACAGTTTCCTGATGCTTCCTGATTCTTAGTTCCCTCTTCCTGTAAAGACACACAGAGACCTGTGCCTACACAGTTGTGTGGTTGAATTGTTATTTTACTGCATTCATAGTGTGCATGTGTTCTGATGAGTGCTGATTTATGCTATTATTCTTGCTGACTATCTCAGGCATATCCAGCTATAGGTTTGTTGTTCTTGCCTGGTTGGCATAACACTGTACTGTAGGCTACAGTATTCTGTAACCGCCTGCTGACCAATTCCTCCCTCTTCTCCCATCCTATTGGGGCTTATGGTATTTTATAATATTCACAGTCTTATGTAGATTTAAGTGGTACAGAAATAGAATTTGTAGTTTCCAAAAGAAGTTGGGCAACCTGAGACCTGACGTGGCAGTTCCCTCACCACATTCCAGATGATCAGGCACGTGTTGCAAGAAAGCATAGTGCTGTTGCAACTTGGATACTTAACTTTTTTAATTGTCCTACAAAAGCACATGTTGCAATAAATATGTTAATATTTAAGATGACATGGTACTTCTTGCTTCATTCCCCTTATTTCATAATTTTCCATGTGTTTGTCCATAGAATGAAAACACCTTCATTGGCAGCGTATGTTCACAACTGAACTGATTATCCTCTTTATTTATCAGGTCACTAAAGTTTCCTTCAGACCTAGAGGAACTGCAAAAGCTTGCAGAGTTTCTACGGTACTACAATAGAGAACACCATACTTATGTGCTGCTACTGTTCTGCAGTGCCTACCTATACAAACAGTGCTTCGCCATACCTGGCTCCAGTTTTCTGGTATGTATAATACCTGCAAAGGTCCAAGATTTTGGCTTTGCAGCATGCTGCTGAAAACCCATCTGGTCCTTTCCCCCACTTTCAGTGCCTTTGGAAGACTTGCCTAATAATTCCTGGAATGCCACTTAAAACGTAAAGGGACCCCTGACCATTAGGTCCAGTCGTGGCCGACTCTGGGGTTGTGGCGTTCATCTCGCTTTATTAGCCAAGGGAGCCAGCGTACAACTTCCGGGTCATATGGCCAGCATGACTAAGCCGCTTCTAGCGAACCACAGCAGCGCATGGAAACGCCGTTTACCTTCCTTACGGAGTGGTACCTATTTATCTACTTGGACTTTTTGGGGTGTTTTCGAACTGCTAGGTTGGCAGGAGCAGGGACCGAGTAATGGGAGCTCACCCTGTCGCAGGGATTCGAACCACCAACCTTCTGATCAGCAAGTCCTAGGCTCTGTGGTTTAACCCACAGCGCCACCCGTCAACTAGAGGCTAGATTACACTCTTCCTAGGGCCTGGGCTATTCCATTCACATACAAATCATGTTGAATTCTATATTTGTGGAAATTCCCTTAGATCACCCACAGCAGAATTCACTGAGAGCAGGCTTCTTCAAACTCAGCCCTCCAGATGTTTTTTGAGACTACAATTCCCATCATCCCTGACCACTGGTCCTGCTAACTAGGGATCATGGGAGTTGTAGGCCAAAAACATCTGGAGGGCTGAGTTTGAGGAAACCTGACTGAGAGAGTTACTATACTCTTCAGAAGAAATTGTCAGAGTTCAACATGCATTATTAATGCCTAAACTTTCCAACAACTGAGATTGTCCTCGTGAATAACTGATTTTAAAACTAAGCTCAGTAACCATCCATGAATGTCCCACCATTCTCTGGCTTATTGCTCAAATACCAACTTCAGTGAAAAAAGGATTAGTTAGCGAGAGGAAGCAGAAAACAAAAAAATTATAATCATAGGGTGTCAATTTCCTTAATTCTGATATTTTGACTTCAAGAATCCAATAAATGTGCACCATGTGTTTACAAAGTTATCTATTGATGGTCATAGCTTTATCCCCACCAGATTTTTTATGTTGCTAACCTATTTTATGATTGTGCACTTTTAATTGTATTTTAAAATTTTATCTGCAAGTCACCAAGAAAATAATGCTATTGCATAGACTTATATAAATATAGTAAATAAAATACATAAATAAATGCTAGAATTCTGAATCAGCTGATGACTAAGGAAAATCATTTTTTCAGTATATTATTATTTTATGGAGTTCTCTGCAACATGAGTTGATGGCCAGAAACTTAGGTGGCTTTTAAAGGGATAGACATGTATCTGTTATTTTAAAATATATAGTTTGGTATAATAAAAAAATCACTAATGAAAGGCTTGCAGAAAAACAGTAAAAATACAAGAATAGCAATCAGTAAAATTTCCTAAAAACTAGATAAAAATGAGAATATAATACAAATATATTACAGACGAAAAAATTAAGAGAGTCCAGGTAGCTTGGGTGTAAAACCTAAGTTTTTAAGAGGTGCATTATTGTCTCTACCTCATGAATCAGAGGGAAGGCATTTCAGAGTATGTGTGCTGCATTGTCACCATGTAACAACCTGCTGATCAGCCAGCAGGGTCTTCGTGAAAAATTGGCTAGGCATGTACTGGCAAAGGCAATCTACCAAGTTGTTAAGAGTTTTAAATGTCCACATTAAATGTTATGTGTAAACGTGGATTTTCCACTGAGCAAATCAGCAGCTGTCTGGTCACCCCACGTGTATCGCACTGCAATAGTCTAATCAATAGTTCCTGATGGGCAGGTCTACAAATGGGTTTTAGTTAAGAAAGCTAAGTAGCACCTCCACCTACTGTGTATCTAGCTTCCAGTTGCCAGGGAGGTAGCATAAATATTTTGCCTTTCTGCTCTGTGGACTTCCTGGCTAGAAAGACACTGCCGGACTACACAGACCATTGGTCTGATCTAACAGAGCTGCTCTTGTTTCTATGGTTCATAGAGTCCTTCATGCTTTCCCCACAGTTTATTATGGACTGGATCACTGTCTAGTTTTGCTCTAACAGAACATCCTTGCTGGGGCTCTCTTTGGACCATGGATGGGACTCCTGTTGTGTTCTGCCTTGACTTCTGTGGGTGCCACTTGCTGCTATGGGCTGTCCAATGTGTTTGGGAAAAAAATTGTCACCTACTATTTTCCTAATAAGGTGGCCATGCTTCAAAGGAAGGTAAGTCCCAATCACCTATAATATTTTGGTCAGTGCTGTGTGACTGGGTAGTGCATTATAGAGTTGGAAGGGACCCTGAGGATCATCTAGTCCAACCCCTTGCAATGCAAGAAAATGCAGCTGTCCCATATGGGGATTGAACCTGCAACCTTGACTTTATCAGCAGCATGCTCTAACCAACTGAGCTATTCAAGTCTAGCTGTCAGGAATCTGCAGCCAGTATGTTACAATACAATAGCTGGAATTATCAGAAAACCCTTCTAGTGAAATGTATAATTTATAGCTCTTGTAATATCGTAATTGCATATAGAAGGGGATTCCAAGGCTACATTCATGCTACCTATGTAGGCCTAACTACTGAAACAAAAAGGGGTTTGCAGCAACCCTCTAGTGTAGACCAGGTGTAGTCAACCTTTTTTTTACCTACCGCCCACTAATGCATCTTTCTTGATGGTAAAATTTCCTTACCGCCCACCAGTGCTCGATGGGAGGAGGATTCAGCTTGTGCCATAGAACCCCCTACCGCCCGCCTAGAATCCTGAAACCCCCACTAGCGGACGGTAGGGACCAGGTTGACAACCCCTACTTATTCTCTACCTTTTTTATTATGCCAGTATAGAATGGTTATATAATTTATTCCTCAAACCAGGTTTATTGGTAGTAATATCAGCTCCTTGAGTGCATTGAATACAAGCTAATATTTGTATTACAAAATTTGTGTATGTATGTATGAGTTTGTGTGTACACACACACAGTATGACCAGATCTTGTTTCTTTTTTGTCTATGGCAGGTGGAAGAGAACAGAAATTCCTTGTTTTTTTTCTTGTTGTTTCTGAGGCTGTTTCCCATGACTCCAAACTGGTTTCTGAATCTCACATCTCCAATCCTGAACATCCCTGTTACTCATTTCTTCTTCTCTGTATTCATAGGTAAGATTAAAAGCACTCAATTTGTCTTAGTACTACCTAATATACTCTTCTCCTCCCTCTTTTCCATTTTAACTGGCAGTGCATGCTTGCTCATTCCCTACCACTTCTAGCTTACCTTTATTGTGTGGGTGTTCCAGTTTGATGGACTATTTTCTGGCAGTAGTGGAAATTGCAATGTGATTATAATGGGAGGTATGCCCATTTGTCTGGGAGCCCCTTGAATGGCATTTTAACTAATGTCTGTTGAGCATTACAAACCATAGTGCAAAAAAAAAAATAGTTATTTGATTTTCATTTGTAGAGAGAGAAAAATACTTGCTATTTTTATGGGCTTTTCTATATTTCTTGTCTCAGGGAGCACCAGGAAAAACTGGTAGAGTTTATAATCCTCCTTAAACACACGCTCCCTTAATGTGAAAATTGATGATGTCCCTAAGGTAACATTAAAGTACACCAGTTCTCTGTAAGATACATACTGAAAAACGTGCTTCTCATAGAGCAGCTTAAGACAATATTTTGTGTAGTGCAGGCTCTTGTTGGGGGGAGATGACAAATACCCTTTAATTGTGCAAGCAAGAAACATTTCCCATCCTTCTTGAGCAGTGGAGAATATTCTTCAAGATGCTTAGTCCAAATCCCAAGTACCTTCTCTCTGCTGACCCTTCTTAGTTTTGTGTACATATTTTTTCCTTATACATTCCCAAATGTGTTCTCCCTAGCATTTGCATATTCAAGCTCTTACCTTATTCACAGGTCCAAGGCAAGTCTGAAAAATGTGAAAGTTTTGCTTATATGAGTATTCTCTTACTTCTGCAGGCCTCATCCCGTATAACTTCATCTGCGTCCAGACTGGTTCAATCCTTTCACAGATCACCTCCCTTGATGCTATTTTCTCCTGGAGTACTCTGTTCAAGATGTTGGCTATTGCCATGGTGGCCTTAATTCCTGGGACCTTCATTAAGAAATTCAGTCAGAAGCATCTCAACTTGGACAAAAGTAACCAGAGTGCCCATTTCCTCAATGGGAGAAAGAGTAGCTGAATGGGCTGGTTTAGGACCAGATATTATAGAAGTCTATTTATGGGAAAGGTGCAATTCTCTCCCCCCCCCCCACCAGCCCATTTTGTTTTTACTGAACTTTAAAATCCCTGGTGCAGGCTTGGGCGTCTCCTTTCAGTAACACATAGACGGAAAACAATTTCTGCTCTTAGTGTGTGTGTGTGTTTTTAAATAATTAGACTTGCAAAACTCATTTTTAAAAGGTGCTCACAACTGTTCCAATGTGTTCTGTAACAAGAATGCTGTCACTGGAACAGTTTTATGTCATGCGGTTTTGCTACCACTGACTTAGAGGTTGTAAATGATAATACCTGCCTAGAAATTTGAGGTTGCTTCCTACATGACAGCAAATTCAGGAAAAGATCACATACAAAGCACCCCTTACTGTTGGCAATCGCAGTGCATTCTATGGGACACACGCTTGACTAGCTGAAATACCAGCACCAACAATTGAATCCTATTATCTTCTCTATTGAGGGAACCCATCTTGAGTGATTTTTCCTCCCTCTGCCTGCTTGGGAATCCCAAAGAAGAAAACTAGGTTAATGTAGGCTATGGGAACTATTGAGTCTTGAAGGACTGATTTATTGGTTTCCTTCCCTTGTAGGCTGGAGAAGTGGTGGTAATGAAGTCCACATAGTGGCTTTGTTCTCAAAGCCTCAATACCTTGGTTACTCTGGCAGCAGCAACTGTACTTACTGTAAAGGTAGAACGGGTTTAGTAGAATTACGTCAGTGCTGTTGCTTTTGCAAATCTAAGAGATCTAGTTAAGGATGGGTAGGGAGATGAGAGATGCCACTTCTACATGTGCCTTTGTGGGGAGCTACTGAGGTGTAAAGTACTCCTACAATCATGTACTGACTGCTGATGAAATGGAGTATCTTCCACTTTGTTGCAATTCCCCAGGAGAGTGTACTATGTAAAATGGCTCTGGGATATCTCTTTGTTCAGGTTTTGTGTCTATTTTAACCTCCCTATCACTTTTTCTGTGCCTCCTGGAAAACCACATTCTCTGCTTATGCTGTATTTTGTCTTCATTGAATAATGGACATGGTTGTGTCGCTAGTCCATTAGATAATCCACTGCTTAAGGGGAGAGAAAACTTATTTACGAGTGAGGTCATCCTTTTTCCTTTGCTTCTTAAGAGTATACAATCAGCCCAGAGATGAAGCCCTATCACTTCATCTCAGTATTCTGCACCCCACCCCCTTAGAAAGTATTTGGTAGTGGTCAACAGCCACTATTACAAAAATCTTTCATCGAGTTACCTTTTTGACAAGGGTCTAATTCTCACTGAAGTTTTAGAATTGGAAGGGGCCCCAAGGGTCAACTGTGAAGTTTTAACTGGGCAAAACCACTACTTCAGAGTGCAGGTGAAGATGCGTCTTTTTATGTTCTATACAAAAACAAATAAAATCCCTTCATATAGAACACTAGGTGTTGGTAAGGCAGCTAACCTAGAACCCTTTTTTGCTGTTCGATGTGACAATCTGACCACCTCAAGTGTAAGTACTAGGCTAACGTTTCAGGAACTCCTGCATGGATTGTTGGGTTTCTTGTGAAAATTATTAATCTACCATATCTGTGCTGGAAGAGGTGGCTTTGTTAAACACTTTGCTATCCACCACTAAAGTAACGGTCTCATGCTAAACTTGTCAACATTAATGACAAGCTTCTCAGGATGGTATTAGCAGACTCCATGTATGTGCTATATGCCAGAGAGATCGTAATAAACACTGATGTAACAATTGTAGCAATTTGGAACTGAGACAAGGGCAAAAGAAAAATGTCTGACTTCAATTAGTCTGTGCAAAAATTATGTCTTAATCAAGTGCCTTACCTCCTGTGTGTGTGTTTACATGGAAACTGTATTATCAGATAAATGTTGGTGAAAACGGTGGTGTAAGGTGTTGTTTGTATAAAAGGAACACGGTATGTTTAGCTACTTTCCAAGAGTGACATCTAAGCACTGTGCATTTAAGAGCTCCTCCTTTCCAATTTACAGACAAACTGGGGGAAAGTTCTGCTTCCACTCAGTAGCTTAGCTTCCCCTTTCAGCAAGAAGCCACAAGGTAGCTGTTTTAACTCATTTGCACCTAGCCTATGTTCTCCAGCAGTCCTAGATCCCAGAATACTTTGTACTTGGCCTCCACAAAAGCAATTTGAAGTTATATCCTAATCTTGCCGAGATTTTCCACTGTATCTGTGTGCTGAGGAAAGGTTCCCTTCATGTAGAACATGGCACAGCCCCCATTGTGTGCTACTCTGATTATCTGGGAAACACGGCAAGTACTGAGAAACTAAGACCGCAATCCTGTGCATACTTAGGACTACAACCTGCTGAAATCAACAGAATTGTGCTGAAAGTGTTGACTTGTAAGATCATGTTGTTTGCCACGGAAACACACTCATCTGTTGCTACAGGAAAAAAAGCAGGTAGCTGAAGGGGCAAGTGACAGCATACTCCCAAATGATTATATTTCAGGAAAAAACTAAAGTGTCACCAATCAGAAAATAATACAAGAGAATACATATTATTCATTAAACTCCCCCCTAGCTTTTAATGAAGGAGGATAATGTGGACTTTCACTATGTATGCTCTAT